>NC_052616.1:2492102-3194406 GCF_016545825.1 Eucalyptus grandis
TGCAGGAGGGTGGAGTCAAAGATGGAGGCTTCGGTTGGGGCTTTGACCAACGGTGATGGGGGCTTGGACGCGTGGGCGTGAGGTGAGCGGATGCAGGGGAAAATGGAAGCTTCAGTGGACAGCAGAGATGAAGGAGAACAGCTGGCAGACGATGGATTTTTTTGGGGGCGGGGGTTTGCAGGGCCGAAAGAAAATAAATGAAAAGCAGAAGCAAGTGATCCTTTGGGTGAGGCAGGGATTGAACGAGAAAGAAGAAGGTCGGCAGAGGCTTGTCCAAAAAGATCGGTGGAGAGAGAAAAGCAAAAGTCCACATGCTTAGCAAAACATAAATCTTTGGCCCCCTTGGTGTGGCGTATCTTAATATCCTCGATACTCTTGAATAGAATTTCCACAAATTATCAATTGGAGACCAAAATGCAACTTACCAACCAAGATTCTTAAGTTTTGGCTTCAATTTCTTCGTGAAATTTCCCAAATCAAGCGTCCCAATTTCGTCGAAGAAAAATCCCGAACAATTTTCTGCAAGTCCCCAACATCCGAAGGCTCGGCTTTGAAACCCAAATTCCCTTCAATTGAGCTCATCTGAATTTCTGTTCTTTTTCTGCAACGTCCGAATTGATTTTCCGTAAAAATCTCGGAATCTCCGAAAATTCTTTGGAGAGTGAGTCGACGTTCCTAAAATGAATCGCGACATGACAGAACTTTCAATTTTTGAAATCGAGTTTAATTTCGCGGTTAATTTCAATTTGATGTGATTTTAGCGCGTCCCAATCTACTAGGTAGCTTTTAGGAAATTTTAATGCAATTGACCCGTGGTCAATTATTTTCGAGCCATAATGTACATCTTCGACACATTGGCGACTCTCGGTTGTTGTGAAAATCTTGAGGTTTCAATTACGGGCACCGGGTACCAAAATGAGAAAAATCAGTCTAGTGCCGATCAACGAGTATTTTGCAATCGGGTGGAATCGCCCACACTTTGATCACATATTTTAGTCAAGTCAACCTATCTCTGGTCTCTGATTGATTTCGACAGTGCCGTAATGACCCTTGTAGATCAACACGGTCGAGTAATCAATTCCTGGTCGAATTCTCAAGTCTATTACGTTTAGATTCCTTAATGGCTTCCTCAGATAGTTTAGTTAACTTGTGAGTGGTCAACTCAGAGAAACAGGCTATAGGCACGTCGACGAAAAGCCTATTTCATTTTATCGAAATCAAACTCGAAAATCAAGATGTCACAGCTATGACCCTCAACATCATGAAATATGCCGAAAACGATTCTTGGTTAGTGGCTTGAGTCGCATGCTTAGGCCATCACGACTTGATACGATTCCAAGCCGAACGAATCTTGACCTCGTCCCAGAGCATGAACACACTCAAGCATGCAAACATGAGCAAACACACAAAAGAACATTACATCATACATACAGCTCACATGGGTGAGCACACCATTAAACTTGGCGATGTAGGCTATTGCCCTAATCAAAAGTTAAAGATTTTACTTACTACTTTTAAGCCTGGCTCTAAGATGCTCCTTTAGTGACCGAACGGCTCCTTAGGCAGCTTAAAGGAGAAGGACGTGAAAGAGAGGAGAGAAAGGGAGAGGAAAAGAAAGAATGGTTAAGCCTCCAAAATGTGAGGATGCCTTCTCTTATTTATAGGCTTCATCCTCTTCAATTATTGATGCCAATCTCATGATTAAAATTAAGGAATGATTTGGCCTATCTAGTCTCCTTCGTTGGCTCCTATACTTATTCGTGTTTGATTGTGATTGATCCATCTATTTACTTACCTCCAAGGCTCACTTTAGGCTTATGGTAAGCCTATGGCCCTAGGGGACACATAAGCCCCTTGATGCCTAATGTCTTCTCTTGATTGGTTGGCCTTTGTCTTGTTCACCAAGGCTACCCTTTAGGCTCATCATAACCTAAGATTCTAGAGGTCACCTAAGCTTACAAGTCACCAACTTATTTTCTAAGGAAAATCTTAAGCCATCATTACCAAATCTTCGAGTGAACACCTAGGATTATGAGGTGGAGATCTAATGACTTAGTGTCATCATTTAAGGCCTTGCTTGTCTCCATTTCATTGGACCACATTAGCACTTAGCTCATTATTAAGGGGACAACTCATTATGGATAGGTTGCACTTTAAAAGATAGGGTGGCATCAAGGCTATAGAATAGCCATAATTAGTTTCAATGTGTCCTATTTTTATTGAAACACTTGGCTTGGATGCTTTTCTTAATTCTCAAGGTAAATTCTTGGTAATCATGACCATATCTAGAAAAATCTAGGTGGAATGATAAGTCAACCTCCTTCGTGAAGAAGCTAGTGTTCTAGAGTTTTATTCTCTTGTCATTTTCTTCATTAGGAAGGCGGTCTAGAAAATTCCGTCGTCTTAGTTAGTTCCGGGGTCAGGAAATGGATCATTAGGTAAACCTCGAAAAATCGAATCACGTACACTCGAGGTTCGGCCATCACGCCCCATGCTTGCCCGAACCATTCCCTTGGATGGTTGGTTGGCCTAAAGGGTCGGTTGTCCTTCGGTCGGTTCAAGGTCAATCCTAAGGCCACCTATCGCTTAGCACTAAGCCAAGATACTCATGGATCTTAGAATTAGTGACGGAATAGCCGGGTCTATCCCCGAGCTTATTCTGATCGGCACCCGATCCATCCGTATGGCTCATGGTCAGTGTATTACTGATTCACAATCGAACATCACCAATTCAAGATTCATTTCCAATCACTAAGAATTAAATAGGGAATGATGCATTTTTGGTCGGAAGATCGTCCGTGTATCGGTACATAGCCGGGCGGAATCACCTACGGCCAGGCACTATGACCGATCATGATCATCCGCTGATCCAAAATCATCCCATGATCAATCTTTGTGATCAAAAAGTCATCTTATGAGCTAATGATCCTATCCCATTGATATGATCGGTAGAAATTCACGGTCGACACCTCAACCAGTTCGTGACTAGTCGGTCGGTCGGTTGAACCATGACTGATCCGTGATTCCTTACCGATCAAACTAATCAATCCATGGCCAATAGCCCATGATCGGTCCTTTTAGGGCCTTATGGCCAATTCTTACGGGCTCAAAATCGAGGATGTTACAGATTATGTGCTTAGCAAACTATTTATTATATGCTAAAGCAGAATGACCAGTTGCCTACCAGTTAGTAACTCACCTACTTTGTCAATCAACATTACCCCAAAGAAGAACTCACCCATCTTTTAGATGAGAATTCTCATTATCATAGCTTCATTTTTCTATTGATGTAATTACGTTCTAGTAAGACAAGGGAAAAAGACTTCCTCTTATAAGCTGGTTTAAGCTTAGCTTTGATATGAGAAGGCGCGATTTGACCATATCACATAAGCTATAGAGGTCTTTAGTACATGGAGAACATATATTTGGAGCTAGATTGGTAGCCAAATGCAAGATGGATAGGAAGAACAATTTGTTCGTGTGAGACATAAAACAACGAGAGAAAAATGAGACTCAATAGTTAGGGATGTCTCAAAGCACCTCATCTTTATTAATAATATATACTAGGTGATTATCTACAAGATATGCCTTTATAGCCACCAACACCACAGACATAATATTCCTCAATAGTTTATGGCATCTAGTAGGAGTTTGCATGAGATACTATTGTCAATTGTCAAGTGAATTGCAGCTAAGTCTACTTGCGAATGTCCGCTGCTGCTTTGCAAGTAGTTTGAAATATTACTGTCTTTGTTGAACTCAATCAAGTCTATTGGATAGTGCAAAATGGGCATCTTTTGTCTTCAATTTCAAGTGGGGGACAGTTCACCTATAGAACTGTGTCATGCTTTTAAAGGAAAAGATAACAAAAGGAGAAACCAAAAATTACAAAAGGAACAACAAATGAGCTAAGTCAACACTGTTGAATTGGTGTCCCTAAGTTTATGTTTTCTGCAAATGACATGGCTTTGATAGAATTGAGGGACTAACTCCAAAGCTCAAAGTACAGGACATACTGGAAGATGAAAGTTTTTTTTTTTTTTTTTTTGTGGTAAAGATAATGCTGGAAGATGAAAGTTTCATCTATATAGCGTGAAGAAGAAACTAGACTATATATTTGGGAGGAAGAGGGTAGGAACAAAGCTTCAGCACAAACCAAGGATCAAGAAACAACAACAAGAAGCAAACTAATACCTTCGCTTCATTTTGGCAAATGATAATGTATTGATCGAGATGTTACAATTGACATAGAAGTGTGATGGATGCAATGGAAAAAGTGTATCCAAGTTCGGTATGCTATATTGGTCAACAGTAAGGTTGCATATGCTCAATGTAACACAGTATTAAGACGCTAAATGTTTTGATCTATAAGCTGGACATAAACACACACTCAACCACTTTAAGGATACTCAGGTGGAAGCTTTATTCAAATCTATTCACAAGAAGAATGTCGATGACAATTTCCTTCTTCACAAAGTTTAGGATCACAAAATGAGAGATAAAATAGGTTGACATCATGACAAAAGTTCCGTATCAAGTATATAGCATACTACATCATTGAACTTGCATTGCATCCACATGTTCATTGATGCTCAAAGGAATATTTGGATCTAGATAACAAAAGTGTCGTTGATATTTCAGACTACTAATGCAAGCTGCACAACTCAAACTTTGAGAAATGGAAACCAATGATGATTTGTTTTCTATTCTTTTATACGTAAGCGCACTCGACTAATGTGGTTCCTAGAGGATGCAAACCATTACAATGTCCTCTAAGATAAGTGGATAACAATTTAATAAAAAGCAAAAAGGACTTACTTTGCAATCTGACGTAATTGTCTCAAGGCAAGAGCATAAAGGTCATTTCATATGCATATTACCTGTAATATGTGGATCATTCGCTATGAAATTGAATAAAAGAAATTTAGAATAAATATGTCTAAGCACTGAACTAATAGGTCTCAATAGTGATGGAGTCTTCTGCCTCTTTTTCGAGATCTTTCCAGATTGTTCTTCCTTTGCAGCATTTTGCTTTCCTTCCTCAAATTTCTTTCTAGCGGAGACCTTATATATATAATGCATTGAAATGAGGATATTATAAGTTCGAGCAAAATAAAATACTTGATCTGATAAAAACCTAGTTCTGAACAAAATAAAGAAGAGTTTCCATGAGAATCTAATTAAACATAGGACGCCCAACTCTCTCTTTAATTTAGAGATAAGAAAGGAAATCACTCATATAAAAGGAATCATGAATCCTCAAGCTTTTGATCATAAGGACTTGATTTTGGTAATACAGTCCTCAGTTTTTAAGTTGCTTCTAATATTAGGACTGCGAACATGCTCTTACCAAAGAAACCAAGACCTCACACTTTATCATTTTTTTTTCTTAGGTAAAAGGATAGACTATAGGGTAACAACTGGCTGCAACCCGTATAGAGAAGAGTTCAAATCACTAACGGCATATATAAAGCAGTTCTCAAATTTGAGCCAGGTTTTTTGGTTATTGAGAAAGGTGAATTCTTATAGATCTATCCTCCAAAGGAACTGGACAGGAGCTCCATAACAAGACGAATCATCAATTATATCGACCAAGACATTTACATCCTAAGCAAGTTTCCACTATGCTAAAAGTGTGAAACGTTAAGCCAATTTCAAAAAATAATAGAGAGATGGGAGATTCCTTTCCATCAAAAGCTCTCTTGTTCCGCTCCTCCCCAATCAACCAAAAAGTGGAAAGAGGAGTTGAGGTAATCTGTCTTTTCTTATTGTGATGTAAGTGAATGCCCTGCCAAGCCAAATTTTTTGCTCAACAGAACTTCCAATAACCCAAGATAACCCGATGCAAGCAGAGGAAGCTATCGAAACCCGTCTCATCCAAGAACAATCAAGGAGGAGATGCCGAATGGTCTCTACCTCCTTTTTGCGGATGAAACACTAATTAACCAATACTTTGTCACTTCTTTTTGAGCAAAAAAGGAAACTCTTTTTGAAATTTTCACTTTCCGAATCGCTTTTCAAAGAAAATCAATTTACCACGAAAACCCTCCCTATCTAGCAGCTTGTAGTAAAATTTTGTAGAAAAGTTTCTGCCTCTTCCACCGTTCACCAAAGTATCCCCAGAAGCAGTAGAAATCTTCGAATTGCACAAAACATTAAAAAAAAAAAAAAAAAAAAAAAAAGCCCCATTTCAAACACCCAAACTTGGGCTTGCCTCAAAAAATCAATAATGACCATATCATCGTTTAAACAATAACAATCTGGTACCAAAGCCTCCATGTTCTGGTGATGTCAAAGACATCTAGGAACTGATCTTCCAAAGTTGTGTCCCCACGCCAAACGTCCTGTGTCCTATTTCCATGAGAAAAAACTTGCTTCAACATTCTCTAATCTTCCTTCCTACATTAGTCTGTGTAAAGCTCCCCTATCCTCACTGATTCAACCTGCCTTTTCAAGGCCAAAGTTTGCAACTACTACTTTTCTTCGAAGGTGTTCATTTGCAACACTGAACCGCCAATGCAATTTGCCGAGAGGAGCCATGTTGATTAACAAGTACTTGATGACTAAACTGCCATTTCAGAAAGGTCATCTGATTGCTTTCCGATCCACTAAGTTGAACTTGTGAGCCTCCTCAATATCATCCCATGAAACTTCATTCTGAATGGCATCCAACCTTTTAGCCACCGAGGAAGGGATTAGAAAAGAAGAAATGAAATAAATAGGAAGATTGGGTATAGTGCTTTCAAAAAGACCTCTCCCTGCTTTGGAGAGGGAAGAACTTTTCCAACCAGATAATCACTTATCAAAAACAGGCTCCTAGGTATGCTTGTTCTTGGAACAAGAACCAAAAAGGAAGACCCAAAACCTATCTATTACGGATTAGCCAAATTCCAGAACTCTTTCATAAAATCATGTCATTTCTCTCTAATGGAAAACTCCAAAATCAGTTCTTATTGGGGAGGGATTGGATTACGGAGACTCAAAGTTTGCTTTCCATTAAGATCATATGATTAAGGTGTGGAAGTAAGAAATCTAACATCATTTAATCAAAGCCCTTTTGGGGAAATGGCAATGGAGATTTGCACACAGCTTGTGGGAAAGAAATATTTTTATAGATAGAGCTAAAGGGAGCAAGGTTGGCATACCAAGGGATTTAAAGGTGCGGGGCACCTAATTATGGAAACCTGTCAGGAGAATTTGAAATAACTTCTCGAGTTTATCCACTTCAATGTCGCCCATGGATGTAAGACACGATCTTGGATTGTTTTGTGTTGTGGTTAACTTGTGATAAACATTTGCATGACAATTAGCCGCACTTCTGTGCCATAGCATTACATTAAAAGTGCTGCACTTTCTAAGACAAATAGTCATTCCATCCACTGGAATTCAAGGCTTGATTGGAACGTTGATTAGCTCAGGTCGGTTAGTTTAAATTCTGTATTATTGTAATTCTTCCTTGCCTTCTTTGGTTGTCATCTTAAACCTTTTTACCTATAAGAGAAAATGAGAGATAAAAAGAATTTCATAATTGACAGCATTTGAATTGAATTTCTTTTCTACTCAGAACACAAGTTAAATTAAAGAGAAATAGTAGAATTCTTAAAGTAAAATGACAAGTGCAGGTTAGGAAAAAAGCATAGCCCTATATTTTGCAGGAAACCAACGTGAGGGTCCAATCAAAATCAGTTATCTAATGTGGTAATATTAATAAAAAAGACTATGTAGGAACTTTGCACAAATATTTACAATTAAATTAGTAAAATTAAAAAATATATATATAGGACTAAATCGATATCTGTATAATAAATATAAAATTATTTGGACTTCCTTTATATGTATATATATATATATATATATATATATATATACCAGAAGAGCAGCATTTTTGCTGACCGTAGAATACTTTGCTCGTAAGTACTCAGAATTTTCATTATTTAATTTAAAGCTCTAATGATTGAAGTCCACCCTCGTCGTCATCGATTATTGTTACCGACATACTGTCTTCTTTCCCTTTCTTTTTCACCATGAATTCCGCACACTCAAGTTCTCTTTCTTTTAATTTCTTTCAGTGGATTTTTTTGTTCTTATCATCGTATTCAGGTTCGATTGGGTTTCTTTCTTTTATTTCTTCCTTGGATTGTGTAGACTTCTTGATCTTTTTCAAGTTTTTAGCATTTAACAATTTTTTAGTAACTACACAAATTTTTATTCTCAAAATAGAAAAAGAATAAAATTGCATATGACACGATGCACAAATTTTTTTATGCCGTAATATTTCTTTTAATTTTTTAATATTTTTAGATTTTTTTTTCTTTTCTTCATTTTTTTTTCTCTTCTTTCTCCTCTTCTAGCCGGAGGCGGCAGTGGTGACCGACGGTGACAAGCGGCAAGTCTCCACAGACCGATTAGAAGAGGAAGAATAAGAAAAGAAAAATAAAGAAAAGAAAAAAATGACTTATTTCTAGAAATTTTCTCAAAAATAAAAAATATTTTTTAAATTCTTATTTCTGTTCCAAATATATTCCTTAGCCACATTTCTATTCTGCGGAATGAAAAAATTAATTGATATTATCAAATGGATTTCCGTTCCTTTTTATTCGGTGAACTAAAAACAAAAAGAACATAAAAATTGAAACGTTACTGTGCAAACCCTAATTTATGTGGTTTGATTGTCAAATTCTTTATTTTGTCCAATCTTAAGTCGTCTAACAAATAATTCCTCTAACTCTCTTGATTCGTACAATCAAATCATTTACTAACTAAATTGTCGATTAATTAATATGCAAAAAAAAAAAAAAAAAAAAGCATTAATTACAATGGGTATATCAACACTTGATTAAATAAATAGGAAAATTAGAGGATTTAATTGCATACAACAAAACTTATTCAGAAAACTGAAGGACTCCATTGTTTAAAATAAACATAAAAAATTCAAATCACCCAAATTTTTAAACTCAACGGACATAATCTATATTGTACCCTTGTTTTTTCTTTCTTTTAGAATAATTGATATTGATTTCACAAAATCTTATAGATATCATAATACTAGCATCATGCAACAGTGACCTCATATTTTTCATGGCCTTAGTAGTATGACGGACCTTGACTTCTCCCCTTGAATCCTAATTACAACATAGAGGTTATGGCAATAGCAAACACAAGGAATTTTGAACGCATGGTTGTTTAGCTCCTCGTTGGCATGGTCGTTCTCATTGATGGAGGGGTAATCAACCATCCCAATGCGTCTGCCTCATGAGTGTGCCCAATGCGAGTCCTAGCTATCATTGGAATTGAGAGGTGGTTCGTGATTTCCATGATCAGATTGTTGAACAGTTGATTTTGTAGGAGATGGGGTCCCCCGAGTGTGGAGCACGAAGCACACCCCTTCACAAAGCTTCGACCAAGCAATTGAGACCTTTGCCTCGAAAGAAGGCTTGGGACCAGCGACATGGCCGATTAGAGCATTCTCCAAGTTAAGAATAATAATACACTAAAATGTGACCCAACTCAAGAATCACTTACATTGAACTCAAACCGTGTCGCCTAGGGTTTTCGATTTGTTCATTTCTTTTAATCTCAGATAGTGGATATTGATTCAAAACAACTTTCCTCCATCTCCAATTTCATAACTTACGCCTTCAATCACCAAATTTTTTTTTTTTTTTTTTTTTGGTAAAGATCAATCACCAAATTTCTGAACTAGAAAGACCAACATTCGTACATTCTCCACCAATATTCTCAACTGGATCAAGAGCTAGAGAAGTTAAAGGCCCCATTCTTGTCTTTTTACAAGCATGATCTACATCATACCTCGCAAGTCTCCCTTTGACTTTGAACTTTTCATATATATATGCTTAAACACTTGAATGATTTATGGCTGCGTTTGGTCATCCAGATTTGTGATAAGGATAGGACTGAATAAGATAGAATATGAAATCCAAAGATTTTGCTATATTCTAACTACTGTTTGATGATTATAGTAATAAAGTCGGATATATTCACATCATATCATACATATTATTTAGTATAAAATGCATATTAATATAAATGAACCAAAAATTTATATCATACATATTATTTAGTATAAAATGCATCTTAATATAAATGAACCAAAAATTTTATAAATGGATATTGTAAAAATCTTAACATGCTTACCTACTTTATTTTTATTTGCTTTTTTATTTTGTTTTCCTCTTTTTTAAATTAATTTCTTTTTTATTTCTTTCTTCCCCTTCTATCATTCTCTAATAAAATTTTATTAAATAATATTCTATACTAAGATACCTAAAATACTAAGATACATAAAATATGTAATAAATATAAATACATTGAATTTATATGATGAAATAGAATTAAATTCGAAGATATAAATAAAAATAAGATTAAATTAAAATAACTAAATTGTCATTTTTTGCTATTTTGAATTTCTTATATTAGAATTCAACTATTATTTATATGGAAATATAATTTTAATTTTGTTAATTTGAGAAGATTGTCATTCAATAAAAATAACCTTCCTATTATGGATGTTAAAAATTCTATCTACCTTTATCTCATCTCGTTATGAGATAATTTTATTTGATCTATATCCCCTTCGTGTTTGATTTTATCTTGTCTTGAGCAAACACCAAACGACAAACGCAGATAGGATAAATTTTATCCTATCCTAAATTTTATCCCCACTGTCAAATGCAACTTACATGTGAAGAGAGTACACGATTTCCTCTTTTAGGAGCGTTGATTCCTTTTTTGATTTAACGGTGTGAAGACACATGGTGATATTAAAGCTTGATTTTTTTCTCTTCTTCTACTGACCACCGCATGCAGGAAGATTCGATACCGTTTTTACCATTTCCATCATTGACTATCGTTCTTGTCATCATCAGCCCCAACCAACACTATTATCTTCTTTCCCTTTCTTTATATCAAAGATGATTCCCCGTACTCAAGTTTTGTATCCTATTCAGCCTCCGATTGGGTACTTTGGGTTTTTGAATTCTTGTCCCACATCGGCACGGAAGGAACCAAATATTCTCTGTAAGTATCGTAGTCCAAGGAGGCATCCGGGCACGCCCACTGAATGTAGTGAATGGGCCATGGCCTAGCTTTGCGCTGGGATTTGGGCTCAGGAAAGTCCCCGAGCCGTGATCTGCAGAGATGCAGTCTCGAAGACGAGAAGCGACGTTCGAGAGCCGGAATCCCAGGCTGAGACGCGTGCGGAGCCTCCGTGGACTCTGGCCCGAAGTTGCATTGGCCGACCGTCAGAGTCATTCACTAGGCCCATGCATCATCGTATGGGCAAACAGAACGGGGCTTACATTTCAGTGGCTACCCTTTTTTTTTTCACTCAATAAGGCTATGAGTACCGCAGTATGTAGGAAAATTACATTGCCCAATCTCGATTTGATGAATTGGTACTCCACTTACGATTTATCAAAGAAAAGAAAATCCCACCTTTGCTGGTTTGGCCCTTCAGGCATCTCCTGATTTCGATGAATTGGTACTTTAGTGACGTGCAACACACGACTCGAGAAATAAACTAAGAGTATGATGCTTCATACATGTGCCTCACGTCTGTGTATTTTACTTGGTCGGTGTTTTAAAATTAATTGGACTCGCGAATTCTAGGATATGGAGTATTCAGCCATGTCAAGGTACTTGGAAAAGACAACAGAACTTGTAGTCAAGTTACATTAACATAAAGCCCGCACGTCGTGCGGATTAATGAAACGTCTTCCCCTGAAAGGGGCGTACAGCTTTGTACAAGGAATCACATGGGAACAGAGCAAGCAACCGGAACTCATTGACTTTTCCAAAACCTTATTAAAAAAGATTGGCACAATTAAGAATCTGATTCTCAGAATAGAAGCTCAGGCAGAACTCACCCTACGCTTCATCGTAAAGTGATGAACATTGCTTTCACCAAGTCCTTCTGAGTTTCTCGGAATGGAGGTCCGACCACAATTGAGGCCATTTTAATCAAGGATCAGGAAGGTTTCCAGCAGAAAGATTTTGCATACATAGGAAAAATCCTTTTGAGGTGGGAGGGGTAAAGGAAGATAAGTGTCTGTAAGCAACGATATATGACAACTTGACTATAATGAAGCACCACTGTTCTGGTGGTCAACAGCAGACAAGTAACTGAGAGTATCTGAAATGATACACAATGTTCAATACAGAACCAGATCACAGAATCAGACCTTGAACAGGCTCGTGCTTCGATGGCTTCGGCTCAGCGGAAGCAGTAGCCTTTGGAGACTCGGATAAATGAATCTGAGCAAAGTCATCCACTACTTTTCTCTTCTGTTCCTCTTC
This sequence comes from Eucalyptus grandis, assembly GCF_016545825.1. Classification (NCBI taxonomy): domain Eukaryota; kingdom Viridiplantae; phylum Streptophyta; class Magnoliopsida; order Myrtales; family Myrtaceae; genus Eucalyptus; species Eucalyptus grandis. The sequence goes on from NC_052616.1 coordinate 2,504,418, forward strand.
GGCCATTCCCACTTTCTCCTTTGTCTTCTGGCCGACTTCCCCAGCTGCCTTTGCAACTTTGTTAAAAGCGCCTGTTACCCACGACGCCCCTGTGAACACATAACGGTTCTTCATAATGGCTGATCCAGCACTGCTAACTTTTTGCTCGGCTGCCACAAATGCTGACTTAGTTTTCTCCGAAACTTGAAATTTTTGATCCACTTCCCTGACCTTGCCACCCACAACTGCGGTACCCACACTGATTTTCTCGGTCAGCCCAATCTTCTTATCAAAGGAAGCGACTTTTGATGAGGCGGTCGATGTCAACTGATGCTTCTCATCAAGGGACTTGGCTTTGTTCACTGCATCTTTGCCCAATATGAAGCCCTTAGCTAGCATGCTGGTAACTACGTCCTCTGCTTTTCGCAAAGCAGAGTCACCACCAGCTGGACTTTTGTTTTCAGTTACCTGCAAGAAGAGCAATAATCAGGTTCATTATGGTCCTAAATTTGTAGCTTAGTAGAAAATATTATGCAACAGGAGTCTAAGAGACTCAGGACTTTTACTGGTGGTGCTATAGCATCAGGAGGAAGCTTGTAATCTGGAGCGTGAGCAATGCTGACAGACATATCAACGATAGTTGCACCCTGACATTCAAAGGAGTTCACAGTAAACCTTGCTGTTGCAATGCATAAATAACTAGTAGATGATTTAACTTCTAACTATCATATCTATCTTGTTATCTAGTGAAATATGACTACTAGGCAAAAGAATCCAAAAGTTACATATAAGAAAGACCATATATAGAGGGAGATTTCCCTTCATGCACATTCATAAATATGCCATGTGAAAAAAAAAAAAAAAATGGTTACCAAGAGCTATTGATGAAGGACATTATAGGACAAGAACTAACCACATTACCAGCATATATGTTCCGCCAGAGTAAAATGGAAGCCCCTAGTGTGATGAATCCATTCTAAAGATTATCCTCACCCTTCTTTTAGCTCACAAGGATTTTAGTTCATCATACAAGCTAGATTATACTACAAGGTCTATAGGTGATTCCTGTCTCAAATGCATCAGCTGATCAATCACAAGCACCATTACAAGGACAAGCAAAACCAAACAAAAAGAAACAAAACAATAGCTCAGGAAAGCCTCAGAGCATCACTTCGTTGCTGCAACAATCCTAGACATAAATTCTTAATGATAATTAGGCTAATTGAATACTTTCCATAGTATGCGGATTTTCCTTCTCCCAAAGTAGTGACTTTGCGCATGTAAAAAAGACTTAATGAATAGCTAGCCACTGTAGAAAGTCTGGGATATTGGAAGGACAAAATGAAACAACGCAAGTATGATGAACTGTACTACCGAAAGCATAATGGCAGTCTCTGCTCCTTGAGCATCCTTGAACGTGACATATGCAACTTGAGACCGCTCAGTGTCACTGTGTAATTAGAAGAAGAAAAACATAAGAAATGTCACTGTGAAACCAAATGATTGAGCAAGCAAAGGAGTAGACTCAACCTGTGCATCTCAACATATGCAATATCACCGGAAAATGAGAAGAACTCCTTGAGGTCCCTCTCTGTTGCTCCTAGGGAGACATTGCTAACCTTAACAGTTGTCAGCTGCAATGACATTTATATGATGGTTAGAATTATACCCATAGACCAGTCACAATTTGATGTGAATAAAATATTACAACAAAGAAAGCTGATGGTAGAAAGTGAGCTAATGATAACAGAATGAAATAGGGTTTTAAGCCATTCCAAGAGGCTACACCATGAATGGCTGAGCCAAAGGGATCTCCTTAGCAAGACTTGCTCCTCTTTTTTGTCCAATGACTTGCTGAATGATATGTTCTTTTTCATGGAACGTTTTGACGGCAATTTTGCGAGACTTTAAACAAGAAAGCAAACAAACTATGCTAAATGCAGGCATTCAGATACTTCCAATCTTTCACACTCCCACATTCGCATTGACCAAACTGATCCGAGATCTTCTCAAATCAAAGCAAAGGGCTATTGGGCTAATCTGTCACTATTGGAGAACTAATTCAATGGGCTTCCCAAAGAAAGACATCAGCACTACATGAATGCTCCCCGGCATCTGGGAGAGGCTTTCATCAATATGCTGAAAAAACCAGGGGGGAAAAAGTAAACCTCGATAGGACATGTCTAAATCTAATTCGAGGCCCAGTTAACGAACTTTTTGAAATAAGCAATCGCTGCGACCAAACATCAAACTGTGAACTGCATACATAGATTGACAGTCACTTTAAGCTAACCAAGGCTCGCCAGTGAATCTCCATCGAGCAGCATTCAAGAGTTCCCGGGCATGGAAACTTCCATGGAGATCGCGCATTAACAGGAACAAACGACCCTCATTGTCACAGCAAAACTCCCCCTCGAACGCACATTCAGGAACAGTCCACGAGGCCAGACCAAAACGACAGCGTTCGAATTCAAAAAGCAGCAGCAGCAGCATCGTCCGATCAGGCAAAAGACAAACCCCGTCAGCTCGAAAACACCAATCCCGTTCCACCGAGGGAGCTAATTCATCGCACTCTCGCCGCATAAAATCCGAAATCCCCATGGAAACCGAAGCAGATCTACGCGCGACAGCTTCGAAAAAACGAGCTTCGCTCGAGCAGGGGAGAGAAAGGAAAAAAAAAAACGCGCACACGCTAGTTCCGCGATCGTACTACAGCGAAGTACGAGGAAGGTCGGAGCCGGAGATCGAGGACTCACCGACATGGCAATGCTATTCTTTCCTCAGGCCGCCGTCGTAGTCGTCGCCGTCGCCGTCGCCGCCGTTGTTCGTCGTCCTCTTCTTCTTCGAAATGAGAGCTGAGCTTGAGAGAAGGAGATTTATGCAGTGGACACGGCAGAAAAATGGACCCCCCGGAAGGCCGAGTTTGAAGATCGCGCGTGGGAGGACGGATCTGGACGGCCGGCAGTAATCGCGCGTGCGAAGATCCGACGGTGAGTGGCCACGGAGTGGTGGGGCCCCTTTGCTTGATTAGGGGAGTTTTCACTCCGACATGGGATTGGGTCCCACTCCCCTTGGGCGGACCCCCAATTCCTTGACGCGCCCTCGTCCGGTCAATGCCTTGAAATCTTGAATTTCTTCTTTTTTAAGTTATTGGATTGATTAATGGGAAAAAAAGGTTACTGGATTATAGGGAAATTGCGCCTATTAAGCAATCAAATTTAATCGTTTGAAGAAATATAATTAAGTCATGCACATTTTAGATCCGGTGTAGTCAAGTCCTTTCTATGATTACTTAGCCAATTTTGCTAATGCGGTATGCTAAAATCCAACGTACTGTCATTTGATATTTTTTAGTCATATGTAACGCTGACATGACATTATACAAGAAAAATTAAACAAAAGAAAAAGAGAGCCAAACAAGACAAAACTCATGAGAGATAAATCAAAAGTTAATGCAAATGGCATAAATGCAACAAAAGTCATAATACCTACGGTAAAAATGGAATCAAATTTTAAAACTTGAAATATTAGTACAATTAAGTTTCTTTGTTAACTTCGTTTAAATTGATGGATGACGAATTATGACATGGCACTTTATTCATGAATTTCTCTCTTCTATGTAGTAATTCCTTAATTGATTTGTCCATGGGATTCAAAATGATGTCGTTGCTTTCCCCCTTTAATCCTTCAAAAAATATAAAGATCTATCATATCTAGCCTCAAACTGAAATGCAATCTCTAATTTTGGCATGAGGAACCTTAATCCCAAATCGAAGAATGACAATTGGTAAACTGGTAGTATGAGGACACGAATGTTTGAATCAAATGGCGTAACTCCTAATAAGGTTGACTTGGACCTAACTTGTTATCGTGGTACTCGATTACCAATTCTCACGGCAAAGAAAGGAAAAATATAATATGAAGGTTCAATCATCAATAACCATTCCATTGATTGATCTCTCTCAAATCAAACATCAATGATTAATTCTATTGATTAATCTAATGTTCAATATTTAACAATGGCCATACTTAATGCCCATGACAAAGGCGACCAAATAGATATAGCTTTTGGCAATTTATTTCACAAAGCATTTAATCAAGACATTCACAAATGATCAAACTATTTCAAATAATACCTTCCAATGCCTTGTCAACATACTAAAAACATAGTAAAAGATTGATCCAATTTGTGCAAGCACATAACTTATACTATATTAAATCTCTACAACTTTCAAGATGTGAGTTTGTAAATTCATAAAAGAGATAGTATCACTTAGAAAAGTTGAAAACCCATCAAGGAATTGAGAAAGATAAAACACTCCTACGCGCTAATGAAAAAAATCCCAGTTCAAAATAGACATAATTTTGGATTTATGACCTAACTTTAAAAATTACTCTAACCAGATGAATAATGGGTTAAAATACTTACTGGGTGTTGCAATTCGGAGTTGAATTGGCTTGTCGGAACGTTTGGATCGGCTAAGAGGGAAAATTTTCTCCTTTTCCTCTTTCTTTCCTTCTTTACGAACGAACGTTTTCTTATTTTCTTGTTTACTCCGTTGGCTTTGAAGAAAAGTGAAGGTGGGCTGAGGGCTTGGGCTTTAAGAGATATGGCTGGGCGGGGCCTCTTATTACAATTATATACATAGGATTTGGAAAAAAGAAGAAGAAGAAGAAGAAGAAGAAGATAACTATGAGGTTGGTATAGGTTGGACCCATCTTAATATTCCAGCAGTCTCAGATCCAGTCGGTTTGGGCCCGAACCGATGCTTGCTCCTAAGTACAAGCACTCATGTTTGAGATCAGACCAATCAACCATTTGAGTTTTCATTTTGAATATGTAATGTCGATTTCTATATCGTGCAATTTTCAATGTTAATATCAATGTGTTGAATATGCAGCAAACTTGAAGGACCATCAATCAACCTATCAACCAGTGATGCTGCATCAATAGATAATGACCAAAGAGTGCCCCAATTTGCACAAAAAACACCTCATCCATTAATATAAAATAGAGTCATTGCATAGAATAAGTAGCTCCTTGTTCAGCAAACAAAAAACCACCTACAAAAATTGGAACGCCTTAACAAAATGAATGGACAAAACCAAACGTCACCCATCCTCCTTCTCCAAGTCAAAGCAAAACACCCAAAACCATCCAACCCAGCCCGCCTCACACCCGTCATCAGCATTAATTAATATGAAAATAAAAAACTGAAGAACATCTAATCCAACATGAAGAATGCAGAATATACATCAATCCAAGCCTTTTAGTCACGATATCTGGTGGTCCTATAAGTCTGGCCTTCACTTGATTCATAAGTCCCACGCTTTTCCTTGTAGCTAGTCCTTTTTCCCACGACTGTTATTCGCTAGCAGCAGAATCATTCTTTAGAGAGGAAGTTTTAGCATTGGACGACCAAGGTTGTGCACTCGCCTGAGAGTTTGGATTTGATGGTGGTCGTTGTTGTGATGATGCATTTGCCTTTGGAGCTTTGGAAACAACTTCTTTTTCTGGCACCCTCAATAGTCTTGCATCAACTGTTCCAAGCTACGCGACAATGAATGCATTTTTAGCTTATTTGATAGGATGGTGTAATTATGAAATGTTAAAATTACTAACATTAAAAATTTGAAAATTTGTCTCAAGGTTTGTGTAAATATCCTTCGCTACTATTTTGTTCTTCCTTGGCCGTGATTGTGCAGCTCTCTTATAGCAAAAGAACATTGGACATGAGAATCAAATGACAACACCCAAATGCACGGGGATCGAGGTATTACTCACTAGGATTTTTTATAGTCTCTCATGAGCAGTTGCATTGGCTCAATCATAAGAGCTTCCTTCATCAATTGTGGCTTGAGTAGAAACTTTTAGGGGTGAGCATCGGTCCAGGGTCAACTCTAGACTAACCCTGGACTAGCCCAACCCCGCCGGTCCTGGTCCGAGTCCCAAGGAGACTGGATCGATCCTTGGTCCTAGAATTTCTGAATTAATACTGTACGGGTTGATCATTGGTCGGTCTAACCCGGACCAACCCCGACTATATATATATATATATAATTTTTTTATATAGAGAAAACCTTAAAATAAATGGCGTCAACAACATTAAATAACTATTGATGAGTTTAAGTAATTTTATATTATTCTTTAATAACTTAGGATTTTAATGTCTTTTACGACATCAATAGTCATAATTTACGAAGAAAGAAAATGTTTTTTATGAGGAGTCCTCACGGCGTCCAAAAAGACACCTTATGGCATTTTCTCTAGTATTCGTTATCTTCCGTCTTATTTGTCATTTTAGTCTTTAATTTGCTAAAATCGAAAAAAATAACTTCTCCGATCACCACTCAACACTCACATCGCTCGCTTTGGGTCACTCTTGTCATTTGGCGCTCGATGCTCACTTGGATTGTTGCTCTCCGCTCGACTTTCGATGCTCATTATGTTCAACGCTCACTCTAGTTGACCCTCATCGCTTGACTTTCTTAGCTAACCTTACTCATCATGGAACCCATTGGGTCGGTATGATCCTCGGTTGCTCTTTTAAGCAGTACAAAAAATGAAATAAAAATTATTAGTTAATCTTGGGTTGACCTTGAAACCGGATCAAATCCATTAGGTCAGTCCAGTCTTCAATCGTTTTTTTAAGGAGTACAAAAAAAAATGAAAAATTATCAGTTGGTTCTAAGTTGACCCTAGAACCGAACCGAACCCATTGGGTCAGTCCGGTCCTCGGTCCCAAGCTTAATAGGGTTGGTTCTCGGTCCCAAAAATTGAAGACTAGCACTGTGCAGGTTGGTTTTAGAGTTAGGGGGTTGACTGGCCTAACCCGAACTGTGCTCACCCCTAGAAACTTTGGTCCAATCACTGAATCATCTTATATGTGCACTAACTTGAGCAAAAGCAATTGTCTGCCCACTAATAAATCCTCCAATAGTTGCACTAGCTTCTATAAAAGCATTGGCCTAGTCATCGGATCCTTAGTGCGCTATTATCATCATTAAATTGGAACCTTAACATATAAAATTAACATTACGAGGTTCTAACACAACTTACCTATTGCTTTCTTCTTCTTCTTCTTTTGTCTTGATCCATATGAATTGGCCTCAGTTGCACTGGCCTCAACAGTGGCTAGTTTGATTGATTAATAGATGTATTCATGGGGTAAGTTACCAGCTCGTTTGGGAAGTCACGTTATTTATTTGGAATTGGTCTTTGACATTTAAGTCATCAACCAGCTTCAAACTCACCATGTATTAAGAGGAAGAAGATAGTCAGCCATACTATTACCTTTTGGTAGATAAGAAATGAAGTTTCCACAGCGGGAAAAAAAAAATAAAAAGAGTGAAAAACCGCGGTCAAATTCGAAGATAAAAATGAAAATTATTTTATTACAAAGGAGAAATTTGATTTGCAGTTCTCTAACCGATTTGTCCGGTGGAAGGAAGAGTCCAAATCAAAAGACAAGACCGTCACTTTGGACCACACCCGTAAAACGCACCGTTGACGTGCCGGTAAAGGCAGATAAACCATTCACAACCGACGCGGCAACCAATCGGAAAGCCACCGCCCAGACGCCGGTCAAAAACAAAATCATTCCCATTTTCTCTCTCTCTCCTCCCCGAAAATTCCAGACCCCATCTCCAATTTCTCTCTCTCTCTCTTCCTCTCTTTCCGTCCTTCGATTCCTCCCAATCGATTCTGCCCCAAATCCCGCCCGATTCGCGCCGTAATCGCCGCCCGATTCGGCAGGAATCGCCCCCGTCCGCCGCCGCCGCCGTCCTCGCCGCCGCGGTCGTCGTCTCTTCTCTCGGAAAGCTAGGTCAATCGGCGGGGGATGAGCTTTCAGGATTTGGAAGCCGGCCGGCGCGATCTCATCAGCGGCAAGCAGGACCCCACGCAGGCCGTCGCGTCCGGCGTGTTCCAGATCAACACCGCCGTCAACGCGTTCCGGCGGCAGGTCAATGCGCTCGGGACTTCCAAGGACACGCCCGAGCTTCGGGAGAAGCTGTGAGTGCTTTGATTTGTCGTCGTAGGGGTTCGATTCAATTCGTGGTTTCGAGCTGCACGGCGGCCGAATTTCTCGTGTGTACGATTGTTCGGATGCGTGATTACGGGTTGACACTCTCGGGGACTTGTGGTTCGGTTTGACTCGTTTAATTAGGATCGGAATTGGAAGTCTGGGGAATCGTAGCTTGCTTTGGTTTGGTTTAATTGCTTTCTAGTAATCCGGAGTTATGTATCGGGAAATTGGTTGTTGATGGACTTCTAATGTAGTTTGCCGTTTGACTTTACGTGACCTTGTCTTAGTGTGAGCTCCAGAAGAGTTTATTCGTTGAGAGAATGCTCATTTTTGTGCACTTAATAGTCTATGGTTTACAAAGAATTGCCTTAACTGGAATTAGCATCCTTCAAACTACTAACTGGGCTTTTGGACTAATATATGGCTGACGAAGGTGTCATGGTATGTCTAGTGGCTGTCGCGAAATGGTTCTCATCTCTCACACTCGTTATGGCTCGTACCCTGTACCTTTTCAGAACCTTGTACTTATGAATGTGCATGCGTTTGATGTCAGATATATCATCAAATAAAAGAAACGGGTCCATCTTTCTGTTGAGGTCTTTGTTATCTCAAAAATACTATGTAGATCATGCTAATCCGGTCACTCTGATAAATCAGCAGCAATGTCCCAATCATCCTCAAGAGTCTAGACTTTTACTTGAATATACTTTAATACTGTCTGTCTCCATGACCCCTTGTTTGTTACAGGCACAAGACAAGGCTATATATTGGGAACCTGGTGAAGGATACCTCAGAAAGACTTAAACAAGCCAGTGAGACAGATCATCAAGCTGGTGTTAGCGTAAGTTAACTCTCTTAATAAACACCCTACTGCCTATATGGAGAAAATTTTTATCATTTTGGATTGATAAATCAGTTAACATGTCTAAGGATGGGTGATTGTCTCTTTCCGTTTGATGTAGCCAATGTGACAATAAAGAGGTATAGAATTATGTACTAAAAACTTTACAATGCACTGTGATAGAGTCTGTCTTGTACTGTAATGGCAAAATGAGGATGCATACTTGTGTCATGGTAAGCGCTACCTTTTTTTCTTTGAAATTTTTTTAACTCATTAAGGGTTTTATCAATGAATCTTCATCTTAATATATCAAGTAGGTGGATGGCATTGGTGTATCAGAATGAATAGCAAAATAGCTTCTGACGATGGTTCATTTTTTAACATTACTAATTCTCCTGGTAACTTATCATTAGGATCATATTGCATTTTGAATTCGATTTGATAATGGAAATCTTTTTTTTTTTTAACCACAAGCTATACATTTGTTGGAGAAACCAACTCATGTATCTGTATACCATTTTATAGAGTACTTTAAAGTGCCTATCCCAATCTAAAGGGTGGCTTAAGCCTGATGTGGAACAATCTATGTCCTCCTTTCTACCCTTTGGCTTCTTTACTTTTAGATGGTTGAAGTTTCCTGATTCTGTTCCATGTACATTTCCTTCAGATTTTCCAGTTTTCTCTCATGCTAATTTCTTGAGTCTTAATTTTTTTTTTTTTTTAAATAATGTTTACAGCCTGCCAAGAAGATTGCAGATGCAAAACTTGCAAAAGATTTTCAGGCTGTTCTGAAAGAGTTTCAGAAGGCCCAACGGCTTGCAGCTGAGAAGGAAACTGCATACGCTCCATCTGTACCCCAGTCTGTTCTTTCTTCTAGGTAATGGTTGTAGAATGTGATGCTAATTTTATGATGTTGATTTTACATTGATCTGTGTTATATGCTTGTTCATTCTTAACCAGCTATTCTGCCAGTGACCAAGAGATAAATGCTGATAAGAGTTCACAACAGCGTGCTCTCCTTGTTGAATCAAGGAGGTAAGGGAAGCATCACTTTTTCATTAGTATTTGCTCTCTTCAACAAATCTGTGTTTTCCCGCAACTATGGCCTTTCCTAGTATGCAAAATCTTCTCTAGATGTTGTTTTAGCTGAGAATTTAAAAACTCTTCTGAGTATCATTTTTCCCAGACAGAAAAGGTTCATAGGAGAACTTCTGGAAGTCCTTGGATCATGTCATGATATACAATTTTCTATCTAATTCACAGTATGTCATTGTCCAGAAAACTTCATACCTAAAATGAGTTTTCTTAACATCACTATGCATGTACAATAAGTATTCAGTTTTCCAACAAGCTATACTTCTCCTGTGGGGCAGCCAAGTTTGTGTTGCTTCCATAGTTTATACTATGCTTCAAATATTTAAGTTGTTGGTATTGTGAAATGGCTGTTGATGAGGGTTGTTCAAGGTGGGTAAAGACCACTTGGAAATATCTGGCAAAATTCAATTCAACATCCAAAATGACATGTGTTTAACTATTATTCTGGAACATCCCATACGGTCTTAGATATGCACATCATTCATGGGTCAGCTGGTTGTGTGTAACTTCAATATCCTCAATGTTAAGCCAAATTTTATTGCAGAGAACAAGTATTGCTGGCCGAAAATGAGATTGCCTTCAATGAAGCTATCATTGAGGAAAGGGAGCAAGGAATCCAGGAAATCCAGCAGCAAATTGGTGAGGTGAATGAAATGTTCAAAGATCTTGCAGTGCTTGTTCATGATCAAGGGACAATGATTGGTAAGTTATTGTATCCAGACTCTAGTCAGTTTTGTTTTACTAGTTTTTGAGGCTTGTTCTGTAATTTACACTAATATGCTGTGCAGATGATATTGGTTCTCATATTGAAAGTGCACATGCATCCACTGCTCAAGGAAAGTCCCATTTGGTGAAAGCTGCAAAGACTCAAAGATCAAATTCATCTATGGTATATTCTGGAAAAAATACTTCTTCAAAAGTTATTTGCAACTATTTCCTGTTCAGAAAATTGCATATCTCTAGTGCCATAAGCAGCGTCAGTTTTGTTTGTGCAATTTTTTTTAACTTTCATGTACAGCATAGTAGTCTGAATGTCGTAGCCTCGTTTTTCACTTGCTTCCATGGCTGGGCTTGTTCTTAAGTATCATGGCAAAGGCTACCATTACTCTTGATGAGGAATCAATGCAGTTATACCTCTCTGTTCTCCTTTTTCGGCTGGTTATTTAGTGCATCCCATATTTGCATTGGACTTGAAGTAAAAGAAAAAACAGAAAAAATCACACCAACACAAGTTCAGCGGCATTACAATGCTATGTGCATTAATATTGAGATCATTTTTCTTGTTTTCTGCAGAGTTGTTTGCTTATGGTGATGGTTGGGGTAGCCCTTCTTATTGTGGTCATAGTAGTTGCAGCTTAAGCAGAAGAATAAGCAAGCATTAGTGGAGACTGCTCATGGGAGTGAATGATACAATGGGGTTATCCTGATTAACCACCCTTATTTGTTCTTTCACTATAAAACATGGTCGACAGGAGTCTGCTATATGTAAAACTGGGAGTAAACAATTTATAATTTTTCCTCTACTAAGGAAGAAAAACAGTGGGGAGGAAAGAAGAGAGAGGAGGTGGGAGGGTTGCTTGCTGCGTTGGCTGGTGAAGTTCCTGTATACGTACCATCTGGGATTATGATTTGGCCTATCAAGGTTTGTGTCACTGCTGTCCTGTAAAGGTGCTCTCATTGTTATCAATAATAGCCTCTGCAATTCTTTGAATTGTCTTACCAAAGAAAGAGTCTGGAATCGCGGTTGATCTTGCATAACATTGCCATATCGACGTTGTTATATCCCTTGCGTTTTGTCATGGTTCCAGGATGCATTTGGCGACGCCTTTAATTGTTGGCTGAAAAGCTACTTGAGGTTGCGTTTGGTAATATTCCTGTCTCTCTCTCTCTCTTTCCCCGGAAGAGAAATAGAATATAAATCCTTTTGTGTAGATTTTTGTTTCAAAAATAGATTTGGAACAGAAATTTTAAAAAAAAATTTACTTTTTTATTCTAAAGGAACAACTCAAGAATCAAGCCTAATTTTTTTTTTCTTTTTCCTTTTCATCTAATTCTTTTCTTTCTCTTTCTCATCCTCCTTTTCTTCTCCCAACTGGTCGTTGGCTCTCATTTGGTCCGTTGGTGGCCAGCTAAAGAAAGAAGAAAAAGAAGGAAAAAAAAAAAAAAAAGAAAAAAAGGGACAAAAAAAAGAAGAGAAAATGTAAAAAAAAAAATATTAAAAAATTAAAAGAAATTTTAAGTTATAGAAATATTTGAAGGTGAGATCTACCGATTGATTTGATAATTGATTTGATATTAGATGAGTGGCTATATTATGATCATTCAAGAGACATGACCCATAAAAATAGAACATTGATTTGATATTAGATGAGAATTAGAACATTGATTTGATATTAGATGAGCAGCTGTACTATGATCATTCAAGAGACGTGACCCATTGTGACCCATTTAAATAAAAATAGAACGAGCATATGTGACTAAAGGGAATGAAATGTCGACCACAAGGTGAGATGATATTTTAATATGAAGTCGAGTGACTCATCAAGTCATGAAACTTAGTCATTTTGATCAACATGGCTGCAAGTGGACTGGGTCTATGTGTTTGAACCGACTAGGACCAAAGTCATGGCTACTTCAACCAAAAGAATGGCTACTCTCTATTCAAATCAAAAGAAGAACCTCCCCTCACTTACAAAGAAGTAGTTGGAGTTGGGCTTTGAACTATGAGAGTTTGCTACCAAACACGTTTCTACTCCATGAATATAAATTTTATGTAGTAACCAATTATGGTTTTTTACTCAGAAATTTGTTCTGGTGATATAAATAAAAATAAATTATTTCTGAATATAATTGTTTTAAGAAACAAGAACATTACCATCCACGGCTGAGTTGTTGAATGGCTAAACACCCCATTGAAGGTTAAGCAAACACCAATGGAGAGTGTTTAATAAATGGAATAATGTCACCAACAGTTCCTCTATTTTTGGTCGAATATCAAAATCTTTTCTTTTTTTCTTTGTTTTTTTTTATATTTTATTTTAAAGGTTCGAAAGCATCCCTTTACTTTTCAAAAAAACGTCACCGGCGGTCTTTCTGTAGGTTCAGTGATGGGTTTTCCTGATTTTTTTTTTCCAAGATCACAATATAAAAAATAAGAGTTACTTGGCCAAAAGTTCGTGAGAATGAATTGAATTACTGATTTTTTCATCAAGAAAAAGAGCATGCAGACATAGACCGCTAAATATAAATATAAAAATAAAATGTGGATTATTTGAAGTTGAAGTGATTATGAAAGTATAATTGAGTCCTAAATTTTTAAAAGTACAATTAAGTTTTAAAATTTATTAGGAAAGTGTAATTAAATTCTAAAATTTTCAAAGATGGCAATCAAATCCTAAAACTTATCATAAAAATGTAATGGAGTTCTAAAATTTTCAAATAATTTGATAATTTTTAGGGCTTGTTATACTTTTTGAAAGTTTTAAGACTGAATTATACTTTTTGAAATTTTTAAGACTTAATTATACTTTCGTGATAAGTTTTAAAACTTTTAATGCACATATGCCAAAGTGAAAAGGGTAACTGAATTACTCCTTGAAGTATTCATGTAATGTTTGAAAGACAACTCATAAAATAAAATTCCAAAATTGCAGTCACGGCGTATCTTGAACAGCAGCTCAACAACAATCTATAAAAAAACAAGGCGCCGGCCCTTCCCGTTTTCTCGTTCAAATAAAGCAAACTCAACATGCTCTCATCGACTGATAAAATAATCACGACCTAGGAAACAAAGCGCCGGCAGTTCGCATCAAGTAATGGAAATTAGCATGTTCTCAACGAGCAATTATCTCCCTTCTGTAATGATCAAATCCAAAGGTGGTAGTTGGAGCGAAAGCACAAACACATGTTCTAACAAATTCCTCTTCCCAATTCAATTATTAGTACCAGATTATTTTTTGACCTTTTCTGTAGGTACATACTTATGTTACTTCTGCAGATTTTTGATAAATAGCATGAACAAATAGAGAAGCTATCAACACAGAGAAGCTTCCCACGTCCTAGTTCAGGGGAAGAAGCATTTCAGATTTTGACAAAGAAAAAGGGGGCGACACAAGCTTAGAACTCTAGCCGATCTGCAGTTTGTCGAGGTTGAATCCCCCAAGACGAATGGCTGATTACGTGACAACTCATGGATCTTTGCACACGGCTGTATATCATTCAGCCGATTTCGTTTCCAAGTATCAACACTATGTGCATAACATAGCCCCCAAGTTCCGTGAAAAACTGTGAGTCTGCTCAGTCAATTTTCTTCGACATATTTGAGTTTAATCATATAGCCAATCATGGCTAGGAAATTACGGAAATCCACCAATAGCTTCGACAACATACCATGTCCGAGGCATTTGGTTTGTGTAAAATAAGGCAGACCGGACGTGCAATTTTCAGTTCTTCAGTACATTCAGGAGGGAAAAGAAGCTTTATTAGCTGAAGGAGCTGACTCTGTTACTCTTTCGTGAACTTCTTGATCACTCTCTCCTGAGCATATTTCATTTGATTGTCAGGCACAAGGCAAAACAACATTTCGGGGATCTGCTTAAAGATATATCAGCTGAAATAAAACATGAAATCCACGATCATATCAAAGTTAGTATGACTTAATCCGCTTCACTTTAATGTTGTCCTTACTCTCCTCCTCTCTTCCTTTCAATTAGAATTCGCATTTTTCTCTCGCGTCAAACGTAGTTTCTCATTCAGTGAGATGCCCTTATGCCATTTATTTTCCTACCTTGATTCGTCTCTTTTATATTAGCTCAACCTTTTCACCGTTGTCCTGCCAGGCTAGGAGTAATGCTGTAGATGCCAATGTCATCGAAGAGTCCGGTGCAGTTGTAAAGGAATATCAAGAGACTGAAAGGCTTGAAGCTGAAGAGGAAGCATCGCATGTTCCTGTTGCTCCCCAGCAAGCAAATCTTTAGACTTCAAGGTGACCACATAGCTCTTGGCAGATATTTGCCCTTGTCTTGTCCTCTGTTTGTCGTTTCCCTTCGCTAACATCTATCTCTTTCATGCAACTTGAACGAAAAGGGTAAAGCTATAGTTTGCATTTACTTCCTAGAAAGTCTCTGAAAGCCAAAGCACTGCGATTCATGTAACCCGATACCATAACATTTATACATTTCTGAAGATTAGTGCATTTTTGCACTAATTTCTCAAATTAGTGATCTTGTGTTTTGAGTTGGTTTGACAGAGATAAGGATGATGAGGCAGGCAGAAAAGCAGACCAGGATGCTGATTTGCGTAAATCTCTTGATGAACTGAAAAGGTTAGCTTCCTGAACATTTTAAGACAAATTTGACGTCGTTGTAAGCTGCGAAATTTGGCAACCCCTACTTCACTTCTTTCCTATGTTTCAGCATTTACCCGTAATGGTTTTTCAAAATTTTCTATTGCAATGGATCACCTCCGGAAGTTATCACTTGTCTCTCTTGAGATGCAGCATGGAGGCGTTGCTCCTGGGAAATGAGAATGCCCTCAAAGAGATCCTCAGAGATGGAGAGGAAAATGAGGAGAAAGTCCGTCTAGTCCAAGAAGAAATCAATTTTGTGAAAGCTCTAATCAATGACCTTAAATCACTCAAAGAAGAACAAGTCGATGCTGCCAACAATCCGAGAGCCCTGCAGATGCCGACCACTCAACCTGAAGCTTGTGACATAAAATCAAAGTCGACATTTCTGGTAATCTCTAACTGACAATTATAGGCTTTGAAGCTTCTGTGGTTTTCTGAACATTCCTTTTTGTTTCTCTTATTATTTGAAGGGAAGTGTTGGGGTTTCAGGGACTAATGAACTTCACTCCTGTCCTTTTCTTTTCAGGATTGCTTTCTTCAACCCTTCGTATTGTGCTTTCTGTGGAAATGATGGTTTCTATGTTTCTTACTTCTGTGTTTTTTTCCTGGATTGCTGTTAATAGTGCAAGATCAGTCAAAGCTTATGTGTGTGGTTGAATGGCAAGCCTTCTTGCTTGCTTCTTGTTTTGTTCATGTACCGAAAATTAATCGAATTGTTTATTTGTGAATACTCTGAGCTTGGGTGTAATTTTGATGTAGGAAACTCTCGAGCATGTATGTAGTATGTACTAACACTCGGATTGATCCACGTAATTCATTGGTGTCAAGTTCATCATTTATTTTCCTCGATAATATCATGTTGATTTAATTGTAAGATCCTGTCGGTTTCCACATCAATCTTGCAACAAGTTCTCCTGCGGTAGAAAGCTGAATCCTCCTACAAAGACGGTCAAGCTCATAATCATAGATGGTTCAATGTTACAAATGAGAACACGTCTGGTTTAGAGAAATGGTCCTTGAGCAGAGTTAGATAATCCAAGTTGCAGATTTTACATCATGGGGTTGTTTTAACAGCAATGACAGAACTACTACGAAGGAGAAAATAAGGACAATTCACATTAATAGTGAAGGAAACTGAGCGTGTTTTCAACAAGAGACCGTTTTCCTTGAGAATAACAAAATTAAGAAGTAGCAGTTGGGTCGAAAAACGCAGTGCGAGTTCTGGTAATCTATATACTTTTTGACCTTTAGCTATAGTCAGCTGATATAATGAACTTCTGCAGAATATTATCAACAGTATTAAGATGAACCTGATGTGCCAGTGCATTGCATTTCCACCCCATTCAATTTATCTAGACAAGCTTTCCACCACTCCATGGAAGACCCCTTATGGTTAAGGTCTGCCCCATGAAGAAGTCGCAAAGACCGTGACATGTACTCAACCTGGACGAAGGGCAGATGACACGATCACTAGTATATTATTGCACTGTTGGACTGTAGTATCTCAGACAGCCAACATCGTGACCACTTATCGAGGTTTTGTCAATCTCATCAGGACCTCCAAGGACAACCCTTTGCTCCGTGAAATTCTGTGGGTTCATCTAATAGGTTTTCCTAGTTTCTGACTATTACGTGTGGTGCATGTGAGATCATATAGCCAATCACTGGCTTTAGAAAGTCATGGAGGTCCAATGGCACAAAAATGAACCATATCTCTGGCATGTGTTTCGTGCAAAATAAAAGCAAAGCAAATCATGTTGACGATACTCGACTGTTGCTTCATAATTGCATTTTTCCTGTCTAATTTATCTATGGGGAATTGCGACGACCAGGGACATGGCAGGGCAACATATAAGGAATATACTACAAGCGCTATCAGCTCTGCTTGAACAAGATGGCAAAGATCGTGATGATGTTAGTATGCATTTAATCTGGACTGCCTTATTTTTCCTTCTTCTACCCTGCTTTTTATCTCTTTCAACTAGAGCTTAGATTTTACCAATTTTGAACGTTCATTTTCTTGTTTGGTAAGAGAAACTCACGAGTCTACATTCTTTTATGCTGTGTTGCTTTCTACCTTGAATTCTTTTATTTTGTTTCCAATATCTTTGTTGGGAACTTCTGATTTTTTTTTTTTTCTCCTCATTGCCATGGCAGGCTGGGAAGACTGTCGAATATGCCAAACTTGCCAAAGATTTGGCTGCAATTTTTAGGGAAGTTCAAGATGCTAAGAGGCTTGAAGTTGAACAGTAAGCATTTTATGTTCCTGTTGCTCCCCAACGAGCAAGTCTTTTAACTTCGAGGTGATTATGTAGCCCTCAGCACAATCAGTCATCTTCATATTTTTCCTTATATTGGTATCAGAAATCTTCTTGTATGACAAGTCTATTTGGTAGGTCAAAGACCATTGAAGTAGGCATAAATGCAGACCAGAACTCCGATCCACACATCTTCTTCAGCAATTAAAAGGGTAAGCTCCTCGAACATTTTAAGACTAGTTCAGTGTTGCAGTGTGTGCCAGAATTCAGAGAACATTGTTCTCCGTACTTATAAAAGATGAGGCATCATATTGCATGAAGGCAATCAAAGAAGAAGTATATGATTAGAAAATGAAGAAAGGTCTAAAAAGTTTTTGCCCATCTAATTTTGAGGAATCACAGTTTCCTGCCTAGTCATTTTCTGTGATCCTGACCATGTGCTGTGCATCTGATTCTTTTATCCAAGGAGTTCAGCTCATGATGTTTTGACTGCTATGGATTGAGGTGCAGAATGGAGGCTTTGCCCTTGGAAAGCGAGAACTCCCTCAGAGAGATACTTAGAGACGGAGGGGAAAATGAGGAAGAAGTTCGTCGAATCCAAGAAGAAATTAACTCTTCATTGACGTCATAAATTACTTATAAAAGAACAACTTTGTGGTACAGACGACATTGAGAGTGCCCTGCAGTTTTCAACCGTTCATGGAACGTAGGACCACAAGAATCTCAACATTATTTTCTTGTACTTGAAGCTTCCACCTATAGTAATATCCAAAAGGTCTTGTTGTTTTCCTTAATAGCATTTGAAGGAAAGTATAGAAGTTCAGTGAGTAAATGAAATTCTGTTCCCATGTTCTTTCAGGATTGCTTCCATCAAATCTGCAGCCCGTGCTTCTTGTCGGAATCCTCTCATTTTTTTTAATCTAATTTGTAGTGGGAATGGACTAGTTCCAATGCCAATGAAATCTTATTATGTGGCTTGAAAGACGAGCATCATGGCTTGTCATTATGTTTATGTGCAAACACATAAAAATCAATTAAAGTGAAATTTGTATCTCATTTCTGTTATTCCCTGGAATGTCATATGAGCACTCTGACCGTTTCTTCTTTCCTACTATTATATGTCAGTCCTCTAATAGAAGTCAGGGAAAATTGAGGAAAAAATAATCACGCCTCTTGACATATAAAAGAAGAGAAGAATCTGATGGTGTATTATAATCTCAGCCATGAAAAGGCAATGAATTTGGATATTATTATGTGAAAGCGTCTAGTCTACAAATGTATGATGTAATCCAAATTGCGAATTGTCATTTGCGAGTTCAAAACTTGAGCACCTGAATGCTGTAATGTATCTTGAAGAGGTCGAATGGTTCCCTTAGTATAACCACATCACGGATAATGTGATGGTCAGAATCAGGTCTGAGATTTCCACCTACAACTGTCGAAGAAGTGTAAGAGCAGCTAAACTTTCCAATGCACGGCACCTATTAATTCTTCCATACAAGGATTGCGGTTAAGGTCATTGTTTTCAATTTACACCCCATTTGTAAGTGCTTAGCCTCTGCTGAAGTTTCGCCTGTGTTACTTTCCTAATAATATTTGACATGTGAAAGGATTTCTACAATAAGCAAGCTGGATGTGGTCTATCGTAATGTGGTTACCTTATTGATGTTGAATTACATGAGGCAGCTACTTGTATTAAGCAAAAATTAACTTGCGCATGCCTTAAGAGGCTTTGAATTCTTGCAAATTCTGTGGGTTCACTGGAGACCATCTGTGGGTTTAAATTGTGATTGGCTGATTTTTAATTCCACAACTTGATTTGTTAACCGTTTGAATGCACCTTTTGGTTCAGTTCGGGATTGAAAGGCAATAAAAGAGGCCTTAGTTTGGATGGAACCAGTTGTTTTATTGTTATTTTGTTAAGGAAAGATGCGCAATAAAATCCATCTACTGGTCACAGATTGAACATCAGATTTCTATTACCTGCCACAACTATGGAGTAACCTTCGACTTGAGCATGTGTAAGCTGTGTTGGAATGCAAATCCAAGCATGCTGTGAAATTACTTGAAGGCTTTAATCATGTGATTACTTCTTTATAATGTGAAGTGTTGATGCTTAGTCATAAGTTGGTGACCTCGATTATATAGTAAACGAAGATGAATAGCACAAATATTCCATTTCATGGATCCATGACTGTCGCAAGATGCCATTGAATAGACTTTGGTTGCTAATTTTTGGCCCACAGCTTTTGACTGAGTCAAAGTCCAGATACTTAAATAAATTCCAAAGTTACAGTTACGTCATGTCTTTAACAGCAGTTCAACGAACAACCTATGATAAACAGCGCACCCGCAGTTCACAATCTGCGTTAGAATGAAGGGAATTTGGCCTAGCTACCCTCAGCCTTTCTTTATGAAAGATGCTTCTGTTAGGTTCTTTATCTCTGAGTTCCTATAGATTCAAACTCAAACTGAACTAATGAAAAGTCAACTCCGGAAGCAATTATTTAAGAGGGCTGCTTGTATGAAGATAGCCCGGACGGCAAGGAATCCCGTACTGCAGAGGGCTCTGTTCTCACTGAGAAACTAATAACACACAAAGAAAAACAAAGCACCGGCAGTTCGCATTTAATAATGGAACATGTTCTCAATGAGCAATCATCTCCCTTCTCTAATATTTAAAATCCATAGGTGGTAGTTAGAGCCAAAGTACAATGCATATTCTAAACTAATCCCTTATCCAAATTAAATTGTTAGTATCAGATTATTTGTTCACCTTTTCTGTAGGCACATACTTATGTTACTTCTGCAGAAATTTTGATATATAGCAATAAGGTGGAGATGATTTAGCTACCAACACATAGAGAAGCTTTTCACCTCCAAGCTCGGGGAAAGAAGCGTTTCAGATTTTGACGAAGAAAAAGGGGGCGACGCTGGCTTATAACTATAGACGATCTGCACTTTCTCGGGGAAAGAATTCACTAATAAGAACCGATCAGATGTTATAAATCCTGAGCTATAAGCACTCAAGTTTGCGTAAACAACTCCTCACACTTTCAACCTCTAAAGGGTTACACAATATTGCTCATCAAAAACAAATATATGAGATCACAAAAACATTCTTCAGACTCTCAGAATTAAAAGTTTCAAATCTCGTGAATGTGAAACGTCCTCTTACACTCCTCCTAGTCCAAGCTGACCGTTGGACAAATCTCCAAGAGGACTTATCTAGCCAATTTACCCGTTGGCTTGGATCTACTTGAAAAGATCTAACAACTTCAGGATCACCAAGGTTGACGCTTCCCATAATTTCTACCACCCATACAGCAGTTTGAGTTTTCAAAAAGCCGAGTGCTTACAAATGGAAAGAATGTTTCGCCTCTAGAAAGAAATTCCAGGAAAGTTGAATCTCCAAAAGATATTAGCAAGACTTTCTTTTTGAAACTCTTTATAAGTATGTCAGGAAATCCAGCTAATCGCCACTAGCCGTCGCATGAGGATGTTTTGTCTCATTCCTAGCCGTTTAACAGAATGTATAGGGAATGAAGGATAAACTACGACTCTGATTTTGATTGAATTCATCTAATCCTATCCCATTAAACTTTCCATCTGAAAAACTTTTTCAGAAACAAAAGTCTCTAAGTTTTGTCAGTCATCGAAACCACTTAGAGAATGTTTTCTCAACAAAAAGTCATTTCACCAAACATGTTTATGACAATGAAACTGATCTACTGAGGTTCATGAACTAAAGGAGAATGCTTTAAGAAGAAGATGGGTAATTTGAAGCTGAAATCGAAAACTGAACTGCTCCTTAAACTACTTATGTCATAGTTCACCGGTCTGAAGGACAAGACATCCAACGAATACGAATAAAATCACAGATGGGGTTGACCAAAATGCTCCTCCAGTTGTAGCATCAGAAAAATTCCAAGGTTGCGGTCACGGCACATCTTGAACAGCAGTTCAACAACGGCCCATGAAAAACAAGGCACCGGCAGTTCACAATTCACGTTAGAATAAAGGAAACTCAGCATGTTCACACTTAGAAAGTAGTAACATACTAAGAAAAACAAAGCACTGGCGGTTCGCATTAAATAACGGAAAATTGGCATCTTCTCAACGAGCGATTATCTCCCTTCTTTAATAATTAAAACTCAAAAGCGGTAGTTGCAGCAAAAGCACAACGAATGTTCTATCCCTCGTCCTGATTCAATTATTAGTACCAGATTATTTGTTGACCTTTTCTGTAGGCACATAATTATGTTACTTCCGCAGATGCTTGTATATATAGATAGGTGAAGATGATTAAGCTATCAACACAGAGAAGCTTCCCACCTCCTAGTTCAGGGAAAGAAGCATTTCAGTTTTGACAAAGAAAAAGGGGGTGACGCTAGCTCAGAACTCTAGACGATCGGCACTTTGTCAAGGTTGAATCCACCAGGAAGAATGGCCAATCACGTGACCACTCAAGGATCTTTGCAGACGGTCGTACATCAGTCCGCTGATGTCGTTTCTAAGTATCAACACTATGTACATTACATAGGAACCTCGGAGGACACCCCCATGTTCAGAGAAAAACTGTGAGTGTGCGTAGTCACTTTTCTTCTATTTTTTCAAGTTTAATCATATAGGTGATCGTGGCTTACAACGTTACAGAAATCCACTAATAGCTACGACAACACAGTGTCCAAGGCGTTTGGTTTGTGTGAAAAAATTTACGAGCACTAGTAAATTGTTGCGCTTACAGACCACAATATATCAGCCACAGCCAACACCGTGACAGCTAATCATCACGGTTTCGTTGATTTCATCGGGACCTCCATAGACACTTCTGTGTTCTGCGAAAAACTGTGAGTCTTTCTAAGAGGTTCTCCTTGCTTCTGACTATTACATGTGCTGCATGTAAGATCACATAGCCAATCACCGGCTTTAGAAAGTCATGGAGGTCTGATGGCACAAAAACGAACCGTGTCTCTGCCGTGTGTTTTGTGTGAAATAAAAAGCAAGATGAATCATGCAGACGATACTCGACTGTCTGCTTCATGTTTGCATTTTTCCCGTGTAATTTTTGTATGGGGAATTGCGATGACCAGGCACCAGGAAAGGCAGCTTATAGGGAACATGCTACAAGCGCTATCAGCTCAGCTTGAACAAGACGGAAGAAATCAGGGTGATGTTAGTATGCATTAATCTGGACTGCCTTATTATTTCCTGCCCCTACCCTGCCTTTTCTGTCTTTCAACTAGAGTTGAGATTTATTCAATTTTGAACGTTTATTTTAAAAAGGTCACAAGTCTACATTCTTTTATGCTCTGTTGTTTTCTTCCTTGAGTTTTTCATTTTGTTTCCAGTATCTTTTATGTGAACTTTCGATTTCTTTTCATTTTTCGTTGCCCTGCCAGGCCGAAAAGGCTGCTGAATATGCCAAGCTTGCCAAAGAATTGGCTGCAATTTTTAGGAAATTTCAAGATGCCAAGAGGCTTGAAGCAAAACAGGAAGCATTTTATGCTCCCATTGTTCTTCAACAAGCAAGTCTTTTTACATCAAGGTGATTATGTAGCCCTTGGCACAATCATATTCATCTCCATTTTTTTTCTTATGTTGGCGTTGGAAATTTTCTTGTATGACAAGTCTAATTTGCAGATCAAAGACCAATGAAGCAGGCATAAATGCAGACCAGAACTCCAATCTGCACGATCTTCTGGAGAAATTAAAAGGGTAAGCTCCCGAACGTTGTAAGACTAGTTACATGCAGCCTGTGCTCCCGAATTCGGATAACATTTGTTCTTCATACTAAAAGATGACACATCATATTGCATTAAAGCAATCGAAAAGAAAAGTTCATGATTAGGACAATAAAGAAGGGTCTGAAAAGATTTTGCCCATTTAATATAGCAGTATCACAATTTCCTGCCTAGTCTTTTCTGAGATCCTGACAATGCATTGCACATCTGATCCACGAAATTCAGCTCATGATGTTTTGACTGCTCTCAATTGAGATGCAGAATGAAGGCTTTGCTCTTGGAAAGTGAGAACTCCCTTGAAGAGATACTTAGAGATGGGGAGGAAGACGAGGATGAAGTTCATCGAATCCAAGGAGAAATTAACTCACTAAAGGCTTTCATCAATGACTATGAATCACTTTCAAAGGAGCAAGCTCGTGGTATCGATGACATTGAGAGTTCCCAGCAGGTTTCAAACGTTCATCAAACATTGAAGCACAAGAACACTATAGTTCGAAGACACAACTTATCATTTCTGGTAATTAAATATCATCATTTTTTTCCTTGTACTTGAAGCTTCCATTTATAGTAATGTCCATAGGGTCTTGTTGTTTTCCTTAATAGCATTTGAAGGAAAGTACAGAAGTGCAGTGAGTTAATGACATTCTGTTCCCATGTTCTTCTTTCAGGATTGCTTCCGTCAAATCTTTGGCCCATGTTTTTTGTTGGAACCATAGTCCTCTCATTTTTTCTATCATTTGCAGTGGGAATAAACCAGTTACAATGCCAATGAAATCTTATTATGCGTTTTGAAAGACAGACATCATGGCTTGATTATTTGTTTTGTTTAGGTACGGACATGTAAAAATAAATCAGTGAATTTGTTCATTTCTGTTATTCCCTGGAGCGTCCTGTGAGCATTCTGACAGTTTCTTCTTTGCTACTATTAGTTGTCAGTTTAAATGAGTCAGTGAAAATTGGGAAAAATATCATGTCTCTGAATTATAAAAGAGAAGAACCTGTTACTATCTCTTAATCTCAACCATGAATGGGCAAGGAATCTGGACATTCTTATGTGAAAGCAATTAGCTCGTAATTGCATGACAAGATCCAAATAGTGAGTTGTCAATTGCAACTTCAAATCTTGAGCATTTGAATGCTGTGTAGTGGAACTCTAAGTCAAAAACAACAATGGATCTTGAAGAGTTGAATGGTTCCCTTAGTCAGTTTAACCTCATCACGGATGATTTGAGGTTCAGAATCAGGTCCGTGAGATTTCAATTTACAACTCTTGAAGAAGTGTGAGAGCATTACACTTTCTTATGCACAGCACCAATTAATTCTTTCATACAAGGATTGCAGTTAAAGTCATGTTTTCAATTTACTCTCCATTTGTAAATCCTTGGCCTCTGCTGAAGTTTCACCTGTGTTACCTTCCTAATAATATTTGACATATAAAAGGATTTATAAAATAAGCAAACTGGATCTGGTCTATCATAATGGAGTAACCTCTTGATGTTGAATTACATGAGGCAGCTACTTGTATTAAACAAAAATCAACTTGCAAATGCCTTAAGAGGCTTTGAATTGCTGCAAATCCTGTGGGGAGACCATCTGTGGGTATAAAGTATGATTGCGAGATTTTTAATTTCACGACATGATTTATTAAACTGTCTAAATGCACCTTTTGTATCTGTTTGGGATTGAAAGGCAATACTAGAGGCCTAAGTTTGGATGGAACCAGTGGCTTCATTGTTATTTTGTTAGGAAAAGATGTGCAGTAAAATCCATCTACTGGTCACAGATTGAACATCAGATTTCTATTACCCGCCACAACCGTCGAATAATCTTTGACTTGAGCATGTGTAAGCTGCACATCATCCCTTACTCATCAAAGTTGCCAGTGTAGTTGGTCACTTTTGTGTACATGTACAGAAGTTAAAAGTTTTGATTTGATGAATACATCAAGTCATTGATCCGTCAGTTTATCTATCAGAGTAAGAAAAGCATGAAACAGAAACCAAATTACTTCCTGATCAACATCGAACACTCAATGTTGTGCACCGTGCATAAGTTCAACATGATTGAAGATTCATTTCACCTTTGGAAAATGAAAGAAACTAAATCGGCTCTTCTAAATTAACTAAGTTAATTTTTCTCTGAGTTGCATCTCTCTTTTATTTTTCCAAGGATGTTTCTCTCAACCGTGTTATATTTATATGCTGCACATGAGACAAATTCTCAACTAAATTTCCAATGCTTGGTTACTTTTTATTTCCTTGATAGATGAATCTTCACAACTCAAGTGCAGTCCAAGAGGAAGATGATGAGAGAAGATCTCGTAACAGAATTTCAAGCTGTTGAGGAGTTTCCAGTGGCTTAGCGACATAAATCAAAGCAAGGAGCAGCGTGTTCTTCTTTTCTTCACCAACAAGATACTCAATTCAGGTAGTAAGCGTAATCGCTCGATTCAAGGGCTCATTTTCTCCAGTAACAGTATGCTCACTCGAGCGTGCTTTCTTTCTTAATGTATTAATGATAATTCAAAGGTTGCCGAGCTAGAGACAAGTTTCAATCTGGATCTGGGAACTCCTCTTCTCGTGCAACTGAAAAGGTCTGACCGTGCACGATATGCACTCTAGTATCAAAAACCCACCCAAATAAACGCTTCTATGAGTCCATCATAATCGATCGGGAGTGACTCCTTTGGCATATATAAATAGAGGAACTGTGTACAAGAAAACCAATGTGAAAATAAGCTAATGACCTTTTGAGCTGCAGAATGGAATTATTGCTCTTGGAGCTGGAGAATACCCCCAAAGAAGGTAGAAAAAATGCAGAGGAGCAGCAGAAAATTCAGAAGCAAATCGATCGCATCAAATTACTTGTTAAAAAATTTTGGATGTGTGCGCTGCGGAAGCATGGTTTTGGTATTAGTTATAATTTTTGGTTAGTGACGTGTACAAGTGTATGGTATAGTTTGTAGTGGATGAACAAGATATAAACTAGGATAATTGAAGGACAAAGAACATGGGATATGGGAAATAGTTTCATTAGTTGGATAAAATAATTTTACAATAGTTGTAGGAGGTGTTGGTGTGGAAGTTACATGATATGGAGTATGTTCTCATGCTCCTCTCATGGTGGAGGTATAAAGCTCACACACAAGGTGGAGGGTTTATCTCTCACACCTTTTACATTTGTTGTTCTACTATACTCTCCCCTCTTTCCTATTTATAGGGTGCTCTACCAACATTCTAGATTTGTGTAGAATGTTGTCCACTTTGGCTTAATCTAGAGAGTTCTAGATTGTAGTTTATCATCTCTTCTTCTAGAGAGATCTACACATGTGCTTCTACATTTTTCTCTTTCTTCCAAAAACTTCATCTAGGGAATTCTAGAAGTTTAGCAACTCTAGGAAATTCTAGAAAATGGATCACCATTTCCAACATTACTGATAGAAAATTTTGTTACATCATTCAAGAAGTCTAAAATGGGTGCGCCATGCGTCCTTCACCTTCAGTTTTATCTTTTTGGGCCTCTGAACTGAAGCTTAATCATGTTAGTTTCTACGTGAGCTACTTAAACAATATCTTTGCCTTTTGAGCCGAATTGGTTTTTTTCTGCAGATATGATGGAACTCAATGTTAAGAGTTACTCGGCCAAATTATCTGAATATACAGATTTCTATTCAAAACAGCCCTCAAAGACTAGGAGACCCTATTATTTTAAGGCATGAATTTAGACCCTATTAGTAGTCGGAAACAAAGACAGAATATATGAAGTATTCACATGGCGATACATACCGAATGTAAGTATTAAAGTATCAATCAGGTTACATGTAGTCTCTATGGTTGTTTGCGATGCATGGAACTTGCCAAAAAATTGCTGATCAAGTTTTCATAGGGGTATGCCCGCACCACCGTAATACAAGTTTTACAGAGGGCCTTAACCCTAATGGGATATTGAAATGGTTAAGAACCAACAAGGGAGGAAGCATGGGCACGGTTTCGAGTTTTAAAGAAGACAACCTTGGAGCTTCCCTTAGGGACCTCAGACGTTGCAACCAACTACTTGAACGTGATGACTAAGGATTTATCGTTGACTCTGTGGGATGAATCGAGTGTTTTTTGAGGTCCGGACGCAGCCCCCATCATCAATGACAAAGAGACGGAGAAGTTGGGGCCTCACATTTTTTTTTCTCTCTAAGACATTCCTCTAAATCTTGCCACAAAATTCAGGAATTTCTTCGCTGAACATGTCTCATTTCTCTAAACTATAATGTCAGTCAGTGGTATGTAGTACATTCTTTGGATATAGAGCGCAAAGAAAGGAAGATGGTCGGGGTTTTATTCTTACGCACTAACCTAACTCTGTCAGTGACTTAGTAAAAATACGAAATAAACTACCTTCTTTAGTGTAAGCTCACTTTTCCTTCTCCTTAAATCAATATGGATGACCAATTTGGTATATGGTTGAAAGAAGTATACAATTAGACTAATTCTGTAAAAACTTTGTGGGGGAATAATTAAACATGGGGCAGAAAAGAAGACTGACTACGTGCTTTAAATGGGACCTAATTTGAGATTAATTTTGCTTAGAAGGATAAGACGGAACAATGACTTATGGAGTTGCTTTGAATAGAATAATTTCTCAAATTATGAGAATATCTAGGATGATATTTGTCAGCTTGAAAATGACAAGAATGAAGTACGGCGAAACTGTTCTTCATGCATTTCTCAATTTCTTGACATGAATGAATATCGTAATGTTACGTGATGATGGGTGTTTCTGGAGCTTGTCACTTCATGAATGAACCGATACGAGCATATATAATTTCAGTTCGGGTATAGCATTAGTATTTCACAGGAGAACACAAATGAAATAGGAAAAAAGGGGGTCACATATAAAAAAGCTCACATTGAGGAATTGCTCCAAAGACCGTGTTGATTCGTATCTTGATGATCATGCCTTCCAAGTTCAGGCCTTTTCGGGTTCGCAACTTCGATTACTAAATCATCAGAAGTTTCTCCCGACGATCCATTATCAAAAACATCCGTTTGTCCTGTGTATAAAGGTCAAGATAGATGCATAAGAACCTCGTGCACGACGGTGCATGCCAAAACATTGTATCGCACACATGGTTTATATCATTTTTTTCACAAAAAGGAAAACCGGTTAGTGCTTACCTGAAGAATTAGCTGCTGCTCTATCGGTAGTCTTCACGGTTCGATACATCTGCAAACCCCACGAGTAAACTTGTTTATGAGTTTTTTTGGCAATCGACCTAAAAAGAAAGTCTTTTATTTGGGTTTTATGTAATGCTTAAACCAGGGACTGATTAATCTCCGCGTGCATGATGCTTCAACTATATATATGCCTCCAAAATATGTGCACATACAAAAACATTACTGCCATATCCTAAAATTCATGCAGAAATACAAATAAAAAACCGCATGAAGGTTGTGCGAGTGTGTCCACTTGAGAAGAAACCCCTGTCTGAAACCTACATCATTGAGAAATGATGATGTTCTGTACTTAGTCCTTTTCCCTTTCCCTATTTTTCCTTCCCAGAACTTTCTGAAGAAACAAAAAAGAAAAAAGAAAAAACTCAGCATAATTGTGCTCTTCTCTCGGCTTGGCTGACTCCACTTTTTTTTTCTCTGAAATCGATAACAGCAACTCCCTCCCTGTTAATATAACAGTTATTTCATTTTTCACATGTTGCTGATTTGGTTTTTTAGTTATTAGAGTTAGTGGAGTCATGTGTGTTGGTTATCCTAGTTTTTAGGTGTTAGTGGGGCAAGTGCTTTATGGAGAACATGGGTAGTTATGGTGTGTTTTACGTTATGTATTTTATCTTTTGTAAAAAACTTGGTTGCTTTGTACGTAAGATGAAGTTTCAGCCTCATCTCTCCTCCCTTTAGCAATTTAACAGTGGTATCAGAGCCCGAGAGAAACGTGAGAGAGTTTTTTTTTAAAATAAAAAAACTTTCGTGAGAAATTTGCAGTAGCAATATTTCCAATGGCCACCGACAATTTTGTTCAACCAGCAATTCCACGCTTTGATGGTCACTAGGACCATTGGAGTATGTTAATGGAGAATTTTTTACGATCAAAAGAGTATTGGTTGGTTGTCAAATCTGGAATTCAAGAGCCACCAGTAGGCATGGCTTTGACAGATCCCTAGAAAGCATAATTGGAAGCTCGAAAGTTGAAGGACTTGAAGGCAAAAAATTATTTTTTTCAGACTATCGATCGTTCCATCTTGGAGACTATTCTTTGCAAAGAAACTTCCAAGGATATTTGGGATTCCATGAAGAAGAAATATCAAGGCTCTGTTAGGGTGAAGCGTGCACAGCTTCAAGCCTTGAGAAGAGATTTTGAGACACTAGCGATGAAGGATGGAGAATCTGTCACTAGTTATTGTGCCAGAACAATGGAGATCGGCAACAAGATGCGATTCCATGGCGAGAAGATGGACGACGTTACCATTGTGGAGAAGATTTTGTGTTCCTTGACATCAAAGTTTAATTATGTTGTTTGCTCAATTGAAGAGTCGAAAGACATAGATGCATTATCTCTTGATGAATTGCAAAACTCCTTATTGGTCCATGAACAGAAGATGAACAGAAGTTCAACAGTAGAGGAGCAAGCGTTGAAGGCTTCTACCAATACTCATTCCAACAATTTCAGAGGAAGGGGTAGAGGTAGAGGTAGAGGTAGAGGAAGGGGAGATCGAGGAAATAGAGATGTTGGCAGGAATTTCAAAGCCAATAATGACCAATTTCAAGGCAAAGGCAGAGGACGGGATCCTAACAAAGCCAAGGTAGAGTGTTTTAGATGTCATAAATTTGGTCATTATGCATCCGAATGTTATACTAGGCTGCCTAATAATAAAGAAAAGGTAGAGAGTTCAAACTTTGTTGAAGAAAAAAGAGCAGAAACGTTGTTGATGGCTGTTTAAGATGAAAAGGAGCGCGAGTCAGATATTTGGTATGTGGATATAGGCTGTAGTAACCACGTGAGTGGAAGTAAGTCTTCTTTTTCTTATCTAAATGAAGATTTTCATTCCACTGTAAGTTTTGGGGATCATTCTACTGTGAATGTGATGGGAAAATGTGATATTAAGATAAGAACCAAGAATGGTTTTGTGGAAACGATCTCTAATGTTGTATGTTCCTAACTTGAAAAATAACCTATTGAGTGCTGGCCAATTACAAGAAAATGGTTATGTAATCACCATTCAAAGGGGTGTGTGAAATTTATGATTCGGTTAGAGGTGCTATTGCAGTTGTTCCTATGAATTCAAATAGATTGTTTCCATTAAAGATTGAAAATATTCAGTCTTGTTTGATGGTTGGAAAGAAAGATCCATCATGGCTTTGGCATTTTCGCTATGGTCACTTGAGTTTTAGTGGATTGAAGACCCTCTAACAGAAAAACATGGTGACGGGTCTTCCTCATATTGCTGTTCCTTCCCAAGTTTGTGAAGAATGTGTTGTTAGCAAACAACATCGTTCTCAATTTTCAAAAGAAAAGTCATGGAAAGCAAAGGATGTTTTGCAGTTGATGCATTCGGACATTTGCGGTCCTATAAACCCATCTTCTAATGGAGATAAAAGATACTTAATTACATTCATTGATGATTTTTCCAGAAAAACTTGGGTTTATTTTTTACAGGAAAAATCAGAAGCTTTCCTCACATTTAAAAGCTTCAAAGCTCGTGTTGAAAATGAAGCAGGAAAGACCATTAAGACTCTTCGAACAGATCGTGGTGGTGAATATTGCTCAAAAGAATTTGAAGTTTTTTGTGCAGAGTATGGCATTCGAAAAGAGCTTACTGCTGCATATACACCACAGCAGAATGGTGTATCTGAGAGGAAAAATAGAACAATTCTCAACATGGTGAGAAGTTTATTGGCAAGAGGAAGAGTTCCAAAGACTTTATGGCCAGAAGCAGTAAATTGGAGTATTCATGTTTTGAACAGAAGTCCAACTTTTGCTGTTTAGAATATGACACCTGAAGAGGCTTGGAGTGGGAGAAGACCGGCTATAGATCACTTCAGAATTTTTGGATGCATCGCATATGCCCATGTCCCGGATGTGAAAATGAAGAAATTTGTTGACAAGGCTGAAAAATGTGTCTTTCTTGGTGAAAGTGAAGCATCCAAAGCATATAAATTATTTAATCCACTAACAAAGAAGATTGTGACTAGCAGGGATGTTATTTTTTATGAAGAGAACACTTGGGATTGGAATAGGCAGCAGCCTACCCAAGTTCTTTATGACAATGATGCTGAACATGAGCAATTTTTAGCACCTTATATGCCCTAAAATTCATCAAATACAACTTCTACAGCTGCTGAAATTTCACCAACAAGCATGAAGTCAATGAAGAAGAAGCCCAATCTCTCCGCCGCATTAGAAGAAAGCCTGCTTGGATGGAAGATTATGAGGTAACTGGAATTGGAGATTCAATAACTCACTTTGCCTTATTTTCAGACTATGACCCTACAACTTTTGAGAGTGCTGTCAAAGAAGAAAAATGGCGAAAAGCGATAGATGATAAAATTAATTCCATCGAAAGAAATGATACTTGGGAGTTATCCGATCTTTCGGATGGACAAAAAATCATTGGTGTGAAGTGGGTCTTTAAAACAAAACTGAAAGAAAATGGTGAAGTTGACAAATACAAAGCACGTTTGGTAGCCAAGGGATACAAGTAGCAATATGGGATCGACTATACAGAGGTTTTTTCTCCAGTTGCGAGACATGACACGATCAGATTGGTGGTTGCATTGGCGATACAGAATTCTTGGCCTATTTTCCAACTAGATGTCAAATCGACATTCTTGCATGGGTACTTGGAGGAACATGTATTTGTTGAGCAACCCCCTGGTTATGTCAAGATTGAAAATGAGCATAAAGTTTATAGATTGAAGAAAGCTCTTTATGGGCTAAAACAAGCCCCTCGGGCTTGGTATAGTCGTATTGAAACTTATTTTCTTAAAGTTGATTTTTCAAAATGTCTTTATGAGCATACGCTTTTTGTCAAGATTGGAGATAAAGGGAAAATGCTTATTGTATGCTTGTATGTTGACGATCTTATATTTACTGGAAGTTGTGATGGTATGTTTGAAGAATTCAAGAAATCTATGATGGATAAGTTTGAAATGTTTGATCTTAGTATGATGCATTACTTCCTTGGCATAGAAGTGGTACAATCGGATGATGGGATCTTTATTTCTCAAAAGAAATATGTGGGAGAAATTTTGGACAGGTTTCAGATGAAGGATTGTAATCCTGTAAACACTCCAATTGAGTTTGGCTTAAAGTTATACAAAGATCATGAAGGGAAGAA
This sequence comes from Eucalyptus grandis, assembly GCF_016545825.1. Lineage (NCBI taxonomy): Eukaryota > Viridiplantae > Streptophyta > Magnoliopsida > Myrtales > Myrtaceae > Eucalyptus > Eucalyptus grandis. The sequence goes on from NC_052616.1 coordinate 2,537,052, forward strand.
GGTTGACAGCACACTTTATAAACAAATTGTGGGCGGTTTGATGTATTTAACTGCAATAAGACCAGACATAATGTATTCTGCGAGTTTAATCATTAGATATATGGAGAATCCTACACAAATGCATTTGTTAGCTGCCAAGAGAATCCTTCGTTACTTGCAAGGAACTAGAGACTTTGGGCTATTTTACAAGAAGGGTGAAAAGTTTGATTTGTTGGGATTTGCTGATAGTGACTATGCAGGAGATCAAGATGATAGGAGGAGCACTTCGGGTTATGCTTTTATGTTTGGAACAGGTGCTATTTCGTGGTCATCCAAGAAGCAACCAATTGTCACATTGTCAAGTACAGAAGCTGAATTTGTTGCTGCAGCAGCTAGTGTTTGTCAAGCTATTTGGCTAAGGAGAATTCTTGAGGAGCTACAATTCAAGCAACCGGGACCTACTAAAATTTTTTGTGACAATAACTCGGCAATAAAACTCTCCAAGAATCCGGTGTTACAAGGAAGAAGCAATCACATTAATGTGAAGTTTTATTTCTTGAGAGATCTTAGCAATGATGGAACAATTGATCTAATCTACTGCAGGAGTGAAAATCAAGTTGCTAATATATTCACCAAGGCCCTCAAGATGGAGTCATTTGTGAAGCTTAGAAGGTTACTAGGTGTTTGCACGGTGAAAAAAAGTCAAGGCTTTAAACTGAATGTTAGCAAACATCAGTTTAAGGGAGGGATTGTTAATATAACAGTTATTTCATTTTTCACATGTTGCTGATTTGGTTTTTTAGTTATTAGAGTTAGTGGAGTCATATGTGTTAGTTATCCTAGTTTTTAGGTGTTAGTGGAGCAAGTGTTTTATGGAGAACATTGGTAGTTATGGTGTGTTTTACGTTATGTATTTTGTCTTTTGTAAAAGACTTGGTTGCTTTGTACGTAAGATGAAGTTTCAGCCTCATCTCTCCTCCCTTTAGCAATTTAACACTCCCTCTCTCTCTCTCCACCCCCAACCTATTAATATATTTTTCTTTCTTTTTTGACTTGGGTTATTGATTCTTGAGAGTAAAAAGCTGTTCATGATTAGTTTCTTTGCAGGACCATCAGATCTAGTAGAGAAAAGAGTGTGCAAAGGGCTTAAGCTGTGAAAATCTTGGAATCTGAAACCAATGCACTAAACAGACCTCCAGTACAACGTCAGCTTTTGAATAATGCAAGTGGTGATGCTTATAACACCATGGAGAAAAAAAATGGATTACTGCTTAACGTCATGCAATTTCTCAGAGAAAGCACAAGATGCAAGAGAGACAGAATTTCTGGCTACATTTTCTTGCTTTTCGATTAATTAGAGAAAGAGAAATCTTGAAAATAAAAATAAAAATGAGGTGCTTTTATTACCTGTAAATGAGACTTAACATGTGCCAAGGTTAGATCTTTAACATCCATCAGCTCAAGGACTGACTTTGGTGTGGCTCCTGAAAAAACCCACGAGAAGAAAAGAGAGAATAAGCAGAAAAAAGTAAATATTCTCTTCTTATTTGGTTTCCTGTTTTCGCAACTTCTAAAGAATGAAGCCCGATTTTTTTTCTTTTTTTCAGGAAGGAATAAAAATCTGTAAAAGAGGAAAGATGAGGCAACAACGTCATAGAAAAGAGAGAAATCACAAAGAATACAAAGATGAGAAGCATTACTCTCGTGGCCGCCGAGCAGCTCCACCGCATGGACGAACCGGGCGTGCAGCGTAGTCGTCCACCGCATTCGTGGCGCCCGCATGCCCCGCTTTGCCGGAAACCGTGACAAGAACCTCGATCTCACCAGCCCGTGTGAATGGCAAAGGTTCGAAGCGATGGAATTGGCACTATTTGTTAGGGAGTTACTACTATTCGGGTGATGAATTGGCGATGGGTCTAGATGTTGAAGTTGAGTGGCGAATGGGAAAGCACTAGAAGAGTTCTGGTGGTACACCGGGATGCCTCTAATCGGTCTCAAGAAGCCGAGCTCTTGGCTCAGCCCTTGTGGCTGATGCTGCAACACCGAGTGATGATGCTGGTGCATATGCTGGTGGTGATTACTGTCGGAGTACTGGCTTTGGTTTTGGAAGGAGTGGATATGGTTGCCGCCTTGGTGGAGATGGTTGTAAGAGACGTTATTGTTGGCCTCCGGAATGGTGTTGCCGCCAACGGCGTTGTGGCCTGCCCTCGGATTCGACAAGGATAGATCGAAGCGGGCGTCGTTCTTGGCCGCCATTGAGGACGGCAAGGAGTGGTGGCTCCTCGAGTCGAGGGCCCTCTTCCAGAAGCCCAGGTTCACATCTTCCTCCGCCGTCCGCCGCCAGGACGCCGATTTGGCGTTAGGCGGGCTGATTTGCAGGGACAAATCTGGCTGAGCTGGGAAGATTTCCATTTAGACCACGAAAGAACAAACGGCACGTTGGTTTCGGATTCTCCCTCTGATAATATATCCTCCTTTCTTTGGCTCCCTGATACTGAGGTGTATCAAGAGGCTCTAGGTAAAAAGTGTGTCCAGAAAACCCTTAAAAGAAAACAGCGGAGGCTGAGAGTTTTTGGGTTGATCTGGTTATTGGGTCGAGGAATTTAAAGTTGGGAAGAGGGAGGAGAGGGTTGGATTCATGAATGGGGTTAGATCAATATGAGACTGAGGAAGGAGTAGTTGCAGAGAACTTTGAGATGGAGAAGAGAGAGAGAGAGAGAGAGAGGAAATGAAGACAGCGGCCTCGTTTTCCTTTGTGTGAAGTATAAGTGAGAAAATGACACTTGAGGAGCTAGAGAGAGAGAGAGAGAGAGAGGGAGAGGGTGACGGAGGAGTTCCTTTTCTTTTTATTTTTCCTTGCCTTTTGTGTGGACCTAGATCAAGATAGGACTAGATAAGATAGGATATGAAATCCTGAGATTTTTTCATATCATATTCATTGTTTGAAAAATCACAGTATTAAAGTTAAATATATTCACATCATATTATGTCTTTTTTTTTTTATATAAACGGTATATTATTATAAATGAAAGCCTAAATGTTCATAAAAAATGAAATAGTAAAAATCTCTCGTAACACTATTTCTTAATTTATTTTAATTTTAATTTTATTTTATGTTTCCTCTTTTTTTATATTATTTTCTTTATTATTTCTTTTTTCCCCTTTCATCATTCTTTAATAAAAATTTATCAAATAGTAAACTGTACTAACATACCTAAATATATAATAAATATAAATTTTTAATTGATAGATTGAATGTTTATTATAAGATAGAATTAAAGTTGAATATATAAATTAAAATAAGATTAAAAATTAATTTTTTTTTTAATTTCTTAAATTATAATTCAAATATTATTTATATTGAATTATAATTATAATTTTGTTAATTTAATAAGTTTGTTATTCGAGAAAAATAACTTTTTATTTTGGACGTTAGAAATCATATCCACATTTATTTCATCTCCCCATGAGATAATTTTAGTCTGCCTATATCCTCATTATATCCGACTTTATCCTGTCCTAAGTGAGCATCAAACATAGGATATGATAAATCATATTATATCCCGAATTTTATCCCGACTACCAAACAGCTAAAGAGTGAAAAAGAGAGGAAAATATGAGGGGGGAAAGTTATCAATATTTGGGACTTCTATTATTCTTTTTTTACTACTCTCCTTTTTCCTTTTCATTTCTTGTGCTTTGGGAGAAAAGGATTTTTTTTTTTTTTTTTTTGGGGTTAACCCATGTGGAATATCTCTTTTGGTAAGGTCAATCTTTGATTTTAAACCCATGTAAATATTGTCCATTGTCGTTTTAACAAGACAAGTCTACACTATGTGCGAGTAAGATTTTTGCAATGGACTTCATGGGAATGAATTATATAGTCGGTATTGCTTTGCCACACGACAATAAACATGCGAGCCACTGCTTCATATAAGATCAATTTTATGATAGTGTTTGTGGAAATGATCAATAATGTTAGTCAAGATATACATTTGATATATATAATTATATAATATATAAATCACTTTTGGATGTGATATCACCAACTCGATACGATTTTCTTTTTATGAATATATAGTTATTATTATCTGTTACTTAATGATTAAAAGCATATTCACATGGTGTGCGCCATTCATGATATACTTTCTCCCTTGGGTGCATGAATCTCTTCAGATGGATATCAAACCCACAATGTAACTTGGAGAATCATGAAATTTTCATCCATTGGCCAAACACCACCAAACTTATAAATGGGCGTTAGATGTTTTCATTTTACCTTTCATCGTACTTACAAAATGGTTAACAACTAAGACTCCGTTCGTTTCGCGGAAAATATCACGTTTTTGAAAAATATTTTCCAGTAAGTTATTTTCTTGGAAAATGACTATATTTTTCGATGTTTGGCTGAAAGCGGAACTTTGAGTAGAAAATATTTTCCACCGTTCATTAGCTAATTTAATTGTTTGAGAAAAATTATTAAAAATTTGAATTTAAATATTTTTAATTTACCAAAAAATTAGTTTTATTTTTTAATGAATTTTTAATTATTTATATTTTTAAAAATTGAAATTTTTATTTTTATTATTTTTCTTTCTTTTTCTTTTTATTTTTTCCTTTTCTTTTCTTTTCTTTTCCTTCCTCCTTCCTCCTCATCCTTCCTCTGCCGCCGCCAGTTTGACGATGCCCGGTTGCCCGGCGGCCGACCAAGACGTGGTCGCCGAGATTCGACGAGCTTGAGGCTCGGCCGATCTTGCCGGGCCCCGCCCAAGCTCGCCGAATGGGCGAGGCTCGAGCTCTACCCTAGCTCGATGAGCTCGACTTCCCTAGATCGGGCTAGGCGGAGCCTCGCCGGATGAAAAGGAAAGAAAGAAAAAAAGAAAAGAAAAAGAAAGCATAAAAATAAAACTAAAATGTGTTGGTAAAAGAGGTTATGAAAAATGTTTTCTACTTTTGAAAAGTGGATTACATTTTCCTTATTTTTAAAGGTTGTTTTTTCCAATGATTTGACTAATTCATTTTCCGTGAAACAAATACTGGAAAATCCGGAAAACATTTTCCTATAAGTCATTTTCCGTGAAACAAACGGAGCTTTAGTACCAGATTATTTTTTAACCTTTTATGTAGGCACATACTAATGTTACTTCTATAGATTTTTGATAAATAGCACGGACACATAGAGAAGCTAGCAACACGAGAAGACGTGCTAGTTCAGGGAAGAAGCATAGAGAAGCAACACAGAGAAGCTTCCTACGTGCTAGTTCAGGGAAGAAGCATTTAAGATGGGCAAAGTACAGCCCAAGTGCCAAAACTTTGGAAGGACACTTAAACAAAAGTTTGAAAAGTGACACTCTTCAAAATAAAAATGGATAACTTAGGGGTGCAAAACACTTGAAAAGTGTTTGAACACTTCTGTACGGTAAGTGTTCCGGGAACAAAAAAAGAAAAAACGCGTTTGGTTGCGTTTGTTCTTTTTTTTTTTTGTTTCGGAACGAAATAGAAACAGAAAAAAAAAAAAAAAGTTGTTTCTCCTGAAAGAAACACTTTCGGAAGGAACAAAAGAACAAAAATCACTCTTTCTCTTCTTCTTCTCTTCTTCTTTTCTTATTTTTTTCTTCTTTTTCATTTTGGCCGGTCGCCGGCCTCGGCCATGGCCCGACCGGCCGGCGACCGGCGTCGAGGCTCGGCCTCGGCCCGTCAGATCCGGCGAGGCCGAGCGTCGCCGGCCCCGGCGAGGCTCGGGCTCGCCGGATCTGGCGGCTCGAGCTCGCCCGGCCATGGCGGCTCGGGCTCGCCCGGCTCGCCGGCGGGCGAGGCGCCTCGCGCCGCGACGCCGAGCTCGCCTTGAGCCTCGCCTTGGGGCGAGCTCGGGCTCGCCAGATTCGCCTTGGCGAGCCCGAGCCTCGCCATGGCTGGGCGAGCTCGAGCTCGCCCAGATCCGGCGAGCCCGAGCTCGCCCTGCCCAAGGTGAGGCCGAGCCTCGCCCAACCAGGCTCGGCCTCGCCGTGGCCGGCGAGCCTCGCTGGTGGGCGAGGGTGCCCGGCCCCGTCGGCCGAGTCGCCGGAGGCCGGTGACCGGCCGAAGAAAAGAAAAATAAAAAGAAAGGAAAAATAAAAAAAAAAAAAATGTTTAAAAAATTAAAAGAAACAAAATAATAATAAAATTTACCAAACGTGGTTCATTTTTTATTTCAAACGTTACCAAACGTGTTCTTTTGTTCAAAACTGTTTCCCGGAACAAACACTTTTTTTTTCGTTCCCAGAACAAAATCGGAAACAAATCCATGCGCACCCTTAAGTGCCAATCCATGGCCAAATTGCTCCGTGGCAATTTTTCCGACGAGGTGAGTGCAAAAGTGACGCGTTTGCACATTGACGTGACTAAAAAACGGCGTTTTGTGTGGTAAATAATTAATATAAAAAAATTTAATTTAATTTAAAACTAAATTTATTTAAAATATTAAAAAAAAATTAAAAACTAAAATTTAAAAAAAAATTAAAAAATGGAAGGGGGGGGAGGGGCGAAGGGAGGCTGCTAAGGGCCGAGACCTCGCCGCTACCGCCTCCCACCGCCGGGAAGGGCCGGCAATAGAGGGGGAGGGTTGGCCGGGGTCGCCGGCCCCTAGTTGATCGGCGGCGAGGGCTTGCAAGCCCTTGCCCAAATCGCCGGCTCCTAGCCGACCTACGGTGAGGCCCGTGAGCCCTCGTTGGATGCCGGGGCAAGGGTAGCCGACCCTCACCGGATCTAGGCGAGGGCCGCGACCCTCGCCCTAAATTTGGGCGAGGGCTGCGGGCCCTCTCCATCGGTCAACCGATGTCGCCGGCCCCGGCCGGGCCGGCGACCCCGGCCGACGCTCCCCCACTGCCGTTGGCCCTTCCCGGTGACGGCAGAGGGGGAGGCGGTGATGGCTCGGCGACCCCGGCCGACCCCCTCCGTCACTAGCCCTTCCCGGTGGCGGCGGGGAGGCGACGACAACGAGGGCTCAACCCTCGCCCGCCTCCCTTCGGCCCCACTTTTTTGTAAAGTTTTTAAATTTAAAGTTTTTATTTTTTAAAATACTTTAAATAAATTTAGTTTTAAATTTAATTTAATAAATTTTTATAATAATTATTTACCACACAAAACAACATCGTTTTTGTATTTATTTTTTTTTTTTAGCAAAGTCGGCGTGTAAAACGACGCCGTTTTGCACTTACCTTGCTGGAAAATTGCCACGTCAGCAATTTAGCCAAATTTTGGCCGGATTGACACTTAAGTGATCCATTATGCTCTAATTTTGGCACTAAAGTGTCACTTTCCAAACTTTTGGTACTTAATGTCCCTCTGTGCCAAGTTTTGACACTCCAGATGTCCGTACCTCCATTTCAAATATTGACAAGGAAAAAGGGGGCGACACAAGCTTAGAACTCTAGCCAATCTGCAGTTTGTTGAGGTTGAATCCCCCTAGGACGAATGGTCGATCACGTGACAACTCATGGATCTTTGCACACGGCTGTAATTATTCAGCCGATTTTGTTTCCAAGTATCAACACTATGTGCATCACATAGCCCCAGGTTCCGTGAAAAACTGTGAGTCTGCCTAGTCAATTTTCTTCGACATATTTGAGTTTAATCACATAGCCAATCATGGCTAGGAAATTACGGAAATCCACCAATAGCTTCGACAACATACCATGTCCGAGGCATTTGGTTTGTGTAAAATAAGGCAGACCGGATGTGCAATTTTTAGTTCTTCAGTACATTCAGGAGGGAAAAGAAGCTTTATTAGCTGAAGGAGCTGACTCTGTTACTCTTTCGTGAACTTCTTAATCACTCTCTCCTGAGTACATTTCATTTGATTGTCAGGCACAAGGCAAAGCAACATTTCGGGGATCTGCTTAAAGATATATCAGCTGAAATAAAACATGAAATCCACGATCATATCAAAGTTAGTATGACTTAATCCGCATCACTTTAATGTTGTCCTTACTCTCCTCCTTTTCTCTCTTCCTTTCAATTAGAATTCGCATTTTCCTCTCATATCGAACATGAGTTTCTCATTCAGTGAGATGCCCTTATGCCATCTTATTTTCCTACCTTGATTCGTATGCTTTATATTAGCTCAACCTTTTCACCGTCGTCCTGCCAGGCTAAGAGTAATGTTGTAGATGCCAATGTCATCGAAGAGTCTGGTGCAGTTGTAAGGGAATATCAAGAGACTAAAAGGTTTGAAGCTGAAGCGGAAGCATCGCATGTTCCTGTTGCTCCCCAGCAAGCAAATCTCCTGACTTCAAGGTGCATATAGCTCTTGGCAGATATTTTCCCTTGTCTTGTCCTCTGTTTCTCGTTTCCCTTCACTAACATCTATCTCTTTTCATGTAACTTGAACGAAAAGGGTAAAGTCTCCGAAAGCCAAAGCACTGCAATTCATATAACCTGATCATGCCATAACATTTATACATTTCTGAAGATTAGTGCATTTTTGCACTAATTTCTCAAATTGGTGATCTTGTGTTTTGAGTTGGTTTGACAGAGATAAGGACGATGAGGAGGGCAGAAAAGCAGACCAGGACGCTGATTTGCATAAATCTCTTGATGAACTGAAAAGGTTAGCTTCCCGAACATTCTAAGACGAATTTGATGTCGTTGTAAGCTGCGAAATTTGGCAACCCCTACTTTACTTCTTTCCTATGTTTCAGCATTTACCCTTCATGGTTTTTCAAAAATTTTCTATTGCAATGGATCACCTCCTGAAGTTATCACTTGTCTCTCTTGATATGCAGCATGGAGGCGTTGCTCCTGGGAAATGAGAATGCCCTCAAAGAGATCCTCAGAGATGGAGAGGAAAGTGAGGAGGAAGTCCGTCGAGTCCAAGAAGAAATCAATTTTGTGAAAGCTCTGATCAACGACCTTAAATCACTCGAAGAAGAACAAGTCAATGCTGCCAACACTGAGAGCCCCGCAGATGCCGACCACTCAACCTGAAGCTTGTGACATAAAATTAAAGTTGACATTTCTGGTAATTTCTAACTGACAACTATAGGCTTTGAAGCTTCCGTGGTTGTCCAAACATTCCTTCTTCTTCTTATTTTTTCTCTTATCATTTGAAGGGAAGTGTTGGGTGTCAGGGACTAATGGAACTTCACTCCTGTGCTTTTCTTTTCAGGATTGCTTTCTTCAACCTTTTGGATTGTGCTTTCTGTGGAAATGATGGTTTCTATGTATCTTACTTCTGTGTTTTTTTTTTTCCTGGATTGCTGTTAATAGTGCAAGATCAGTCAAAGCTTAAGTGTGTGGTTGAATGGCAAGCCTTCTTGCTTGCTTCTTGTTTTGTCCATGTACCAAAAAATAATCGAATTGTTTATTTGTGAATACTCTGAGCTTGGGTGTAATTTAGATGTAGGAACCCTCGAGCATATATGTAGTATGTACTAACACTCGGACCGATCCACCTAAATTCATTGGTGTTAAGTTCATCATTTATTTCTTCAATGATTTCATGTTGATTTAATTGTAAGATCCTGTCGGTTTCTGCATCAATCTCGCAACAAGTTCTCCTGCGGTAGAAAGCTGAATCCTCCTACAAAGACGGTCAAGCTCATAATCGTACCTGGTTCAATGTTACAAATGAGAACACGTCTGGTTTAGAGAAATGGTCCTCGAGCAGAGTCAGATAATCCAAGTTGCAGATTTTACATCATGGGGTTGTTTTAACAGCAATGACAGAACTACTGCGAAGGAGAAAATAAGGACAATTCACATTAATAGTGAAGGAAACTGAGCGTGTTTTCAATGAGAGACCGTTTTCCTTGAGAATAACAAAATTAAGAAGTAGCAGCTGGGTAGAAAAACGCAGTGCGAGTTCTGGTAATCTATATACTTCTTGACCTTTAGCTATAGTCAGCTGATATAATGAACTTCTGCAGAATATTTATCAACAGTATTAAGATGAACCTGATGTGCCAATGCGTTGCATTTCCACCCCATTCAATTTATCTAGACAAGCTTTCCACCACTCCATGGAAGACCCCTTATGGTTAAGGTCTGGCCCATGAAGAAGTCGCAAAGACCGTGACATGTACTCAACCTGGATGAAGGGCAGATGACACGAGCACTAGTATATTGTTGTGCTGGCGGACTGCAATATCTCAGACAGCCAACATCGTGACCACTTATCAAGGTTTTGTTGATCTCATCAGGACCTCCAAGGACAACCCTTTGCTCTGCGAAATTCTGTGGGTTTGTCTAATAGAGGTTTCCTTAGTTTCTGACTATTACGTGTGCTGCATGTGAGATCATATAGCCAATCACCGGCTTTAGAAAGTCATGGAGGTCCAATGGCACAAAAATGAACCATATCTCTGGCATGTGTTTCGTGCAAAATAAAAGCAAAGCGAATCATGTTGACGATACTCGACTGTTGCTTCATGCTTGCATTTTTAGTGTGTAATTTATCTATGGGGAATTGCGACAACCAGGGACATGGCAGGGCAACGTATAAGAAATATACTACAAGCGCTATCAGCTCTGCTTGAACAAGACGGCAGAGATCGTGATGATGTTAGTATGCATTTAATCTATACTGCCTTATTTTTTCCTTCTTCTACCTCGCCTTTTATCTCTTTCAACTAGAGCTTAGATTTCTCCAATTTTGAACGTTCATTTTCTTGTTTGGTAAGAAAAAATCACCAGTCTACATTCTTTTATGCTGTGTTGCTTTCTACCTTGAATTCTTTATTTTGTTTCCAATATCTTTGTTGGGAACTTCTGATTTATTTTATCTTTTTTTCCCTCATTGCCATGCCAGGCTGGGAAGACTGTCGAGTATGCCAAACTTGCCAAAGATTTGGCCGCAATTTTTTGGGAATTTCAAGATGCTAAGAGGCTTGAAGGTGAACAGGAAGCATTTTATATTCCTGTTGCTCCCAAACAAGCGAGTCTTTTAACTTCGAGGTGATTATGTAGCCCTCGGCACAATCAGTCATCTTCATATTTTTCCTTATATTTGTATCGGAAATCTTCTTGTATGACAAGTCTATTTGGTAGATCAAAGACCATTGAAGTAGGCATAAATGAAGAGCAGAACTCCAATCCACACATCTTATTCAGAAATTAAAAGGGTAAGCTTCTCGAACATTTTAAGACTAGTTCAGTGTTGCAGTGTGTGCCAGAATTCAGAGAACATTATTCTCCGTACTTATAAAAGATGATGCATCATATTGCATGACGGAAATCAAAGAAGAAGTATATGATTAGAACAATGAAGTTAAAACGTTTTTGCCCATCTAATTTTGAGGAATCGCAGTTTCTTGCCCAGTCATTCTCTGTGATCCTGACCATGTGCTGTGTATCTGATTCTTTTATCCAAGCAATTCAGCTCATGATGTTTTGACTGCTATCGATTGAGGGGCAGAATGGAGGCTTTGCCCTTGGAAAGCGAGAACTCCCTCAGAGAGATACTTAGAGACGGAGAGGAAAATGAGGAGGAAGTTCGTCGAATCCAAGAAGAAATTAACTCACACAGGGCTTTCATCGATGTCATAAATTACTTATAAAAGAACAACTTTGTGGTGCAGACAACATTGAGAGTGCCCTGCAGTTTTCTGCCATTCATGGAACATAGGACCGCAAGAAAGCTACAGTTCAAAGATCCAACATACCATTTCCGGTAATCAAATATCAACAGTATTTTCTTGTACATGAAGCTTCCACTTATAGTAATATCCAAAAGGTCTTCTTGTTTTCCTTATAGCATTTGAAGGAATGTATAGAAGTTCAGTGAGTAAATAAAATCTGTTCCCATGTTCTTCTTTCAGGATTGCTTCCGTCAAATCTGCAGCCCATGTTTCTTGTTGGAATCATAGTCCTCTCATTCTTTTTAATCTCATTCGTAGTGGGAATGGACTAGTTACAATGCCAACGAAATCTTATTATGTGGCTTGAAAGACAAGCATCATGGCTTGTCGTTATGTTTATGTACGAACGCATAAAAATCAAATAAGTGAAATTTTTATCTCATTTCTGTTATTCCCTGGAATGTCGTTTGAGCACTCTGACTGTTTTCTCTTTCCTACTACTATATGTCAGTCCTTTAATAGAAGTCAGGGAAAATTGGGGGGAAAGAAATCACGCCTCTGACATATAAAAGAAGAGAAGAATCTGAAGGTGTATTATAATCTCAACCGCGAGAAGGCAATGAATTTGGATATAATTATGTGAAAGCGTCTAGTCTACAAATGCATGATGTAATCCAAATTGCAAATTGTCGTTTGCGAGTTCAAAATTTGAGCACTTGAATGCTGCAATGTATCTTGAAGAGGTTGAACGGTTCCCTTAGTCAGTTTAACCACATCATAGATAATGTGATGGTCAGAATCAGGTCTGTGAGATTTCAACGTACAACTGTCGAAGAAGTGTAAGAGCAGTTACACTTTCCAATGCACAGCACCTATTTCTTCCATACAAGGATTGCAGTTAAGGTCATTGTTTTCAATTTACACCCCATTTGTAAGTGCTAAGCTCTGCTGAAGTTTCACCTGTGTTACCTTCCTAATAATATTTGACATGTGAAAGGATTTCTAAAATAAGCACGCTGGATCTGGTCTATCATAATGTAGTTACCTCATTGATGTTGAATTACATGAGGCAGCTACCTGTCTTAAGCAAAAACTAACTTGCGCATGCCTTAAGAGGCTTTGAATTCTTGCAAATTCAGTGGGTTCACTGGAGACCATCTGTGGGTTTAAATTGTGATTGGCTGATTTTTAATTCCACAACTTGATTTGTTAACTGTTTGAATGCACCTTTTGGTTCTGTTTGGGATTGAAAGGCAATAATAGAGGCCTTAGTTTGGATGGAACCAGTGGTTTTATTGTTATTTTGTTAAGGAAAGATGTGCCATAAAATCCATCTACTGGTCACATCAGATTTCTATTACCTGCCCCAACCATGGAGTAACCTTCGACTTGAGCATGTATAAGCTGTGTTGGAATGCAAATCCAATCATGCTGTGAAAATATTTGAAGGCTTTAATCATGTGATTCCTTCTTTATAATGTGAAGTGTCGATGCCTAGTCATAAGTTGGCGACCTCGATTTTATAGTAAACGAAGATGAATAACACAACTATTCCATTTCATGGATCCATGACTGTCGCAAAATGCCATTGAATAGACTTTGGTTCCTATTTTTTGGCCCACACCTTTTGACTGAGTCAAAGTCCAGATACTAAATAAAATTCCAAAGTTGCAGTTACGTCATGTCTTGAACAGCAGTTCCAACAGACAACCTATGAAAAACAAGGCACCGGCAGTTCACAATTCGCGTTAGGATAAAGTGAACTCAGCACGTTCTCACTGAGAAACTAATAACACAGAAAGAAAAACAAAGCACCGGCAGTTCGCATTTAATAAAGGAACATGTTCTCAATGAGCAATCATCTCCCTTCTCTAATATTTGAAATCTATAGGTGGTAGTTAGAGCGAAAGTACAACGCATATTCTAAACTAATCCCTTATCCTAATTAAATTGTTAGTATCAGATTATTTGTTGACCTTTTCTGTAGGCACATACTTATGTTACTTCTGCAGATATATTGATATGTAGCAATAAGGTGGAGATGATTTAGCTACCAACACATAGAGAAGCTTTCCACTTCCGAGCTCGGGGAAAGAAGCATTTCAGATTTGACAAAGAAAAAGGGGGTGACGCTAGCTTATAACTGTAGACAATCTGCACTTTGTCGAGGTCGAATCCAGCAGGACGAATGGCAGATCACATGACTATGCATGGATCTTTGCAGATGGCCGTACATATGTCAGCCAACATTGTTTCTAATTATCAGCATTGTGTGCATTATGTCGGAACCTCAGAGGACACGCCTATGTTCCGTGAAAAACTGTGAGTCTGCCTAATCACTTTTCTTTGATATATTCAAGTTTCATCATACAGTCAATCATGTCTTGAAAAATCATGGAAATCCACTAAAAGCAATGAGAATACACCGTTCCGAGGCATTCATTTGTGTGAAATAAGGCAGATTGGATGTACAATGTGCGGTTCTTCAGTACATTCAGAGGCAAAAAAAAGCTTTACTAGATAAAGGAGTTGACCCTGTTACTCTCTCGCGAAATTCATGATCGCTCTCTCCTGAGTATACTTTATATGATTGTCAGGCATGAGGCTAGGCAACATGTTGGGGATCTGCTGAAAGATATATCAGCTATAATAGAACATGAAATCCACGATCATATCAAAGTTAGTATGACTTAATCCGCATCACTTTGTTTTCCTTGCTCTCCTCCTCCTTTTCTGTCTTCCTATCAATTAGAGACTGCATTTTCCTCTCACATGGAACATAAATTTCTTGTTCAGTGAGATGACCTAATGCTATCTTATTTTTCTACCTTGATTCCAGTCAGTTATCCTTTATATTAGCTCAACATTTTCATCATCGTCTTGCCAGGCTAAGAATAATGTTGTAGATGCCAAAATTGTCGAAGAGTTTGGTGCAGTTGTAAGGGAATATCAAGGGACTGAAAAGCTTGAAGCTGAAGAGGATGCATCGCATGTCCCTATTGCTCCCCAACAAGCAAATCTTTCGACTTCAAGGTGACCATATAGCTCTTGGCAGAAATTTGCCCGTCTTGTCCTCTGTTTATCATTTCCCTTCACTAACATCTCTCTCGTTGCATGCAACTCAAATGAAAAAAATGAAGCTATAAGTTTCCAAAGATTAGTGCATCATTGTTCTAATTTTTCAATGTGGTGATCTCGTGTTCTGAGTTGGTTTGACAGAGATCAGAACGATGAGGCAGGCAGACGTGCAGACCAAGACACCGATTTGTGTGAACCTCTTGACGAACTGAAAAGGTCAGCTTGCCGAACATTCTAAGACTAATTCGATGTTGTTGCAATTCGGCAACCCCTACTTTTATTTCTTTCCCTACAAAATATTTCAACATTTGCCCTTGATGGTTTTAAATTTTCTATAGCAATTGGTCGCCTCGTGAAGTTATCACTTGTCTCTCTTGAGATGTAGAATGGAGGCGTTGCTCCTGGAAAATGAGAATGCCCTCAAAGAGATCCTTAGAGATGGAGAAGAAGACGAGGAGGAATTCCGTCGAGTCCAAGGAGAAATTGATTCATTAAAAGCTTTGATCAATGATCTCAAATCACTCAAAGAGAAACAAGCCGATGCCACCAACATTCAGAGAGCTTGCGACAAAAAATCAAACTCAACATTTCTGGTAAGTTCTTACTGACAATCATAGGCTTTGAAGCTTCCGTGGTTGTCTGAACATTCCTTGTTTTTTCTCTTATTATTTGAAGGAAAGTGCTGGGGTATCAGGGACTAATGGAACTTTGCTCCTGTGTTTTCTTTTCAGGATTGCCTTCTTCAGATCATGCTTTCTGTGGGAATGATAGTTTCTGTGTATCTTACTTCCGTTTTGATCCTGGATTGCTGTTAATAGTGCAAGATCAGTCAAAAGTTATGTTGTGGTTGAATGGCAAGCCTCCTTGCTTGCTTATAGTCATGTTCATGTACCGAAAAATAAGCAAAACCGTGCTCCTTCACTTTCTTCTTTCCATTGACAGATGGGAAAAGCCACAAGGCTGAGTTAAGCCTGATGGAGTTCTCAAAGCTCAAGCTTAGATCAATACATCCATACTTAGTATTAGGTAAATAACTAGACTAAGCATGAGGGGGAGTGTAAGAATATTTAAAATAATAAACCACACTATTACTGAAAAGGAATAAAGAGGACAGGAGAACCCAATAATCAAATCTAATCACAGCCACTACAAGTCGACAGACTTGGAAAGTTCTTATGTGGTAGAATACTATATCTGCCTAAAAAGACGGTCAAGCTCATAATCGTACATGTTTCATGACACAAATAAGAGCATGTCCAGGGACCCGGGACCAATTTTCTTTATCCGATTTCGGCAAGTTTTTTTTTTTTTTTTAAATATCTTTTTCCAAAATAATTCCATGGGAATGACTAGGAAATTGGCACTCGGGAAGTAGTCTACATGGTATAATGATTTCCAACTACGGGGAGATTCGGAAGCAATGACCACATTAGAAAAGAAAGAGCATGAATAAATTATAGGAACTGAAATGACGTAGTAAATTATTGTTTTGGGGAGAAAATGAAACCTAAATAGGTTATCCATAACTCGATACCCCTTAAAATGCAGGTTTCTTGAGTATATTAAAATATGTATCGAGTTTCAAGCCCATATATAAACTCGGTCTAAAAGTGGATGTGGAAATTCGACTGGAATTTTCTGGTATACTCCGGATGCGGCATATATTTGCAAGGTTTATATAGGCGTTGAATCGTTGTTAACTTGGATGTTTCTTGAAGTTTGACTTTGGGTCAGAAATCAAGAAAAGGAAGTGTAAGAGAAAGAATAGGAAATATTCTTTCATAATTTCTGTGGAAGTCACGGTCAAGATTGGAAAATCCAATATGGACTTGAAGACCAAGGCCAATTGACTTCATATGTTTTGAAGCTAACTAAATCTTATAATAAGATTTGTGAATTTTTTCATGAGATTGAGAGATTGTAAGACATGTAACTGGTGGCTAAATAATAATTAAAATTGTTTGAATGACTCAAGTATGATTGTAATCTCATGAGAATTTGCAAAAAGGTTATGAATTTATTGAAATTATGTTAATTCAATTTTATAAAAAAAAATTAACTAATTGAATATTAAATCTTTTGTATTTGTATTAATTTAGCCTTCTTGGCCAATTTTCTTCTCAGGATAACACATACTACCTCAAGAAAACGCATATATACAGGCCAGACTGTACACATATTGTCCGCTTTGGACACTAAGTTTTGTTCTTCTCGGGGCAGCCCATACTACCTCAAGAAAATGTGTATATATATTTAGAGGGCCCATTGCCTTATAAGGCAGCCCAGAACTCTCTCCCTAGGCGATGTGGGATAAGAGAGGGACCCCTTCCTTACGCACGTTCGGGAACCGAGGTGAGAATGCACCACCATCCCTCCTCCCCACGCACCGCCGCTTGGGCCGTCACATAAACGTCGGTTGTCTTACGTTTTTAAATAATATTTTAATATATTTTCAAAGTTTTTTTTATGTATTTGTATTTATTCTACTCTTTTTCTTTTTTTTTTTCTTTTTTAATTCTCGCCTCCACCCTTCCTCTAGGAGGTCGCCAGATCAAGATGAGGTTGACCTCAACAAATCTAGCAAAATGGAGCCTCGTAGCCCACACTTGTAGCTAGTCATCGATCGTTGCCAAGGCCTGACAATTGATAGAGGAAGAAGGAAAAATAAAAATAAAAATAAATAATTATGGCCTTGGTGGATCCAGACATAGGCGTTGAGGACCTAGGCTCGACGTTGATATTGCCGAGCCTAGGTCTCGAGCACGGGCACCGGTGCTTAGGGCCTGATCTCAATGGACTTGGGCGTGGCCCAAATGGATCCGAGATTGGGCAAGAGTCCCAAGCCTAGCCTCAATGGACCCGGGCCCGCCTTGTTGCCAAGGGCTTGAGAACGAAGGATAGTCATATTTTGGAAAATGATTTCTGATTTTGAAGAGGTCATTTTCTAAATTTAAGCCTTTGTTGCAAAAAAAAAATTATTGACTAAGAAAATGTTTTAGGATGAGTCATTAGCTAAGTGATCCAAACACCGAAAAATAAGGAAAATATTTTCTTGAAAAATATTTTCTGTGAAACAAATGGATTATTAAACTACTTATGTCTCACTGGTTTGAAGTACATGAAATCCAGCGAAAATATATAAAATCACAGATGGGGTTGACCAGGATGCTCCTCCAGAAGTAGCATCAGAAAAATTCCAAAGTTGCAGTCACGGCGTGTCTTGAACAAGTTCAACAACAACCAATGAAAAACAAGGCACCGGCAGTTCACAATTCGCGTCAGAATAAGGGGTACTCAGCACGTTCTCACTGAAACTAATAGCACACTAAGAAAGAAAAAGCACGGGCAGTTCACAATCCGCGTTAGAAAAACAAGACACGGCGTTTCTTGAACATCAGTTTAAGAACGACCTATGGAAAACAAGGCACCGGCAGTTCAGGATTCGTGTCAGAATAAGTAAACTTGGCATGATCTCACTGCGAAACAAATAACACACTAAGAATAATAAAGCACCTCTGCAGTTCGCGTTGAATAACGGAAATTAGCATGTTCTCAACGAGCAATTATCTCCGTTCTTTAATAATAAAAATCCAAAGGTGGTAGTTGGAGCGAAAGCACAACGCATGTTCTAAACTAATTCCTGGTTGACTTTTTCTGTAGGCACGTACTTATGTTGCTTCTGCAGGTACTCCTTTATATAGCATTAAAGTGGAGATGATTTAGCTATCAACACATAGAGAAGCTTTCCACCTCCTAGTTCTGGGGAAAAAGGATTTCGGATTTTTACAAAGAAAAAAGGGGGCGACACTTGCTTAAAACTCTAGACGATGTGCACTATGTCGAGGTTGCATCCGCCAGGACGGATGGCCGGTCGGGTGACCACTCATAGATCTTTGCAGAAGGTCGTACATCAGTCAGCCGGCATCGTTTCTAAGTATCGTCACTATGTGCATTACCTTGGAACCTCGAAGGACACCCCCGAGTTCCGTGAAAAACTGTGAGTCTGCCTAGTCACTTTTCTTCGACATATTCGAGTTTAATCATATAGCTGATCATAGCTTAGGAAGTTACAGGAAATCCACTAATGGCTACAACAAAACAACGTGTCCGAGGCATTTGGTTTGTGTGAAAAAATTTACAAGCATTCGTAAATTGTTTCACTTGCGGACCACAATATATCAGACGTCCAACATCATGACCGGTTAGTTATCAAGGTTTCGTTGATTTCATCAGGACCTCCAAAGACACTCCTGTGTTTCGCGAAAAACTGTGATGTCTGTCTAATAGGTTTTCCTTGCTTCTGACTATTACATGTGCTGCATATGTGATCATATAGCCATCACTGGCTTTAGAAAGTCATGGAGGTCCAATAGCATAAAAATGGACTATATCTCTGGCATGTGTTTCATACGAAGTAAAAGCTGTTGCGATTAAGCGAGCGATCGAACAATAATATAGACAAAAGAAGAAAATTAATCATACACTAGATTTACATGGTTCAGTGGTAAAGACCTACGTCCACGGGGAGAGCAGTAGCGAATTTCACTATAGATCAAGCAATACAAGGAGATTACACACTTGAGTCACTCAAACACTCTCTCGGTATTTCCCAAACCCCAATTACACCCAATAACGCACGCAGTGTTTAGCCCCGAAATTCCTCACGAAAATAATTTCTCGATCTCACAAAGGAATTATACGCAAACCTTACCTCAAGATTTAATCGGCTACAAACACTAATTCTTCTCGGATGTAATTGCACGAACGAAAATCAACGACGAAACCCACGTCAAGCACTCGCTTAGAAAACGGTGCTTCAAGAGATCTTCACGTTTGCCACAGCGTGAAGACCACGTTGCTCTGCTCGCATCAACAAACCCTCTGGCAACCACACGCACTCTTACGGCAAAAAAAGAGAACAAATATATATGATATAATATGCATGGCAGCCAACTTCAAATCAGAATAGGAAAGTTGGACACGTCAGTCAACAAGTCCAACTTGGACTTTCCTCTTTTTCTTGTTATCTTGAACGTGCAGTAATACGAAATTTGATTTCCGTAATCTATAAATTCATGGCTTGGTCTCTACAAATCAGCAACTTGAAGTCCAAATATCAATTTTTCCTTTAATTTATCTTGGGTTCGGTTTCGTTCATAGACTCAAACTCGAGACATATTATAACAAAAGCAAAAGAAATCATGTAGACGATACTCGACTGTCGCTTCATGCTTGCATTTTTCCCATTTGATTTTTGTATTGGAAATTGCGACGACCAGGCACCAGGTGAGGCGACGTACAGGGAACATACTACAAGGGCTATCACCACTGCTTGAACAAGACACAGATCGTGGTGATGTTAGTATGCATTAATCTGGACTGCCTTACTTTTTCTCCGTCCCCTACATTTCTCTCTTTCAACAAGACTGCACATTTCTCCAATTCTGAACGTTCATTTTCTTGTTAGGTAAGAAAAAGTCACAAATTTTACATTCTTTTATGCTCTGTTGTTTTCTTCCTTGAACAGTCCTCTAAGACTAGAAGACCCGATTACTTTCCTCCTCATTTTCTCTCTTCCTTTCAATTAGAGTTCGCATTTTTATCTCATATTGAACCTGAGTTTCTTGTTAAGGATTTGGACGCTGGTAGGCGCGGTCTGATCAGTGGCAACCATGACCAGACGCTGGCCGTGGCATCCTGTGTATTCCAGATCAACACCGCTGTCAGCACCTTCCGTCGGCAGGTCAATGCTCTCGGAACTCCCAAGGACACGCCTGAGCTTCGGGAGAAGCTGTGAATGCTTTAATTCATTGTTGTAGGGATTGAATTCGCGGTTTTGAGCTGCATAGTGGCCAAATTTATTGGATTTATGTTGGTACGGATGGATGATAACTCTCGGGGACTTGCAGTTCAGTTTTGAATCCTTTAATTAGGATCGGATTTAGAAATCTGGGTAATTGCCTTCTTAACTGGAATTAGCATCCATCATACTCCTAAACTGGACTCTTGGACTAGTATATGGCTAACAAACAAGTCAGTGTATGTATTGTTGGCGGTCGCAAAATGGTTCTCATCTGTCACCCTCATTATGGCTTGTGCACCGTACCTTTTTAGAACCTTGTACTTATGAATGTGCATGTGTTTGTCAAATTTAGTATCAGATTAAAAAATAAAAAATAAAAAAACGGTGATCTTTGTTTTGAAGGTCTTTATTACCTGAAATTCTTATCAAAATCATGCTAAGCCTGTCACTCCGGTAAATCAGCAGCGATGTCCTATTTATGCTCAAGAGTCTAGACTCCTCTGTCTCCATAACTCCATGTTTGTTACAGGCAGAAGACACGGCTGTATATCGGGAACCTGCTGAAGGATACTTCAGAAAGACTTAGACAAGCCATTGGGACAGATCATCAAGCTGGTGTTAGCGTATGTTAGCTCTCTCATTAAACACCCAACTGCTGATTTGGGAAAAAAAAAGGTTTCATTTTGGTTTATTATATTAGTGGATACGTCAATGTGAGAATAAAGAGGTATAGACTTGTTTGTTTAAAATCTTACAACTTCTCGTGATAGTCTGTCTTGTACCTTAATGATTATCTAACAAGATTTGAATGACAATTTTTTTCTTATTTCTATGTCATTTATAGGAAGTTAAAATGGTTGGGCTTGAACATATACCACAGATTAGACCGCTTGTTAAGGGAGAGAAGAACTAGCTAACTAGAAGATCTTTTACTTTGTCACGGATAGAACCAGTTAAGCTGTGAGTTTGCATAAAAAAAAAAAAAAAAAAAGATGCATACTTGCGGCATGAGTAGAGCTACCCTTTCGTCTTTGAAATTTGTTAAACTTACTATTGTCTTTAACATTTCAAGTATGAGTAATGGCATTGGTATGTCAGAATGACTACCAAAATTAGCTTCTGATAATGGTTCATTACTTAATGTTATTAAATCTCTTGTTAACATATCTATAGGCCATATCACATTTTGAGTTCAGTGTGATAATGAAAAAAAAAAAATTGGACAACAGCTATACATTTCTTGTAGAAACCCCTTCATGTATCCGTATTCCCTCTAATAGAGTATTTGGGGTACGTAACCCCATCTAAAGGGAGGCTTAAGTCTGATCTCCAACAATCTGTGTCCTCCTTTTTAACCTTTGGCTTCTTAACTTTTAGATGTTTGGAGTTCCCTGATTCCATTCCATGTACATTTCCTTCACTTTTTGGAGTTTGCTCTCGGTCGGTTTCTTGAATCTTGACTTTTTATTTGGTTGCAGCCTGCCAAGAAGATTGCCGATGCCCAAGTTGCAAAAGATTTTCAGGCTGTTCTGAAGGAGTTTCAGAAGACTCAACTTGCAGCTGAGAAGGAAACAGCACATGATCCATTTGTTCCCCGGACTGTTCTTTCTTCTAGGTAATGGTTGTAGAACTGCGAAGCTAATTTATGATCTTGATTTTCTTTATTCCACCCAATCCAGTCAAACTGATGGGATTGAGAACGCTTTCTGGATGAGTTGTTTTCCTGATAAGTAATTGTTATTTCAATGGAAACTGAGAATACTTTCAGCAGGCTGAAATTTATTGTGTGCTAAGAATTCCATGTTATATTGGTGCATGCATGCTTGTTCACCTTAAGTGATTGATCTGTATTATACGCTTATTCATTCTTAACCAGCTATTCTGCCAGTGACCGAGACGTAAGTGCAGATAAGAGTTCGGAACAGCGTGCTCACCTTGTTGAATCAAGGAGGTAAGGGAAGCATCTTTCGTTCATATTTGCTCTCTTTAATGAGTTTGTGCTTTCCCACAACTGTGGCCTTTCCTGATACGCGAAACTTTTTCAAAATGCTGTTTTAGCTGAGAAGTTAAAACCCCATTCTAAGTATCTTTTTCCAGACAGAAAAAGGTAGGAGAACTTCTGGAAGTCCTGGGACCATGTCATGTCATTCATTCTTTCTAATTCACAGTATGCCCGTGTCCAGAAAATTTTATACGTTGAACGAGTCTTCTTAACATCTTTATGTCTGAAAAATATGTATTCAGTTTTCCCACAAGCTATACTTCTCTTTATGGGTTGCCTAGTTTTTGTTGCTTCTATAACTTCTACTTTGGCTTCAAATATCTACGGTGTTCTATTGCTATATATCAGCTTGTTAAATTGATCACTTGTCTCTCTTGAGATCCAGAATGGAGGCGTTGCTCCTGGAAAATGAGAATGCCCTCAAAGAGATCCTCAGAGACAGAGGAAAACGAGGAGAAAGTCCGTCGAGTCCAAGAAGAAAATGATTTTTTAAAAGATATTTTCGATGATCTTAAATCACTAAAAAAAAAAAAAAAAACAAGTCAATGCCGCCAACATTCGGGGAGCGTGTGACAAAAATCAAACTCGACATTTTTGGTAATCTCTAACTGACATATTTGAAGGAAAGTGTCGGGGTTTCAGGGACTGATGGAACTTCGCTCCTGTGTTTTTCCTTTCAGGATTGCTTTCTTCAAATCTTCGGATCGTGCTTTCTGTGGGAATGATAGTTTCTGTATCTTACTTCCGTTTGGGAACCACTTCCCAAAGCCCCTTTTTTTTTTTTTTTTTCCCTTGGAAGCAGTTTATAGTGCAAGATCAGTCAAAGTTTCTATACCTTACTTTCGTTTCTATACCTCCTTGCTTGCTTCTTGTTTTGTTCATGTACTGAAAAATAAGCGAAACCGTGCTTCTTTACTTTCTTCGTACACGTTACCATGATGCAAGTAAGAACATGTTTGGCGGCCTTTTCATTCCCGAACACCTAAAAATTTGGCATTCGGGAAGTAATCTACATGGTGCCATGATTTCCTACAACGAGTACATAACCAAAGAAAGAACGTAAAAGAAATTACAGAAGGTGAATGATGCAGTAGTTGATGGAAACAAAGTGATATCGCGAAGGAGAAACGAAATCTGAAGTAGCTTATCCGTCGCTTGATACTCTCTTAAAAGGCAGGTTTCTTGATTCCATTATAAATAATGACATCAAGCAACAAAATCCAAGTTGCAGATTTGACGTCATAGGTTGGTTTGAACAGCAATGACATAATTACTGTGAAGGACAATAAACCATAGGACGGTCAAACGTCAGCTAAGCAATTTTTACAATCGTTCGCTGTAATACCAACAAATGTTAGACGCAACCTCAAAGTCAAAACAACATATCAAAGTTATATATATATAGAAGCTAAACCTCAACATATAGCAATTCGGACATATCCAATAATCTATATTCATACTCATAATTCAACTACCAAAAGCTTCTATCGATATCTCTTTCATACTATCCATTGCTAGCTGAAGAACCTGAAAAAGATTCAAAGGAATGGGGTGAGAAACCACAGATTAGTAAGTATTGCATATCTTCTAAGCGGATCGAACATTTACTATGCACCTTTACAAAATAATATTAAAACTTACTTGTCTCAGATCCAATATATAATACATGTACAAGATAAGAATGAGCTATATCACTTTACCATAATCATATACATATTGGAAAATATACGTTAAATCAATAATATAATAATAAATATCAATAATCCAATCCATTGATCAATTTTAACAACTCACATATTAATGGTCTATTCCATTAATTAATATCATTAAATCACATGTTGATGGTCCCTTTCATAGGTTAATCTCAAATCACATGTTAATGGTCAATTCCATTGACTAAATTTGTGCTCAAATATCTAATCATAATTATGCATAACGTGCCTATGACAAGGCAACCAAGGTTTTCCCTTGGCTAGGTCTCTGGCTATGTTGTCGATGGCTAGGCTCACAAGGGTATCCTAAATTAGTATGTGCATATCTACAAACCCTCAATTGAGTTTATAGTGATATTAAGTACCAAACTCACATCCTCTTATTCTAGAAATCAAATTCAAAATCAATATTACCAATTGATTTCACAAAACAACACGCATGATTTTTTCAACAACATTTTTAACCATAATATGTTTCACAAAGCATTTCTCAAGCCATTTTAGAATCCATTTCATAACCAAGTTCACAAATCAATATATCACCTCTCGCAATGCATTTCTTAAAAAAACTGTCAAACCATTCACAAATATCAAATTGTAATAAACTTCCGATCCAATTTTTATGCAACAAATATGTTTATTCATAACTCATAATATATCACACCGTTATTGCTTTCAAGACTTGAGTTTACAAATTCATAGAAGAGATACTACTACTCACCTAGAAAAGTTGAAACTAACTTGTGGTGGTTACTTGAGCTATCGTACTTATATTCCTAATAATTAATTGAAAAACAATATCAAAATCCGAGTAACAGACTATTCAAATAAACAAATTGACTAACTACGCTTAATCGTCGATAAAACGACTCTGCCCCACTAAAGAAGAAACTTGTTTGAAGCAAATGTTCTTCTTTTTACTTATGCATATTATCCATTACACGTAACTCACACGCAAAATTTTTTAATTTTGTTCCAAACAAACCATACTTTGAAATTGATTTTCATGAATCCCCACAGTTGTAGAATGCCAAAAGCTATCGGTTCTATGTATATCAACAGCTCGTTAACTCCTCAATCGAACTTTACAGTTTGAAATCTACGTAACTCCAAATTTGTATGCTAGCTTCCAAAATTACTCTGATTAGACGAATAGTTGACTTGAATACTTACTTGGCATTGCAATTTGGAGTTGATTCGGCTTGTCATGGTGTCCAGTTCCACTACGCATATATTTGTTTCCTTGCTTTTTCGCTGGTTCAATGTGCATTATCTGATGAAGAAGAAGAGAAATAAAATGGGCTTGGGCTCGAGAGACTCATAACATCACACACATACTCCGATGTCCATGTCAACAATTTGATGATCCATGTAATTGACCGGCAAAGGATGAAAAATTAATCGAATGACTAACGGGAAAAATCTTACAAGGCATAAATATGCTTTTTAAACCGACAAAAAGAAGGTAGAGGACCATTATTGAATTTCATATGAAAGTACAAAGATTACGGATGAGATTATTCTATAATGAAAGATCACAAGACGAGCGAAGTCAAAAATCTATAAACAAGTAGACGTTCGGGACTTTCATCTGTAGGTTGAAGGAAGGCAGATTGCTTGACTTGCAAAAGAAAGGTCTTTACGTTTAGGCTTCTTTTGAATTGTTGCTCGGCCTCCAGTTAAGAATACCTTTTCAGGAAACAGAAGATCACAGAAGAAAGTTGTTATGGCTATAACTATCACCTAGAGGGGTGAATAGGTGATTGAGTGGAAATGAAAGAATTTAAACAAATATTGCAACGAGACAACTTATGATAAAGTGGTCAGATCTTACCAATGTACAATGCTACCACAATAAATAAATAGAGTAAAGGATAAAAAATTTTACGCTCAAGATTATAATGATTCGGCTTTGGCAAGCCTACATCTACTCTCCTACTCTATAGCCTATTGGTTGGAATTCACTAATAAGTGCCGATTAGATGTTACAAGTCCTAAGCTAAAAGCACTCAAGTTTGTGTGAACAACTCCTCACACTCTTAACCTCTAAAGGGTTACACAATATCGCTCTACAAAGACGAATATATGAGATCACAAAAACATTATTCAGACTCTCGGAATTAAAAGTTTCAAGTCTCGTGAATGTGAAACCTCCTCTCACACTTCTCCTAGTCCAAGCTAACCGTTGGACATATCTCCAAGATGACTTATCTAGCCAATTTACCCGTTGGCTTGGATCTACTTGTAAAGATCTAATGACTTCAGGATCACCAAGGTTGATCCTTCCCATAATTTTTGCCGCCCATAGAGCAATTTGAGTTTCCAAAAAGTCAAGTGCTTACAAATGGAAAGAATGTATTGCCTCTAGAAAGAAATTCCAGGAAAGTTGAATCTCCGAAAGATATTAGCAAGACTTTCCTTTTGAAACTCTTTATAAGTATATTAGAAAATCTAGCCAATCGCCACTAGCCGTCGCACGAGGATGTTTTGTCTCTCCTAGCCGTTTAACAGAATGTATAAGGAAGGAACGATAAACTACGACTCTGATTTTAAAATTGTCTAATCCTATCCCATTGAACTTTCCATATGAAAAACTTTTTCAGAAACAAAAGTCTCTAAGTTTTGTCAGTCATCGAAGCCACTTAGAGAATGTTTTCTCAATAAAGTTATTTCACCAAACATGTTTATGACAATGAAACTGATCTACTGAGGTTCATAATCTAAAGGAGAATGCTTTAAGAAGAAGATGGGTAATTTGAAGCTGAAATCGGAAACTGAACTGCTCCTTAAACTATTTATGTCACAATTCACCGGTCTGAAGGACAAGACATCCAACGAATACGTATAAAATCACAGATGGGGTTGACCAAGATGCTCCTCCAGTTGTAGCATCAGAAAAAATCCAAGGTTGCGGTCACGGCACATCTTGAACAGCAGTTCAACAACGGCCCATGAAAAACAAGGCACCGGCAGTTCACAATTCGCGTTAGAATAAAGGAAACTCAGCATGTTCACACTGAGAAAGTAGTAACATACTAAGAAAAACAGAGCACTGGCAATTCGCATTAAATAACGGAAAATTAGCATGTTCTCAACCAGCAATTGTCTCCCTTCTTTCATAATTAAAACTCAAAAGCGGTAGTTGGAGCAAAAGCACAACGGATGTTCTATTTTAATCCCTCGTCCTGATTCAATTATTAGTACCAGATTATTCGTTGACCTTTTCTGTAGGCACATAATTATGTTACTTCCGCAGATACTTGTATATATAGATAGGGGAAGATGATATAGCTATCAACACATAGAGAAGCTTCCCACTTCCTAGTTCAGGGAAAGAAGCATTTCAGTTTCGACAAAGAAAAAGGGGGTGACGCTAGCTTAGAACTCTAGACGATCGGCACTTTGTGAAGGTTGAATCCACCAGGAAGAATGGCCGATCACGTGACCACTCAAGGATCTTTGCAGACGGTCGTACATCAGTCCGCTGATGTCGTTTCTAAGTATCAACACTATGTACATTACATAGGAACCTCGGAGGACACCCCATGTTCCGTGAAAAGCTGTGAGTGTGCCCAGTCACTTTTCTTCTACATATTCAAGTTTAATCAGATAGGCGATCATGGCTTGGGAAGTTACGGAAATCCACTAATAGCTACGACAACACACTGTGTCCAAGGCATTTGGTTTGTGTGAAAAAATTTACGAGCACTAGTAAATTGTTACGCTTATAGACCACAATATATCAGACACAGCCAACATCGTCACAGTTAGTCATCATGGTTTCGTTGATTTCACCAGGACCTCCATAGACACTCCTGTGTTCTGCGAAAAACTGTGAATCTGTTTTAGAGGTTCTCCTTGTTTCTGACTATTACATGTGCTGCATATAAGATCATATAACCAATCACCGGCTTTAGAAAGTCATGGAGGTCTGATGGCACAAAAACGAACCGTGTCTCTGCCGTGTGTTCGTGTGAAATAAAAGCAAGACGAATCATGCAGACGATACTCGACTGTCTGCTTCATGTTTGCATTTTTCCCGTGTAATTTTCGTATGGGGAGTTGCGATGACCAGGCACCAGGAAAGGCAGCTTATAGGGAACATACTACAAGTGCTATCAGCTCAGCTTGAACAAGACGGAAGAAATCGTGGTGATGTTAGTATGCATTAATCTGGACTGCCTTATTATTTCCTGCCCCTACCCTGCCTTTTCGGTCTTTCAACTATAGTTGAGATTTATCCAATTTTGAACGTTTATTTTTAAAAGGTCACAAGTCTACATTCTTTTATGCTCTGTTGTTCTCTTCCTTGAGTTTTTTTATTTTGTTTCCAGTATCTTTTATGTGAACTTTCGATTTCTTTTCGTTTTTCGTTGCCATGCCATGCCGAATATGCCAAGCTTGCCAAAGAATTGGCTGCAATTTTTAGGATATTTCAAGATGCCAAGAGGCTTGAAGCAAAACAGGAAGCATTTTATGTTCCCGTTGTTCCTCAACAAGCAAGTCTTTTTACATCAAGGTGATTATGTAGCCCTTGGCACAATCATATTCATCTCCATTTTTTTTCTTATGTTGGCGTTGGAAATTTTCTTGTATGACAAGTCTAATTTGCAGATCAAAGACCAATGAAGCAGGCATAAATGCAGACCAGAACTCCAATCTGCACGATCTTCTGGAGAAATTAAAAGGGTAAGCTCCTGAACGTTGTAAGACTAGTTACATGCAGCCTGTGCTACCGAATTCGGATAACATTTGTTCTTCATACTAAAAGATGACACATCATATTGCATTAAGGCAATCGAAAAGAAAAGTTCATGATTAGGACAATAAAGAAGGGTCTGAAAAGATTTTGCCCATTTAATATAGCAGTATCACAATTTCCTGCCTAGTCTTTTCTGAGATCCTGACAATGCATTGCGCATCTGATCCACGAAATTCAGCTCATGATGTTTTGACTGCTCTCAATTGAGATGCAGAATGAAGGCTTTGCTCTTGGAAAGTGAGAACTCCCTCGAAGAGATACTTAGAGATGGAGAGGAAGACGAGGATGAAGTTCATCGAATCCAAGGAGAAATTAACTCACTAAAGGCTTTCATCAATGACTATGAATCACTTTCAAAGGAGCAAGCTCGTGGTATCGATGACATTGAGAGTTCCCAGCAGGTTTCAAACGTTCATCAAACATTGAAGCACAAGAACACTATAGTTCGAAGACACAACTTATCATTTCTGGTAATTAAATATCATCATTTTTTTCCTTGTACTTGAAGCTTCCATTTATAGTAATGTCCATAGGGTCTTGTTGCTTTCCTTAATAGCATTTGAAGGAAAGTATAGAAGTGCAGTGAGTTAATGAAATTCTGTTCCCCTGTTCTTCTTTCAGGATTGCTTCCGTCAAATCTTCCGGCCGTGCTTCTTGTTGGAACCATAGTCCTCTCACTTTTTTCTCTCATTTGCAGTGGGAATAAACCAGTTACAATGCCAATGAAATCTTATTACGCGTTTTGAAAGACAGACATCATGGCTTGATTATTTGTTGTGTTTATGTACGGACAAAAAAAAAAAATCAGTGAAATATTTTGGTCATTTCTGTTATTCCGTGGAGCGTCCTGTGGGCATTCTGACTGTTTCTTCTTTGCTACTATTAGTTGTCAGTTTATTAACATAAGTCAGTGAAAATTGGGAAAAATATCATGTCTCTGAATTATAAAAGAGAAGAACCCGGTACTATCTCTTAATCTCAACCATGAATGGGCAAGGAATCTGGACATTCTTATGTGAAAGCAATTAGCTCGTAATTGCATGACAAGATCCAAATAGTGAGTTGTCAATTGCAACTTCAAATCTTGAGCATTTGAATGCTGTGTAGTGGAACTCTAAGTCAAAAACAACAATGGATCTTGAAGAGTTGAATGGTTCCCTTAGTCAGTTTAACCTCATCACGGATGATTTGAGGTTCAGAATCAGGTCTGTGAGATTTCAATTTACAACTCTTGAAGAAGTGTGAGAGCATTACACTTTCTTATGCACAGCACCAATTAATTCTTTCATACAAGGATTGCAGTTAAAGTCATGTTTTCAATTTACTCTCCATTTGTAAATCCTTGGCCTCTGCTGAAGTTTTACCTGTGTTACCTTTCTAATAATATTTGACATATAAAAGGATTTATAAAATAAGCAAACTGGATCTGGTGTAACCTCTTGATGTTGAATTACATGAGGCAGCTACTTGTATTAAACAAAAATCAACTTGCAAATGCCTTAAGAGGCTTTGAATTGCTGCAAATCCTGTGGGGAGACCATCTGTGGGTATAAAGTATGATTGCGAGATTTTTAATTTCACGACATGATTTATTAAACTGTTTAAATGCACCTTTTGTATCTGTTTGGGATTGAAAGGCAATACTAGAGGCCTAAGTTTGGATGGAACCAGTGGCTTCATTGTTATTTTGTTAGGAAAAGATGTGCAGTAAAATCCATCTACTGGTCACAGATTGAACATCAGATTTCTATTACCCGCCACAACCGTCGAATAATCTTTGACTTGAGCATGTGTAAGCTGCACATCATCCCTTACTCATCAAAGTTGCCAGTGTAGTTGGTCACTTTTGTGTACATGTACAGAAGTTAAAAGTTTTGATTTGATGAATACATCAAGTCATTGCTCCGTCAGTTTATCTATCAGAGTAAGAAAAGCATGAAACAGAAACCAAATTAAATTTTCTTCCTGATCAACATCGAACACTCGATGTTGTGCACCGTGCATAAGTTCAACATGATTGAAGATTCATTTCACCTTTGGAAAATGAAAGAAACTAAATCGGCTTTTCTAAATTAACTAAATTAATTTTTCTGTGAGTTGCATCTCTCTTTTATTTTTCCCAGGATGTTTCTCTCAACCGTGTTATATTTATATGCTGCACATGAGACAAATTCTCAACTAAATTTCCAATGCTTGGTTACTTTTTATTTCCTTGATAGATGAATCTTCACAACTCAAGTGCAGTCCAAGAGGAAGATGATGAGAGAAGATCTCGTAACAGAATTTCAAGCTGTTGAGGAGTTTCCAGTGGCTTAGCGACATAAATCAAAGCAAGGAGCAGCGTGTTCTTCTTTTCTTCACCAACAAGATACTCAATTCAGGTAGTAAGCGTAATCGCTCGATTCAAGGGCTCATTTTCTCCAGTAACAGTATGCTCACTCGAGCGTGCTTTCTTTCTTAATGTATTAATGATAATTCAAAGGTTGCCGAGCTAGAGACAAGTTTCAATCTGGATCTGGGAGCAACTCCTCTTCTCGTGCAACTGAAAAGGTCTGACCGTGCACGATATGCACTCTAATATCAAAAACCCACCCAAATAAACGCTTCTATGAGTCCATCATAATCGATCGGGAGTGACTCCTTTGGCATATCTAAATAGAGGAACTGTGTACAAGAAAACCAATGTGAAAATAAGCTAATGACCTTTTGAGCTGCAGAATGGAATTATTGCTCTTGGAGCTGGAGAATACCCCCAAAGAAGGTAGAAAAATGCAGAGGAGCAGCAGAAAATTCAGAAGCAAATCGATCGCATCAAATTACTTGTTAAAAAATTTTGGATGTGTGCGCTACGGAAGCATGGTTTTGGTATTAGTTATAATTTTTAGTTAGTGACGTGTACAAGTGTATGGTATAGTTTGTAGTGGATGAACAGGATATAAACTAGGATAATTGAATGACAAAGAACATGGGATATGGGAAATAGTTTCATTAGTTGGATAAAATAATTTTACAATAGTTGTAGGAGGTGTTGGTGAGGAAGGTACATGATATGGAGTATGTTCTCATGCTCCTCTCATGGTGGAGGTATAAACCTCATCGAAGCATCGTTGGCCCTCGGCCACGCCGAGCCATGGCAAGGCTCGTTGGCCCAAGCCTTGTCATGGCTAGGCGAAGCCGAGCTCGCCTAGCTACCGACGAGGATCAACCTCGCCGAGCCACCTCCAGGTTGGCGTTGCCTAGCAATGGCCTCGGCAAGGCCAAGCCTCGCACAGCCACAGCGAGGCTCGGCCTTGCCAAGCCAGGGCGAGGCTGACCTCGCGCCTCTTGGGCGAGATCGAGCCTCACCCAGATCTGGCTAGTGTCACAGACCACCACCGTGGCCACGACTAGCTAAAGGGGAAGAAGAAGAGAAAAATAAGAAAAGTATTAAAAAATTAAAAGAAATGAAAAAATTTAAGAATTTTACCAAACGCATTTCTATCTCGGGAATAGAAATTTTGAACAATTATCAAGCATACTCTTTTACTTAGAAATTGTTACCAAAAACATAATCAAGAAAAATCATTTCTAATCAAAAATTGTTTCCAGGAACAGAATCGTTACCAAACGCGTCTTTATAGTCATCTTCATATTTTTTCTTATATTAGTGTTGGAAATTTTCTTGTATGACAAGTCTAATTTGCAGATCAAAGACCAATGAAGCAGGCATAAATGCAGACCAGAACTCCAATTTGCACGATCTTCTGGAGAAATTAAAAGGGTAAGCTCCCGAACATTGTAAGACTAGTTACGTGCAGCCTGTGCCCCCGAATTTGGATAACATTTGTTCTTCATACTAAAAGATGACACATCATATTGCATTAAGGCAATCGAAAAGAAAAGTTCATGATTAGGACAATAAAGAAGGGTCTGAAAAGATTTTGCCCATTTAATATAGCAGTATCACAATTTCCTGCCTAGTCTTTTTCTGAGATCCTGACAATGCATTGCGCATCTGATCCACGAAATTCAGCTCATGATGTTTTGACTGCTCTCAATTGAGATGCAGAATGAAGGCTTTGCTCTTGGAAAGTGAGAACTCCCTCGAAGAGATACTTAGAGATGGAGAGGAAGACGAGGATGAAGTTCATCGAATCCAAGGAGAAATTAACTCACTAAAGGCTTTCATCAATGACTATGAATCACTTTCAAAGGAGCAAGCTCATGGTACTGACGACATTGAGAGTTCCCAGCAGGTATCAAACGTTCATCAAACATTGAAGCGCAAGAACACTATAGTTCGAAGATACAACTTATCATTTCTGGTAATTAAATATCATCATTTTTTTTCTTGTACTTGAAGCTTCCATTTATAGTAATTTCCATAGGGTCTTGTTGTTTTCCTTAATACCATTTGAAGGAAAGTACAGAAGTGCAGTGAGTTAATGAAATTCTGTTCCCATGTTCTTCTTTCAGGATTGCTTCTGTCAAATCTTCGGCCCATGCTTTTTGTCGGAACCATAGTCCTCTCATTTTTTCTCTCATTTGCAGTGGGAATAAACCAGTTACAATGCCAATGAAATCTTATTACGCGTTTTGAAAGACAGACATCATGGCTTGATTATTTGTTGTGTTTATGTACGGACATGTGAAAAAAATCAGTGAAATATTTTGGTCATTTCTGTTATTCCGTGGAGCGTCCTGTGGGCATTCTGACTGTTTCTTCTTTGCTACTATTAGTTGTCAGTTTATTAACATAAGTCAGTGAAAATTGGGAAAAATATCATGTCTCTGAATTATAAAAGAGAAGAACCCGGTACTATCTCTTAATTTCAACCATGAATGGGCAAGGAATCTGGACATTCTTATGTGAAAGCAATTAGCTCGTAATTGCACGACAAGATCCAAATAGTGAGTTATCAATTGTGTTAAATTATGTCTCGAATTTGAGCCCGTTAGACAAATACACACGTTAGACAAATACACGCATAAGTCTGGCCAAATATAAACAAAGTTCAGGGGAGACTTTGTGATGTCTTCGAATTTTTTGTTCCGGCATTAATCCTATCTCCATGCGCGCAGGAGGAAGAAGCCAAAGAAAGCCGCATGAGTGCTTTAAATTCTTTGACTTCCAAGCGGCAAGCGAAGTCAGAGAGGAAAGATTTTCGGCCAGCAAAGTCTTGAAGAGAGATCGTCTTCTGCCGAAAAGGAAGGCATCCACAATGTTCTGCATTAAATAAAGGACCCACAACCTGCTGCAAATGCATGAAGAAGAGCATGAAGAAGGAGGAAATATTGGGTACGTCTTATGCTCCAACCTGGCAAACAAGAAGGCGGTGGGAGCGCAACACGTGTCTTCGTGGGACCCATAAGGTCAGGCACCATCTTCCTCTCCTCATCTCGACTCAGCGCTTCTTTCTCTCTCTTCTCTCCCAAATGACTCGGCTGCTGGCTCGGCTCGGCTGGCAGAAGAAAGGACAGGTAATAAATGCGCAACGCTCCCGCTTAAATTTTCTCTCTCCTCGCTTGAATTTTTTAGGTTTTGTCTCTCTTTCGTGGAAGAGCTGACGGAACGAGCTGCACTTACTTCCTCCGTTTCCTTCTTAGCGCATCTCACCCCTCCGCCTCCGCCTCTCCAAAAAAGCCTCGCCGGTCATCTACCTCTGTCACGTCACCTCCTCCAAGAGCCCCGCCGGTCGCAGCTGGTTTCTCAAACCTTCGCCTCCGACTGTTTCCAACGCGGAGATCGAGGTTTGTGCTCGCGTTGGTCTCTCGGCAACTCCTGGGCCTCCGTCCGATTGCCTCCCTCCGACAAACTCGTCACTAACTCCGACTCCGAGCCATCGCCACCGCCGATGGCGTCCTCCATCTCTGGTATCTGCTCGTCCTCCCCCTCCCTCAGGCCAAAGACGCCGCCAGCCTCCGCCGCGAAGCCGTTGGCCTCCGGCAGGAGGGAGGCGGCCTCGGTCTCGTTCCCGAGCGGCGCCAGGCTCCCCGCCGTCGACCGGGTGTTGTCCCTGTCGCTGGCCCAATCGGTCGCGAGAGGGATCTCGATGGACCTAGGCAAGGCCGACGGCGCGGCGAAGAAGGAGAGGCATGGGCTAGAGGGCCGGGAGGATTCCCGCCGCCGTGGACGAGGTACGTGGACTGGCTACACCAGCACCGGAGCTAGGGCTTTTCCTTGGACGTGAGCCGAATCAGGTCCACGGACGAGTTCATGGAGGAGATAGAGCCTCGGTTCCAAGCCGCGTTCAAGGCGATGGAGGAGTTGGGGAAGGGCGCGATCGCGAACCTGGCCCAGACGAGGCCGCATGGTCGGGCACTACTGGTTGAGGAAGTCGGAACTCGCGCCGGCCGGGTTCCTGAGGAGCAGATTGAGAGCACGCTTGACGTGGTCTGCAATTTCCCCATGTTCTTCTTTAATTGCTGTTTCCTGAGTTTAATGAGCTCGTGGTAATGATAATAATGATATCTATTGCTCCTATTCTAGAGGATTCTTAGAAGAGAAGCTTGACGATCGGTTTATTTGTTGACATTTGCTGAATGCCAAGTGTCAATTCTGTTGAAAGATGATAAAATTTTCATATGTTTTTGGAGCTATTATTCATTGGAGCAAGTTCAATAAGACAGGAAGCTCATGACTTTTAACTTACAATGTTGGACACTCCTGCCATATAGGTTTGTCTTTCAGTCGACTTAGATGGATGTTGGAGCTCCCGAACGACATAGAGATAGTCAGATAGATCGGTATCCTTTGCTAATGGAACAAGGGGAGAGTAGTAGTGGTCATCAGCACATAATTGATGTAGAGAGAAATGGGGACGCTCATTGACAGCATCTCATGGTGATCAGCAATGCGGGGGTAGACTCGACGAGAGGATGAGGATGGACTTTCGCCTATCATGCCAGCCCCCCGCGGATCAAACAACTGTAAATTCATCAAACAGATTGAACTCCGTGAATTCCTCTAGCACGAGAAGAAGGAGTGATGATTACCACCAGCATCGAACAAGTCCATTGAATTCTGGACTATGGATTTCAGTGGAGTTAGTTGTCACCGTGGGTCAAATTATAGCATCCATAGTAGGTTGAATTTACAAGGTATCTTCTTGTCAGATTCAATTTTCGTAATTACTCAAGTAAAATATGTCTGGTGCAAATTACAATTGTGTACAGTCAATTTTATTTAGACTTGAGTCCCTAGATATCCATCTATGAAATGGTAAATAGTTAGGCTACGATTAAAAAAAAAAAGTGTCTCGTAAAATACTAATATTGGAATTGGTGATTACATTCCTTTCGCCAAAGATGTGCTTTATCGTTTCTAGAGAGAGCATGATATGTACCAATGAGCAGCTTCTTCCTGATAAATTAGTGTATGTAATATTCATGCGCACATTCTTTCGTTTGAAGTAAATATGAGGAAACACACATTCTATCATGATATACAATTTTCTATCTAATTCACAGTATGCCATTGTCCAGAAAACTTCATACCTAAAATGACTTTTCTTAACATCACTATGCATGTACAATAAGTATTCAGTTTTCCAACAAGCTATACTTCTCCTGTGGGGCAGCCAAGTTTGTGTTGCTTCCATAGTTTATACTATGCTTCAAATATTTAAGTTGTTGGTATTGTGAAATGGCTGTTGATGAGGGCTGTTCAAGGTGGGTAAAGACCACTTGGAAATATCTGGCAAAATTCAATTCAACATCCAAAATGACATGTGTTTAACTATTATTCTGGAACATCCCATACGGTCTTAGATATGCACATCATTCATGGGTCAGCTGGTTGTGTAACTTCAATATCCTCAATGTTAAGCCAAATTTTATTGCAGAGAACAAGTATTGCTGGCCGAAAATGAGATTGCCTTCAATGAAGCTATCATTGAGGAAAGGGATCAAGGAATCCAGGAAATCCAGCAGCAAATTGGTGAGGTGAATGAAATGTTCAAAGATCTTGCAGTGCTTGTTCATGATCAAGGGACAATGATTGGTAAGTTATTGTATCCAGATCTAGTCAGTTTTGTTTTACTAGTTTTTGAGGCTTGTTCTGTAATTTGCACTAATATGCTGTGCAGATGATATTGGTTCTCATATTGAAAGTGCACATGCATCCACTGCTCAAGGAAAGTCCCATTTGGTGAAAGCTGCAAAGACTCAAAGATCAAATTCATCTATGGTATATTCTGGAAAAAATACTTCTTCAAAAGTTATTTGCAACTATTTCCTGTTCAGAAAATCGCATATCTCGTGCCATAAGCAACGTCAGTTTTGTTTGTGCAATTTTTTTTAACTTTCATGTACAGCATAGTAGTCTGAATGTCGTAGCCTCGTTTTTCACTTGCTTCCATGGCTGGGCTTGTTCTTAAGTGTCATGGCAAAGGCTACCATTACTCTTGATGAGGAATCAATGCAGTTATACCTCTCTGTTCTCCTTTTTTGGCTGGTTATTTAGTGCATCCCATATTTGCATTGGACTTGAAGTAAAAGAAAAAACAGAAAAAATCACACCAACACAAGTTCAGCGGCATTACAATGCTATGTGCATTAATATTGAGATCATTTTTCTTGTTTTCTGCAGAGTTGTTTGCTTATGGTGATGGTTGGGGTAGCCCTTCTTATTGTGGTCATAGTAGTTGCAGCTTAAGCAGAAGAATAAGCAAGCGTTAGTGGAGACTGCTCATCGGAGTGAATGATACAATGGGGTTATCTTGATTGACCACCCTTCTTTGTTCTTTCACTATAAAACATGGTCGACAGGAGTCTGCTATATGTAAAACTGGGAGTAAACAATTTATAATTTTTTCTCTACTAAGGAAGAAAAACAGTGGGGAGGAAAGAAGAGAGAGGAGGTGGGAGGGTTGCTTGCTGCGTTGGCTGGTGAAGTTCCTGTATACGTACCATCTGGGATTATGATTTGGCCTATCAAGGTTTGTGTCACTGCTGTCCTGTAAAGGTGCTCTCATTGTTATCAATAATAGCCTCTGCAATTCTTTGAATTGTCTTACCAAAGAAAGAGTCTGGAATCGCGGTTGATCTTGCATAACATTGCTATATCGTCATTGTTATATATAGGGGTGTGCATGGTCTGGGCTGGCGGTTCTTGACCTAGAACCAAGAACCATTTGCTAAGGACCGGTTCGGAAAAATTGAAACCGGGATCCATTCGTTTATTGCATGGATCCACTTGGGAATTGGACTGGCGGTCCGGTTTGGTTCCCGAGTAGATCCACGGAACCGGTCTCACAATAATAATAATTACTTTCTAAATTCCACCATGATAACTTTTCATATCGAGCAATATACTAGAAATCAAAAGCTACAACAACTAGAAATCAAAACATAAGCAAAAACAGCAACTAATTTGAGAAACTACATTAATCAAGTTTTACTAAAACATTCAAGAAGCAGCCAAGAGTTCTAGCTTATCGGTCATTTTTCTTCATAAAAGCTACAGCAACATAAGGATAAAAAAGAATCTTAAACTTCGCAAAAGAATCCTAAACTATTGCGAAGGTCTCAGAATTCAGAATCAATGATCAGCTACTTGTGCTTTTGTCTCTATTCTATTGAATAAAGGACTCGACTGTCAAAAACATTTCCAGTAGTTTACCATCTCACTGCATCTTCTTCACTTCTCCATGATTTTTGCTTCTTCAAGTGCCTCATAAAACATGGAGACAGTGCCCTCTCTCCCATTGATGGAACCTTCTCAAAATTCAATTCTCCTGGCAAACCACTCACCCACTGCACATCTTATGATAAGTACATACTTCACATCCAAATTTCTTACATACCTCAAAACCACTCACCCACTGCACATCTTATGTTAATTAGTAATTTCAATTTTTTTTAATATTAAAAATTAATCGGTCCAGTCTGAATGGGCGAGTGGACGGATCTGCTCACAGGCGGGGAACCGGACCGGTATCCACCGATTTCCATAATTGGGCGGGAACCGGAATGGTTCCCTAAAAAACCACCGGTTCCGAGTGGTTCCGATCTAGTTCCGAGCGGTCCGGGTGGATCCTGGTTCTTTTGCACACCCCTAGTTATATCCATTGCGTTTTGTCATGGTTCTAGGATGCATTTGGCGACACCTTGAATTGTTGGCTGAAAAGCTACTTGAGGTTGCGTTTGATAATATCCTTGTCTCTCTCTTTTTCCCAGGAAGAGAAATAGAATATAAATCCGTTTGTGTAGATTTGTGTTCCCAAAAATAGATTTGGAATAGAAATTTAAAAAAAAAAAATACTTTTTTATTTTCAAGAACAACTCAAGAATCAAGTCTAATTTTTTCTCTTTTTTTTTATCTATTTCTTTTCTTTCTTTTTCTCATCCTCCTTTTCTTCTCCCAACTAGTCGTTGGCTCTTGTTTGGTCCGTTGGTAGCCAACTAGAGGAAG
Source organism: Eucalyptus grandis (assembly GCF_016545825.1). Taxonomy (NCBI): domain Eukaryota; kingdom Viridiplantae; phylum Streptophyta; class Magnoliopsida; order Myrtales; family Myrtaceae; genus Eucalyptus; species Eucalyptus grandis. Next base: position 2,576,336 of record NC_052616.1, read on the forward strand.
AAGAAGAAAAGGAAAAAAAAAAAAAAAGGAAAAAAAGAGAAAATGTAAAAAAAATTATTAAAAAATTAAAAGAAATTTTAAGTTACGAAACATTTAAAGGTGAGATCTATCGATTGATTTGATATTAGATAAGCGGTTGTACTATGATCATTCAAGAGGCATGACCCATTCAAATAAAAATAGAACGAGCATCTCCAACTAAAGGGAATGAAATGTCGACCACAAGGTCAGATGATCTTTTAATATGAAGTCGAGTGGCTCATCAAGTCATGAAACTTAGTCATTTTGATCAACATGGCTGCAAGTGGACTGGGTCTATGTGTTTGAACTGACTAGGACCGAAGTCGTGACTACTTCAACCAAAAAAAGGGGTACTCTCTATTCAAATCGAAAGAAGAACCTCCCCTCACTTACAAAGAAGTAATTGGAGTTGGGCTATGAACTATGAGAGTTTGCTACAAAACACGCTTTTACTCCATGAATATAAATTTTATGCAGTAACCAACTATGGTTTTTTACTCAGAAATTTATCCAAGTGATATAAATTTTTAAAAAAAAATCTGAATAGAAATTGTTTTAAGAAACAAGAACATTACCATATGCGGCTGAGTTGTTGAATGGCTAAACACCCCATCGAAGGTTAAGCAAACACCAATGGAGAGTGTTTAATAAAAGGAATAATGTCACCAACAGTTCCTCTATTTTTGTTCGAATATCAAAATCTTTTATCCTTTTATTTTTTTATTTTTTTTTATTTTAAAGGTTCGAAAGCAACCCTTTACTTTTCAAAAAAACGTCACCGGCGGTCTTTCTGTAGGTTCAGTGATGGGTTTTCCTGATTTTTTTTTTCCAAGATCACAATATAAAAAATAAAAGTTACTTGGCCAAAAGTTCGTGAGAATGATTTCAATTACTGATTTTTTCATCAACAAAAGGAGCATGCAGACATAGACCTCTAAATATAAATATAAAAATAAAATGTGGATTATTTGAAGTTGAAGCGATTATGAAAGTGTAATTGAATCCTCAATTTTTAAAAAGTGCAATTAAGTTTTAAAACTTATCAGGAAAGTGTAATTGAATTCTAAATTTTTTAAAAGAGTAATCAAATCCTAAAACTTATCGTAAAAATATAATGGGATCCTAAAATTTTCAAACAATTTGACAATTTTTAGGGCTTGTTACACTTTTTGAAAGTTTTAAAATTGAATTATACTTTTTGAATTTTTTACGACTTAATTATACTTTCATTATAAGTTTTAGAACTTTTAATGCACATATGCCAAAGTGAAAAGGGTAAGAATTACTCCTTGAAGTTTCAAGTAATGTTTGAAAGACAACTCATAAAATAAAATTCCAAAATTGCAGTCACGGCGTGTCTTGAACAGCAGCTCAACAACAATCTATAAATAAAAAAAAAACAAGGCGCCGGCCCTTCCCGTTTTCTCGTTCAAATAAAGCAAACTCAACATGTTCTCATCGACTGAGAAAATAATCACGACCTAGGAAACAAAGCGCCGGCAGTTCGCACCAAGTAATGGAAATTAGCATGTTCTCAACGAGCAATTATCTCCCCTTCTGTAATGATCAAATCCAAAGGTGGTAGTTGGAGCGAAAGCACAAACACATGTTCTAACAAATTCCTCTTCCCAATTCAATTATTAGTACCAGATTATTTTTTGACCTTTTCTGTAGGTACATACTTATGTTACGTCTGCAGATTTTTGATAAATAGCATGAACAAATAGAGAAGCTATCAACACAGAAGCTTCCCACGTCCTCGTTCAGGGGAAGAAGCATTTCAGATCTTGACAAAGAAAAAGGGGGCGACGCAAGTTTAGAACTCTAGCCGATCTGCAGTTTGTCGAGGTTGAATCCCCCAGGACGAATGGCCGATCACGTGACAACTCATGGATCTTTGCACACGGCTGTATATCATTCAGCCGATTTCGTTTCCAAGTATCAACACTATGTGCATAACATAGCCCCCAAGTTCCGTGAAAAACTGTGAGTCTGCTCAGTCACTTTTCTTCGACATATTTGAGTTTTAATCATATAACCAATCATGGCTAGGAAATTAAGGAAATCCACCAATAGCTTCGACAACATACCATGTCTGAGGCATTTGGTTTGTGTAAAATAAGGCAGACCGGATGTGCAATTTTCAGTTCTTCAGTACATTCAGGAGGGAAAAGAAGCTTTATTAGCTGAAGGAGCTGACTCTGTTACTCTTTCGTGAACTTCTTGATCACTCTCTCCTGAGCATATTTCATTTGATTGTCAGGCACAAGGCAAAGCAACATTTCAGGGATCTGCTTAAAGATATATCAGCTGAAATAAAACATGAAATCCACGATCATATCAAAGTTACTATGACTTAATCCGCATCACTTTAATGTTGTCCTTACTCTCCTCCTTTTCTCTCTTCCTTTCAATTAGAATTCGCATTTTTCTCTCGTGTCAAACATGAGTTTCTCGTTCAGTGAGATGCCCTTATGCCATTTATTTTCCTACCTTGATTCGTCTCTTTTATATTAGCTCAACCTTTTCACCGTTGTCCTGCCAGGCTAGGAGTAATGCTGTAGATGCCAATGTCATCGACGAGTCTGGTGCAGTTGTAAAGGAATATCAAAGAGACTGAAAGGCTTGAAGCTGAAGAGGAAGCATCGCATGTTCCTGTTGCTCCCCAGCAAGCAAATCTTTAGACTTCAAGGTGACCACATAGCTCTTGGCAGATATTTGCCCTTGTCTTGTCCTCTGTTTGTTGTTTCCCTTCGCTAACATCTATCTCTTTCCATGCACTTGAACGAAAAGGGTAAAGCTATAGTTTGCATTTACTTCCTAGAAAGTCTCTGAAAGCCAAAGCACTGCGATTCATGTAACCCGATACCATAACATTTATACATTTCTGAAGATTAGTGCATTTTTGCACTAATTTCTCAAATTGGTGATCTTGTGTTTTGAGTTGGTTTGACAGAGATAAGGATGATGAGGCAGGCAGAAAAGCAGACCAGGATGCTGATTTGCGTAAATCTCTTGATGAACTGAAAAGGTTAGCTTCCTGAACATTTTAAGACAAATTTGACGTCGTTGTAAGCTGCGAAATTTGGCAACCCCTAATTCACTTCTTTCCTATGTTTCAGCATTTACCCTTAATGGTTTTTCAAAATTTTCTATTGCAATGGATCACCTCCGGAAGTTATCACTTGTCTCTCTTGAGATGCAGCATGGAGGCGTTGCTCCTGGGAAATGAGAATGCCCTCAAAGAGATCCTCAGAGACGGAGGGGAAAATGAGGAGGAAGTCCGTCGAGTCCAAGAAGAAATCAATTTTGTGAAAGCTCTAATCAATGACCTTAAATCACTCGAAGAAGAACAAGTCGATGCTGCCAACAATCCGAGAGCCCTGCAGATGCCGACCACTCAACCTGAAGCTTGTGACATAAAATCAAAGTCGACATTTCTGGTAATCTCTAACTGACAATTATAGGCTCTGAAGCTTCTGTGGTTTTCCGAACATTCCTTTTTGTTTCTCTTATTATTTGAAGGGAAGTGTTGGGGTTTCAGGGACTAATGAACTTCACTCCTGTCCTTTTCTTTTCAGGATTGCTTTCTTCAACCCTTCGTATTGTGCTTTCTGTGGAAATGATGGTTTCTATGTCTCTTACTTCTGTGTTTTTTTCCTGGATTGCTGTTAATAGTACAAGATCAGTCAAAGCTTATGTGTGTGGTTGAATGGCAAGCCTTCTTGCTTGCTTCTTGTTTTGTTCATGTACCGAAAATTAATCGAATTGTTTATTTGTGAATACTCTGAGCTTGGGTGTAATTTTGATGTAGGAAACCCTTGAGCAGGTATGTAGTATGTACTAACACTCGGATTGATCCACGTAAGTCATTGGTGTCAAGTTCATCGTTTATTTCCTCGATGATTTCATGTTGATTTAATTGTAAGATCCTGTCGGTTTCCACATCAATCTTGCAACAAGTTCTCCTGCGGTAGAAAGCTGAATCCTCCTACAAAGACGGTCAAGCTCATAATCATAGATGGTTCAATGTTACAAATGAGAACACGTCTGGTTTAGAGAAATGGTCCTTGAGCAGAGTTAGATAATCCAAGTTGCAGATTTTACATCATGGGGTTGTTTTAACAGCAATGACAGAACTACTACGAAGGAGAAAATAAGGACAATTCACATTAATAGTGAAGGAAACTGAGCGTGTTTTCAACAAGAGACCGTTTTCCTTGAGAATAACAAAATTAAGAAGTAGCAGTTGGGTCGAAAAACGCAGTGCGGGTTCTGGTAATCTATATACTTTTTGACCTTTAGCTATAGTCAGCTGATATAATGAACTTCCGCAGAATATTTATCAACAGTATTAAGATGAACCTGATGTGCCGGTGCATTGCATTTCCACCCCCATTCAATTTATCTAGACAAGCTTTTCACCACTCCATGGAAGACCCCTTATGGTTAAGGTCTGCCCCATGAAGAAGTTGCAAGGACCGTGACATGTACTCAACCTGGACGAAGGGCAGATGACACGAGCACTAGATATTATTGCACTGTTGGACTGTAGTATCTCAGACAGCCAACATCGTGACCACTTATCGAGGTTTTGTCAATCTCATCAGGACCTCCAAGGACAACCCTTTGCTCCGCGAAATTCTGTGGGTTCGTCTAATAGGTTTTCCTAGTTTCTGACTATTACATGTCCTGCATGTGAGATCATATAGCCAATCACTGGCTTTAGAAAGTCATGGAGGTCCAATAGCATGAAAATGAACCATATCTCTGGCATGTGTTTCGTGCAAAATAAAAGCAAAGCAAATCATGTTGACGATACTCGACTGTTGCTTCATGCTTGCATTTTTCCTGTCTAATTTATCTATGGGGAATTGCAACGACCAGGGACATGGCAGGGCAACGTATAAGGAATATCCTACAAGCGCTATCAGCTCTGCTTGAACAAGATGGCAAAGATCGTGATGATGTTAGTATGCATTTAATCTGGACTGCCTTATTTTTTCCTTCTTCTACCCTACCTTTTATCTCTTTCAACTAGAGCTTAGATTTTACCAATTTTGAACGTTCATTTTCTTGTTTGGAAAGAGAAACTCACAAGTCTACATTCTTTTATGCTGTGTTGCTTTCTACCTTGAATTCTTTATTTTGTTTCCAATATCTTTGTTGGGAACTTCTGATTTTTTTTTTCTCCTCATTGCCATGCCAGGCTGGGAAGACTGTCGAATATGCCAAACTTGCCAAAGATTTGGCTGCAATTTTTAGGGAATTTCAAGATGCTAAGAGGCTTGAAGTTGAACAGTAAGCATTTTATGTTCCTGTTGCTCCCCAACAAGCAAGTCTTTTAACTTCGAGGTGATTATGTAGCCCTCAGCACAATCAGTCATCTTCATATTTTTCCTTATATTGGTATCAGAAATCTTCTTGTATGACAAGTCTATTTGGTAGGTCAAAGACCATTGAAGTAGGTATAAATGCAGACCAGAACTCCGATCCACACATCTTCTTCAGAAATTAAAAGGGTAAGCTCCTCGAACATTTTAAGACTAGTTCAGTGTTGCAGTGTGTGCCAGAATTCAGAGAACATTGTTCTCCGTACTTATAAAAGATGAGGCATCAAATTGCATGAAGGCAATCAAAGAAGAAGTATATGATTAGAACAATGAAGAAAGGTCTAAAAAGTTTTTGCCCATCTAATTTTGAGGAATCACAGTTTCCTGCCTAGTCATTTTCTGTGATCCTGACCATGTGCTGTGCATCTGATTCTTTTATCCAAGGAGTTCAGCTCATGATGTTTTGACTGCTATGGATTGAGGTGCAGAATGGAGGCTTTGCCCTTGGAAAGCGAGAACTCCCTCAGAGAGATACTTAGAGATGGAGAGGAAAATGAGGAAGAAGTTCGTCGAATCCAAGAAGAAATTAACTCTTTATTGACGTCATAAATTACTTATAAGTATTGAGAGTGCCCTGCAGTTTTCAACCGTTCATGGAACGTAGGACCACAAGAATCTCAACATTATTTTCTTGTACTTGAAGCTTCCACCTATAGTAATATCCAAAAGGTCTTGTTGTTTTCCTTAATAGCATTTAAGGAAAGTATAGAAGTTCAGTGAGTAAATGAAATTCTGTTCCCATGTTCTTTCAGGATTGCTTCCATCAAATCTGCAGCCCCTGCTTCTTGTCGGAATCCTCTCATTTTTTTTAAATCTAATTTGTAGTGGGAATGGACTAGTTCCAATGCCAGTGAAATCTTATTATGTGGCTTGAAAGACGAGCATCATGGCTTGTCATTATGTTTATGTGCAAACGCATAAAAATCAAATAAGTGAAATTTGTATCTCATTTCTGTTATTCCCTGGAATGTCATATGAGCACTCTGACTGTTTCTTCTTTCCTACTATTATATGTCAGTCCTTTAATAGAAGTCAGGGAAAATTGAGGAAAAAATAATCATGCCTCTTGACATATAAAAGAAGAGAAGAATCTGATGGAGTATTATAATCTCAGCCGTGAAAAGGCAATGAATTTGGATATTATTATGTGAAAGTATCTAGTCTACAAATGTATGATGTAATCCAAATTGCGAATTGTCATTTGTGAGTTCAAAACTTGAGCACCCGAATGCTGTAATGTATCTTGAAGAGGTCGAATGGTTCCCTTAGTTTAACCACATCACGGATAATGTGATGGTCAGAATCGGGTCTGTGAGATTTCAACCTACAACTGTCGAAGAAGTGTGAGAGCAGCTACACTTTCCAATGTACGGCACCTATTAATTCTTCCATACAAGGATTGCGGTTAAGGTCATTGTTTTCAATTTACACCCCATTTGTAAGTGCTTAGCCTCTGCTGAAGTTTCACCTGTGTTACCTTCCCAATAATATTTGACATGTGAAAGGATTTCTAAAATAAGCAAGCTGGATGTGGTCTATCGTAATGTGGTTACCTTATTGAAGTTGAATTACGTGAGGCAGCTACTTGTATTAAGCAAAAATTAACTTGCGCATGCCTTAAGAGGCTTTGAATTCTTGCAAATTCTGTGGGTTCACTGGAGACCATCTGTGGGTTTAAATTGTGATTGGCTGATTTTTAATTCCACAACTTGATTTGTTAACCGTTTGAATGCACCTTTTGGTTCTGTTCGGGATTGAAAGGCAATAAAAGAGGCCTTAGTTTGGATGGAACCAGTTGTTTTATTGTTATTTTGTTAAGGAAAGATGCGCAATAAAATCCATCTACTGGTCACAGATTGAACATCAGATTTCTATTACCTGCCACAACCATGGAGTAACCTTCGACTTGAGCATGTGTAAGCTGTGTTGGAATGCAAATCCAATCATGCTGTGAAATTACTTGAAGGCTTTAATCATGTGATTACTTCTTTATAATGTGAAGTGTTGATGCTTAGTCATAAGTTGGTGACCTCGATTATATAGTAAACGAAGATGAATAGCACAAATTTTCCATTTCATGGATCCATGACTGTCGCAAGATGCCATTTTGGTTGCTATTTTTGGCCCACAGCTTTTGACTGAGTCAAAGTCCAGATACCTAAATAAATTCCAAAGTTGCAGTTACGTCATGTCTTGAACAGCAGTTCAACGAACAACCTATGATAAACAACGCACCCGCAGTTCACAATCTGCGTTAGAATGAAGGGAATTCGGCCTAGCTACCCTCAGCCTTTCTTTATGAAAGATGCTTCTGTTAGGTTCTTTATCTCTGAGTTCCTATAGATTCAAACTCAAACTGAACTAATGAAAAGTCAACTCCGGAAGCACTACAAGCTAGAGAAAAGGCAAGAATGACTATACCAATTTATTTAAGAGGGCTGCTTGTATGAAGATAGCCCGGACGGCAAGGAATTCCGTACTGCAGAGGGCTCTGTTCTCACTGAGAAACTAATAACACACAGAAAAACAAAGCACGGGCAGTTCGCATTTAATAATGGAACATGTTCTCAATGAGCAATCATCTCCCTTCTCTAATATTTAAAATCCATAGGTGGTAGTTAGAGCCAAAGTACAATGCATATTCTAAACTAATCCCTTATCCAAATCAAATTGTCAGTATCAGATTATTTGTTCACCTTTTCTGTAGGCACATACTTATGTTACTTCTGCAGAAATTTTTATATATAGCAATAAGGTGGAGATGATTTAGCTACCAACACATAGAGAAGCTTTCCACCCCCAAGCTCGGGGAAAGAAGCGTTTCAGATTTTGACAAAGAAAAAGGGGGCGACGCTAGCTTATAACTATAGACGATCTGCACTTTGTCAGGGAAAGAATTCACTAATAAGAACTGATTAGATGTTACAAATCCTGAGCTATAAGCACTCAAGTTTATGTGAACAACTCCTCACAGTTTCAACCTCTAAAGGGTTAGACAATGTCGCTCAACAAAGACGAATATATGAGATCACAAAAACATTCTTCAGACTCTTAGAATTGAAAGTTTCAAATCTCGTGAATGTGAAACCTCCTCTTACACTCCTCCTAGTCCAAGCTGACCGTTGGACATATCTCCAAGAGGACTTATCTAGCCAATGTATGCGTTGGCTTGGATCTACTTTATAAGATCTAATGGCTTCGATCACCAAGGTTGATGCTTCCCATAATTTCTGCCATGCCTCATAAACAGAACTCGCAGGTTGATGTATCATTACCTTGATAATATAACAAATGGTTCCTCTATCTCGCATGATGAGGTGAGGAGAAGAGATAAAGAATAATAAAAAAAGAAAGATAGAATTGAGCAACCGTACGGGCATCTTTTGTGCATTGCATATGGCTATATAATGGAATTCACTTTACCTTCCATTTCCATCGAAGAAAGAGAAAAAATATAGATAGAGGAAAGTCGAGTACTTACGAATGGAAAGAATGTTTCGCCTCTAGAAAGAAATTCCAGGAAAGTTGAATCTCCGAAAGATATTAGCAAGACTTTCTTTTTGAAACTCTTTATAAGTATGTCAGGAAATCCAGCTAATCGCCACTAGCCCGAGGATTTTTTATCTCATTCCTAGCCGTTTAATAGAATGTAAAAGGGAGGAAGGATAAACTACGACTCTGATTTTGATTGAAATCGTCTAATCCTATCCCATTAAACTTTCCATCTGAAAAACCTTTTCAAAAACAAAGTCTTTAAGTTTTGTCAGTCATTGAAACCACTCAGAGAATGTTTTCTTAACAAAAGTCATTTCACCAAACATGTTTATGAGAATGAAACTGATCTACTGAGGTTATAAACTAAAGGAGAATGCTTTAAGAAGAAGATGGGTAATTTGAAGCTGAAATCGGAAACTGAACTGCTCCTTAAACTACTTACGTCATAGTTCACCGGTCTGAAGGACAAGACATCCAACGAATACGTATAAAATCACAGATGGGGTTGACCAAGATGCTCCTCCAGTTGTAGCATCAGAAAAATTCCAAGTTTGCAGTCACGGCACATCTTGAACAGCAGTTCAACAACGGCCCATGAAAAACAAGGCACCAGCAGTTCACAATTCGCGTTAGAATAAAGGAAACTCAGCATGTTCACACTGAGAAAGTAGTAACATACTAAGAAAAACAAAGCACTGGCGGTTCACATTAAATAACGGAAATTAAGCATGTTCTCGACGAGCGATTATCTCCCTTCTTTAATAATTAAAACTCAAAAGCGGTAGTTGGAGCAAAAGCACAACGAATGTTCTATACTAATCCCCCGTCCTGATTCAATTATTAGTACCAGACTATTCGTTGACCTTTTCTGTAGGCACATAATTATGTTACTTCCGCAGATACTTGTATATATAGCATTGGCGAAGATGATATGGCTATCAACATAGAGAAGCTTCCCACCTCCTAGTTCAGGGAAAGAAGCATTTCAGTTTTGACATAGAAAAAGGGGGCAACGCTAGCTTAGAACTCTAGACGATCGGCACTTTGTGAAGGTTGAATCCACCAGGAAGAATGGCCGATCATGTGACCACTCAAGGATCTTTGCAGACGGTCATACATCAGTCCGCTGATGTCGTTTCTAAGTATCAACACTATGTACATTACATAGGAACCTCGGAGGACACCCCCATGTTCCGTGAAAAACTGTGAGTGAGCGTAGTCACTTTTCTTCTAGTTATTCAAGTTTAATCATATAGGCGATCATGGCTTACAAAGTTACGGAAATCCACTAATTGCTACGACAACACACTGTGTCCAAGGCATTTGGTTTGTGTGAAAAAATTTACGAGCACTAGTAAATTGTTACGCTTACAGACCACAATATATCAGAGACAGCCAACACCGTGATAGTTAGTCATCATGGTTTCGTTGATTTCATCGGGATCTCCATACACTTCTGTGTTCTGCAAAAAACTGAGTCTTTCTAAGAGGTTCTCCTTGTTTCTGACTAGTACATGTGCTGCATACAAGATCACATAGCCAATCACCGGCTTTAGAAAGTCATGGAGGTCTGATGGCACAGAAACAAACCGTGTCTCTGCCATGTGTTTTGTGCGAAATAAAAAGTAAGATGAATCATGCAGACGATACTCGACTGTCTGTTTCATGTTTGCATTTTTCCCGTGTAATTTTCGTATGGGGAATTGCGATGACCAGGCACCAGGAAAGGCAGCTTATAGGGAACATGCTACAAGCGCTATCGGCTCAGCTTGAACAAGACGGAAGAAATCGGGGTGATGTTAGTGTGCATTAATCTGGACTGCCTTATCATTTCCTGCCCCTACCCTGCCTTTTCTGTCTTTCAACTAGAGTTGAGATTTATCCAATTTTGAACGTTTACTTTTAAAAAGTCACGAGTCTACCTTCTTTTATGCTCTGTTGTTTTCTTCCTTGAGTTTTATATTTTGTTTCCAGTATCTTTTATGTGAACTTTTGATTTCTTTTCATTTTTCGTTGCCATGCCAGGCCGAAAAGGCTGCCGAATATGCCAAGCTTGCCAAAGAATTGGCTGCAATTTTTAGGATATTTCAAGATGCCAAGAGGCTTGAAGCAAAACAGGAAGCATTTTATGTTCCCGTTGTTCTTCAACAAGCAAGTCTTTTTACTTCAAGGTGATTATGTAGCCCTTGGCACAATCATAGTCATCTCCATATTTTTTCTTATATTGGCGTTGGAAATTTGCTTGTATGACAAGTCTAATTTGCAGATCAAAGACCAATGAAGCAGGCATAAATGCAGACCAGAACTCCAATTTGCACGATCTTCTGGAGAAATTAAAAGGGTAAGCTCCCGAACATTGTAAGACTAGTTACGTGCAACCTGTGCCCCCGAATTTGGATAACATTTGTTCTTCATGCTAAAAGATGACGCATCATATTGCATTAAGGCAATCGAAACAAAAAGTTCATGATTAGGACAACAAAGAAGGGTCTGAAAAGATTTGCCCATTTAATATAGCGGTATCACAATCTCCTGCCTAGTCTTTTTCTGAGATCCTGACAATGCATTGCGCATCTGATCCATGAAATTCAGCTCATGATGTTTTGACTGCTATCAATTGAGATGCAGAATGAAGGCTTTGCTCTTGGAAAGTGAGAACTCCCTCAAAGAGATACTTAGAGACGGAGAGGAAGACGAGGATGAAGTTCATCGAATGCAAGGAGAAATTAACTCACTAAAGGCTTTCATCAATGACTATGAATCACTTACAAAGGAGAAAGCTCATGGTACTGACGACATAGAGAGTTCCCAGCAGGTATCAAACGTTCATCAAACATTGAAGCGCAAGAACACTATAGTTCGAAGATACAACTTATCATTTCTGGTAATTAAATATCATCATTTTTTTTCTTGTACTTGAAGCTTCCATTTATAGTAATGTCCAGAGGGTCTTGTTGTTTTCCTTAATAGCATTTGAAGGAAAGTACAGAAGTGCGGTGAGTTAATGAAATTCTGTTCCCATGTTCTTCTTTCAGGATTGCTTCTGTCAAATCTTCGGCCCATGCTTTTTGTCGGAACCATAGTCCTCTCATTTTTTCTCTCATTTGCAGTGGGAATAAACCAGTTACAATGCCAATGAAATCTTATTATGCGTTTTGAAAGACAGACATCATGGCTTGATTATTTGTTGTGTTTATGTACGGACATGTAAAAATAAATCAGTGAAATATTTTGTTCATTTCTGTTATTCCCTGGAGCGTCCTGTGAGCATTCTGACTGTTTCTTCTTTGCTACTATTAGTTGTCAGTTTATTAACATAAGTCGGTGAAAACTGGGAAAAATATCATGTCTCTGAATTATAAAAGAGAAGAACCCGGTACTATCTCTTAATCTCAACCATGAATGGGCAAGGAATCTGGACATTGTTACGTGAAAGCAGTTAGTTCGTAATTGCATGACACAATCCAAATAGTGAGTTGTCAATTGCAACTTCAAATCTTGAGCATTTGAATGCTGTGTAGTGGGACTCTTAAGTCAAAAACAACAATGGATCTTGAAGAGTTGAATGGTTTCCTTAGTCAGTTTAACCTCATCACGGATGATTTGAGGGCCTGAATTAGGTCCGTGAGATTTCAATTTACGACAGTTGAAGAAGTGTGAGAGCATTACACTTTCCCATGCACAGCACCTATTAATTCTTCCATACAAGGATTGCAGTTAAAGTCATGTTTTAAATTTACTCTCCATTTGTAAATCCTTGGCCTCTGCTGAAGTTTCGCCTGTGTTACCGTCCTAATAATATTTGACATGTAAAAGGATTTATAAAATAAGCGAACTGGATCTGGTCTATCATAATGGAGTAACCTCTTGATGTTGAATTGCATGAGGCAGCTACTTGTCTTAAACAAAAATCAACTTGCAAATGCCTTAAGAGGCTTTGAATTGCTGCAAATCCTGTGGGGAGACCATCCGTGGGTTTAAAGTATGATTGGGAGAATTTTTATTCCACGACTTGATATATTAAACTGTTTGAATGCACCTTTTGGATCTGTTTGGATGGTACCAGTGGCTTCATTGTTATTTTGTCAGAAAAAGATGTGCAGTAAAATCCATCTACTGGTCACAGATTGAACATCAGATTTCTATTACCCGCCATAACCGTCGAATAATCTTTGACTTGAGCATGTGTAAGCTGCACATCAACCCTTACTCATCTAAGTTGCCAGTGTAGTTGGTCACTTTTGTGTACATGTACAGAAGTTAAAAGTTTTGATTTGATGAACACATCAAGTAATTGATCCATCAGTTTATCTATCAGAGTAAGAGAAGCGTGTAACAGAAACCAAATTAAAATTTCTTGCTGATCAACATCGAACACTCAATGTTGTGCACCGTGCATAAGTTCAACATGATTGAAGATTCATCTCACCCTTGGAAAATGAAAGAAACTAAATCGGCTTTTCTAAATTAACTAAGTTAATTTTTCTCTGAGTTGCATCTCTCTTTTATTTTTCCAAGGATGTTTCTCTCAACCGTGTTATACTTATATGCTGCACATGAGACAAATTCTCAACTAAATTTCCAATGCTCAGTTACTTTTTATTTCCTTGATAGATGAATCATCACAACTCAAGTGCAGTCCAAGAGGAAGATGATGAGAGAAGATCTCGTAAAAGAATTTCAAGCTGTTGAGAAGGAGTTTCCAGAGGCTCAGTGACATGAATCAAAGCAAGGAGCAGCATGTTCTTCTTTTCTTCACCAACAAGATACTCAATTCAGGTAGTAAGCGTAATCGCTTGATTCAAGGGCTCATTTTCTCCAGTAACAGTATGCTCACTGGAACGCGCTTTCTTTCTTAATGTATTAATGATCTGGGATCTGGGAGCTAGAGACAAGTTTCAATCTGGATCTGGGAGCAACTCCTCTTCTCGTGCAACTGAAAAGGTCTGACCGTGCACAAAATATGCAATCTAATATCAAAAACCCACCCAAATACACGCTTCTATGAGTCCATCATAATCGATCGGGAGTGACTCCTCTGGCATATATAAATAGAGGAACTGTGCACAAGAAAACCATTGTGAAAATAAGTTAATGACCTTTTGAGGTGCAGAATGGAATTATTGCTCTTGGAGCTGGAGAATACCCCCAAAGAAGGTAGAAAAAATGCAGAGGAGCAGCAGAAAATTCAGAAGCAAATCGATCCCATCAAATTACTGATAGAGAATTTTGTTAAATCATTCAAGAAGTCTAAAATGGGTGCGCCATGCGTCCTTCACCTTCAATTTTTATCTTTTTGGGCCTCTGAACTGAAGCTTAATCATGTTAGTTTCTACATGAGCTACTTAAACAATATCTTGCCTTTTGAGCCCAATTGGTTTTTTTCTGCAGATATGATGGAACTCAATGTTAAGAGTTACTCGGCCAAATTATCTGAATATACAGATTTCTATTCAAAACAGCCCTCAAAGACTAGGAGACCCTATTATTTTAAGGCATGAATTTAGACCCTATTAGTAGTCGGGAACATGATGTTTACTATCGCATGTCTGACTAATTCGCAACCTATGATGCAACCTGTACGGGCATAGTTTCTTACTTTGCTGACATGGTTTACCCTTACAATTCCTAGTCTTGAGTGTCAACTAATTTCAGATCAACAGTCGAAAAGTGCATCCACAGCATCGATCCCGTTTATGATTGTGTAGCTTCACCGATCCTAGGTTATCACGTCACCAAGATGTCACTGCATCGACTAATTTCGAGTCCTTCTCATTAAAGATTGCTTTTGTAAAATGTTTAAAGCATGCTTCTCTTCGAAGTAAATTCGCAATGATAAGGTGGAGCCACAGATTCAATTTATGCCTTTCGCTTTTCCTATGTATATAGGGTCCTAGTTCGAAACTTTGTGAGCAACACAGAAGTAGAAGCGATAACTATACAGTAATCAAGCTATTTTATCTAGTTAAAATGCAAATCCAATCATGCTGTAAAATTACTTGAAGGCTTTACTTGTGCGATTCCTTCTATATAATGTAAAGTGTCAATGCTTAGTCATAATTTGGCAACCTCGATTAGATAGGCTACGTTTGGTAACGCTCTCGGGAATAGGTGTTTCTATTTTTTTATTATCAAGAGTAGAAATATAATAGAAATACTTTTGGTAAGTTTTTTGTTCTCGAAACACATTTGAAACAAAAACAAGAAATAAGAAAATTTGTTTTTATTCCTAGAAACAATTCAAGAAATAAGAATCAAGAATCAAGCTTTTTTTTTTCCTTTTCTTTTTTCTTTCCCTTCCTCCCTTCTTCCCCTTGCCAATCGCCAGCCTTAACACCGGCCGACGACCGGCCAGACGAGGCCCGGCGACCGCGCCGGCTACCGGCAAGGCCCCCTTGAGCCTCGTCATGGATGGGGAGGCTCCCACAAGCCTCGCCCGACCATCGCAAGGCCAAGGCCTCACCCATGGCCAAGCGAGGTCGCCTCGCCTAGTCACGGCGAGGCTCGGGGTGACCTCACCGATGACCGGTGAGCCTCCTCCGAGGCTAACCTTGCAGGCCCTTGTCTAGCTAGTCACCAACTAGCGACCGGTTAGAAGGAAGGAGAAAAAAAATAAAAAAAAATAAAATAATAAAAATATTAATAAATTAAAAGAAATTATAAGTCATAAAAATATATGGGGTTGTACCAAATGCATTTCTCTCTTGAAAATAGAAATTTTGTATAATTATAAAACGCGCTCAAATACTTAGAAACAAAAAAAATATATATTTCTTAAAAAAATTATTCTCCAAAATAGAAACATTACCAAAACATCCATGAACGAACCATAAACGCCATCAAATAGACTTTGGTTTCTATTTCGTAAATGGCAATGAGAACTAACCCATACCATTAAAATATCTTGCGTGATTAATTTGATTAAATGCTTCATGTGCATTAAATTTTCTTTACAGACATATTTTCTGGGTTTGTAGAACCGAAAATTGTTTCGATCGCCTTTCAATCAATCTCCCTTCGATTCCAGCATCGCAAACTATGGATGGGGATTGTTGTCTTTGGCAGTGATATCGCTATTAAAGAAGAGGATCTCCTGTGCAGATAGGTTTAGGCCTTTATCTACCTACCAACAATGGAATTCTCAATCAAATATCTTTTTTAACTCCTACAAGCCTTGCGAAATTCTTCTTATGCGGGGCCTTCAATAAATTCAGCTAGAAAAGACGGCACTGATCGAACACTAACCCAATCTAGAATAAATTGAACATTAAAAAAACTAGAAGCATAAAAAACTTCCTTTCCGAAAGAGAGAAAACAGCACTCTGGCTAATGTAAAAGCAGTGGTTTTCAAGTCATTTGAAGGGAAGTGGGAACTTATGAAATTTTACTTAAAATACGGGTTCTTACCGAGTCAAAGGAAAAAAAAAGTTGAACGGTCAAAAGAAGAGAAAGAAGGAGGAAGAAGGAGGAGGACAGGCCGAGCGAGGAAGAAAAAGAAGAAAGAGAAAGGTTGAACAGTCAAAAGAAGAGAAAGAAGGAGGGGGAGGACAGACCGAGAGAGGAAGAAAAAGAAGACAGAGAGAGAAGGAAAGAAAAGAAAGAAATGAAAAGGAGGAGGAGGAGAGAAAAGGGAAAGAGAGGGAAAGGAATGAAAGAAGGAGAGGCAGGACTAGTGAGCTCGTGCAAGGGAAAGAAAAGAGAGAAGGAAAAGAAGAAAGAAGAAAGGGGGAAGGGGGAGAAAAGAGAAGGAGAAATAAGAAGAAGAAAGAAAAGAAGAAAGAGGGCTACGCATGTTCTCACACTGGGAGCCTCGCCAAGCAGATTCGAAACACTTGGTAAGCACTCTCGCCTCTTGTTCATTCAATCGGAGTAGCTTCTGATATAGGACTCGAAATTCGGAATTATATAAGATTTGTGCGGCAAAATCCAATTTTTGAATCGTTCAGTTGCGTATTTACATAGAAATAATAGTTTAGGATTATGAAAATGTAGAATTTTATGAATCTCGATTTGAGCTTAGATTTATCCAAAATAAAATTTTGAAGTATCCGAGAGCTCCCTTGACCGAGAGAGAGAGAGAGAGAGAGGAAGGAAGAAGAGTAAAGGGGTTTGACGCGTACACACCATGGATGCCTCGTGAATGCGACTCCACCCGTAACACAATGTCCAATAAATGCTCAAGCCCCTCATTTGATCAATCGAAGTATTTTTTGGGTTTAGAGCTCAAATACAAAATTTTGGGAAAATCGGATGGCGAACTCCAATTTTTGAGTCGTTGAGTAGTTTTTTTTTTTTATAGAAATGATAATTTAGGATATTATGGAACCGTAAAATTTTACGAATTTTGATTTGAGTTTATGGTTTGCCCGAAACAAAATTTCAAAGTTTCCCACGCACAATGAACAGTTAATGTCCAGCATATGCAGGCCTATATTTTGTCTATTTTTGGCTTGATTTCGAGATGATCAAGTTGAAATTCTTGTAGTATGTTTGAAGGGCAATCTATTGACTATAAATACGTTTGGAACGGGGTTTGGTGGCGAAAGTTATGGCATGATAAAGTTTTGTGCTCAAGCTCTGTGTTGCGAAGAGTATGCAATTTATTAGCGCATAAGAGTCATTTTGCTAACGTAGGCATAGCATAACCATTTCGTAGTTGAGGTAACATGTTACTCAATTTTAACATTATTTCTCGCTTATTTGATAGAATCGTGAGAGAAATGGTTCGAATAATGTTTGTTATTTGGTTTTGGGGCATCCTTAGGTGAGTGGTACTAATATCTTAAGATTACATGGAGGTAAGAATAACTCGACATATATGTGTGTGTGTGTGTGTGGAAGTGAGAATGCAATTGTTGTATAAAGCTAGATGGAGTATTTTTGTACTTTTGAATTATTGTAGGATGGTTCGACAAACCTTTCTTGAAGGATTATGCATACTATTTTATACAATTAAGATATGAAATGGGTTCCTTGATGATTTGAGAAATGTTTAATAAGAAAGACATTTCGAAATATTATTGATTTATGATATGAATTCTAAATTGGTTTTGGGGAGAGAATTGATTTGTGAAAAGTTATGTTTTGATTTGTGAAGCCAATCATAAGATGAATTAGTAGGATTAAGTGTTACATGAAGCCTTGTAGTCAATGGCTAAGTGCTACACAGTGACTTAAATCATGTGGAAGCCACTTTTAGAGTCTTATACTATTGATATACGTTGATAAAAAACTAAGTACTACACAATAATATAATTTCACGAAAGCCACATCTAGAGTCTTATACTATTGATATGTGTCAATTCAAGGCTAAGTGCTACAAGATAATGTAATTTCATGGAAATCACCTCTAGAGCCTTGTGGTCTAGGACTAATTGCTATACGATAACATAATTTCATGAGGACCATCTCTAGAATCTTGTATTATTTATATATATGGGTTAGGGCTATGTGTTACACGATGATACGATCTCGTAAGTGCAACCTCTAGAGCCTTGAGGTGATGTGGTACGTGTTTGGAAAATGGAATGAGATACTGACATGAAATCTAATGAGTTTGATTATTAAATTGAACTAGCAATACTTGTTTTGATGTTACGGATGAACAAGAAATTCTACTATTGATGTAGCAAGGTTGAAAAAAATATATGACTCATTTATTCTTGTGAGTTATTATATTTTGGTTTAGTATAAAAGAGTCATGTCTTCGAGTTTTTAATGTGTAAGGTAGAGGTTGATATGCTTAGAAGATTTATAGTACTCACTGAGCTGTGGTTACTCACTATTTTTTTTCCTAATATCTTTGAATTCTTCGGTGAACGATGATAGTGCGAGAGTGCTAACGATGGGGCCTTTTGGGCACGGATTTTTAGGTATAGTTTGAGGTTGCATTCTTCGGATGGAAGGATAGTCATGTCATAATTGTTCCTATTAGGATATGGGGTGCAATAGATTTTATTTTTGGAAGGTTAAGTTGGGATTTTTGTAGTACGTTGAAAGAGCTTTTTATAGATTGTATGTACGTTTGAAACAAGGTTCGATTGAGAGAGTTATGGTATAACTAAATTCTGCGCTCAAGCTCCACGTTGCAAACGGCTTATAAAATCACTTTGGGCATATGATTTGTTAGCATTTAGGTGTAGTATAGCTGTTTCGTAATTGAGGTAGTGTGTTACTCGATTTTATCGTTGTTTCCCACTTATTTGATAGGATTGCAAATTCAACGGTTGGAGAAATCTTTATCATTTGAACGTAGGCATTTTGAGGTAAGTGATTCTATCTTTTCTAAGAATTTGTAAACTCATGTCTTCAAAATGATAAAGATTTAATATGTTATGAGATATAAATAAGCACATTTTGTTACATAAAATTTGGATCAAGCATTTATCACGTTTTGATATTTATGAATGGTTTGTCAAATGTTTTTGGAAAGTTATTGCAAAAGGTTATATGTATATATACATATGCTAATTTGTGAACTTGGTTTATGAAATGTGTTGTGAAAATATATGTGAAATTTATTCTAGTTTAAGCAATGAGTTCTGAAATGATTTGAAGATTGCTTTATGAAAAGTATCTTTGGTGAATGAGTTAGGTTATAGAAAGATTATATGTTTTGGTTTGTAAAACCTATATTTTGGTTTGGATTTGTGAATTGTGGAGGTTGTTGTGGATTGGTGTTGATGTTCAATAACATTGTGATATTAGTGAAGGGCTCATGGATATGCACATACTAGTCCAAGCCATTGGCTAATAATATGTGGAGACCTGGCAAGGGAGGAATTGCCTTCTTACCAAGCATTATATCGTGACTATGAAATTGATAAATGGAATGGACTACTGACATATAATATGAGTTTGATTGATAGAGTGGACCACTGACATGTCATTTAAGTTTAGTCGATGGAGATGTGTGATTTGAGATTAATCGTTGGAATGGATCATCGATGTGTAGTTTTATATGAGATAGATCAATAAAATATACTATTGATGTGTGACATAAGATTAATAAATGGAATGGATCATTGGTGTACAAATTAATAAGATTGATCAATGGATTGGACTATTAATGTTTGTTTTGATATTATTGTGAAATGAATTTTTTTTCCATAAATATAACCATGTTGAAACATATGTAACTGATTTTCTTATTATATGTTTATTCTATTCTTGATTTAGGTTAAAGGAGTTGTGGTTTAATTTGTAAATATACATAGTGGGTGCTCAATTTGTTTAGAAGAGATGCAATACTCACTCACTAAGCTGTAATTGCTCACCCTCCTATTTTCCCCAATATTTTCAGGTTTTTTAGCTAGCGATGAGTAAAGTAACAAGGGGACTTTTGGGAGCTTTGAGACTGTGTTCTTTGGATGGAAGGATGGTTGTGTCATCTCCTATTTGTGATGGTTTTGAGGTATGATATTTACAATGACATAACTCAACCATAAAACTCCATTCTATCTAACATTCTTATTATTTATAGATATGCAACGTGATCCACCTATCCATTAGATTCATTTAGAAACTCGAATTGTCTGGTAACTTCTTGGAACGATAGTGGCAGATCCGCCAAACAGAACTACAATGCTTGCAAGACTTGCTCAAACCAAAACATTTCCCTTGCACGACAAAATCTTCGGGCGGGTTTTTTGAAGCTCAACGTTTAACATATATTCTAGCGTCCAAAGCGAACGGAATATGCCTTTGCTTGTCATGTAGCTTTACTCTCCTCAAAGGATAGCATGTGTATAAGACGTTTCATTCCCACATTTTCTCATTAGAAGAAGCTCATCAACATGGGGAATCGCCTCGCACATACTTGTGCCGATGAGAACGTCGCCGACCCCATCGAAACCACCTTCAAGCTTCCATCCCCATTGCCGGCTTGGCCATCAGGTAACTCTCTCTTGTGCAAAGTCTGGTTTTCTCGAGTCGTTCTCGTCGCAAATTACATGATGAAGTTTTTAAGGAGCCGTTGTTCATCGTACTATACAGGTTCGGGTTTTGCGACTGGCACTATTGACTTTGGAGGGCTACAAGTGTGTCAAGTTTCTTCTTTCAACAAGATTTGGGCTACTCATGAGGGTGGACCAAACAATCTTGGAGCAACGTTCTTTGAACCTTCACAAGTACCAGAAGGATTCTCCGTTTTGGGATTCTATTGCCAACCCAATAACCAGGCTCTTCATGGGTGGGTTCTTGTTGGGAAGGACGAGACGGATGACCCCTCAAATGGAGCTCTCAAGGAGCCAATCGACTATGCTCCGACATGGAACAGTGAGTCCTCGCAAATTAAGAAAGATGGCAATGGTTATATTTGGTGCCCAATTCCCCCTGAAGGCTATGCTGCCGTCGGACATGTTGTGACCACCTCGCCGGAGAAGCCGTCCACTGACAAAATCCAATGTGTTCGGTTGGACTTCACCGACCAATGCGAGAGCGACATGTGGATTTGGGGCCCTGGCAAGGCAATTGACCCGAATGGGATCAACATGTTCACCACAAGACCCAAGAGCAGAGGAACACAGGCCAGAGGCGCATGTCTCGGAACATTCGTAGCCAAAAATGGTGGTAAAGATTCTCCTCATTCTCTCACGTGCTTGAAGAATAACAACCCGGATTACGCACACTTTTTGCCCAACCTGAGCCAAATTGAGGCATTATTTCAAGCTTATGCGCCAGTCATATATTTTCATCCAGAAGAATCCTATTTCCCATCGTCGGTGGATTGGTTTTTCAGCAATGGGGCGCTGCTATATCACAAAGGCGAAGAGTCGAACCCCATTAAAATTGAGCCTACTGGCTCGAACCTTCCCCAAGGCAGTTCCAATGACGGCGAGTACTGGTTGGATCTTCCCGGGAACGGAAGAGAAAAGGACACAGTAAAAAGAGGAGACTTGCAGAGCTCCCAGGCATACTTGCATGTCAAACCCATGAATGGTGCTACCTTCAGTGACATAGCCATATGGCTCTTCTACCCTTTCAATGGCCCTGCTACGGCTAAAGTTAAGTTCTTCGATGTCTCGTTGGGACAAATCGGCCAGCATGTCGGTGACTGGGAGCATGTGACCTTAAGAGTAAGCAACTTCACCGGAGAGCTATGGAGGGTGTATTTCTCGCAGCACAGTAAGGGTGTCTGGGTGAGTGCTTCAGAACTAGAGTTTCATAGTGGGAATAAGATCGTGGTCTATTCATCGCAGCATGGCCACGCTACATACTCAAAACCAGGATCAGTATTGCAGGGCAATGGAGGTATTGGATTAAGGAATGACACGAAGAAGAGTAAGAATTTCATGGACACCGGAGTCAACTACTCAGTAGTTGCAGTGGACTATCCAAATGCTCCGGTGACTGAACCGCCGTGGCTAAACTATTTCAGAAAGTGGGGTCCAAGAATTAGTTATAATCTCGAAAGAGAGATCAAGAAAGTGGAGAAGCTTTTTCCCAGAAAGCTTAAATCGGCTTTTGAAAAATTTGTGAGAGGTCTGCCTGGAGAGATCCTGGGTGAGGAAGGGCCTACTGGGCCAAAGGTGAAGAGCTACTGGAGTGGAGATGAACCTTGAAGATTTCTTCTTTCCTGGTGAAATGAAATTTAATGAAGGCTAATCTTCAAGGATGTGTATTTACTTCAGATTGGGGCAAAAAAGGCAGCTAGAATCTGTAGCCAGAAATTAAGTTCAATTGAATACTGCAAAGCAAATAGACATCATGCAAAATCATGTACCTTATTATCCAAGAAGAGAGCAATTTGCACTTTCATTCTTCCATAACCTTACAGTTTGGCAAGCAGAAATGTTCTGTAATCTTACTAAGCATCAAAAGGGCCATTGGATTGTTGCACCAATTAGTGGGAGCACAATTTTCATTTCATCTCATGCCCAACATATGAGCATTTAATTCTCAACTACCAAACTTGAAAACATACAACTGCGGAAAAATTGCGAAATGCAAGGATAAACTCTAAACTCACATCCTCACAGAGACTAATAGCCTCTCTATAAATGCTTGTACAGTAAGTTGCTCCCGACGAACTACAATGTTTTCACATTTTTGTGCAGTTTGATGCCGGAATGAAAGACAGATGCCACAATTATCACAAGGGCAGATAATGAGGCTGAAAGAAAGGTAACAACAGATACAAATCCAGCATGTGTTTCTATGCCTGAGGGTATTTTCCAAACTATAGGATTCTTATAAGATATAGCAGCACCATTACTGGTCAAAACAAAGAAATGGGATTGATTGCTTGACCTTTGCTCCATGCTGCAACGTGCAAAAACATCTGGTTCTCCAAATTGAACTGCTGAATAGCCACTTCCATCTAGGGCCTGCAAAGTTTTCCAATTTTCAGATGCTAGGTGTCCATTCATTTGCCTTTTACTAGTGGACCAGTACCAACAAATTTGAAATCCAAAAAACAATGCAAAATTTATCCTAAGTACCATATTCTAAGCTTCAAAGCATGTTGCACAGCAAGATTCAGATATTTTGATCAAGATATAGCCAATGCCAATTTGCATCTATGATCAAGGATAATTTCTCGATTTTCTTCCCTTTCTTTAGTATGTGATTAGGAAACTAGTAGGGGTATCATAAGCGAAATTTGAATATCCGTGGAAGTTTGATACAGTAAATTAAGAAGCCATTATTGTCATGACCTCACTCAATCTACACAAACCATATTTTTCTTTGGTGACTTATTTACAATTACTCAGTATATGAACAAATTGTTCTAAACTAAATGGAACTTTGATGACCACATCTAAAAGTGGAGGAAGAAAATGCAAATTACCATTCCCATTCAACTACTTATAGGTAACACAAGATTACAATGGATTGCCTGTAGTGAAATAAAGTATCTACTAAGGAAACTAGGTGGATACACCTGCCACTTGCTAAAAGCTTTGAACAAGATGGTACAGAAAACATATTCATGAGCAGGAAATGGAATCAAATGGAACCAATGACGTTAGCAAATTTTAGTTCATTCGCTTTTTGATATCTCAGGTAATCGGAAAGACAAGCTGATTACATGCATAACCCGAGCAGTCCCTATCATTTAAGAACAAAAAGAAAGCAAGTACATGGGGGCAACAGTTTATAATAGCACCTGATCTGTTCTTCCTCAAAAAAATTCAATCTTATCATAATTTCTACTTGTGAAAGGAGAAAAGGGCAATTCCTTCAAACTGACCTGATAGCGCGCATGTACTGGAACGTCTACTTTGATTTCGAGTCCATTCATCTGTTCCAACAGGTTGTTGGGGCTAAAAAACATGTGAACCTCAACAAGCGTACGATTTGAAAGAAATGACGGCAACTCCAAATTCGCATCTCCGAAGACAGCAACTTCACCATATACTGCAACAGCAGATTAAACTTAGCATAGCAAAATAAAAATGGAAACAGCATAAATGCTAGAGCGTCCAGGCATCAAATTTTCAGCATCCGTTACAGCTGATTAGAAGGATACACCAGGAACTTACCTCCACGGTCCCGAATGTGTTGCAGCTCAAACGGGTCAGCAAACACTCCGGAGGGCAGTCTTTCGACGAGTACAACCTCACAGAAGCGGAAAGGCGACTTGGCTGCAAGCTCTTCATCAACACTAATCCTAATAGATGTAAAGAGACTCCGATGAGAGCCATCGCCAGTCAGACGGCGATCCAAATCAGACAGTTTGAACGCGTCACGTAGATCCAAAGGCTGCATTTCGCAGGAGCAACGAGTAAGCTCGGCATCCCTATAATGTTCGAAAGCGGCATCTTCTAAACTTCCAAACTTGTCAAAGTAAGCTTTCGCAACCCATTTCTCGCGGCAAGGGACGGCACATGCATCAGAAGCCGTGGAATAGCCGTCTAAGCTAGGCGTTTCCTCCTGCAGACCAAAGAGACTGACTCAACAAGCATGATCCAGGAGATCATTGCCCCGTGATGGCGATTCGATCTTACTGTCAAGTAACTTCTTTTACAGGATGAATTGAGCTCGTGAAAGTGTCGCGGCAATGCTAATTGAAAGCCACCGGATGGGACAACGATGCAACAAGTCGATGATGAAGAAGGAGAACGAATTCAGACAATCAGACTGACCTCGCTCGTCGCCGACGATGCAAACGCGATCATCAGCATTCCCAGTCCCAGACAAATCCCGGGGCGTCCTCGCCGGCGATCTTCCATGGAGCCGCCGCGGCGGAGGAGAAGCCCCTTTCGCTCCAGCTTGCGGTTCCTCCCTGGTCTCGCGAATCCCAGCGAGCCGAGACGGGACGTAAGAAGAGCGAATTTCGATGCCGAGAGCGGCGAAACCGTCGGGTCGCTTGCGCCGACGAGCGAAAACGAGGACGAAATGAGAGATGATCGGCGAGTACGGACCGACCGAGGCTGATCCGGCAGCGGCTCCCCGTCTCCGGCGAATCTTCAGGTCGGAGTAGTTCCGTCCTGGAACGGCTATGCGTCGCAGCTCAGGTCACTCTGGAGGAGCAAAGGCGCGATTTTTAAGCTCAGGCCCAAAGGGCTTTGCCATTGAAAAGGAAGCCCACTCTCTCTCTCTCTCTCTCTTCTCGTCTCTTTCGTTCTGAGTTTCGCCTTCGTCTCCTGCTCTCGATCCAGCGGAATCCGCCTCGGAATCGTTGCTGGCTCCGGTGAACTGAGCCGAAGCAGGACGAGCGTCCGAACCGGCGATATAAAGAGAGAGAGAGAGAGAGGGGAAGCGGCGGCGATGAACAGTAGCTCGTCGTCGCCGTCGCGCTCGTCGATGTCGACGGCGGCGGCGGTCTTCGGGGGGAGCGCCGGCAACGCCGCTCTGTCCGTGGAGGAGTTCGCCTTCCCGCCCGACCACATGTGCCTCCACGACCGCAAGGCCGAGGCGATGCAAGGTCAGCGAGTGATCAAATCAAATCTCCCGCCGCCGCTCGTCGTTTCGCTTTCTGTTTCTTCAGCGATGAATTCGGCGTGCGTAATGTTGTTGCTTGAATTTGGGTTGCAGTTCTGAAAGCTGATCTGAAGGCTGCGCTGGAGAAGGAGGTCAAATCCATGGATGAGGAGAGCTGGAAGTTCGAAGGCCCTCGGTCTCGGATCAATCTCTTGTCTAAACCAGGTTTGTTCCCTTTCGAACCGGGCTCCGGCGCCAGTCTTCTCATGTTGGATTCCTTGTCTTACTTCTGCTAGCGCGAATTCGAATTCGAATTCGACATGCTTCATTATCATCTTGGGGGTGCAAGTCTTCGATAAGATATAACTCTGTTGGTCTAATTAGGAGGGTTGGTGTAATCCCATTTGCTGAGTTCAGAATGCATGCATATGTGGATTGTCTGAGTGAACATCTCCTTTACTTTTTGCAGCATTTATATTCTTCATTCCTCGCGTAATTGCAGTCGTAAAGTTTTGAATTTTGAGCAATTTTGAGCATTGAGACGTGTTTGCCATAATCTCCACATAAATTTAAACGCAGGTGGATTTCTTCCCAGACAAATGGCGATAACTAGGCATAAGGACTCCACTTCTGCAAAGTAATGGAG
This sequence comes from Eucalyptus grandis, assembly GCF_016545825.1. Classification (NCBI taxonomy): domain Eukaryota; kingdom Viridiplantae; phylum Streptophyta; class Magnoliopsida; order Myrtales; family Myrtaceae; genus Eucalyptus; species Eucalyptus grandis. Next base: position 2,602,757 of record NC_052616.1, read on the forward strand.
ACATCTTTTTGGCCGGTGACGCACAGTGTCTCTGATCAATCAGAGAGTAGTTTCTTGGATTACCACTGAAGTAACTCAAGCACTTCTATGGGTGAACTTCATTCTAGGCGGTTTCACTGGGTAAGTAAGTATATGGTTTTGATCCTTGAGTCCCATTTACAAGTTAGCTGTGTATCGGTTTGTCCTGAGATGCAATAATTTTGTACGAGCTTGAATTGGCAATTAAGAAGTCAGAGTGATCTGCTGGTGTATCTTACAGTTTTCTTGGAATCATGCTCCTAGAGCCATAGAGAGACTATGAAGATGCGAAGGTCAGAAGAGATGTACTTCACAAGGACATTCGCTCTTCTTGTTTCTTTAGAATTTTCAGTTCGTCAGTTTCTGCTCATGCAGTTGGTTTATTGGTTGTAGATGTTGAAACTTGATTCCACAAAGCCCTCTTGGACTTATTGGTGTTACTTCAACTTACGCCATCTTATGAACTCAATGCTTTTGGTAATTCAAACATTGAAGTCGCAAGCAATGAAGTATTGACATTTTATCTTTTACTATGTCGTTAATCTCTAGTAAAATCTTGGACTTTGGAGCATCATTTAAATTTTGAAAGAGTTCTGCCCAGATTCTGCAAGTCGTCTTCTGCTCCTAGATTTGGATTGCGGCATTAAAATTCAAGTGTTTACATGTCTGGTGAAGAACTTGATATCGGTGCTCAACATTTTAAGAAAGAGTAATTAGTCACGAATACTTGATGATAGTGCCACAAGTCAAGTCTCCTTTTCCTTAAGATTATTGCCAAATAAGGGAAACTTTTGTATTGGAGACTGCCTTGTTGAAGAGATCTTACGTAAGCCAAACTTCCTGCTTCTGGCCTTTGCGTTCTTGAAAGTTAAGCCTCTTTTCTCCGAGTCATAGACCATAGATATTAAATACTTAGTAAGTTATCGCATATTGTGGTCTTAAACTCCTGATGGATGTGATGATCGCTGATGTATTCCGACCCTTTGTAATTAATACAGGCTAATGATATTCCCACAACAATAGCAGCTTCTTCCACAGATTTTACAAAAGCATTTTACGTGTCAAGTTGTAAAAATATTTGAGGAAGAAGTTATTATTTTTGTGGTAGTATCATATCCTTTATCATGTCTAGACTGCATAAACATACTTTTAGCAAGTTTTGCTGTTCCTTCTTCTTTGTTCTGTTACAACTGTCCAGAAACTTTTGATGATTTTGCTGGATCAATCACATGTTATTTGCATTTCATCGAAGTACAAATGCTTTTGTCTTGCCGATTCAGAGGCCTCTCCCTTTTTCTCCCATCACCTACCAATTTATCCTCTTTCCTTTAGCGTCAGAACTGGAATCTGCACGAGGCGTACAGCTTTTTAAGTGTGAGTCTCTTTTTTCATTTTGATTGATTGAGAAGATATCCACATTCATGTGTAAGACACGATTTTCAACTAGTTCCTCTGAAATCTCAAGGTTCAGATAACCACCCTATGAAATGATTTAAAACCTTCATCAAATAGAACTTCCAATTAATCTTGAGCAATCTTCATATCTTAGAAGGATTTTAATATGCCAGTCCAAACCTAACCTGTAGAATTTGAAGAAACATCTGTTGCTTAATAAGATCATACATATAAAACGAATAAATTTCCAAGGAAGAAGGCGAGAGCAGGTGTAAACACGCCGTGCTGAGCTAACCAAACCACCCTTTTGTACCACTGCTTTTGTTCACAAAAGGGTGACGGAGGAGCTCGTCGACTGTCCCTCTAGCCCTCCAATCCTTCTCCAGACACCTACTAACGAAACTCTTGAACTCTGGTGATGCCGTTTCAGGAATCTCCAACCTATCTGAAAAGCAAATAGCACACATTAGAGTTGCCCAATCTGGTGTCTCTCCTGGACTTATCAAGGGAAAATGACCCACGTGGCATTCTAGTAAGACAATTCCTAGAGACCAAACGTCCCCTGCAAACCCTCCTTCTTTTTCACCGTCCCACCTTTCTGGATCAAACCTCTCAGGACTCATATAAGCACATGTCCCTAAATAAGAAACATGAGGGTCACAAGTACTAGCTACAACCTGACTCACACCGAAATCTGCAATCTTCAACTCGCCTTTACTGTTTATAAGCAAGTTTGATGGCTTAATATCCCTATGCACTATTTTCATACTGTGCAAATAGCATAGCCCCTCCAAAACTCGTCTCGCCACTCTAGAAATCGCCTCTTCGGGCAATTTCCTATGGATACATAATATATCTTGTAGAGACCCTCCTTCCATGTACTCCATTAGGAAGTATAGTTCCCCTGCATTATCCGAGTCGATGCACCCGCTGTTCAGAACTGCATGACATTTAACGATCAGTGGCGAGTCTACCCGTTTAAGAATTTCTGCTTCTTGTCCTGCCTGTTGCCATACATCTGTTGTGTGCTGATCAACACGGAGGACCTTCAGAGCATAAATTGAAGCTGTTTGACAATGCCAGACTTTATAGATAGTAGCTTCATTACCGTGGCCTAGAACAGCCAGTTTCTCTAACTTAGAGAAGCTTTCAACATCAGGGGACTCTGGCTGGATGGCGAAGGACAATGCTGGTAACTTGGCAGGTTGCCAAAGATCAGCTGCGAGTATCTGTGGAGGCAGGGAGAGCTTCAATGCTTGTTGGCGCCTTCTTTCTCTTACCAATGTCATTTACACTCCAGGAAGACCAGTGTTTTTTTCTGTCTATTATGTGAAGAATGAAGTTCACGGGTTTATAAACATGGGTTGAGACATGAACGTGGTTGTTTTCCAACAACGAAGACCTGACAAGTGGCTGTGACTATCCCTGAATTCAAGGGCAGGTGAGCTTTTTGTGGTGATGTCAGTGCCTTTTCGTCTGGCTACGAGTGCAATTAGTTTTGGGGAGCGTTCATGGAGCGCAACGTGGAGTCTGGCTGCTTGGATTCGTAGCTTGTTTCCTGATAACAAAGTTGCCAATTTTTATGGATGTCGTTAAACATGTGCATCTACTCTCCTTCACTCCCTTTTTAAATTTCCCCAGTGGGTGAAACGTGGACGATTATAATGCACACGCCCTTCTATCTTGTTTCATCGTGAGGAAGAGCTTAAGCGAATGGCTCGCTCCTAATTTGCGTAATCAACATCGACAAGTGAGTTTCTTAACCTAATGTCTAATGCATAATCAAGCTGAAAAGTGACTAATCGTGGCCATTAATCATTCAAATTTGAAACCCCCAGTTAAAGGAAGAACGCCAGTCCAGCATATGACTCATGGGCAAGGTTAATGAGGGACGGTAAAGAAATCTCAAAATTCCTCAAGGCAGTTAGTGTGAAAACTCCCACCCGCTGCACTAAAAAGGTGAAAAACCAATGGACATAAATCTCAAATGAGACATACGATTAGAGAAGGGGTTTTCATCAGCTTAACAAATTAACAAATTATACAATACTTCTTCAGCAACGCTTTAGCTCGGCAAACGTCCATCCTTTATATTCTTTCCATCTAAGAGCCGACTAAACTGAAGCTGTAGTACCCCTTAACTAAGCTATCCGACTTATGGCCCCTTCTTCCACCAGAGCTCAAGTATCAAAATGATGTGCAGAGTTTGGGGCCCGTGACATTCAGAAAAGGCTTGTATATGTATGAATACTCGGATGCCCGATATGCTCTTGGGGAAGGCCAAAATGAGCCCCTCTCACCAACGATCTTTCAACCTGAGCTATGGTGGGAACAGACTGAAAATTTGTATAAGGTCAAATCCCCTTGTTATCAGATGCGAGGAGGCCCATCTGTTCAGTAAGCTGATCCATGTGCTCGGCTTTGTCCCATCCATTCTCCATCGGCTGCGCGTCATTAGCCCCAGCATGAGCTTCTGCTGAAGTTGATTCACCCTCCTCCGGTAAAAGGTTCTGCATAAGAAGATCATCCCAGAAGGTGGAACTCTCTAACAAAGCATCAATGTCGGGGTCAGGGGAAATGCTATCGATCTCTATAGGCATCGACCCATTCATAAATGATGCAGGATCCATGTAATCACCATTATGCAGATCTGCTCCCATGTAGTCATCTCTGGATATATTAGCAATATCCTCCAGCACCATGTCTTGTGTTTGAGAGATCCCAGTCATAACGGTATCTGCCTGATTAACGGAGACTGCTTCAGACTCCTGTGCTCCTGCGAGCATACCCATATCTGGAAACTGGTTAGTAGTGACCTTAGCAGTACCCTGTGACGGAGCCTTTAGTTCAGATACGGCAGATGAGGGATCATTTGCTGAGGCCCCCAAAGCTGGTGGAATCTCAGGAACCTGGCTAGAAGTTGGCGGGACCTCCTGAAGAGTCACCCCAGAGATGCGACTCGAAGTCCTACTGTCCATGCCACTGGACAGAGATGAACCATCACCGAGAAGAAAACTCTCTGGACTATCGTCAAAAGACTCCTGCTGAGGAGCTTCTACTTTCATCATCTGCCTGAACAATGCTTTGGCAGTCTCATTTATTGGAGGCTGGTACTTAACAATCTGTCCATCAGAAGCAGCAGTATGCTCATTCTCAGATAAGCCATCTCGCCTTAGTCTGCGTTTCTTATTCACTTCAGTGATGCGCCTGTTGCTCTCATTTTGTTGCTGTACAAACTGAGCAAAGAAACCCGGGCTCTGCACAGCTTTTGCTAGGAATGACATCATCTGCTGCTGTCGTTGTTCCATCCCATGGAGTCGTTGGACCATCGTTTGCAGTTGGCCATCAGTGGCCTGCTGCTGCTGTCTCAACCTCACAAGCTCTGTCATGAGCACATTTTTGTCCCTTTTGAGCCTTTCAACTTCTTCCTCAAGCCCAAACTTGCCAACCTCTACACATGCCCCAACTGAAGAACTCTGTCCAGGTGGTTGCTGCGGCTGTTGACTGCCCTGTCCATGCACGGGTTTTCGTCTACTTATACTTTTTAAAAGGTGTTTCTGACCCCTCAGGAAACCCTCATTTGCAAATTCCCAGCGATCTGGATCAACTTTCCGGAAACCCTGTAGGGCCAATAGCATATGATTAAAATGCTCAACATCACACATATTGGAAGGATGGTCAAATTTTGCTCATGCTGACAGTGCTCTGCCATTTTAATATAGAAAGAACAGTAGCAGACAGAAGATAACCCGCACAAATCTAAATTTCAACAAAAGCTGATCCTAGTAAAACTGAATTCAAGAATGATCCTCATTTTCTTAAAATTTTTACCCGCAAAACATGCTCTTAGTCACATAACTGCCAATGCAAAAGTTCTTGCCAAGATGCTAGGTTTATGATCCTTCTTATTTTCTTCTCCCTTTGTGTTACAAGATCAAATATGAAGAATAACCAGCCACAAGTTTAAAAAATCCAGCACAGAATAATTGCATGACCATCTGCCAGAATGCTGGAAATTGGCTTGCAAAACAAATCACCATCAAAATCTATTAAAAAGAAAAAGATATTGTTTCACATAAAAGTGCAAGGGCAACAAATCATACAAAGAACAAAAACAATCTTATTGGAAAATGACTTGTCTAGAGTCACAGCTCCATTCATAGGAGACAGTACACAGGTTTCACACAGCCCCTGGGCTTGGCCAACTTCATGAAAAAGGAAAATAAGTTGGCACCATAAACAAATTGGTAGTCTGGAAGACCAGGAGGCTAATAATCCAAAAAAATTTCCACATGAAGAAACCAGAAAGCTCATCGCAATCCTCATTAAAGTAGGTTATGCAGCAAGGATTCCACTAGCAAACTTATTCACAACAAACCTCAATCTTCCTTATGAAACATACTAGGAATAAAAGAGACTTCACAGAACAACTGTATATTGCAAATCAAGCCTTAGATGCATGAAGCAATTAGCCATCAGTTGACCCACCTCCACCACACATAGCAGGTCATTCACCAAACTGCTTCCTCAATCTATTGCATAACACTCAAAATGAAATTGTAATAAAAATGCATCATCTCATAGAGGGATTTTACCATGAGTTTATTGATTGACTGTTTTCTTTTTTTGCGTGTTCCTTCCGATTATCCAGTCATGCCCAGGACGAGAAAGGATAGTTGAGATGTCCGTTTTTAATCAATAGTAATCAAATGCCTTAATAATGTCTTCAAATATGCTACGCCAACTTTTGATAATTCTGGTAAAGGGAAAAGATAACAATGTGAAACTTCAGACCCCAGAATTCTACACGATATTGCAATGTCATCCCCATTATTGATCTATGAAAACTATAGATCTTAGGTCCCATGGTTCGGTTATGCATGGGAGAATTAGCATCCCACGACAATTTTTCAGCACCACAACCCTCTTCTTCCCAACATACATACACAAAGCCTTATGTCCACAAACAAGTGCCTACACCCTATGCGATGCCCATCCCCCATCATTCACTTATGCGCCACTGTTTCTAGGGCCACAAGCCTACCCTTCCGTTCTTCAAGTCTTTTACCGGATGTGATTTATCCGGTGGCACTTGGCAGAATTCACTCACCCAGATGGATTCACCCGGCTGATGAAAGCTGAAGCCACTGATGTTGCTAATGCTGTCCTTGATGGCACCGATTGTGTGATGCTAAGTGGTGAAATGGCTCCAGGTTCAGCAAATCAAGTCTATCCCGGTCATCCATGTGAGACCCATAAAATGGACAAATGTGATAGACCTGGTTTAATTTCCTATGATTTATTGTCGCTCAGTGAGAACTTAGACAAGTATAGATATTCAATTCTTCAAGCCAAAACCAAAAGTAGGCCTATCTTTGCCCAGATTTTGTAATCACTAGTTTCCGCGCTTAAATGCCCCTTTCAACCAAAGAGCCGGATAGACTACGAGGAGATGCACAACGGTGTCTTGCCACCACAAAGACCCGTACTTTCGAATTAAATCAAATCTAAACCTCATTAAAGGACCGTTCAATCTAAAACAAATCCCGCACCCTAATACAATCCCCAATCCCTTTACAATTACCTATCTTCGCGCTAATCCTGCTCCAAAACTAGCCGTTGAAACTAGACCAGTATAGATCATCCACCACAAGCCAGCCTCAAGACTCTCAGGTCAACGTAGACGAAAACCACCAAAGCCAAAACTCCAATCAACACGGGTAAACGAAAGGCGGGAAAGAAAGAAGAGAGGAAAGCAAAAAAAGGGACAAGAGATGGGAGCCGCGTACGTAAGTGTTGAGCTGGCGAACGAAGCTGGAGAAGTTGTTGTGCTTGAAATACTTGGGCAACAAATCCCTAGCGAACTCCGCCGGCTTCCACACCACGAAGCTGTTGTTCGTGGCGCTCCACGACACGATCGAGTCCGTCGCCGGGTCGTCCACCATGTCGTACGTCTTGCTCAGGAAAGGCGGTGGCGCGTTCGCGCTCGACATCGGCGCGGGCGCGGGAGAAGGGGCCGCCGCCGGGCCGCCGCCGGGGCGTTGCTCTGCTTGGAGGCGCCGCCTGCGCCGTCGTCGCCGGCACCGTCCATCGGGAGCTGAGGCGATGAGGTTCAAGGGGGGGATTGGGGAGGGAGGAGGGCGGATTTTCTAGGGTTCTGCGGGAATCGGGGGGGAAGCCATGGACGTGAAGCCGAGGGAGAGAGAGGGTTAGAGGGAGAGAAGAGTAATTTCGCTAACGGTGGAAGAGAGTGAGCGGAAGAACAGAGCCAGCAGGCACGACCCGGTTGCGACCTTTATCGCGAAGAACATGCGTTGACAATCGTTTCTTTCTTTTTCTTTTTCTTTTTAATATATATATTTTTCTTCTTCTTTTTACATTGGTCAAAATCTTTTTTATTGGCTTCACAAGGTTTTCTGCATTTTCTTCACGCACCAAAACAGAAGGGGGAAGGAAATAGATTTCTTTTTTTTCCTCCTCTTTTTCCCATTTTAGGAATTCGTCCTTTTATTTTATTTTTTTTGTTATTTTCAACGGGCTTTATGGGCCGGTAGGGGCCGGGCTTTCGGGATTGTCCGGCCATCGATCGAGCTGCATCAGCAAGCCCAAGCCCAAAACCAACGCAGGGTCCGTTTGGTAGAGAAAAGCTATTTTACCTTCCAAATGGACTGTTGCTGCTGCCCGGTGAATTTTGATGATAAACTGCAATTGCTTTTCTGCCTTTCATGGAACTAGGAACTCCTCCCATCGCAAAACTCAGAAAGACAACCGAACTTACTGCCTACGCCGGAATTAGTGTCGGGAAGCTAGACAAAGCCGACGAGAGTACACTGTCGCGACTCGCGAAGGCACATCCCATCTAGGAAGCGGCGATCGCTCTTGTTCTCGTTCGGTCCCCTCGACGCTGTAAATCTCTCCGCACCGGTGTGAAAATGGATTTCGATGAGACCGTCGGTTTTTCGTGGCTTTAGGTTGGCTTTAGGTTGTCAATAAAAACTTTGTCGATGTCCTTGTTGAATGGCCCCATGAACACAACCAACACGGTCACTCTCCTAAATCTGTCAAGAATGTTTGCTACTGAATAAAGGGGGAGAGACTCCAAATAAATTAACAAATACCGAAGGGCATACCTGTTCACACGAAATACCAATATAATCACACTAATACACAATAGGCGGCCGCAACTCTTTCACGCGAATTGATACTTGCACATCACGTGTGTCTGCAGATGTACATGCATTCATCTTGAATGTCATCTATGCATTTGACAAAGGGTATATCACATACTATTGTTGGGTCGGCAGTTGGCAACCGACTAATGCCTATCGGGCATTGCAGTCCCCCTCTCCCAACCACATCAATAATTACAAGGTCGGGCAGGTCCGTGACTCTTGAGAAGCCGCCAAGGAACTAACAACGGCGAGGTCCTAATGAAAGACCATACACCTGAAGAATACGCCAACCTACAAGGTAGCCAGCATTTCCTTGCGAAACCCAGCATTCCCTTTCGGCACCAGTGCTTGGGTCTTGTGGGGAAAAACCATAGCCATCTGTCAGCAGCAGGTTCAGTAACACTTGATATGCATGACGACTGGACCAGTGCAGAAGCATCCGATTTTGATCATCTTAAGACTGTCTGAAACTAGAAAAGAACACCGCCCACGTGACGCTTTTTTGAACTGTGAAGCAATCCTACTGTTTAAAGAAGAGCTCGCGATGTCTATCATGAGCCTTCCTTATGGTATCAGCATCTCCCGCTCCATCAAGCAGCTGCAAGAAATTGGAAAGCAAATTAACAAACCGACAAGGAGAACTAACAAACCGCTGGCTTATCATGAGCCTTTCCGCCCATTTAACTATAACAAAAGGTGGAAAAAAAACACATGACAAAAACTCAGCTATCCAAGCTTTCGATCTTCACACATCATACATGACTCATTTTCTTATATAGTAGAAATGTATTCCACTTTCAAGCGTGGCATGTCTTTAGGCATAGCCGGGGTAGGCAGACCAACAAAAAACAAAAGGCCAATTTTGAACTCAACAGAGCGCATGCAAATCAGGATCCTGCTTCCTAATGTATCACTGACAACCAACAGCTCCAAAAGAGACACGGATACCTTGAATAAGAACACTGTCAAATAGTAAAACAGATCTTCCTAAACATCCAGGAATGTTTAGCAGAACTGGTATGATGTCCAATAGCAGCTTATTTAAGGGTTCAAATTGCAACCGGACATGCGAGTCAGAACATAGAGAAAATGACAAATGAAGAGGGTATAGACAACCTAAAATTTCTTACATTTAGACCAAAAACGTCACAATTATGCATGAATATGGTCTTCAGTGAGAGGAAGAGAAAGCAGATAACATGATGAAGATGACAATATCACATCCGCATATATTATTTGTCTTTTTCTCAAACTAAACATAATAAGTTTTATCAACAGAGCCACTATCACCTTGCAATTTAACAAGCACAGCACAGTAAACCATAATTGCCAAACAAAATTATGCAGACATCATCCCACTTGACTGAACATTTCGAATTCCATCAGAAAATGTTTCAAAGTTCTTTCTGGCCTTTTTAAGTAACTGAAAGAACATAAACTCCCCAACTATTTTAGAAAAGAGGTATGTCTAGCACAATGACACAGAGATTGTGGTATCGAATGGGACATAATAGGGGATTCAACACGGACAGGGTTTGTCACTTGTCATGAAAACGATATGTAACAGGTTAGGTTAGCCGGTATGTTTTGAAGAACTTGTGGGAGCATATTATGCGTATCATAGCAAATTGCTCATTTGCTGTAGTTATATTTGCTTGGAATTACTCATGAGATGCAATGCCAAACATAAATAATTAGATTTTGTTAACAAAAGCCCAAGACACTTGATACAATCAATAAAAAAAGGTTATCATTTTCAATGCATCTTATTTCTCGTGTTTTGTGTAGTCAGTGCATTAGAAATGCAAACATTTCTGTATTAAGTATGAATAACAAGTTCCCCAAGAGCACTTGTTAAAAAAACCCTAATTAATTAAGGTAAACTGCTAGTCTTTCTTTCAATGCATTCAAAAGTCTAAATTAGGTCAAAGAAGGAACGATGTCATGCTCACAAACAAATTGTGAGCATGATATTAATTTGGCATACTCTAATTTAAGGATGTGAAGGAGTCACTTGGATCACCAAATCAGTGATCCAGTCATAGGAGCATCCAAATTCTGAACAATGTATGCCTATCATGGTTTGCAAGGGAACGTAAGTTGTCACTTGTGCTGCTGTGCCTCGGTAAAACTGCAAAGTAGCTATATTGAATAAGACAATTCCAGTGACAAGCAAATTTTCAGAAATATGGAAAACAGAATATTCAGAAGAATCCTATTGCTTTCCTTTTAGGAAATTCCACACATTTATACTTTAAAAGTTTAAAATATGAGAGAACCTTTTCACAATCTTTTAAAGGAACAAATTCAAGGCTTCTTTAGAAGGAGAGATATTTATACCTCTAAAAGGATGCTAGATAGTTCCTCTTCTTCAGCTATACCTGCAGTATCAGAGGTATCAGCATTGAACACAATGAACTTCTAAACAAAGCTGTCCGATGGATCAATTCTTCTTGGCAATGACAGCTGTCTCCATGGAAACTAAGGTCTGCATGCATTCAAAAAGCAAATAATCAGCATTAGCACTGGCCTAAGAGAACAAGATTAGTAAGTTAAGAGAACAAGATTAGTTGCCAAAATAGGTCAAAAAGAATGAGGAAGCCCAGAGTAACCCAAGGAACGATTGGGACAGCTAGACATGTTCAGGTGTTTCAGCTTAGTGGCCTGCCAAACAAGAAAAAGAACCAAAAGCAATGTACTATTTAACCAAAGAAATCCAGTCCATTATGTCACAGATTCAATATGAGGAAGCCCAGAGTAACCCAAGGAACGATTGGGACAGCTAGACATGTTCAGGTGTTTCAGCTTAGTGGCCTGCCAAACAAGAAAAAGAACCAAAAGCAATGTACTATTTAACCAAAGAAATCCAGTCCATTATGTCACAGATTCAATTGACAGCGGAAATGCATGTATCAATGCATTACTATGCTAGACAGAGCTTTCTGAATACTAAACTGACTCTTTCTTTTCCTTCCTGTGTGTGCACATGCATACGTGTGTGGTGTGTGGGTATGTGTGTGTGTATTGGGGTGCAAGCAAAAGAGAGGGAGAGAAAGGAGAAAACGTACAAACAATCAACTGAGATAATTTGTTTCCTTCCAAATAGCATAACACTTTGCAAAGCTAGCCTATTGCAGGAAAGAGTATGTCTGTACATATGGAAAAATAACACTCACCCTGTTAAAACTGGAGATTAAAAAGAACTACCAGCTCGGAGCCTCGCCTGCTAGGTTTCTGGTCAGCAGAATATTCTGATTCAGTCCCCCGATAACTGGTAAACATGGACTTTTTCAGTAGCTGGCTAATATGCATTTGACATGTACATTGCATAGCAGTCTCACCTTTCTTTGCCAAATATGTAAACAGTATAGAATACTTGTGCAGATTTATTATCTCGAGTTGAATTTCTTTCCTAAAATATCAGATTATGTAAATCAGTACTCTAAAGTATTATGAAAATTTCTTCCATTATAAGAGCAATTAACTGTCCTCCTTCCATCTTACTACCGAACTCTCCATCTAAATTCCCCTGCCCCAGTCAAACAAGCAACAAGTGTTTGCTTACATCATTACTGATCACAGCATACTAAACTAGAGCTTACATACAAATGCAACACGACCATGTCAGCAGCAAACATGGAAAAAGCATTTATATGCAGATGTTGCACAATAATGTTCATGTGAAGAAAAGCGAGCTGATCCACTCCACACCAGCAAGCACACTTAAGGATGTGTACACGTAAATATGCACTTACATGCAAATGGTGCATCTCAGTGGACCCCATACAGCCCTGGCATACACGCACGCTCACTCTTGTAGAACCCCATATAAATGAACTTGATCGCCACTCCACAACATGTGTACACAAACATGTACTTGCAAATGTCTAGAACCAGCCTCAATAAACTAACGAGAATTCAATAACAGCAACATTGGCTGTCTTATGATGTTAACATTTACAGCATGAAATTAACTAAGATTTAACAGCGTAGAGACCAAGGCTTTCGATGCATATCCCAAATACATCCAATGCCAAGTTGATTGATTCTTGTCAAGACACCCCTTCCAGGTTCCACTACTTTCAAAGAAGTCACGAATTATACAGAAATTGAAGATGCTAGAAAAATCATAATGAATATTAGTATGAACGACTCACCTTCTGGTGCTTATCAAATCAATCTTTCATCCACTCCACAGTTTCTAAGCCATTCTTCTGCATTTCAAGAAGCATCTCTTCCTTTTTCTTCATATTGCCAGTTCTGTGATAGGCAGCTGCAAGGACATTGTATGTTGCCACATCAGGAGCAACTCCTTGTCTTTTCATCTCATGAAACAACAACTCAGCCATGTCCATGCGTCCTTGCTTGGAGAATCCATCAATCAGACAGGTAAAAGTAAAAACGCTAGGAAGAACTCTTTTCCTTGACATTTGATTGAATAACGCCCAAGCCTTCCTAATTTCTCCAAGTCTACAAAAGCCAGCTATGATAGATGTGTAGCATATATCATCAAGAGGCAAACCCTCTTCAATCATCTCCATGAACAAAGCATAAGCTTTGTACATATGTCCCTCATGACAGAAAATGTTTATAAGAATAGTATTCGTGACCACGTCAGGCATCATACCAGCTTTTAGCATTTTCCCATACAACTTTCGAGCTTCTTTCAACTTTGAGTTTTTTGCAAAACCGTCCATAAGAATACTACACATGACAACATCTGGGAATATATTTTTCTTAAGCATTGGAGCAAGGAGCTCCCATGCTTTCTCTGGTTTTCCCTCCTTGCAGAGTCTGTTTATAACTGTAGTATACATATATGAGGTGCGAAATATGTCCTGGTCTAGTTTCAAAGCTTCCTGAGAATTTCCTTCTCTGCAATATTGGCAAAATCCATCAATAATATTTCTAAAGCTGGAAGTGCAGGGATCAACGTCATGATTGATCATCTCTTGAAAAAGTCTGCTGGCAGAATCGATGTGACCCTGATTTACAAAACCATCAATTAATATGTCATAAGCAATATTGTCATACTCATAGCCACGATACCCAATATCTCGGAAAAAACCATGCGACAATTCCATCAAACCTGCCTTGCATAGACCATAACAAAGTGAGCTATAGCTAACTATTGTAGGTTTAATGTTGGAAACTTCCATCTCATGAAACAGACTTAGACTTTTCTCAACATCCCCATTCTTGCAGAACCCATCAATCAAAATGCTATAGCTATAGACATCTGGAAATACACCACAGTTCTGCATCTCCTCCAGTACTTCCAGTGCCTCTGACAACTGGCCTTTCTGGCAAAAACCATAAATAACAGCATTATAACAATAATCATTTAAAAGCAGGCCCTCCTTCTGCATTGTCCGTATCAAATCCAAAGCAACCTCAATGGCACCAACTTTACAAAGTCCATGTATGAATGTACCATATGTTACAATGGTGCAGCTTATCCCACCATTCTCCATATCTTCCAGGATTGCTGAAGCACGACTGAGAAATTCATCCGCACTAAGATTTAGCTTAGAAAGAGAGTTCAGCATAATTGTATAGGTCCTCACATTAGGTGCTGGCCCACGATTTTTCATGATGTCAAATAACTCTTTAGCAACGTCCTCTCTATCTGCTTCAACAAAGCATTTGAGCAAGAAGTTGCTCGAGTAGACATCAGGCTCGAGCCCAATTTTCGTACCCTCTGAAAACAGATCTTTGGCATTCTTAAGCATTGAATTGGCTGCAAAGACCTTTATCAGTACATTATAAATAACAGCCAATCCCACCGCATCAGCCAGCCTATCAAGCAGAAAGTCGGTCAATTCTTCCAACATGTCTGCATCCAACTCCTTGAAATAGCAAACCACGTCTCTCAGCAAGGCATAAACTTCAAGCCGCATGCCCGTGACCGCGAAAACATGAACAATCATCCTAAGGGCCACAACGGAATCTTCCAACCCGTGTTCATTCACAACTCTCTGGAATCTAATTCTCCAGGCGACCTCCCAATTCAAAGACTTCAGCACTCTACCGACTAAAGAGAACAACCTGTACTTACTCCTCTCTTCGCGTTTCCAATTCTCAACCTCTGGATTTTCATCAAACACGTGGCGTCCATCTTCGCGCCCCCACGTCACAGCAGGTTTCCAAGCCTCAGCCTCCGGAATTCCCGCAAACGCACGGCTCCTCCCTTCGTGCCTATACGTCAGGGCGGGTCTCCAAGTCTCGACTTCCGGAATTTCATCGAACACGTGGTCCTCAACCAGCGCGGCCGAAGAGACCGCGCAATGCAACCGGAAAGGCGGTTGCTTTCGCAGGACCGCGGAATGGCGAAGCAAATGGAAACGGTTAAGCGTGCATTCCGACGGAGACATACACCCATGAATAGCTCGAAGTCGCCGGGCGACGATCAAAAGGAAGGTGCTTTCTTCCGAAGTGTTCGGCAAAGACGGAGCTTTCCCAGCTTTCCCACCGCTGAATCATGCCTCATGGGTTCGGAAAGAGAACGGCGAGCTGGAGAACGAAACGGGACATGCCACGATTGAAGTTGTGAACTGAGAAGTGCCCACTGCCCAGTTGTCCACTCCGAGTATCTACGCGCGCGCGCGCAGGAGAGGGAGAGGGGGAGAGAGAGAGAGTGCAGAGAGGAGTACCGACAGGTTTTCGGTGCTGAAGGGGGAGACTTCGCGCAGCGGCTGCTGTTTGGGACATGAACTTCCCTGGTTCCTTCCTTTGCCCGGATTGCTTGGCAGTGTTTTGTTTTTATTTTTTATTTTTTTTAATCATTTCCGAACACCATTTGTTTTGGTCGGTTCTACTCTACTAGAATTTACTAAAAATATAACTCTTATTTTTAAACTTTTATCATGCCATACTTTTATCTACCTACTGCAAAATATATAAATCAAAATTCATATTTAAAATTAAATCATCTCCACTTCAAGCATTGAGATTTAAACCCATCAGGCTATCATCTCCTCATTCTTTTGTAAGAAGGATGGTCAGTAGACAAATCTCATGGTTCATTTCTAAACATTAGACATCGCAGGGATACATAGAAAGTATTTTCCATTCCAATTTAATTGTTTTCTTTTTTGACCGAAACTCTTTTCAATGGTTTTATTTTAAAAGCATGATTTACGAAATTATACATCATTCGTTTAGGATGCAAAGATAAGAAACCTTAATAGCCTTTAAAGAGAGAAATAATCATAGATATACCAGTTTTGGATTTTTCGTGATCAAAAAATTAATTTTAGATAAATTTGTCACATGTGTACTGAGTTGGAGTTTTTCAGGGTATTAATCCTTATTTCAAATAAATGATTAACTTTTTGGCTAATCAAGGCATTTAGTGATTTATCTCTTGTTCTTTTTTTAAAGTTTTTCCTTTTTTCTTTTTTCTAGTTTTGTTTTCTTCTTCGCTTGTGGCTGGCCAGCAATCAACAATGTCAGAAAGGGTTGGGCAATGGTCTCCCTTGCCCAATTTGGCAAGGGCCACCTTCACCGGCCCTTGGTAAGGGCCAACAAGGACCTGTCACCTATGGCCAACTAGGGCTTGGCGATCGCCCTTGGGAGGCCGCCTTTGTGGCCATCAATGAGGTTAGTCCTAGCCCTAGGTGAGGTTGCCCTCGCTGAGACCTCGTCAGCCCTAAGTAAGGCCAACGAGCACTGGTAGGCCCTAGTTAGCCCTTACTAGCGACTA
Source organism: Eucalyptus grandis (assembly GCF_016545825.1). Lineage (NCBI taxonomy): Eukaryota > Viridiplantae > Streptophyta > Magnoliopsida > Myrtales > Myrtaceae > Eucalyptus > Eucalyptus grandis. Next base: position 2,619,047 of record NC_052616.1, read on the forward strand.
GCAAGGTTGGCAGAGCTTTTGCCCCAAAAAAAAAGAACTAAAATTAAATTTGTAATTAGACAAAAACTTCCATGATTGGTCGCAATAGTTAGCCAACCGATGACCTACAAGGTCAAGCCTTTATTTGAAATGACCATGACCACTTTAGACTTTTATTTGAAATAATCATTACCACTTCATACCCTTATTGATACAAAGTTTATTTTATGTCCTTATTTGAGAGAATGATAGCACTCCATGCCCTTATTTGGAATTTTCCCTATAGATAGGAGTTTTTTTTTTTTTTTTTGTCAAATATATATACTAAACCAATCTCCCCCAAACTTTTGTTTAGAATTTTATAATTTTACATTTCAAATATAAGAAGTGATTGGTTACAAAATGAGTAAGATCTAAAACCTATCATGTCAAAATCAGTTCTCAGTTCATAGAATCAAACCGATCAACCGTTAATTGACCTACTTTTATTTAGTTACTCTATCGTCTAAGTTAGTTCTATAAAAGTGATCAATTGGAATACCATATGGTTTGGTTATGTAAGAATGCTCAATCCTTTTTATAATATTTTGCAAAAATTTAAAATCAAGACTTGTAGAGTTTGATTTTGAATTGTTTCATACCCATTTTTATATGAAAACCACGAATCGACCTGATCAAGATTAGTTGCCAAGTATTTTACCTCGGAACCAAACAGGTCCTGATGCGAATTGGCTTGTGATCTGTTGGGTAAAGTCGGTTCGATTCGGTTCCAGCTTGAATCGGCCCGTTTGCTTACCCCTGCCAATTATATCGGAGGAAGCTTGTGATCTATCGATGTAGATGTCTAAGGCCTTTATCGAGAAAATAAATAGTACAAGGGGCGCCTTTGGAGAAAAATCCATAATATGGGGCTCAATTAAGATTTTGAAAATGATGAGATCTAGCCACAGTACTTCATCGCCCGAATCCTGAAGGAACCAAAAGGCGAAACAGCGAAAAAACGCTTCCTTCGCGGTGGCCGAGATTTTGTAGAGCGGCGGCCGGTGATTCTCCAGTGGGTGATTGACGGCGTCAGGTGGTGGTTCGGCGGTCGTCCTCTTCCGGCGAGAGGGTGGGCGTTAAGGCCGGTCACAGCGAGAGAAAAAGCAGTCCCGGCAAGTCTCCGTTTCACAGACTTTATGGCTTGAAATTATCGAGCGATTTTTCGTGTTATTTGCGCTTGTTATCGCTACTGTATTGATGTTCTAGAAATCGGTATTCTATTAATCGGATTTTAGTTCAGTTCGTTGCTAGCTTGATTCAAAGCGGGGTTAGGTGTGGTCTTTCGTTTGATCTGTGTAAATGTGAATACTGGTTGATTTCGTGTGTGCTTGTTTCGAATCTTTATGGGGTTTATGAGTTTCTTGTTGACGGGCTTTTGTAATTTTCGTTTTACGCGAAGTGTGGTCGAAAAAGACTTGGTTTTTGATGATGGATAATCGTGGGTAAGGATGGGTTTTTCACTGAAATTGTTTGGGATGGGATTTAATTGTTACCTGCCTTGTTCAACTAGACTGGATGGGTAGAATGTTCAGTCCTTGAGGCGAGGAGCTGGTGACCATTGATTAAGTTTTTCAGTCCTTGTGGCTAGAGTTACGGGGCTGAAGATCACCTTGTCGGCTGAATTTTCTTTATTTCTGTGAGAAAAGGGAATGTCAAGTGCTACTGTCGGACTTTGAACAAAAAGCTGTTGGATGTCAATGGTGGATTTGTGTGCAAGCATGTTTCTGCGTTTCCAAATATTCACGTCCCAAACCTTGTCATACTATATGTTCAGAAGGGTGTCGTAGCTAGTGATGGTTCAAGCTGACTATTTGGATGAAAGGTGGAGTACTGAGCTTGCTCTTATGTTATGATCCCTTTACAAAGTAGTGTATACTTGCAAGTAAGCTGTGAGAGATGAAATGTGGATTAAGCTGGTTTGCTGAAACTAGTGGATAGAAACTCATAAAATGAAGCAACACTAATTACCCATGACCGCATAGCCGCTGCCACTTTCTGTGATGACTGTACATCAGTGCCATTCGGGAACTTTCTTTCTAATTGAACTCCTAGAGCTTGCTTGTCATCATGCCCTTCTATTTAATTGAATACCTAGAGCTTGCTTGTCATCATGCCCGTGAGTGGTGTTTTCCTCATGAGCAATCCTTGCTTCTGGACCGTCTTCTGCTTTCACCACCATATTTTTCAAGCGTGGATTGCTTAGTTTATTTGGTACTTTTGGCCATTTCTTTCACACATCATCTCCAATAGCATCCCAAGCCATCTGGTTCCTAGGTCACCAAAGAAGCGTTAACAGTCTAATATGTTCATGCTCCTATTGATGCTAATAAGAGGTAGTGAAAGGTCACTTGTAAGAGCTCATGAATGATTGTGGAAACTGCTTCTTCCAGGGAATGGGTTTGTGGACATTACTTGAAGGCCTTTTGCTTCTTGCCAATGCTCTTGCAATATTGAATGAGGACCGTTTCTTAGCTCCCAGGGGCTGGGGCTTCCAAGAATTTCCAGGCGGGAAAGCGAAATCATTAAAAGGACAGGTTATAGGTCTCATTTATGCAACACAGTACTTAAGGGTTCCCCTTATTATCTTAAACAGCATTTGTATAATCATAAAGCTGGTCTCTGGCTAGTATCTTGTGGTAACCATACCCTATGAGAAGCTTAATTGGTATGTCCTTCCTCACATATGTTGTGCCTGTAACATCTATTTTTCCTCTCTTTTTTTTGAATTTGCACTGTGAAGAACAGAGTTTTAGAGAAGATTGGGCTATGTTTTTTATCTCTAGGGGGTGATGATGGTGAATAGTACAGTTCATTAGTCATTTACAATGGAAGAATGTGCTCATTTGACGATGTTGATGTTTATTGCTTTTCATTTGATTGTATTGAACTTGTGAAGGAATGCATTTTTTGAGGTAGAAAAATTTTGCCAATAGTTTTGACTCCCTCTTATGTGGACTGGTCTAAATTCTTGGTACCTTTTCAAGTATTGTGGTTTCATCCCTTTATTTCCCGGGGGTAATGAAACCAGAGATCTGGACCTTTGAGTGGCCAATGAGACTGATTGAAACGTTTAGGACTTCTGGAATAATCGAAAGGTTTGTGGGCAAAAATCTGGGTTCCGGAGGTAGAGATTTAGTGCAATGATTTGGGGCATTCCTTTTCTGTTGTCCAGTTTGCCATAATAGACCTCAATGGGGTCTTCCAAGATGGCCCCTGGTTTATCAATGGTATCTCTTCAGCAAGGGATCCCAAGTTCTGCCCTTCCAAAGCTGCCATGTCGCCGGTGGCAGTCTCAATTTGTATCCTAGAGTTGGGGCGTTCGGTTCTCTGATATGGAAATGTTGAAGAAGGTAGGAAGTCGGGTCGGACTGGTTTTGAGAATCAATTGGGGAGTGCCGTAGCTTTGCGAGGTTTAGCGTCCAAGTTCTGTATTGTGATGTCGAATTTGCATTTCTAGATGTGCTTCAATTCTGGTTTGGTCGTTCTCAGAAAGGACCGATGCATATATATTGCCTGAGAGCATGAAGGCGGCAGCCGGCCGACATGCACAACCCGCAGGGACTCACAATTGTTCCTCTACCGACGCAAAGGACTGTCTGATTTGTAAACAATAAAATTGCACATTTCAATTATGAGGTTGCCCTTCGACCAAAAAAATAAAATAAAATTTATGAGGTTGCCCTTTTAATGATGACTTTATCTTATTAATAATCTGTTTATTTTATGGAAAACTTTTTTTGGACAAATATTTTCCTCATTTTTCATTATTTTATTTGCTTAGAAAAATGATTTAATGAAAATTTGTACTTGAATTCTGGAAAATGATTTCCTTTTTAAAAAATCGAAAATTATTTTCTAAAATATGATTAAATAGCAAGGCTTGGATTAGATGCTCTGCGTTTGGGCACAAGAATCCATATTCTTATTCTTGGGCCCATGGCCCCATGGTAGAGGTGGCAAGCTGGGTTTAGATCTATATATGATCCATTTAAATCATAAATGGGTCATTTAGTTTTTGAGAAAAAGTAGTTAAATGGATTTAATAATCAAAGACTTAAAATAGGTGGGTCTTAAGTGAGTCTTAAATGGGTTGGATTTAGAATCCACTTTAATGAAAACCTCACAATCTCTCTCTCTTCCTTCTTTAACTTTACAAAAATATATTTTTTATAAAAATCGAAATTATAATTATTTTTTATTTTAATTTTCTTTTCTTTTTCTTTCTTCCTCCTCCTTCCGATGGTTTGGCATGGTGATTACCGGGTGATCGACCTGGCGAGCCTCGAGCTCGCCAAATCGGCAAGACTCAAACTCGCCGGTGTGTCGGGTGAGGCTCGACCCTCACCGGATTCAAAGGGCAAGCTCAAGCCTCACCAATGGGCGAGCCTTAAGCTCGCCGGGTGTCAATGGCGTCAACGAGGGCGAGCTCAAGGCTCACTGTGGCGGGTTGTCACCGTTGTCGTGGCCAAGAAACACCAAAGAAGAAAAAAAAAAAAAAAAAAAAAGAGAAAAAGGAAATTAAAAATTATATTCTTAAAAATAAAAATAATTTTAATTTTAATTTTAATTTTTAAAAATAAAAAATAATTAAAATTGATTTTTAAAAATTATTTGTCCATTAAATTTGTGTTGTATAAAACTATATTAACAATATCATTTTTAAAATATTGTATATAAAATAAATAATTTTTTTTTAAGTTTAGTTAAGTGGGTTGGGTATGGATTGAGTATAGATCGGGTCTAGTATGAGTCAAAAATTTTGCATTGCAATAAATGGGTCATAAACGAATTAAATAGATCCGACATGACCCGACTCAAACTCGACCTGACCCACCCGTTTAGGCCCTATTTGGCAATTTCTATTCATGTTTTCCAGAACACAAATTTTTGTTCTTTTATTTCGGGAAACAAAAAAAGAACAGAAACACATTTATTTACACTTTTGTTCCTGGGCGAGAACAGATTTAGAACATAAACAAGAAGTATAAAAACATGTTTCTTATTCACGAGAATACTTCCGAGAAACACTTTTATTCTTCTTTTTCTTCTTCCTTTTGCCGATCATCGACCTTGGCCATGGCCGGTGCCGGCGACCGGCCAAACAAGGGCCGGCAACCTCGCCGAAGCATCCCCCAACCCCTAGAGAGGCCGAGAAACGGCGTGGCGTGCGGCCTGAGCCTCACCGAGGCTGGGCCTTGCCAGGCTAGGGCAAGGCCGAACCTTGGGGCGGGCCGGCCTTCGGTGAGGCCGATCTCGCGCTAGCAAGCAAGCTTGGCTCGCTGCATTTGGGCGAGCTTGAGCTCGCCTAGCCAAGGCGAGCCTTGCCGTGGCCGGGCGAGGCCGCCGTAAGGAAGAAAAAAAAAATGAAAAATAAAATAAAAATATTTAAAAATTTTAAAAAATTATACAAGTTTAACAAACATGTTTTTGTTGTTTTTTTTTTATTCCAAGAATATAAATTTTGTGCAGCTACCAAACACGTTCTTCTATTCAAAATTGTTCCCGTAACAAAAATAGTTTTTTCTATTTCGTTTCTAGGAACAATTTTTGAAAGAAATCCTTACCAAAGGCACCCTTAATGTGTCTAGCCCATAGTAACGAGCCCGGGATTTAGCGGCTGAGGCTGAGTTCATTGAGTCCTATTGAGGCCAAGCTCGAGTCTAAAGAGGTCAAGCTTGGAACCTCAACACCCCAGCTTGGGTCTACAAAGGCCGAGCTAAAGATCCCATTGCTCGTGCCCGCATCTTCAGCACCTAGAGTCCATTAAGGTAGAGCTCAAGTCCATAGTGTTCATGCTCAAGACCTGCACTTGGGATTAGATCCATCAAGTCCTTACTCATGACCTTGGTGCCAATGCCAGGGTCCTTGGTGACCAGGCCCAAGTACATCAAGATCAAGCTCGAAACCCTAGCACTCATGCATGTGTCCCTATGCTCGGGATATAGTGCATCGAGGCTAAGCCTAGGACTCTATTGCTAGTGCCTGGTTCCATCGAGGTCGAGCCCATGTCCATCAAGGTGGGGTTTGAGCTGGCACACTCACCTAGGTCCATTGAGGCCAAGCTTGAAACCCTAGCACTTGTGCCTTTATCCATCAAGGCTTGGCTTGAGTCCATCAAGGTTAGGCATGGAACCCCAGTGCTCATGCTCAAGTCCTCTAGACTCATACTCGAGTCCATTAAGGTTAGGTTGGGACCTTAAAGCCATACACTGATATGCAACACCCGATTCCATTGAGACTAGACTTAGGATCAATGCCTATGCTTGTACCCAGGACTTAGGTGCCCATGCTCAGGTTGTGGTTCATTGAGGCCAAACCCAAGGCCTTGGTATCCATACTTGATTTACCGGTTATCCATAGGTGAGTCATTAGCACCCGTGTAAGGATAATTTGATCTTCCTAACCAAACAACAAGAAATATTTTCTGGTTCATTTTTAGGTTTTAGCTAAATATTGAAAAATATTGTTATTTTTTTGGAAAATAACTTTTTGGAAAAGATTTTATTTCCAATAATTTATTTCCCTACTTTCTAGTGTTTGTTGAGTATGATTTTCATAGAAAATCATTTCTTTTTTTATGAAATTTTTAGTGAAACACACGCACACCCTAAAACCGACTGTTATGCGGTTTGCCATAATAGACCTCAATAGGGTCTTCAAAGATGGCCCTCGGTTTATCAATGGTATCTCTTCAGCAAGGGATCCCAAGTTCTGCCCTTCCAAAGCTGCCATGTCGCCCGTGGCGGTCTCAATTCATATCCTAGAGTTGGGGCATTCGGTTCTCTGATATGGAAATGTTGAAGAAGGTGGGAAGTCAGGGCGGACTGGTTTTGAGAATCGATTGGGGAGTGCCGTAGCTTTGCGAGGTTTAGTATCCAAGTCTTGTTGGATAAACCATCGGACAGGAATATCTGTATTGTGATGTCGAATTTGCATTTCTGCATGTGCTTCAATTCTGGTCTGGTCGTTCTCAGAAAGGACTGATGCATATACATTGCCTGAGAGCATGAAGGCGGCAGCCGGCCGACATGCACAACCCGCAGGGACTCACAATTGTTCCTCTACCGGTGCGAAGGACTGTCTGATTTGTAAACAATAAAATTGAACATTTCAATTATGAGGTTGCCCTTTTAATGATGACTTTATCTTATTAATAGTCTGTTTATTTTATGGAAAACTTTTTTTGGAAAAATATTTTCCTCATTTTTCATTATTTGAATTGCTTAGGAAAATGATTTAATGAAAAATTTGTACTTGAATTCTGGAAAATGATTTCCTTTTTAAAAATCGAAAATTATTTTCTAAAATATAATTAAATAGCAAGGTTTGGATTAGATGCTCTGCGTTTGGGCACAAGAATCCATATTCGTATTATTGGGCCCATGGTAACGAGCCTGGATTTAGCGGCTGAGGCTGAGTTCATTGAGTCCTATCGAGGCCAAGCTTGAGTCTAAAAGGTCGGGCTTGGAACCTAGCACCCTAGCTTGGGTCTACAAAGGCCGAGCTAAAGATCCCATTGCTCGTGCTCCGCGTCTTTAGCACCTAGGCATGAGTCCATTAAGGTAGAGCTCAAGTCCATAGCATTCATGCTCGAGACCCTATACTTGGGATTGGATCCATCAAGTCCTGACTCATGACCTTAGTGCCAATGCTTGGGTCCTTGGGTCCTTGGTGACCAAGCCCAGGTACATCAAGATCGGGCCTGAAACCCTATCACTCATGCCTGTGTCCCTATGCTCGGGATAAAGTGCATCGAGGCTAAGCCTATGACTCTAGTGCTTGTGTCCGGTTCCATCGAGGTCAGGCCCATGTCCATCAAGGTGGGGTTTGAGCCAGCACACTCACCTAGGTCCATTGAGGCCAAGCTTGAAACCCAAGCACTTGTGCCCTTATCCATCAAGGTTAGGCATGGAACCCCAGTGCTCATGCTCAAGTCCTCTAGACTCCTACTTGGGTCCATTAAGGTTAGGCTGGGACCTTAAAGCCATACATCGATTTGCAACACTTGGTTCCATTGAGACCGGACCTAGGATCAATGCCTATGCTTGTACGCAAGACTTAGGTGCCCATGCTCAGGTTGTGGTTCATTGAGGCCAAACCCAGGGCCTTGGTATCCATACTTGATTCACCAGTTGTCCATAGATAAGTCATTAGCGCCCATGTAAGGATAATTTGATTTTCCTAATGAAACAACAGGAAATATCTTCGGGTTCATTTTTAAGTTTTAACTAAATGTCGAAAAATATTGTTATTCTTTTAGAAAATAACTTTTTGGAAAACATTCTATTTCCAAGAATTTATTTCCCTACTTTTCTGGTGTTTGTTGAATATGATTTTCATAGAAAATAATTTCTTTTTTTTTAATGAAATTTTTAGTGAAACACATGCACACCCTTAAACAACATGGGCACCCACAATATGTCAAAGTGAAAATTTAAGGTTGAAATGGCTACTGAATTTGCTCTTAATATTTAGAAAAACAGCTTACTAAATATTTGGTTTAGTTTGCGAGATGAATATTAGTTGTTGTGGAATAACGAAGACCTAAGTGACCAAAAATAAGAAAGGTTTTTGGTATAAAAAAAAAAAGATATTGAGAAAATTTTCAATTGAACTTTGGAAAGTGCTAAATATCTAAGGCATCGTAATTACATTTTTTGGCCTCCAGTTGGATGTTACATATCATTCATCATGAGCTTTCTCATGCAATTCCCAAGAAAAAGTTTGATTGTCTTTTCGCGTTTGATTGTCCGACTTTTCTCGTCCGTATGCATCCACGCATCGACGCTATCGTCGGTATGTGCCGCTGTCGTGCGCATCTTAGCTTCAATGGGATTTTTTTTTTCGAAGGAGAAGGTTGATCGATGAGGGCATTGGATTTCCAAGGTATTAGGAACGTAAGTGGTTTGACCATGAGCTGGATCCCCAAAACATGGGAAAAAAAAACAAAAGAGCAGCTCGAGTGTTCTGACTAGTCTACTTAATCTGGGTCTTCTCAACGAAGTGCTCTGATGGAAAAAAAAAAAAAAATGAAGTGCTCTGATGTGTTGGAGATGGAATTCGATTGGACGGACGAGAGTCCGTTGATATTGTTTGATTCTATTTTTTTCAACCGGTTTTTAGTTGAAATTGATGTGACGAGATTGAAGCAGCGGACTGGATTGACGCCGTCTCTCTTGAATTCTCTTCCTTTGAAATCGTGTTCTCTCTTCTATTTCTCTGTTTCTTTACCTTCTGCAAATTTTCTGTTTGTTTTATTTGGGGGGTTGAATTGGACAGCAACGTGCTGCTCAAGTCTTCCGGTCAAATTCGATCGACTCAGACGAACCAACAAGATGTGGAATGTTCTCTTTGGGAGTTGGACGGTATTATTCTAAAAATACGAGTAGGCGGCTGAGGGTTGCCAATTGCCTTTTTTGTCCAAGACAAAGCATTTAGGAGGGCCGGAGTTTTAAAGAAAAAGTAAGGTTTTTGTTTTTTTGGGCAAGTTACTTCTGCACTGGTACTTTTTTCTTTGTGAGTTACCGGTTTCCTTAAACCCTCAAATAAATAAAAACTAACCTTTTTTTTTTTATTGTAAATAATTTTTATAAAAATAAATTTTTTTTCGTGAAATTTTTAGTGAGACATGCATCCTAAAAGAACATGGACGCCAACCATATGTCAAAGTGAAAATTTAATGTTGAAATGATTATTGAATTTGCTCTTTATATTAAGAAAGATGGCATTCTAAATATTTGGCTTAGTTTGCGAGATAAATATAAGTTGTTGTGAAATGATGGAGATCTAAGTTGAAAAAAAAAAAAAAAAAGGAAAGGTTTTCGGTAAAAATAAGATGCGACAAAATTTTCCATTGAACTTTGGAAAGTGCTTAATATTTAAGGCATCATGATTTAGAAATTTAAAAGATTCAATTTACTTTTGAACTACATTTTTAGCCTCTAGTTCGATATTACACCATTATCATTCATTATGAGCTTTTTCATGAAATTTTTGGGGACAAGATTGAGGTTAATTTAAAAAAAAAAAAAAATTGTGTTTGCTTTGTTATATATAGAGAGAGAAGAGATATTCAGATACAAAATTAAATATTTCTCAATCAACAATACTATAGTGTATGCATCCCTTTGCTCCAATATCAATTGTAGTATGCATAAGCGTTATTATGATAACACGAGAGAATTGTAATAGACAACTAAAAACACACTAGTAATATAACACTCAAAATAATCACTTCCACACAGCTATGATATACTTCTGTCTCAACATACAAAATACTTGTACTCAAACTTATTTAAAATTTATTAAGAAAGTACAATTTAATAATATAATTTTTAAAAAGTGCAATTAAATCTCAAAGCTTATTACAAAAGTACAATGAAGTTCTAAAATTTTTAAAAAGTATAATCAAGTCTTAAAACTTATCAAATCAATTAAATCAAGTTCTTCTATTGATAATAATTTTTGAAAATTTTAAAATTTAATTGTACTTTCATGACAAGTTTTATAACTTGTAGCACACTTATGCTAATTCTCACGTGTGTAATGGAGAATTCTTTCTTTGCTTTCTTCGTGCTTGTGGCTTCTTGTTTTTATATTAGGGGTTGACTCCAACAAACAGTCTAAACTCTCTTATTTTATAAAAATCAAAAAATCATTATTTTATTCCTTCCTCTGTTTCAACGCTACTTTTTTAAAATAAAAATAAAAATAAATTCGAAGCCCGAACCGGCCCGGATCCGTAGCTTTATTTTGAGGCGGCAATGGCAGGACCAGCATTTTTGCACCGGCGTCCTCCGTGTCTTCTCCTCCAACCTCTCCGCCACTCCTTCAACGACGACGATGCACAGCTCCACCGCCAGACGACCTGGGCGCGGTTCTCGGCGGCACCGGAGCTCCCGCCCGGACGGAAACTGGAGAACCAAGCCTCTTGGCGGCGGCGGCGGCGGCGGCGATGACCACGACGGTCGATCGCAGTTGGAGTCTCCCGAACCGGAGATCGATCACGAGTCTCTCCCCTCCACTTCTCTGCGAGAGCCTCGCCCGAGGCTCCGAGGGTCCGGGAATCCGCGGAGCCGCCGGTGGGCGCCGCGCGATCGGTCGGGAGCTCGGTCCGCCGGGAGCTCCGACGTGGACCGGGCGGAACCGGAGCTGCCGAGCTCGTCGGGCCTCGAGGAGAGGAAGGCGAGCGGCGCCGACGCGGTTAGGCCGGGCTCCGGTGAGAAGGTGGGCGGAGACGTGGCGCCGAATGAGAGGGAAGCGAGGGAGGCGAGTGGGGACGTGGACGGTGTTGTGGCGGAGCTGGAGGAGTTGAGGCTGGGGATGGAGGAGCCGGAGTTGGAGGAAGAGCAGCTGAATTCCAACGATCAATTGCAGGAGGACGAGGTATGTGACTTCGATGGAGGATTGCTGGCTTCTTGCTGTCCTTCAATTATCTGCTGAAGAGGAGTTGATAATGAACGTGTAAAGTAAGATCATAGGAATTTGTTGGTGCAGAAAAACGTCGTTATTCGTTAATGGCCGTAACGTGGATATTGAGAATGAACAAGCATTGGATGATGGTGTGGCCAAAGAGTTTTCTTTGAGCCTTGAATTAAGTTACAAAGGTGTAGGTGTCTAAAGTGAGCAGGTTTGCAATATCATAAGGTTCCTTTTGGGTGTCTCCAATCTGAGTTGCTTGTGATACCTCAACTTGTCCAGTAAATGAGGAGACTGCACAATCACGCATTGTGAATATGCTCCTTTTGCTTAGATCTTGTGAAATCAACCCTCATTGAGTGACGTAATGCATATGTGGTTAGATAGCCAAAATCCAGCAAGGGGTGCCAGAATTGGTGACTTGCGGTGCTATTATAGTTTCATTGTCGTTAATGTTATCCAGTTATTCTAATTGGTAGAGAGCTATGAGCCGTTTGGCCAAGAATAGCAGAGCTAACTAAAAAGTTATTTATGAGGGAGCTAAGTTGCAATAGCAAGTTGAGAACTTTGGAAGGCCTGCTTTTTTAGGCTTGTGTTTTTCTGTTGGTGGCTTGTGATGGGAGTCGTCCACCCATGTTTCTTTTTGGTGGACCAATAAAAGTTTAGTTACTCGCCCAAAGTACAAGTTGAATTTTTGGAGACTTTTGTATATTCCACATGATGTATGTGCATTTCTAGTCATCATTATGTATGTTACGGCATTATTTCACGTGTCTCATTGTAGCAGCGATTTGAAGTAGATTTTTAGACCATAGGGTACTTTCTCGTTCTGAAATTACCTAATGGGTAGAAAAGGGTGGAAGGGCTCTGACAGCTTTACTTAAGCTCGTTGACCATTACAGAATAATGTAGCTTTTGCATGTCTTCTTTCTTATCCTCAACTTTATTGCAGTTGCTTGTGATGGAGTCAATATATGGAGATAATGTCTGTATCCTTGACAGAAGGTGGGGTTCTCGGTTGTTCAAGGTTCGTCAAGAAGCTGAAAGCACTGAATCATGAAATTTTGCACTCAAAAAAAAAAAAAAAAAAAAAAAAAGATTGACTCTTGTGTGACATTTTTGCAGATTTATATTGACGTCAAGGCTGCTAGTGAAATTACAGTGATTGCTAGGCTGAATCCATCCAATGATCTCAATATCACAAGTGGCAATTCAGATGGCTTTTCTTACTCTTTCAAAGTCCAGCACCTTCCTCCAATTGTGCTGACATGTCTATTACCTAAGTCGTACCCCAGTCATGTTCCTCCTTGCTTTACCATCTCTGTCCGGTGGTTGGCTTCCATTAAAATCTCTAGTTTATGCTCCATGCTTGACTCTATATGGCAAGAACAACCAGGGCAGGAAGTTGTATATCATTGGGTGGAATGGCTGCAGAGCTCCTCGCTTTCTTATCTCGGATTTGGTGAAAAAATAGAGCTTGGTCCTTATGGAGTAAGAGGAAACGGAGATAAGCGTGCAATTTCAGGAATTGTCTCTCCCGATGTCGATATTCCCGTAATTAGGAGTTATAATGATGACAAGTGCCACGAGAACTTCTTGAAGAACTTGCATGAATGCTGCATATGTTTCAGTGAGTATGCAGGTAATTACAAAGCCTTGTCTTGACACTATGCTCTATCATCCCTGGTGAAACTTCTCAAGTTAAATCTTGTATCCTTTTTCACTGTAAAGTAATGTGTCTATGCTGTATCATCCCTGGTGAAACTTCTCGAGTTAAAGCTCATGTCCTTTTTCAATGTAAAGTAATGTGTGGATTCTTGTGTTTGTCATTTCTTTATCTGTTATGATAGCCTCATAGATGTTATACTGGCCTGAGCTAAGCAGGCGAAACAAGCATCGATAAAATGTTAATGATCTAAAGTTATTTCTGTTAGAGCTTTATGCTAGTTATTTAAAGATTCTTTATAAGAATGGTCATTATTGACATTTACAAAGACTTCAAGGTTGTCCAAATTCCGCAAGTGGTCTTCATTGATGCACTATGGTTTTTTCAAAAGTCTACTTGCGTTTTTCACTTGGAGTGGTGAATATCAATGTTCTTCTTATGCAGTGGCTTAGCACACTTGTCATTTCTCATGAAACTATTGAATCCTCTTGTTTGATTGATTTCTCCTCACCTTCCCAGGGACGGAGTTCATCAAATTGCCATGTCAGCATTTCTTCTGCTCGAAATGCATGAAGACTTGTTCTGATTTGCATGTCAAGGAAGGAACAGTATACAAGCTTCAGTGTCTTGCTTCGAAATGTGGGGGTGTGGTCCCACCCAGTTTGTTGAAACGGCTACTTGGTGATGAAGAGTATGAGCATTGGGAGTCTCTAATGTTGCAAAAATCCCTTGAGTCAATGTCTGATGTAGCATACTGCCCCAGATGTGAAACACCGTGTATAGAGGATGAAGATCAACATGCCCAATGCTCAAAATGCTTCTTTAGCTTTTGTACTCTTTGCAGGGAGAAGCGACATGTAGGCGTTGAATGTATGACACCAGAAATGAAACTGCGCATCTTGCAGGTAATAGTTGCATGACGGCCACAAGTTACCATACTACATAATTCTTCCTGACAACTGTTTTGGGTTTGTGTAATGCCGGAAAGGATGAGATTAGTACAAGGAAGTGGGGAAAAAGGGCTGACTAAGCTTTGCTTAGATGTGAAATATTGATAGCTTTGCTTAGATGTGAAATATTGATAGCTTTGCTTATATGTGAAATTATTATATTCTTCTGAGAAGATCTATCTCAACGTTCCATTGTTAGATTAATCGAACTTGCTTCTTTTTGCCTTTCTTGTTCATGCGGTGCCCTCTTGTGGAAACCTAACGGTATGTATATTATGTGGCACAAGCCTAGATTCTGGAGTAATTTCGTGATGACTTCAGTTTGTGCCAGTTATGGTTTCCTAAAGTCCTATATGCGATAGTTTTGCTTTTGGTTGCAAGCTTTGTGGTTTTGATGACTTGATCTTTAAGATCAATTGTGATCTCCCCGCACCCCCCCAAACAACATGTCCATGCATGTGTGGTTTTGAATGCACTTTGTCATTGCCTATGTGAGACCTACACATCCTTATCCATTTGAATGACAGGTTGTAGAAGTTCTATGTATTAGTCTTATAGAGGCAGCAGTTCTGCTCTAGCTATTGATTGTCGTCATGCGTTCCATCAAATATGAGAAGATTAATTTCATGCATTTTAACTCTACATAGAATGTTGGCATAGGGTGACACATAAACTGAAGTTCCATTGGTGTAAATAATTTTTCTAAGCGGCTGAATTGTTCCCTCAAGGCTCATTTAGGGTGCTAATTTTAGTGTTCCGTCAGTATGTTTATCTACTAACATATATAGGGTAGCCTTTTTTGAGTATGTTTATCTACTAACATATATAAGGTGGCCTTTTTTGGGATGAGAACCCTAGCACATGGAAGAACCAATTTCCCGACTTGTTCGCCAATCATAATTTTTGGTTGTTTAGATCTATGGCTTTACGATGGGATTGGCGGCTAAAAAACATTGTTACTTTGGTTGCCCGACTTATATTTTGTACTTAATGCTTGCTGCATCTAACTCGCCCCTTCGTTGTTTCACTTGCTTATTGCCAAGAATCAGGGACTGCTCCCTGGTTTATGATTTTTCTGAATATAACATGTCTATGTCCTTTGCATCCAGGAGCGCCAAAGTTCATCCCAACTTAAGGATGAACAAAAACTAAGGGAGCGTGAATTAATCAATGAACTTTTAAGTGTGAAGGAAATCAATAAGATAGCCAAACAATGCCCCTCTTGTAAAATGGCAATCTCTCGAACTGAAGGTTGTAACAAGATGGTATGCGAAAATTGTGGGCAGTACTTTTGTTATTCCTGCAATAAGGCAATTGATGGATATGAGCATTTCAGGTCAGCAACGACATCTGATGAGTTTTTTACACCCTTCTCATTATGATAAAGCGGTGGTTCAGTTCTTACTTTGATGGACTAATTAGCTTGCGCTATTTGAAGGGATGGAACATGTGAACTTTTTCCAGCACAAGAGATTCGGCAATGGGAAGAGCAAATGAATGCTCGCCAGTTGGTGGGTCAGGTTCAGGCTGAACTTTTTCCTAATCATGGCCAAACATGCCCCAATTGTCGTCAGTTTAATGCGAAGGTTGGCAATCAACATCCAACTGCAGATTTGTTTACTACCCTGCAACTTGGCATTGCTTAGAGCAGAAAAATGTCAATCGAACAATTTCTTCGGGCACAGTAATATAGTCGGCAGAGTCTCTGGAATCTGAATTTTGGACTAATTATGTGTGCCGATACCAGACATCTACTTGCACCCCTTCTTATCATTGATTATCGAATTCCTAAAAGTCAAGAAGGATGGTTTCTCTCTGTTTAGGTCATTTCTAGCTAAAGAGGAAGATTGATATAGAAAAACGAACAAATGTGCTGTTTAGCTCCAGTAATTTTAAAGTATTCTTCATAATATGCTTTTTTCTCAGGATCGGCAGCAAAAGAAGAGGTTGAGAACATGAATGCGTTTTAGTTCGTGTTATATTGGAGGATATGAAAATGAGAACCTGGTGTTTTAATTAAAATATTGCTTGTTGCCCCTTTTTAGGATTTCCACTTTGGAGAGTGTGATATGATTTTAATTTAGTAGTCCATGTCTGTCTCTGCAGTTATTCTGAAGTGATAATCAACTAAAATTAGCCAATTAGGTTGTGCTTACACAAAATAGTAATAGTTTACCACGCAAAAAATATAGTAATAGTCATTGTCAGACTTTTGGAAGATTTACAGGAGAATGCATGAATGTAGGATTATAGGCGGGGACTCAAAAGGAGTCGCTGCTCTCCACTCATTTCTCAATTATTCCAAGAAACCCATTATTCTTATTACTATTTTCCTTGCTCACAGATTGGCAACAACAACCACATGTTCTGCTGGGCATGTCAGACACACTATTGTTACCTATGTAAGAAGATTGTGAGGCGTGCTTCTGAGCACTACGGGCCCAAAGGATGCAAGCAGCATACTGCAGGATAGGTACATACATGGACCCTACGTATAAGGGTATCTTCAAGGATGACAATGCTGCATGTACGGAATGATTGTTCATTGAACTGCATTCCTTGGTTTGGATCGATGAAATCGGTTGATCTGATCTTGTGCAGTCTTTTAAGTGAATCCTTGGGATAATGCAAATTGTGGTGCTTGAAGTTAGACGATCTCATCTCTGGCAGATTTTTCCTGGGCAGCGAGTTCTTGCATTTGATTCTTGAACAGAATCAAAATCATAAAGAATTATTATAAGGAGCAAAGTATAAAGGTTGCTTCCAGCGTTATTCTCCACTGTGGAGTGAGTAGTTGCATTTTTTTTTAGCGACAGAGTCAATGGGGTTGCTGATTGGAACACAGAAATAACGATTATCAATGATATGTTCATTTTGGAGATTTGATCTCACTCGAGGCTTTTTTCTGTTTATCAACCGCTTCAAGTCAGTTGTTGCACTGCTCTTTGTGATGCAATTTAGTATTCTGTCAAGCGCTTTAAAACTTTGCCACCAAAACTTGTCCATCTTTGGTGACACGCATGAGACAGGGAGTGGTTTTTTAGAAACCAAAGAAAAATAGGCTCATCAATTCAGAGTACGCGAGATGGGTGACTGAATCATCATCATCGCTTGCTTATATGATTCTGTCTAATGAACTGAATGCCCTTTGGAGTCGTGAACAATCCAGTAATCGCATTTATCCGGTACCTACTCGTTAAAGAAGAATAAGGCAGCTGTCGGAAATGTGACAATTTGAGCTGAAGCAATGAAGTATTTGCTCATGCTCCAATTGAGGGATGGCACTCGAATAATGACGTACACGATGTATCGGGATCTGGCCATGCCACTAGCTCTACTAGCAGTACTGGGAGGAGTTGCACCCAGCACAGGAATGGAGCCAAGTAGAATGACACCTCGCACTGCTTTTTTGAGGTACGAAAGAGAAGATTCATACCAATACATCATTGAAGAGTCTGTCACCAAGTCAAAACACAACTCGACTCGAGACCAGAAAGTAAACTCTCAACTTCGTTGCATGTGTTCATTGCAAGAATATAATGCAGGATTGCTCCCAAATTCCATATGATTCAGCTTTTGCCAGTGTTTTTCAGCCGCCTGCGATTGATAGTGGGGGGAAAAGCTCGACCCAGTTCAATGTCAAAGCATCAAAAAGCGAGACACGTAACACCATCTGCGCTATCGCGACACGCGTATGCACGCGGAGGCAACAGTCATTTCTCGATTTGATTACAGGGTTGAATAGGAACACCATGGCCACAACATCGGAAGTGGCTCATGGGACCAATGTTTTCTCGAGTGGCTCGTTCTCTGTCGAAGATTATCATGCACGTTTACGAGCACAGCCTTACGGTTGAAGGCAGGCTCCACGAACCCAAGAAGAGCATATTCTATTTCTCTTCTATCGGATCCAAATTTCACGCTCAAAATCCATACAAATCGAAGCCATCTGTTCCCCGCGTCGTGTCGCTTTCCGTCTCCCCAACGCAACCAATAATGCCAAAACCATATCCTTTCCCAAACCTACAAACAGCGACCCTTCTTTGTGTCATTTCATGGAGGTCTCTCTCCCTATCTCTCTTTCTGTCACACGAACCATCCCGTCGCATTAGTGTACTGTAGAATTCACGAATTCCTCTCGCGAGAAGCCCCCGGAAGATTTCATCGTCCCATGCACAGCGCGGGTAGCAATCAACCGCGTGGAAAACCCTCTTGAAAATGGCCCCTTAGTGGCTCGCTCAAGTAGACTGCGTCACGCCTAATTATACTCCATAATCACGCTTTTTCTCTCGTTTTGATTTTCCCCCCTTCTCCTTGGCAACTAATTCTCCTGCCCGTCCTGTTCTCGGCCAGCGTTGAGCACATGGAGTTCTATATGCGACAAACCATGAGGGAGGTAGTTCCAGATGATGATCTCCTTCGATTCACTGCTTCATATCTGAGTGTGGAAACGCGATGGGTCATCATTGCACCATATCATGTGTAACAGTGACATTGAATCGAGGACAACCGGCCATCATTGCACACGACAATCATTGCCTACGCGACCGCGGCAGATTGAATGACCGGTAGGCAATGAATGAAGGGGATGTTAACAAGGGGTGACCCACCATTTTCCCATCATTGGAAGTGGTACCATCATTAGCACTCCGGAAACGAAACTAAAGTTGAAGAGTCTTGTTGCCATTTTCGTTTTTCCATTGCGCTTTGTTGTGAGGATGCTCTGGCCATGATGAAGATCCCGAAACTTGCTGAGCTTAGGACTGAGCAGAACCTGAGTGGATCAGAATCAATCAACATCCAACTCTTCAAATCGGCGCATACCCATTCCTTAGATTTGCTAGCTGACTTTTTTATCCCATAGCATTATCTCCAAATCGTAAAGACATTTGAAGTACCATCACGTGATACATGGACCATTGCAAAGGCAACTCACCCACTTCGAACATTCGTTTGAACTTTTTACAAAAAAAACAAAATGGTGCATCCATTTTCGTAGATTCTTCTCTTTTTTTATTTAACGCGAGTTTCTTCATCGTACGGTCCAAATTAAATTTGCGATGTATTTAGGCATCGTTTTGAAATAGGAGAAAAGTTCCAAAAAGAACAATTAGGCACATAACCAAACAGCATACAGCTTCATCTTATTGGTGGGTAGGATAAAACCTCACATCGCAGCAGAAACAAGAACCATCAATAGCGACCAAAGATGCACAAAAAGTCCTGAGTAAATGACGTGGGGATGGATCTTGAAGAGAGCGAAGCAATTATAGCGGAAGCTTCTTTGTCCTTATTACAGACTGACCGTCCCTAAAAAGTTATTTATTGATCATTCGACAGGAAAAATGTCACAGTGTCTGGTCCCAGAACGGCTGAAAGGTCGAGTTATCATCTCACAGTCAACTCTCTCTCTCTCTCTCTCACTCTCCCTCTCTCTCAATTGCTCCATTTTACCTAGCCTATCTCTATGATTAATGGCCAAAAAAAGAAAAAAAAATCAATCTAATTTTTATGGGAGAAAACTTCACAAGGTGAAAATCGAATGACAAGCGCCGTGTCTAATCATATGAAGGGGTGTCCTTTTCTCTTTACGAAAAAGATGAAATGACACGCGAGCAATGCATTTGTCCTGTTCAGTTTGGACATTTTGGGTCCTCTTGTTTGCTTTCAAATTGAGCCATCCAGCATCAAATCAGCGGCTCGAAGTGCCGTGTCCGTCGCAAACTCAACAGCAAGACGATCAAGAATGTCATCAATATGCACATTAGAGATCAAAACTATTGTACCCGACAATCTAAAGAATCTTGTGAAACGATGCGGTCTGATGAGGGGTGGAAAGTGATCATCAAAGGACAAAAGGCGTGTACAAGAATCAATTCTTGATGGATTTTTAGAATAGTGAATGAGTCAAACTATGTACATTATAGGAGAGCAATTACAAAATAATTAGAATTAACTCATAAATACACATTAAGAATACTATCAGGAGGTCACAAAACAGTGAGATTCAATGTAAAGATGATCAAAATGGACAATATCTCAATAAGTTAATTTAATGTTGTCACATCTCTAGCCAAACTTATTTTGAATCGGACGGTCCTTATGTTAATTGTTTCAACAATAATAAGGTACTAGATAAGTTTTGTCAAAACATGAACTCACGTGAAGTTTGCCAAAAGTGAGATGTCACGAGAGGGAGTCAACCGACATACCATGTGTCGAAATAGTAATTAGGTCAATCAAATATGTCTAAAGAAGGCCAAAGATACGGCCATTTAACAAACTATCTTTTCTTAAGTTTTTAATCCTAGTTAACTGAAAAAGACAGAAAATTAGGTGAAAACTAACAACTTGGCTCTTCCTTTTTTGTGGTGGGTTAGTTGCGGGATGGGGACATACGTGATAAAATAATTAAAAAAAATTAAATGGAGTTAATGAAATGACTTGATTGGGTTAATTTGATAGATTTAAGAATGTGATTGTACTTTTTTGAAAAATTTAAGATTCAATTACATTTTTATGACAAATTTTAGGACTTTTTAGACAATTATCCCCCTTTATAAATTTATTTCTGAATTTAACCCAAACTGAGTGAATAGAGACATGTTTATATTTGGTATTGTAATAATGTGATATATTAATCTTGAATTACTTCGCAGTATAATAAATTAAGTATGCATTTCGAATTGGGAAAAAGCAAGCCACTCACTTTAAAGGTAGGAGGTTCATGAAAAACCCATACCATATAAGGATCTAATACAATACAAAAAGGGATCCAAATTGAGTAAAGTAGCTACATTGATAAAGAAGTTACATTAATATACATATGCCGAAAACAAGGATCCATAATCACATCTTGAAACCAGTTCAATCCTTTGGACAATAGGACTTGCGAAAAGGACAAGTAGGTGACTTTTCATGCTATTGCTCATTTAGCTCAATACCTATGATTACACTAATTATCACATCACTTTCGGATACAGCAATGACGCTACAATCTCGACGGCGGCCGGCGTACAAAAGTGGCTCCAAATGGGATCAATCGAATAAGAAAAAAACTTTTCAACACTCAAAAGCAAAAATTCTTAATTCTTTTCTTTTCTCTCTCTGTGCGTGATGCATGCGTTTCAAAATTTAAATAATTTCTCGATAAAACGCAGATCAAGCAATAATCACTAGACACGAGACAAAAATTTTCAGGACGCCCATTGGCATTATCCATGTAAACAGTGGATTAAATTAGGGGAAATCCTGTTAAATTAGTCACATAAAAAAATTTAAAAAAAACTGAAAAATTACGAGGCATGGCGTACGGTGTCCGCCCATGTGAAGGACACGCGAAGGACGATTCCACAGCGGGGCAGAGCGTGCCGGCCGTTTCTCTCTCCGTCGTAGGTTTAAACTAGCGGACATGTCGAGATGCATTTATTTATTTATTTATTTATCGTAATTAAATATCTTAAACTATGATTTTCGATGCTAATTACGTTTGTCTCACCTCACCCGCCCGGACAGCGCGTGCAGCTACTCCCCGCTGAGAGGACTTTTCTTTCTTCTTCTATTTTTTTGGGGTTGCACTATTTCTCAGCTTTTCCGGAGGGTTTTTGGAAAGTTGTTTAATTTTCCAAAGACAGGGGCCTTTGGAAATTCCTTAGCAGTGAAGCAAAAAGTGAGTATTGGGGAGAAGAAATTTCCCTGGTTGCTGCTAAAACCGGGAGCTCTCCTCCACTCTACTCTATTTTTTTAATAGATTTTAGGTGCAAATTCCACATCATCTTTCAAGGAAGGTGAATCTGAGCCTGAAAATTAGAGACAAATCAAAAAAAAAATTTTTTTTTTCTAGCGGGGTTGTTATCACATATCCAAGTTAATTTCATTTACGACGGTAGCACTTCCTTATAAATAGTGAAAAAAGGATGACGAATGATGACCCTTTATATAATTATGTGCTTTTTTAAATGTATAAATATAGCAATATTTTGGGTCTCTATTTGAATCAGAGCTAAATAAGTGCTTGCCCCGTTTATGAGTGGGTTTCCGTGTTACTTTCGTCTTGACAATGAGGCTTATCTGGACCCGTAAGTCTTAAAGTAGGCAAAGGCTAATTCATACTGGTTAATCGATCTCCACTTTTCCTGTGTTGAAAACGATTTGGTACTTTTCATTTCTTAGTGTACTGTACCAAGGCTAATGCAGTGTTAAATACACATACTGGTGCAATAATCCCTCTTCTTTTTTTTTTTCTCGGTATAGTTCCCCCAATAGCATATACAACTTAGAGACCGGCTTTATTCACAACTTTTCGTAATATATGATTATGTCTCTGAGACTAATGTAATTAGTTCATGACTTTTTAAAATGATCTTTTATGTCACGTCAATAGAAAATTAGAAAATTTCAAAACATCATTCCCTTATTTACCAAGACCGCAAAACTCCAAGCACAATATCGTTTAGAAATTAAAGATGAAATTTCATATATTCTGTCAGATGATTTTCCAACTGTCTTGACTTGTCCCGATTCATTCTCCACCGGTGCTCAAGCACCTACTCCACGATAGATGCCTATGGCTGTTGCAAAACATGCATCTCCCCTTGTCCAAATTGACTAACGGGTAGCAAGTACCGAGAAATTCCTCTCCTTTTTGGTCCAAGACGACGATACGTGGGGCAGATCTCCCACGCGCCACACGGGAGCGTCGGCTGAGCAAACCGATGAGAAGCGAATTGCAGAGAGGAGTTTCAGAGGCTAATCGCATGTTAAGCACTAACTGACCATGGTTTAGATGCTGGGGGGTGAACCTGTTCCGTGCTCTTCGTGTCATCACTCCCCACTCGCTATCACTCATTCATTGAGAGAGAGAGAGAGAGAGAGAGAGGGAGAGGGAGGGAATCGAATGCTTTGCACAGAGACATCCCGATTGTTGTCGGATGTAAAAAAGATGGAGAGACCATCACCGTGAAAATAAATTTTTTGGGCAAGTTGAATCTCTCCCTGTCTGTCTGTCTGTCTGTCTGTCTCTCCCTCTGCCATTAGTCTAAAGACCGCATCTTTCAGCTGAATTTGGTGAGGCGGGGTGATCGTGAGAAGGAAAGGGGAGGAAGAATCTTTTGGGTTTGTTTCAAACCTCAGCCCACTTCCCCTCTCTCTCTCTCTACCTTGTGGAAGGTCGGTAAGCTTGTCTTCTCTTTTCACCCCTCCTCCCCATTTCAAAAGCTCGCCTTTCTTCTTCTTTTCTTTTCCTTTCTATGTGCTTCGATGTTTCTCCTCTCTCGTGTTGCATGCTGCTTTAGCACGTGTGCCCTGTTTCTTGTTTTTCTTTCTTTCCCTTTGAGTATGTTTGTTGCTTCCGGTTGCTCGCTGGATGGATGAGTTATCCGTGTGCTGAATTCTAAAAGAAATCTGAGCTGTATTGATGCTGAGGGCTCCCTGTTGCAGTACGGTTGTTTAGTGGTCGTGGGTTGTTGGGCTTCTCTGTTGGGTTGGATGTGGCCTCCGGATATATTTCTATGCACATGTCATGTGATTCGACCTCCAATTAACGAAATTACCGCCTGTGTCTGTGTACATGTTTCAGCTTTGGTCTTTTTCTTGCTTTCGAATGCCATGCTGGTGATCTTCCTTCTTCCCTGTTCTCAGTTCAGTTTCGGTGCTTTGCTTGTCCTTTGAGCTAATGCAGAAGCTTAGACTCTTGTTTGCTAGTTCTTTCTGTCCCTTTTTCTCGTGTTTAATTTTTCTGGTTGATGGCTGTATGCTTTATTGAAGGAACTATGTCTGCCTTTCCTTGGGAATATGTCGTGTGCTGAAATTTTGTACATTTCTATGGCGACAGGGTGTCTCCAGTGTTTTATGCAAATTGTAGGTGAAATAAGAGAGGAGGTGCTGTTGCCAATCTTCTTATCGAGCGAGAATCATTTCTCACTTCCACGCGATGGTCTCAAGGTCTTATTCTAACCTCTTAGACCTTACTTCGGGCGAGGCCCTGGGTTTTGGTCGTGAGAGGAGGAGGTTCTCACGCGTGGCCACTGTCAGTGGACCACTGTCTGAGCTCGATGATGATAACAGCAACAGTGTTGGCTCAGATGCTCCCTCGTCTTTGTCTCAGGAACGGATGATTATTGTTGGAAACCAGCTCCCAATACGATCCCATAAAAGAGACAATGGAGAATGGTATTTTTCCTGGGACGAGGACTCACTTCTTTATCAACTCAAAGATGGCATTGCGCAAGACGTTGAAGTGATCTATGTTGGTAGTCTGAAGGAAGAAATAGACATGAGTGACCAAGATGATATAGCCCAAACCTTGCTTGACACTTTCAAATGTGTTCCAGCTTTCATTCCTCCTGACCTGTTCAGTAAATTCTATCATGGGTTTTGTAAACAGCAACTCTGGCCTCTGTTTCATTACATGCTTCCATTGTCACCAGAACTTGGTGGTCGGTTTGATCGGTCTCTTTGGCAGGCGTATCTCTCTGTAAACAAGATTTTTGCAGATAAAGTCATGGAAGTGATTAGCCCTGACGATGATTTTGTGTGGGTTCATGACTATCATTTGATGGTTTTGCCAACATTCTTGAGGAAACGATTCAATAGTGTGAAGCTTGGGTTTTTCCTTCACAGCCCATTTCCATCATCAGAGATATATCGAACTCTTCCTGTGAGGGATGACCTACTGAGAGCGCTTTTAAATTCCGATCTTATCGGTTTCCATACTTTTGATTATGCCAGGCACTTCCTATCTTGTTGCAGCAGAATGCTTGGCCTTTCTTATCAATCGAAACGAGGCTACATAGGTTTAGAGTATTATGGTCGGACAGTGAGTATTAAGATCCTTCCTGTGGGAATTCACATAGGTCAGCTTCAATCTGTGTTAGATCTTCCTGAGACTGCATCAAGGGTTGCAGAGTTACGAGATCAGTTTAGGGGTCAGACAGTGATGCTTGGGGTAGATGATATGGACATATTTAAAGGGATCAGCTTGAAACTCCTGGCTATGGAGCAATTGCTTTTGCAGCATCCCGAAATGAGGGGCAAAGTTGTCTTGGTCCAAATTGCGAACCCAGCAAGAGGACGAGGGAAGGATGTGCAGGAGGTTCGGTCTGAAACTTTCGCTGCAGTGAAGAGAATTAACGAATCATTTGGAAGGCAAGGATACAAACCTATAGTTCTCATAGACAGTCCGCTGCAGTTTTATGAGCGGATTGCTTTCTATGTAATTGCAGAGTGTTGTCTAGTCACGGCGGTGAGGGATGGGATGAACCTTATTCCCTATGAATATATCATATGCAGACAAGGAAATGAAAAACTGAATGAGACGTTAGGTCTAGACCAATCAGGACCTAGGAAGAGCATGCTGGTACTCTCTGAGTTCATTGGGTGCTCCCCGTCCTTAAGCGGTGCAATCAGAGTTAACCCATGGAACATTGATGCTGTGGCAGAAGCGATGGATTATGCTCTTATGGTTTCGGAAGCTGAAAAACAGTTGAGGCATGAGAAACACTATAAATATGTTAGTACCCATGATGTTGCGTATTGGGCTCGCAGCTTCTATCAGGACCTTGAAAGAGCTTGTAGGGATCATGTAAGGAGGAGATGCTGGGGAATTGGTTTCGGCTTAGGGTTCCGCGTGATTGCTTTGGATCCCAGTTTTAAGAAGCTATCAGTTGACCATATTGTTTCGGCTTATAAGAGAACCAAAAGCCGAGCGATTCTTTTGGATTATGATGGAGCTATGGGGTCAACAGGATCCAATTCCATCAGTGTGATACCTACTGCTGAGACAGTTGGACTCATTAACAGTTTGTGCCGAGATCCCAAGAATGTTGTCTTCCTTGTCAGTGGAAAGGAGCGAGTTATCCTAAGTAAATGGTTCTCATCGTGTGATAGACTTGGGTTAGCAGCAGAGCATGGCTATTTTCTTAGGCGAGTTGCCTTCTCCTTTAACCAAGAGTCCGTTTCATTCTTTGAAATTAGAAAATTTGACATAATGTAGGATGAGTTCAGATTCGTATCACTGAAAACACTGAACAACCATTGTAGAGGTAAACAGATGCTGGGTTTATGCCATATTGATGTACTTTAGGATGTCATATGATCTATCACCAACTCAATGTCCAGTCCAAATTCAGTCTTTGTACCGTTTAAGGCATAGCAAAGGTGGTGCTATTGGCTCTTTAATTAATTAATCTCGAACTGTTAGGTGGAAGAATAAGAGTTTAGCTAATTCATTGACGATAACATTAGGTTATTCTGTTATCCAATGAATGGTGCACTAAATGGCCACCAGCACACTTAAGTACATCGCAGAAAGCTTTTTTGGGTTTTCTGAATCTTAAATCGGTAGACATTGATTAATGTAATTTGAGCCAGTGAAAGGTGTTTATTTGAATCCTTAATGTTTTTCTCTTTGTTGGGAGAGATGGTCCTCATTTCCTTGGCCCAACCTGCATTGCTTAATCAAGTCTTATTTTTATTTTTATTTTTATCATTTCAAGCATACTCACAGTTATCATTTTGTTCCTTCCCACTATTCTTGTTGTTTGACTTCATGTGCGCCCTGATTTTGAATTCTAAGAGCTAAATTTTTAGGCCTTAATCTGTCATAGCAAAACCTTGGCCAAAATCTTTTGTCTAGCCGAACTGATCATTATCCTCTTTCAGGCCAAACCAAGAAGGAGATTGGGAAACTTGTGTTTCGGTGACAGATTTTGACTGGAAACAGACAGCTGAGCCGGTTATGAGATTATACATGGAAACAACTGATGGCTCTACTATAGAAATCAAAGAGAGTTCAATTGTGTGGAACTACCAGTGCGCAGATCCAGATTTTGGTTTTTGCCAGGCAAAGGAACTTTTAGATCACCTGGAAAGTGTTCTTGCAAATGAACCTGTTTCTGTCAAGAGTGGCCAACACATTGTGGAAGTTAAACCTCAGGTTTTTCCCAGTTTTTTCCTTTTTCACAAGCAGCATTGTCTTTCAGAATCATGAAGTTCTATAAAAGCTACTGAAATATCACTGGAGCTGTTTTTGTTGACTTTAATTTTTAATGTCCCTAGTTGGTCCAGACCCCACAATCAGGTAATTTGAGTCTCTATTGTGCAGTCAGAAACTATTGAAACTTGTGTTGCACTTAGTCAATGGAAATGTGCTTGCATATTGAGAGAGTTTCTTCTCACAAGGAAATGAAAAGAACAAGATCAGTCGATCATCATAAACATTGTGCTGAGCATGTAGTCCATACTATCTTCATGCTTGAATCATGCCAAGTTTATAGCTTTCAGTAACATTTGTATAGAAGGGTCATGGAACCTGTGGAATTTTTATTAGATTATGGTCTATCTTTTCAGATGTAGGTCAGATTGATTGATTGGATCACATGAACTGGCATATTGTTGGACACATTTATTAGCATATTTTGGTTTGAGGTCTCTTTTTTGGGTCAGAAATTTGATTTCCCGGTTGAATTAGTCATTAGTAAACATCCTCACTTTGCTCAAAGATATTCAGGTTTATAGTTCATCTGTCAGTAAATTTGGAGGTTCCTGTGTTGATTTGCTTTTGATCTTAGCTGAAGTTTGCAACCTCTAGGATATGACTAAAGCCTTTTCTTACATTGCTGAACATTTTCCACCTTATCCAAAGCAACAAAGTTATGTTATTTTCTGGCTATGTCCGTCAAATCAACATGCTCCATAGTAATCGGGAAAAAATTCCAATCCACTTCAACATCAACTTATGTGTCAACTCTTTCGCAGGGTGTCAACAAGGGTCTTGTGGCCGAACGTCTATTGGAGACAATGCGGCAAAGGGGAATGCTTCCAGACTTTGTTCTCTGCATTGGAGATGACCGCTCCGACGAAGACATGTTTGGGGTAATAATGAGCGCGAGAGATGGTCCAGCGCTTTCTCCGGTTGCGGAAGTGTTCCCATGCACCGTGGGCCAGAAACCAAGCAAAGCCAAGTACTACCTAGAAGACACAAACGAGATCTTGAGGATGCTTCAAGGGCTGGCCAACGCCTCCGAGCAAGCCGCCCGAAATTCTTTGCCAACCTCCTTGGCCAACGCTTCAGCGACTAAAGAGTAAATAACCCTCCTTTCAAAATCCAAAATCGATGTGATATGCAAGAACCCATGTGTATCGGTCGGATGGCATCGTGTATTCACTCTTGTAATTTTCAATTTGGGACGGGGAGGGAGCTCTACCCCCTTCCTTCGCGGAGTCTTTTTGCAGTCTATCTTTTCGGCGCCCTATTGCATGGTATTTTCTGGCTATTGTACCATAATGATGTGGTGTTGTATCTCAAAAGATTGTGGTAGCTCCTAGGTTGTAGATGATGATTGAAGATTTGAGTATTGGAAGTGGGATTGAGTTCTGGACATTTGAGTTCAAGGAAATAACACCAATACCAACCAAGAGCAATATCAAAAGTGCTCTCAAAATGGTCTGTCCAAATCTTTCGACAGGAAGAGTGGTTGAAAACTGAAAACGCATTAAATTTGCTAGCAATGGCAGTTGAATCGGGGAAACGAGTCAAGAGGATTCTTCAGTGAGGGTTAGACCTTCACTTCACTACTCATTTCTTGGTTAAGAACGATTATGGAGATATCACATATGTGCATGCAAAACATAAATCCTTTCATGGGTTTTTTTTTTTTCCTTTTTTTCCTTTTTTGATCTTTTTTCGTTTTTCCTGAGGTTGGAGAGGATTGGATGGGAGACACTCACGCACCAGCTGCGATAATACAGTTGAGTTCAGTCCCATATCTATGTGATGCATAACCAAGGATTCACATGATCCTTCAATGTCTAATTTTTCTCCTAATTTTATTTTCACAAACTTTCTCCCTTTTTTCCTTTTGCCTTTTCCACCGTTGATTCTTCAAAGTAGTCATTACACATGATACAGAAAAGTCGGCGTTTTAAAAGCCATAAAACTTCCTAAATCAACTTATTACACATGGTACAGAAAAGTCGGTGTTTTAAAAGCAGTGAAACTTCCTAAATCAACGGCATTTGTACTGATTCATAGTATCTATTTATCTTTATCACCCAATTTTCTATATTTGAAGGCGACATTCTCTGCATGATTGATAAAAAAATTGTACATTGACTTGAAGAACAATTTGTTTCACTATCATCTGTTTTGGGCGGCCCTTATCTTTGTAAGTGCAAAAGGAGGGCAATGGTGGGGAAATTCACATTGGTGGACTTAGCCTAGCCCAACCAAGCATTAAATCAAATCATCCCCCTCCAAAACCCACCACAAAACTCCCTCTTGAGTCCCTTTCAAAGGCTTTAAAATCACCCAACAAACTCAAGGACCTCATTCACACTCCATCTCCTCTCAACTGCCCTCATTAAATCCTTCCTTGCAACATTAGCCTCCCTTCAATTTTGTCTTTTCCCCCTAAAAAGGTTTTATTGATGACCCCTCTTAGTATATTATGGTCTTGTTAAGTATGTTTAATAATTTCACATAACCATGTCACAAATTACGATCTTTCTTGAATGGGTCAACAGGTGTCCTTACGCTCTTGTTAACAAAAACCCATTGTAGTTATACATGGTGGTTTTCATTTACCGTGCTTGGGAAACATATAAAATTACATACATCTCTACTATGCCTACTATGCATTTCATAAATTCTTATGTGCGGAATCATTGTGGTTGAATTCATCAGTGATGTTGAGAGAAACGTAAGCTTAGTCTTGCGTAATCGATTTGATTAGATGTGCTAAGGACATTGCTCGACAGAAATATAAGCTTCGCCTTGTGTAATCGATCTAATTAGATGTGCTAAGCACATTGCTAGACGAGACTTTTGAGATATTTTTTCTTACGCTGTCGTAAGCAGCATCTTCTTGCAACATCCTAATAATTTTGCGGGTCCCGTCTTCCGAATACAAACAAAAGAGCGACAATAGCAAGAGACTTCCCCAATCCAATAGATTGGAAAGAAAGCACGGCAAGTCAACCATTGAAAAGGAAGAGAGAGGTCCCTGCGATTTCACTGTCCTGAAAAGGCTCGAAACTCATGCGTGGGGGAGACATTCAGTTGCTCCTTTAGAAGAGAAGGCGTGAGGGTTTGGCACCGTATGAAATGTCACCAAACGAGTTGATGCTTGTCCTTTTCCTTCAACCCACATTTTACTGCATTAAACTCGGAACAGGTTTCATATGTTGTCATTACAATACAACAAACTTGTAAGGAAGGTAGTTAATTAAGGAAAATTGTCTAAAAGGTTCGAAACTTATTATATATACTCTAATTCATTTATAAACCTTTCAGTTTTGCCAACTTAATCTTACACCTTTCGATGATTTGTTAATTTAGTTTTAAACTTTTCAATTGTGTCAATTCAATCTTAATTTTCAAAAACAATGTAGTCATTCCGGTCGAATTACCAAATAATAGGTTTATGACTAAATTACCAAATCTTCAAAAAGTATATGACTAAATTGATAAATTAAAAATTTTATGACTAAATTGACACAGCTAAAATTTTTGGATCAGATCGATTGCTATACAATAGGTTTAGGAGTTTTTCGATAATTATCCCTAATTAATTATATTTTCTTGCCCCTCTCAAAGTTCTTTAATTAGGAGACAGCTTTATGCCAACTATTTCGATGGAGGGAATGCTTCTATAAGTATAATCAATCTATTTTAGACGATGACTAAATGATTTTAATAGCACCATAATGTTCAAGTGAATCGAAATTCTTCTGGAGGTTGAGATGACAAAAGTTGTGGATGGAAAGCAGCCCACATCTCGACTTTTGAGGGGCCAACTCTCAAAGTCTAATCCGAAATCGCATCGCATTTATAGCACAAATAGATTAGGATTTTTCCCCCTTTTTTTTTAATGACCTACAACAGTACGAACGAGTAAACTTAGTGGATTTTAGTTTCAGTGTAAGTACAATTTTAGTCTTAGAAGCTCCAACACTAGATTCGACTTCAATGTGAATCGGATGGTGATTATTCACTAATAACAAAAATTCTTCTTTTCTTTTATGACATGAGAACCACTGTACAACCGACAGGCCTGTAAAGGCGGGGCAACCCACTGGGACCCCCTCCCACGGACCGCAGTTTAGTTGCACAGGCGAACGCGGGGATTTGAACTCGCTCCCTTCCAGTAGAGGGATTAAGCGCAAACCAAGCAACCACCAATGGGGTGGGTACTAATAACAAAAATTCTTTTCTTTTCTTTTTTCTTTTCCCATAAAAAGTTGACAAATAAAAAAGAACAATAAGAAAAATGAAAAAAATAATAATGTGGGGGCAGGAATGCAGTTACAAATGAATGGCAAAGGCATGAAAGTGGCAAAAGTCGTACCGCATTGGCATTGCAATAAAAGCCAGTTTCAACCGCATAAGCCATTCATCATATGCCAATTTAGTGTTAAATATTTAGACAATTTGTCAATTTAATTTTAAACTTTTCAATCCTGTCAATTTAGTATTAAATCTTTAAACGACTTGCCAATATAGTCCTTCTAGCCAAATTATAAGTTTAAGACTAGATTAGTAAATCGTTAAAATATTTATAATTAAATTGACATAATTAAAAGGTTTAATATCGAATTGCCTGCTATATAATAGATTTAGAGCTTTTGGGACGAATTTTCCCAAGTAATTATACTTTCCTACCCCTCTCAAAGTTCTTTAATCAGGAGACGTGTTCCGATAGCTTGATTCCGACTATTTTGGTCGAGGGAATACTTCTATAAGTAGAATCAATCTATTTCATACGATGACTAAATGATTATAATAGAGCACCATAGTATTCTAGTGAATCGAAATTCTTATGGAGCTTGAAATGACAAAAGTTGTGGATGGATAGCTGCCCACATCTTGACTTTTGAGAGGCCAACTCTCAAAATCTTTCCAACCGCATCGCATTTATAGCACATATAAATTAGGGTTTTCCTTTCCTTTCCTTCCTTTTCGAAGACCCATAACAGTACAATCGAGTGAAATTAATGGATCTTAATTTCGGGTTAAGTACAATTTTAGTCTTCGGAGCTCCGACGTTAGATTCGACTTCAATGTGAATTGAACACTGATTCACTAGTAACAAAAATTTCTTTTGTTTTCTTTCCTTTCTTTATTTTTTTTTTCTTTTTTTCTAGAAAGTCGACAGAAGACAAAACAAGAACAATAAGAAAAATGAAAAAAAATGATGATGGGAGGGTAGGAATGCAGTTGAAAATGGCAGAGGCATGAAAAGTGGCAAAAAGTGGTACCACCCTGCAGTAAAAGCCGGTTTCAACCGTATCAAAACTTACGTCGTATGCAACGATTCGCATGAGAGACGCAGCTCCTACTCAATCAATGACCATTTCCAGCTGTCGGTCAAAAGACATATGCATAATCACAAGGTACAAATAATCCAATTTTTCTTAACTTAATATACACATATAGAATCAGAATTCAAAATCAAACATTAAAACTCTTTGTAAACAAGTTTTTTTTTTTTGCAAAATCCAGTGAAGACGGGACTGAATATATATAGCTCATAGGGTTAGAGCATGTGGCTACGGACCGTGATGTCGGGGAATATGAAACCCTCCTTGCCGACAACCGCGACCGGTCCGGAGTGGCAGAAGGGCTCCAGCGTCTTGTAAACCGGCCAGACCTACTGATGGTTCACTTCACTTATTATGCAAATTTGACGAGGACAAACATCGAACTATACGTGCCTTATCGCTTCGTGCATGTGATGTGGAAAATGGATAGGGCGTTCAAACCAAGCACCGCTCAAAGCTTTTACTTAAAGCTTGCATTAAATGATCCCATCTAACTCTCCTTTCCCTAACCATCTCGCTCTTCTTATAATTCTCCCTCCTCCGCTTCTCCTTCCTTCTAACTTCACTCCTCTCTTCTCCACCACCACCTTCTTCTTCTTCTTCTTCTTCTTCTTCTTCTTCTTCTTCTTCTTCTTCTTCTTCTAGTTCTAGCTCTTTCGTTCGGCCCACTTGAGTGGCCTAAGAGATGAGGCAGAACGGCTCGGCTTGGGGCCGCGGCGAGGTCCCCGACGATGACGACGTGAAGAAGAAGAGGACGGGCGAAGACAAGGCCGAGCGCAAGAAGCCGCAGCGAGTGTCCCTGCTGAAGCTCTTCTCGTTCGCAGACTTCTACGACTGTGTCCTCATGGCGGTCGGGTCGGTCGGCGCGTGCGTCCATGGCGTCTCCGTCCCCGTGTTCTTCATCTTCTTCGGCAAGCTGATAAACGTCATCGGGATGGCCTATCTCTTCCCTAAAGAGGCTTCCCATAAAGTTGCCAAGGTATGAAAACCAGAGTCTGTATTCATGACCCATGAATGTTCAGTTTGAGATCATGAATTGACCAATTGTGGGGAGCTTTCTCGCACTGAAGTGACAGCTTCTCCGCAAGTCTTTTCATAGCAAGGCAAAGATCCTTCTTCTTTTTTTTTAACAAGTGCTTAAGTGGAAATTTTTAGATTTTCAATGCTTTAATTAAGGAAGAGGTGCAATTCTTAATCTTTATCAAGAAAAGGGTTGGTCTTTACTTCTCTTTGTAGTCTGCATATATTGTACAGACGCTTCTGCTCATATCCTTCACTGACCAATTACTTTATTCTATGAATCTTCTTTCTGTTTTTCCGCAGTACTCGTTGGATTTTGTATATCTCAGTGTGGCTATCCTATTTTCATCATGGATAGGTATTGGCCAAGTGATTCAATATCTCTTCAACGGCTTACTACATATACTTCATGAAAAAAAGAAGAAACATGGGGTTATGCGTACATATTACGTGTGTTAATTTGATGTGGTTTATGCAGAGGTTGCATGCTGGATGCATACTGGAGAGCGGCAAGCGGCGAAGATGAGAATGGCGTATCTGAGGTCGATGCTGAGTCAAGACATTAGTATTTTCGACACGGAAGCTTCAACTGGGGAGGTCATTTCTGCAATCACGAGCGACATTATTCTTGTTCAAGATGCTCTCTCTGAGAAGGTACTTCAACCATCTTAAATATTTTTTCCCCCAAAAAGTCCATTTCTCTGGCATAATCCAGTAAAATTCTGAATTCGATGAGTCCATACTCACCCCAAATCAAAAACATCAAGCACCACCACCATCTTTTCCGGACCAAGTAAGAGACCAAACATTCAAAACGTGTCGAGTTAACCTGTCCACACCGACCGATATTTAGTGAACGAAACATCTTTTGTCACATATGATTTGGTCTTGTTTACCAAGAAAGAAAAAAAAAAAACTTTGAATAGAAACGTTCGCATTCCTAAAGAATACAAGTTGACTTGGGGGCATTCTCGAACATTTTCCCACAGAAGTTGCATTAGCGACAGAGGTCTGAATGTTTTGATGGTTACTTAGATTTGGTAAAATCAGAATTATTTGGCAAAGCATATACCCTAAAACTGCAAACTTTGTGGGTCAAGAGGGGCAGTAAGTACACCGCGCGGATGTGCATGCAGGGACGACAACACTGATTAACCACTGTAATTACTGTTGGAATAAATTATTCAGGAAGAGCTGGTCTGACATTTTTGCTTCCTGCGTCTGCTTCCTTTAGGGGTTCTTTACGGGGTGGCATAAATGCATTGCCTGGGAGCATTTATAATTCGGTTGGGGTTGGGTGAGAAATTGCGTCTTCTAGCTTCTAGGGTTTTAACTTGCACCTTTGCCAGCTGGAAACAGTTCAATATTGAATGCCCAACTCGTGTTTTCTGTCGTTAACATGAAAGAAATGAAAATGATAAGGTATGAGACACAAGAATTTGGATATAGAGAAACTAGAGGTCCATCACGGACCCAACCACGTACTTGACGATATGCCGCTTTCTTGTGAGATAGAGGTGTTAAAAATTCATGTCCATGAAAATGGGATTTAGTTGCATATTTTGAACACTAACAAGATTTGCCATCTTACCCAAAAAAAAAAAAAAAAAAAAAAAACAAGATTTGCCAGAACTCCGCTTGCTTGCGGATAGTTGAAGTCTTAGGAGGAATCACTTTTCCAGTAACGGGTTTTAGGTGACAAGCAAGCTGATCTATTGCACTTGTCAAAGTCTCAGTAATCAGGATGAGCTCTTATCTTGACATACAGCAATTAATTCCTCAGGAATTTCCAGAGTACGTGTTGATTATTGTTGCAATGGGTACGATGTGTTTGTGTTATTCACTGTGCCTTGTGGAGGATGCAGGTGGGGAACTTCATACACTACATAAGCCGGTTTCTGGGAGGCTTCATTATTGGGTTCGTCAGGGTATGGCAAATCACTCTTGTGACGCTGTCTATCGTACCCCTGATTGCCATTGCAGGCGGCTTGTATGCATATGTTGCCACGGGTCTTATTGCCCGAGCACGGAAATCCTATGTAAAAGCTGGAGAAATAGCAGAGGAGGTCAGTGTGATCCACCTAACATTGACATTTTCTTTTTTCTTTTTTCTTTTTTTTATGAAGGGTATGTACTTCTTTTACAACTGCGCTGTAGTCATTTGAAACTCAGGAGCAGCTTAAATTAACAGGTGATTGGGAATGTCAGAACAGTCCATGCATTTGCCGGAGAAGAGAGGGCAGTGAGATCATACAGGAGTGCTCTTATCAATACTTACAACTACGGGAGGAAGGCAGGATTAGCGAAGGGCTTGGGACTAGGCTCGATGCATTGCGTGCTTTTCCTTTCGTGGGCACTTCTCGTTTGGTTTACAAGCATCGTCGTTCATAAGGGTATCGCCAATGGTGGGGATTCCTTCACAACCATGCTCAATGTCGTCATAGCCGGACTGTAAGTCTTCTTCCCAAGTTCTGATGCCTGGGATTAATCAGCAAATGTTGGTCTTTATCCTGGCATTGCAAAATTGACGAAAAGCCACCTACATTTATGCTGTGTCTTGCCAGGTCACTAGGCCAGGCCGCACCGGATATTTCTGCATTTGTCCGTGCAAAAGCAGCTGCGTATCCCATTTTTGAGATGATTGAGAGGAGCACAATGAGCAAAACCAGCTCAAAAACTGGCCAAAAACTGAGCAATGTGGAAGGACACATACAATTCAAGGACGTGATGTTTAGCTACCCGTCTCGTCCCGACGTGGTCATCTTCAATAAGCTCTGCCTCAATATTGCTCCAGGTAAGATTATGGCTATCGTGGGTGGAAGTGGATCGGGGAAAAGCACAGTCATCTCTTTGATCGAGCGCTTCTATGAGCCACTCGCCGGGGAGATCCTGTTGGATGGATACAACCTCAAAGACATCGACCTCAAGTGGCTGAGGCAGCAAATTGGGCTGGTCAATCAGGAGCCTGCCTTGTTTGCCACAAGCATTAGGGAGAACATACTCTACGGCAAAGACAAGGCCACCCTCGATGAGATCACTCGTGCCGCAAAAATGTCAGAGGCTCTCTCTTTTATTAACAACCTGCCTGAGAGATTCGAAACTCAGGTATTTCTAGTATATATAGAGAAGCTGAGGCAAGCAGAGTCCGTAGATAATGTGATGGTCTTCTAATATAGAATGAATGTTTTATGTTGAGTTATTCGCTGAGAATTGAAAAGTTTGCAATTCACACAAGTTATTTCCAAGTTTAATGCTTGCTTTGGATAAAATTGGACTGAGTAGGGTCTGACATCGCAGGTCGGCGAGAGAGGAATACAACTATCGGGTGGCCAGAAGCAGAGGATAGCTATTGCACGGGCAATAGTTAAGAATCCGTCCATTCTTCTGCTGGATGAAGCCACGAGTGCGCTCGATGCCGAATCCGAGAAGAGCGTGCAGGAGGCGCTCAATCGTGCGATGGTGGGGAGGACCACAGTTGTGATCGCACATCGGCTTTCTACCGTAAGAAATGCAGATGTGATCTCGGTTGTCCAGGACGGAAAGATAGTGGAAACAGGGAACCATGATGAACTAATCTCAAACGCAAACAGCGCATATGCGTCACTGGTTCAACTCCAGGAGACCGCTCACTTGCAGCGGCACCCTTCACAAGGTCCTACAATGGGACGACCACTCAGGTACTATTTTGACCGATCGGCATTTTCAAGTGATGATTTACTTCTAGCAGTATACAAAAATTATCAGAAGAGTTCTTGTTATGAAGTCAGACTCGTCAGTTGATTATTCTTTATTTCAGCGTCAAGTTTTCAAGAGAACTATCCCGGACAACGGCCAGCTTTGGCACAAGTTTTCACTCAGACAAAGAGTCTCTTGGTCACGCTGGTGTTGATACAGGCGACGGTCTAAAGCCAACGCATGTTTCCGTCAGAAGATTGTACTCCATGGTCGGTCCCGATTGGATTTACGGGATGTTCGGCACCATTTGTGCTCTTATCGCTGGAGCCCAGATGCCTCTTTTCGCTCTCGGGGTCTCCCAAGCTCTTGTGTCCTATTACATGGGTTGGGAGACGACGAAGCACGAGGTTAAGAAGATTTCTCTGCTGTTTTGTGGAGCCGCAGTATTGACCGTCATTGTTCATGCGATCGAGCATTGTTGCTTTGGCATTATGGGAGAGCGGCTCACTCTTCGAGTCAGGGAAAGGATGTTTGCAGGTAATTCTACCAAAACTATTCTTAATGCCTATTTTACCCATGTCTACACAACTGATCTTCTGATAATGGAGGATAATCAGTCGTGTTATTGAGAATTTCAATAATTTGATTGCTTGCGATGTTAAGAGATCTGTCGTATACATAAATGAAATGAAATGCTAAAACTCGTTTTGCAGTTGAATGAAACGCTATAAACAGAGTGCTGGTTACTTTCCTATCTGTAGCTACATTTTAGGCTAAAGTTTCTGGCAAAGTTTTGTTGCAGCCATTTTGAAGAATGAGATCGGTTGGTTTGATGATGTGAACAATACAAGTGCTATGCTTTCATCACGGCTAGAAACAGATGCAACTTTGTTGCGGACCGTGGTTGTAGATCGTGCAACGATCCTCTTGCAAAATATGGGCTTGGTCCTTGGTTCTTTCGTCATTGCTTTCATCCTAAACTGGAGGATAACACTCGTTGTCATAGCCACCTATCCGTTAATCATAAGCGGGCACATCAGCGAGGTAACTTTTCCTTTCTGTAATGAGTAGTTTAACATAGAGTAAACAATCTTGCTAATGTTTTGATTAATCTGCCTTCAGAAAATGTTCATGCGAGGCTACGGTGGAAACTTGAGCAAAGCATATCTACGAGCCAACATGTTGGCTGGTGAGGCCGTGAGTAACATCCGCACGATAGCTGCGTTTTGCTCAGAAGAGAAGGTGATCGATCTCTATGCAAGCGAGCTTGTTGAGCCTTGCAAGCGTTCATTCTCTCGTGGTCAGATTGCAGGCATCTTCTACGGCATTTCCCAGTTCTTCATTTTCTCATCATACGGTCTTGCCTTGTGGTACGCAACTTAGCTTGGCATTCTCGACTTTGCCGGAACTTGTAAAAGGGGTCATGAAAAACGTAACAATATGCATATTTGCATGCTTCAAGACCTTCAAATCGATGAATTGGTACTTCATGCATTTTGTGATGAAAATCCAGGCAAACATTGGTGCTGAATCATTTTTTGAAATGCAGGTATGGCTCTGTTTTGATGGGGCAGGGACTCGCCAGCTTCAAATCGGTCATGAAATCATTCATGGTGTTGATCGTAACCGCTCTAGCTATGGGAGAGACCTTAGCTATGGCCCCGGACCTGCTCAAGGGGAATCAAATGGTTGCCTCAGTATTTGAAGTCCTTGACCGCAAGACCGAGGTGATGGGGGATGTTGGGGAAGAGCTAACCACGGTAGAGGGCATGGTTGAGCTCAGGGGAGTCCATTTTAGCTATCCCTCCAGGCCCGACGTGATCATTTTCAGGAATTTTGATCTGAAAGTGCGATCGGGCAAGAACATGGCTTTAGTGGGGCAAAGTGGGTCTGGTAAAAGCTCCGTGCTCACTCTTATACTCCGGTTTTATGATCCAATGGCTGGGGAAGTGATGATTGATGGTAAGTCTGATAGCAAAATCGACCACTTTGATTCGCTTACCATCTGCAAAAGCATCACATTGTTGCATTATCTGCTACAAAGGAAATTTCCTGATTACTTCAAAGCCCTTTTTCTTTTCTCAACTTGAATGAGAAAAGGAAACTGCATTGCGCACTGTCTTAATTAGGTCCAAAAATCAATGTTTCGCAGGCAAGGACATCAAGAAACTCAAACTTAAATCCCTCCGGAAACACATTGGCCTTGTCCAACAAGAGCCAGCTCTCTTTGCCACATCTATCTACGACAACATCATCTATGGCAAAGAAGGAGCATCTGAGGGAGAAGTCTTCGAAGCAGCTAAGCTTGCTAATGCTCACAACTTCATCAGTTCCCTTCCTGAGGGCTATTCGACAAAAGTTGGCGACCGTGGAGTGCAACTCTCGGGCGGACAGAAGCAAAGAGTAGCCATCGCTCGGGCCATCCTGAAGAACCCGGAGATCTTGCTTCTGGATGAAGCAACTAGCGCTCTGGACGTGGAGTCCGAGCGTATCGTGCAGCAGGCTCTAGATAGGCTGATGAGGAACCGGACAACGATCATGGTCGCGCATAGGCTATCAACCATTAAGAATGCCGACCAGATCTCCGTCATACAAAATGGGAAGATCATAGAGCAAGGGACTCATTCTGCCCTCGTAGAGAACAGGGACGGACCGTACTACAAGTTGATTAACCTCCAGCAACAGCAACAATGAAAACAGCGTCATCAATGATTATCGACGGACACAAACGTATTGACAGCATGATTTGTGAAGGGGACTTTTTGATCCCGTACTTATATGTCCTTGATTTTGTCGATTTTTGTCTTACCAATTATGTGTTTATGCGAAGTTTGGATCGATTATTTCTGAGTGATGATAATAATCAGAATGCCGAGGCGTCGGTCTATGTATAGAAAAGGGAACTTCTTACTTTGGTTCGGCTTATATGTAACCGCCGTAACGTCAGTTGATGTTTAGTGAGGCGAAGGAGAAGAAAGACAAGGTTACATGGCTTCTCTCTCTCTTTGTTTCCTGCATGGTTGCTAACAGAGGTAGCATGGGCTTGTCTATCCTTTAAGGGCTATGCTTTTCCTCTCTTGCTGTATAAGCTTGCGCAGAATGCATTCATCTATTGTATATGGAGTGCTTTGTTGTCTACGCTGGGTAAATTTTGATTCAATCCTTTCACAGATCAAGAAGTTGATCTAGAAAGACTTTCCAGCTGTTTGACCTGAGATGAAAATTGTCTTTGGACAAACATAAGCTGTTTATGCTGTAATTGGGGACTTCTAGATTGGACAAACATTAGCTGCTTTTTGTTGAGCATTTAGCAGGTTTTGCTCACCCTGTTTTTTTGCTGCTGAAGCTTGACGAAACCATCGATATGAATTATACATGATACTTCCATGTTGAACAAAAAGCTAGATCTATTAGAACAAACTAGCTAAACACCTTAAAATCTTCCAATTATGGTTTATGCGTTTCCATGACGATTATGAGATAGTCTTTCTTTAAAAAATTCGAGGGTACCTGAAGCAAAACGGTGAAACCCTGAAGCGAAAATGAGCACGGACAGTACTGTCTAAGGTTAACGGCAAGATGTTTCATCACGGATGATCCAGTTAGGAAGAGTTTCTGATATGACTCCAAACTAGGACTCGTACCGTTAATAACGATAAGAATCGCTGTGACTTTTGCGATTAGTTACACCAACCACGCTACCTCAAAATCTTGTAAAGTCATAGGAAGCTTCTTGGAAGGTTAACGCGAACATAAACCTTGGCTTATTATCGTATTTCCATGTCTGTGGCTGAAGATGCAAAGAGACAAAATTAGTTCTAAGCAAGGGAAAAAAAAATAAAAAATCGAGCGACTCATATTTCCATTTGTCAAACGGAGCAGTCCAAAGTCAATGAATTAAAGAAACCAAGTTGGATAAGTAAACTCCTCGCAGGTGGCTAATCAGATTTTAATCGCTTTGTTTACTCGACAGTCATCGTTTTATTTATAAGCTTGCCGATTAAGACAATGAGGTAAGAGGGTTTGAAAAAACAGCCCCCTCCCCCTCCCAGAAAATCTCGCCGTCCTGATTTTCGCAAAATCTTCACTAATCACTATTTAAACCTTCCTCAGCGTCATAACCTTGTGCGGACAAGAAACGTCGGACAAGAAACGTTAATCAAGGTTGAGTCCTGAGAGAGCAAGTCAAAGAAGGGTTTTAGAGTCCATGCGCTTTCAAATTGTCAACCCCGAGCTGTTTCCGGGTCAGCACCTACGTGCTCCCCGAAGCGAGCAGGTGAAGATTGGATGGCGAATACATGTGTCTCCTTCGTGCAAAGAATCATTAAGTTATGCACAAGCATATGCATCCCCGGTTAAAATTTGCTTGAGAGACGATTACAGAATCTCCAGCGTAATCAGCATCCAAGAAGTTAAGTCAACACGAGAGAGCACTTGGCCCAAAAATGTAGTGGAGAATACACGAAACTACAGCACAATAAGTAACGCGTGGAGCCGAACTGACCAACAACATGACCATAGAGGGTATATCGAAACAAGTAACTGTAATAAATGTTAAATAACTTGCTAGCCGACTCTACAAATCAACATCTTACCCCAAATTGATACAAGGTCACGAAAGTGAGCGCAAAAAATCCCGAGTGATTTCTATAATTCCTTAGAACGAACAAATACAAGCAATGGCGGTCCTTAATATAGATCCCAAATTGACTTGAAAAGACATATACAAGATATACACATGTTTCTAAATATTGGTGAGGTTTGGTAAATCGCAAAAAAGTATCCACCTAAAGACTACGTGGTTCATTTGGGTCAAGATAATAAGGATTGGCTGTATAACTAACTGAGGTTTAGAATGCTAACTATCACTAAAGTTTATACAAGTCAATGTACACATAGCTTTTGAGACTTTTCCGATCAATGGGCGTCATTAGCCTAGATTATATAAAAATAATAGCATAATAACGATAATCATAATAGATGAATGAGTCACGAAGATTATATCAACTTCATGTACGTGACGCTTGAGCATTGAGTTATCAAGGTCAGTCCTATCTTTAGGGTGCTAGTTTCGAAGACTTTTTTTCCGTGGGGGGAACTTGTGTAGGCATTATACACTGCATCTCGAGGCTGTTTGACTAAGTTGGCCTGGTTTAGGTTTAGGGTCCGTCTCCAATCTTGTGCCAAGCATCGCCAGATGGTAATTTTGTCTGACCTTCGTGATAATTCAAAGGTAGCTCAAGTAATAATCACGTGGAACCCCTGGAATAACCTAAGCTTTCTGTCCTGATAAATCGAGCCTGCTTTGCATATTTACAGGGGTTTAGCTAGGGTTTGGTAAAACAGGTTTGGAAAAACTACACGATAGCGTGAATTGACCAGCTAGATTGGTAACGGCAGCTGAGGTCATTTCGAGGACTTGGATAATCAAGGCTGAATCTACCTCCAGCCCCCTTCTTTGCCCAGTATTACTTTCAAACGGATTCATCATGATTCAAGTTGACTCGCATCGTCGTGTTTTAATCAGGGCCTCGAGTTCTTGGGTTTTCCTTATTCGCAATTTTCTAGCAAACCAAAAGGACAAGCTGACTCATGCAAATTAATTTTTTCCTAAAAAAAGAAGAAGAAAGAAAATCAAGATCAGTTGGTGGTGGCTGAGAGATACATGTGGAGATCGCAGTCAACCTCGTGCAGATCCCGAATTCAGGAAACGATGCGATTAGGTTAACGATAACAAGGACAGACAAAGGGGGTGTTCCATTTTCTTTTAAGGAAAGCAGTAATGCTTTGCTTTACGCAAGGTCAGTCGGACATGATAGATCGTGTTTTGTTGCGTCTGCGGTGTACGAATCCGAAGCGCCAGCCTCAGACATAATAGGGTTCAATCGACTCGTCCCTTCAAAAAGAGCAGTTGAAACCACTGGTGTGGAATTCCCAGCTTGAGATCCAGTCTTGGCGGCTGATCTCTCCTCGACGATGATGTCGGAGCATCTACATTTATAATCTTGTGAGAATCAAAATTGGCCTCTGCTTTCGTCTTTAAAGTACCAAAAAAATAGAATGAAGTCCTAATTCTCTCATTTTCAGATGTGGAAAATTGGCTGTAATAGGAGCTTGATTGTACCTTGTAGCGTATGGACCTCGCTACTTCTTCATTACATGTGAAAGGATGACTTGAACAATGTTGAAATGATCGAACAATTATTGGAGTTGGGAAATGTATCATCAGCACAATTTCCCAGTCCAACCATATATGATGGGTTCATATTGGTTGATATTGTGAAATTAATCTTCATAGGGAAACACTCAAGCTGCTCAAGAATGCAAGAACGGATCTAGAATGATGTATCAAAAGGTAAGGGTGATTAATTTCAAGATTAATAGATTTTGAACCAATAGTAGAGTCAATTCTCGGTTTTTGGAATTGGGAATTGAATAGGTCGGCCTTGGAAAGAGTGTGAAAACCTACCCTATAAAAATAATTAAATTATGGAAATTTTAATGAGAAATGATTGCTTTATATATATATATATATATATATATATATTTTGGTAACCAAGGAACCACTGGAGACTCCCTTTCGCTTACGGTATTCAGGGTCACATCGCCCTCCAATGCCCAGTGGTACCATTGAACGTCATCGCAAGCTACTATTTAGATGTAAAACCTCGGGAAAGCTGGCCTAGTAAACTATCCCTGAGACTCTCACTTAAGTCGCAAGTATCCGGAGATTCGAACTCGTTCCCTCGGCGATGAGGTAGTAAAGCCCAACCATCACGGCTATTTACGGGTAGATATTGCTTTATATATTTTGATAAAGAAATTTATGAGGTTTCATGTTTCATATTTCAATTTTCATGTTCTTGTGTGCATGTGTATATTATGAGCTAAGTTCACAACCTTAAGTTTGCATGCTCCATTCTGTTGAAAGTATACCATCTAGGTGGTGATCGAAGAATTCGCAAGAAACTACTTTCTTATGATCCAATCATGAGAAATTACGCTGAAATCTTTTCATAAGTTCGAGCCTGAGGAGGAATAACAACTAATGTGAAACGTTGAAGACAAGTGAAAATGATCTTTGTGTGTGTGCACAAACTACTTGAACTCTTCATCTCTTAGGCCTTTTTGACTCTACTTGAAAAGGAAAAAATATGAAGTCCACCCATCGAGAGAACAGCGATACTTCTCCC
This sequence comes from Eucalyptus grandis, assembly GCF_016545825.1. Taxonomy (NCBI): domain Eukaryota; kingdom Viridiplantae; phylum Streptophyta; class Magnoliopsida; order Myrtales; family Myrtaceae; genus Eucalyptus; species Eucalyptus grandis. The sequence continues at coordinate 2,663,308 of NC_052616.1, forward strand.
TTGAAATCTTAGAAGAGACAATCTAGAAATATCACCTCGTTATTTCAAGATCGAGATTCCGTATATGAGCAGCATTTTCTAACTAATCCTTGAAGTTTATGTGTCATCCACAGTTGTTGGACCTAAAAGCCAAATGACATCATAAACCCCCTTTGGCACGACAATCTGTTCACTCAACATCATTATTCTATTAGGGCTTTTTTGTTTAATGAAAAGCAGCATTATATTGACATTTACTTTAATCCGCAATACAAATGCACGCAAAAATGAGGCAAATACTATATTGTAAGAATAAGTCAACCATTTTATATGTAAACACTGAGTTAAGATCAGAAGAAGTTAATGAGAATAATGAAATTTATGTATCTTGCCGATTATCATGAGCGGTCTCTCATCACTATGTGATCGGAGATAGACCTTGATTTGTAATTTGAAAAATTAATAAAGGAAAGTGCTTGAGGGTTACAATGCTTCACGGTGAGATTGCGATGTGTCTTGGCAAGGACACCCTAAAATTCACACAGAACCTAACATTCATATTTCCTCACTCGATGCCTCCCTTCTTCGGGAGAGTTCAAACTGAGTTTCTTTTACGGTAAGTGAAAATTATATAAAAATCCACATGACTTATGTCATGACGACCTCGAGCTGTCTCTACTAACGTTGGCCATGCAATTATAAAAGCCCATGGCCGTACCTCAGAAGTTTCCAAATCATATATACTCTCTATCCATAAAAACATCCCTCACAGTGGTGCTCTCGTCTTTGGTTCGCTTCCCTAAATTGAACCCCCCCTCCAAGCGCAAAAATGGTTCGATCTCCATGTTGCTCCGGTGACCACGAGGCGGAGGGGTTGAAGAAAGGGCCGTGGAGCGCCGAGGAAGACGCAAAGCTGAGCGAGTACATAGAGAAGGAAGGGCACGGGAGATGGAGTGACCTCCCCAAGAAAGCAGGCCTCAACAGGTGCGGCAAGAGTTGCAGGTTGAGGTGGATCAATTACCTGAGGCCGGACATCAAGAGAGGCAACTTCTCTGATGAAGAAGAGGCCATGATCATCAACTTCCACTCTCTTTACGGAAACAAGTGAGTAGCCTAGCTCTTTCCTTTCTTTGACCCAATTTCTTGTCTGCTTTGGTTGATCAAACAAGTAAGAATCCAAGCAACTTTTTTTGAATTTTACTGGCTCGAGCAAAAGCATGTCATGCCAGAATTCAGATACTGTAGCTTTTTTGGACGCTTGCATTCTGTCACTGTGGAGTTTCGAAACGGCACGAATAGATCCATAGATAATTCATTCATTTTAGATACTCTTGTTAATTCAATCGGTCGTTACCATATTAACATGGATTTTTGCCCATTGATGATGACCGGAGTAAAGATTAGCCCTTGGCACGAGAAAAAACTAAGGACGAATTGTCAATCTACTAACGTTATTGTTAAAATTAATTGAGTCAACATATGTTTGAATATCGATAGTACATATTTACACTCTAGAATTGGCAAAAGTGAAATTAATAGGGTGGGCATACATACACATCGCATCTTGAGTGCATCTTGTGAAATTCCTAAGGACCATAATTGCTTGAGCTTGCTAAAGGATCAAACCATTAATCATTTGCCTTCTTTCTTTTCTTCACTTTTTTTGTATCACAGGTGGTCGAAGATTGCGACCCATCTCCAGGGGAGGACAGACAACGAAATCAAGAACCATTGGAACACCCGGATGAAGAAGAAACTACTCCGGATGGGCATCGACCCGAACACCCACAAGCCAAGAACTGATCATCTCAACCAAGCGATGAACCTTTCGCAGTTGCTAGGCACTGGTGGGGGACCGCACTTGGGCAGCCCACCGCTGAGCTCTCTGGAGAACGCCATCGCAAATGCCGCTGAGCTAGCCAAGCTACAACTGCAGAGCTTGCTAGTGCAAATCATAGGCACAAGCAACCCACCTCCAATCATGGACCATGGCAGCACCAATAATAGTCTACTGGGAATTCCAAATTACGATAATCACCATCTGGGTGTTCTAGGGTTTGCTCCACCCATGCAGCACCAAGCAGTGAACCATTCATCACCATGGCCAAGTTATGGAGGTGGGTTTGGAGTTATTAGGGGAGATGATAATGGTGGGTTGTGCGGCGATGCATGCATGATTCAACCAGAAAATCCACTTCCTCAATTGGTCTCAGCCTCTCCTGAGGGTTCTACAGTAAAGAACCAATTTGAAAGCGAGAGCCTTCCAATTTGTAGCGATTGGCCTACACAATCTCAAGCCCTCACATTTGTCGAGGACTGGGAGAAGTTGCTTGAAGAAGACACAAGTGCCTCCTTCTTGAGAGAGATCCTGCAATAGGTACGCTTTCGTTTGATTTTTCAACTCCTCATTTCAACATCGAATTAGCTACACCACGACTAAAAAAGAGGAATTACATCATCTTCTTATCTAACTTATGCGCGACTCCATCAAACCCCATAGTGGCCAATTAATCATTGAGAACTAGAAAGAGCAAGTTCTAGAAAATATCTATTCTTCCAAGATATGTGACCTGTTGACATTATGTATATTTCCTCATTTTTTTTGTTTACTTAGCTCTCTTTTGGTCAGTTTTTTTCTCAATATTTAAGTAGGATGTATTTTTCTCGTTTGTACAGCCGAAGACCATGTTCGTCCCTCACTGGAACTGTGCAAAATCAAAGTCGAGCCCATCTCCATACGGATTTACGAGCATCGCATGGAGAACTAGCGAAGCAAAATTCATCATCTTTTCTGGGTTTGCACAGTGGTCTATTCCTGTTCACTATTCACGTGTTGATAATTCTTAATAACTAGCGAAACTTATATTGTTGTGATGTTTTCAATGATGTGGAAAGTGAAAAGAAGGAAGAAGCCATGCGTAGAACCATGTAAACTTTCTGTTCATATGCTGTTGTATCAAATATAGACACACACATACACACCTGCAGCTTTTGTTCTTTTCCCTGTAAGATCATTTGTGTAAGTATAAAATGTGCACGAATAATGTTTCCTTCTTTGGAAGAAATAATATTTGATGGGTGACACTTTTTCATTTGACTAATTTCCCAGCCCTGGTCATCACGCTGTTACCGACACGTTGAATTTCTTGAAATCCTTCTTCTCTCTCTCTATCTCTCACACGTAACATCTAATCATTTATATTAACAAAAACAAAGGGTTTAGGTGTTTTGCTGTAGAGTTAATGATATGTTATAGCATAAGTGGTCGCATCTGCTCAAAAGTCTCCCCAAGACAGATCACATTAGGTCCAACATCGCACGCAACGAGCATAAGCCGATTGACTACTGTTTGCAAAAATCCTTAACTAACCAGACAACCTAATTTCCAGTGTGCCGTTTCACTGGCCCGATGTCTCTGTCGGGAAACTACATAATTAGGTGGATTTAGGAATTTAGGAGCTTGTCCTCATGTGCTTGTCCTCATCTGATATTAACACACGTAATTAAGGGTTTCCTAGGACGGCTCTACTTAGAACGAGGACCTATTTTTAGGAGGGAAAGAAGCAGAGAGAGAGAGAGAGAGAGACCTTCTTGATGCTTCCATCTATTTCATGCTCCTAAGCTGGATTCCTAGCAAATTAGTTGAGTCCTTATCAATAATGATGCATGATTGTGGGTCTAGATTTGACTTGTGCAAATCATGTATATTGACTTTAACTCACCGTTGAAAAGCACAATTGCAAAATGCATAACGGGAAAGCATGAAAGGAAAAACAAAAGAGGAATGAAAAATAGACGTATGATGTTCCGGAAATGTACTTATGGCACATGTTGTGCCGCATAAAGTTGGGCCGACATCAAAATTATTAAACGGATATAGGAGGGATGAATATTTATTTTGGCTCCCGTTCTTTCTTTCATTCCGTTTGTGTTCTTGATGCGGGTGGCCGAGCGTGAAGCAGGACTTAATCATCTCATCGAAAGTCCCTGTCTTTGGATGACGATTGTATTAACCGTGTGTCGAAAGTATCTCCAGCTAGGCGTTGCATCCCTGTCCGAGGAAGAATAGAAGAGAAGGGAAGGGAAGAGACCCCCGCTAGTTGTTTTTCTCACCAACCCAAGCAGAGAAACTAAACCCTAAACTTCGGATAAAGTCGTATATGAAGGGACCCCAGCTTAGGAATAAGTTACCTTGATCTTCTTTCGCAAGCAAAAAAAGTCAGACAAAATTATCGAAAAAACTTTAAAATTATTGTACGAATCCCAATTCGGTTATAAACATTTTAATTTAGTTATTTTAGTCGTTAACTTTTTAACATTTTGCCAATATAGTTCTTTTGATGCTTTTGGCCCGAAAGTGTTGTCATGGACACCGAATGTTCATGTGGCATGACTAACGTTAATATAAATAATTTTTGTAATTTTTTATTTTTTGTGATTTTTTTTTTATTTTGTTAATTTCCTTCCACTGGTCCACAACCTTAGTCATGGCCAATAGAGATCACCAATCACAAGTGAGGGCCAAGACGCACTTGCCTAGGACTAGGGAGGACCTGTGATCCCTCGTTTAGGGCCAGCAAGGGCCACAATGCCCTCGCCTACTAATAGCAAGGTTCATCTACTTTCAATTAAAAAAGGAAGAAAGAAAGAAAAAGGAAAAAAAAATCAGAAAAATTATTAAGATATTTAAAAAATTGCCCGTGTCAGTATCAATCGCGTCATGTAGGACATCCGATATTCACGTCAATTATTTTCGACTAAAATTGGTTGTGAAGACTATATTGACAAATCATCAAAAAGTTTAAGATTAAATCAGTTAATTTAAAATATTTATAATCGAATTGGCATATGTACAACAGTTTAAAGACTTTTTCCGTAATTATATCAAAAAAGTCCCTCGCAACCATGTGTGTGATATAGAGTACATTTCATATGGCTGAAATTAGATTTAAAATCTTCTTGTGCAACACTTGACGAAAGATTCAACATTAGTGGAAACTTATCAATGATCTATACGATAAAGCGTAATAGCTTGACTTCAAAACATAAACCAGATCTCGTAATTCTACTCTAGACGGAAACAGTATTTTGTAACATGATATCCTTTCAACACTTAACCGATCGGATTAGAGAGGTCTTGTGACTTAACATCAGGTTGAGGGAGGTCCAAGAGTTACTCGGATAGTCCCTACGCCATTTTTCATTCTGTAATGGGAGAGATGGGGATGTTTGGAGGTCGAGGAAAGTGAATACGTTGCAACGATCAGTGGTAACGCTTCTGATCGATGATGATTCCCGTTGTTCCGTCGAGAATTACCGCCTTGTTTCCTGCTAGAACAGCAGAATGAAACGCATGGTCGTAAGTTCCGAAATCAGAATGCGAGTTTTTTCGTTTTCCGGGAAGGTCTCGCCATTATTCTCATCGATTCCGAAAGCATTTGGGATCATGGGTTCGAGCCCAAAAGACAAATGCTAGTTACAAATGTACAGGCCCATGAAGATAAATTGGTAAGGAAGAGCCCACTGTCGAGAAGTCTTTTTGAGCTCTCATTTTGTCCACTTTCAAAAAAAAAAAATTCAATGAAAATTCCTCAGGATGCATTAATGCGAGGTGTTCCATCCGGGATTTTCTATATTTAAGAACGAACAGACGATAATCACGCGGCTTACTTTTCAACCAAAACCCATGTCGTAATTCGCGGGTAAACAGGCCTGATCTGCCCATAAGAGATAAACATTCTTTCTCATTTTTCAAGCACGAAAAGCCCCCTTTCCAGCCAGCAGACCGACGGACGCTTTGTACATACTAATCTATGGGTGGAACATCACCGTTACCCTCCAAATTCACGACATCTCATACGTTAATCACGACACACATAAACTGAATTTTGCACGGCTCAAGCAAAAATCAATAATTTTAAATTAAAAATTATAGCTCATATCATTTAAAATAATTAGTTAATAAATAATGTTTTCATTTTCAACAATAATTTGTGTGTAAATATTTTCGTGAACGATGAAAATATTTTTGGTCTATTCATTTTTGTATTTGATGCACATATTTAAAAGAACATTTTCCAAACCATTCTTTTTTTCAAGAAACAAACTTCACATTAGTCTTAAGCTTTGTTAATATTCGGTAAACCATTGCCCTCTTAATAAACCGGCGCCTAATGCCGTTACATTTGATAAAAACTATCGGCCTCCTCCGAAGCTTATTAATGTCGTTGTGGCGTTGAAAAGTCCAAGAGGAAGGTCAGGATTTAGGAGGCAACAATGGACGGTAAACATGGAATGCTGCGGTTTTGTCTCCTTTCAGCTGCCGCAACAAAAAAAAAAATCAATGGGAAATCCGACGCGTGGTGAACTGCTTGCACCAGCAAAATCGGTGGGCGAACTTTACACCTCCCTCTTATCTCCTGTTGAATTAAATTCGGGAAGAACTAAGGTGGCATGTATAAATAGGCCCCCCCTGAAACAGGCAGAGAGCATTTACATTGCCAAAGACTTTCCTGAACCCTTTGATCTGGTATCATCTCTTCTCATGGCTTCCCTCATCCTCCTCTTGTCCGAGCTGGTCCGCGTCCAGGGCACCGACCCGGCTTCTCTCCCGACTTCGCAGCTCTATTCTTCGAATGCTTCCGCGACGGCGTCATCTTGTGCGGTGGCGGCAGCGGCGGCGGCAGCTTCTGGCCGTTCGATCGGCGCAAAACAGAGGCCGGTGGCCAGTCACGAGAGCTACTACTCCAGCGGCGAGGATCTCCAGGAAGCGAGAGTCTGCGTCGACCTTGTTTGGCCGTAGATTGTCGATGCAAACTGTGTGGATCTTAGTTTTGAGAGTCTGAAATCCCGAAGAGAAATGTTGTCTCTTCTCTCCATTTTGTACATTTCCATTCTATTTTTACATCGACCAGCAAGCTCATTAGGGAATGCAATCCGTATGGATCTGATTTCGAATGCTGTACGAACATCGTATCCGTAGCGCTGTGCAATTTCACAATTTCTAGTAGACCATCCATGTGAAAAAAAAAAAAATGGACTTTCAGACTGGAGCTGAGAAAGCATGGCCGGAAAATTCCATTTCTCTGTTTGGGCAGGGCATTGCTGTTCTGGATACGAACACGGGTCAATCCACTTGACCTATATAAGCAAAACCCATGATGCTTTAACGTTGACACAGGCTAAAAACGCTATATCGCGAGCGCTTGAGCGCTTATTATCATTTTACCAATAATAAACAGCATCCTTCCCTAGCAGGTTGCGCGTTTATCATCATTTTACCGAAGTTTGGCCTCGCATTCTCTTCTCTTTTAGCCTCTATTTCGCCTCCACGATGATTACCGATGTTGACTCTTCTTTCTCGGGCCAAAATCTCAATCTACAAATGTGGTGAGTGGGGTCTGTATATTAAAGTTTAACGCTTTAGAACACCAGGCAGTCGACTCATAGCTATATACCAACCAAGCAATCGAGATCAAACGAACTCCCCATCTCACTGGTTCATTGAAAGTTTCGTGACTTTTCTTTTCCTTCCTTTTGCCAGGTTTTAATGGCCACGGGTGGCCATGAGGTGCAGCTCAGCTTCATTGATGATACATCTACTCGAGGTCAAAGGCCTCGAGAAATCCGCACCGGCACTTTGCCAGTGGCCACATGGGAAAGTGCAGGCTCACTTTGAGTTGTCGACATACAATCAGTGACCGAAAGCAATTGTTGTAGTAATTGCTCGCCGGACCACCCCCCCCAATGAGGGCCATAAGTGAAAAATCCCAGAATGTCTAGAACACTGGTCGATTTGATTTGATTTGATGGAGAATGCCACAGCACTTTTCTTCGATTGTGAATTTACGTGGGACCCCAAAGGAAGAAAATATTAGGTGAGGTGTCTTCGGGATCCATGGCCGGTTTAGCCTATCAATCATGCGGCGAAACCGCTCGAAGCCAAAGGTTTTCGGCTAAACAGAGGGGGACGACTTCTTCTCTGTATTGGTCGGCCGGGGATCACAAAACCAACAGCAAGCAATTTTGACCACCGAAAGCGCCGTCTTCCGTATCCCGCAAGCATAGGACGCGGAGCGGAACCAGAACTGTTCTCGTGGGAAGCAACCGTTTCGCTATAAAACGGCTAACAGCATATAAAACCAATGGGCATATCCGCCCTTGTCTCGACCCACCACGAGCTGCCTCGCCAAAAGATCGGGAAATTCTTGCCGACTGTTTGAATCTTGCGGAAACCCAGGTGCGATTCCCATGGGACCTACAGGATCATCAGCGGTTTGGTCACCGATTCGATCCACATTTGACTCCTGGTCCATGCGAGAATTTTCAATTCCCTGACCCATTTGAGCTCCCACCTTCCCCGAGCTCCCAAGAGACGCCGATAACACATCTTCTGGTCGTTCTGTTTTAGACTGAACAGCGGCTGAAGCAAAGAACAGAGCTGCTCTGCAATTGTTTAACACATGCAGGGAGGCGTGGAAGAGGATCATGAGAATGTAATTGCAGCAACATAACCGAGGATAGCTTAAAAGTCGTTGAATGACTTCGATGTAATCTCCATAAATCATAAGTTTCTGCAAAAAGAAGTAAAAAACTCTCTTTTGAACGAACCATCATGATGAACAAATTTCTCTCATCAAAACCGAATGCTTCTACAATGAATAATTAAGAACAGTGGATATCGATGATTTTATGATCATGTTGGAGACCAAACTGGATTTGGGTCTTAACGATTACAGATAAACCAAAATCAGTATAGGGCACATGTTTATCCCAGCTGATATGGCCAGGGCGTACGCAGTTCGCAGAATAGCTTGCCTGATTGAGTTTTGCTGAGGGTAACACAACAAATCACATTTTCTTTCTCCAAAGAGGGAAAGTTAGAGCATCATTCATCAACTCGTATGCAAACTGTGTTGTCAAGTGAACCCACAGCTCATTTGGTTGAATATGGTTGTGGAGTCAGTCCTCCAACAGAGCGTGGGTTCAAAGAGGAAGGGCTAAATTGGACAGAAACTGCGGACGAGATTTGATATGTCGCACAGGTCCAAAGCATCTGTATTCGTCATTTCAGTACTCGTAAGAAGCAAACCTGTCTTCAAGGAAGTCTGCCGAGTGAAGACTATGGACTGAACTGTAAAATTTAATTCTCTTAAGGTGCCAGAGCTGCAAAACTAGTGCATTAAGATAACTTTGCCCCAACTAGAATTCAGGTTGTCTGAGAATCCAGAGCAACGGTCGAGAGAGTTTACTTTATCACAGATCAAAAGCATGTAATCTTGTCAGGCACAAGAAACGTAAAGCTACCATTAGACATTCTTAGTATGCCACTATACCATGAAACAAATGTCGCAACTAACTTCAATTCATCGACAGCAAATAGAGCCTCGAGACCTTACCAATATCCAGTAGAGGAATCTTCAACTGACCTCCATTGGCAGCGGCAAAAAGAGCCCAGCACAATGGTTTTTCAATCCACTCTGCCAGGCTCGAGTTCAATCAAACCGGAAGCTTTCCTTCATCGCCATTTTCAACCACAGACAATTGCAGTTTGCACATGCTTTTATTCCTTACTCATCACAAGCATGCCCAGGTCATATCCCGCAAGCATAGGACACGTGGCAGAACCAAGACTGATCTCGTGAGAAGCAACTGTTTCGCTAAAAACAGCTAAGAGCATATCAAACCAATGGGCATATCTGCCTTTGTCTCAACCCACCACGAGCTGCCTCGCCAAAAGCTTGGGAAATATTTGCCTACTGTTGGAATCCTGTGAAACACAGGTGGGATTTCCACAGGACCTACAGGATCATCAGCAGTTGGTGACAGATCCAGTCCATATATGACTTGGGGTCCATGTGATAATTTTCAATTCCCAGACCCATTTGAGCTCCCACCTTCCCCGAGCCCCAAGAGATCCCGATAACACATCTTCCGGTTGTTCTGTTTTAGACTCTACAACAGCTGAAAAAAAGAACAGAGCTGCTCTGCAATTGTTCAACACATACAGGGAGGTGTGGAATAGAGTCACGAGAGTGTGATGGAAAAATGTAACGCAGAAAAGCATAATCATGGTTGAAAGAGTTCGATAGAATCTGCACATGCTGAGGTATTTGCAAAAGCTTCTGCAAAAGAAATACAAAGCTCTCTTTTTGAATGAACCATAAGTCCATGAATCCAGGGAACAATGCACAATGAACAAATTCTCGCATTGAAACCCGAATGCTCATATTATGAATAATTACAAACAGCAAACATTTTATAACCATATGGGAGGCACAGAAACCAAAACAACGGTACGGCACGTGTTTTGCGCTGCTGATATGGCAAGGGCGCATGTTGCTCACACTGTAGCTTGCCTGATCGAGTTTTGCTAAGTGCTACACAGCAACTTGACATTTTTCCTTTTCTCCAAAGAGAGAAACCGGTATGCATTATTAGTTAACTTGTATGCACACTACATTGTCAAGTGCAGCCACAGCCCAGTCAGTTGAATGAGGAGTCAGTCCTCCGACAGAGCGTGGATTTAAAGAGGAAGAACTAAGTTGGACAGAACTGAGAACGAAATTGATAGGTAGCACAAGTCCAAAGCATCTGTATGTGACATTTCAGTACTCATACATTAGTTGCGCACCTCATGCAGAGAACACCTCATAAGAAGCAAACCTATTTTAGAAGGAGTCTGCATTATTAAGACTATGGGCCGAACTGTAAAATTTAATTCTCTTAAGGTGCCAGAGCTGCAAAACTAGTGCAATGAGATAACTTTGCCCCAACTAGAATTCAGGCTGTCTAAGAATCCAGAGCAACGGTTGAGAGAGTTTACATTGTCACAAATCAAAGCCATGTAATCTCGTCAGGCACAAGAAACGAAAAGATACAATTAGACATTCTTAGTATGCCCATACACCATGAAACAAACGTGGCAACTAACTTCAATTCGTCAACAGTGAGTAGAGCCTCAAGACTTTACCAATTTCCAGCTGAGGAATCTTCAACTAATCTTCCAATTCGTCAACAGAACTGGAAGATTTTCCTTCGTCCCCATCTTCAACCGCAGACAATTGCAGTTTGCGCACGCTTTTATTAATTCCTCATCGCAAGCATGCGCAGGTTGCACATCGAATCAACCCTTCGAAGGGCAATTTTCATTCTCCAGATACTTCACCTCATCCTTCTCATTCTTGTGAACCACATCCCACAAGAAATCAGCGAAAACAGTCTCATAGCCCGGCATCTTTGAAAATCCAGGAAAATAGTTGATATCAATCACCAAGTACCTGTCCCTATTTTTAGCATCCCTTATCACATCGAAGTTGAACAAATTCAACTTCATAGCCCCCCTCAAACCCCTGCCAAGCTCCACGATCAAACTCCGGGGAGGCATCTCCGCCTCCTCCAATCCCGTCGCCTCCCCGCGAGGCTCGTCCCCGTCCTTCTCGCGGATCGCCGAATTCGACACCTGCGAGAACGGCATCAACCCTTCCGGACACCCCAGCTGCTCCTCCGAAACGTCGGGCAACGACGTGCGCTTCACGCACTGCACGTACCCCCCGACCACGTACACCTTGAACACGACCCCGCCGTGGTTCGCGAACTCCTGCAGCACGATCGGGGGCCGGAGCTTGCTCAAGCCGCCGCGGTTGAACACCAGGGACATCTCGTGCGACTTGGTGCTCCCGTTGGCGACGAACGGCTTCGCGATCACCGGGAACGCCAAGCCCTCGCACGATCGCGCATCCAGCAGCATCTCCCGATCGTTGACCACCACCTGAACGGGGACCCCGAACGACGCCCCCTCGGGACACTCGATCTCGAGCTCCGACACCCCCTGGAGCATCGCGACCCGGCCGTGGAGCCGCTCGATCGCGTCCGGCGGGTCCACGACCGCCGCGCCGGGATGCCGGGAGGCGAACTCGCGCAGCTGGCGGGTCCAGTCCTCGCTGTGGATCTTGTGGAGGACGCAGTCGAAGGGGCCCTGCTCGGCGAGCGGGCGGCGGTCGTCGACGGCGACGAGGTCGATGCCGCGGGAGTCGGCGGCGGCGAGGAGCGGGCCCTGGATGAAGCTGCTCTGCTTCTTGGGGAGGAGCGCGTAGCCGACGGTGAATCGTCGCGGTTGGTCGGCCATCCGGAACGGACGGTCGGGATCGGCGGAGAGGGAAGAGGGAGAGGGAGAGTGATGAATGAATGGAAGGAAGTAAGCGGTGCGTCGTCTTTATGTAGTTTTAGAGGGAATATCAACTCTTGCAAGTGTCGACATCCGACAAAAATCGATTATATTATTTCCTGCGAATCTTCCTACCGATCATCTTGCTTGGATTTCTTTAATATTTCTTTTTTCTTTAAAAATTAAAAAAAAAATTGAATTTGTTTGGATTTTTATTATTACTTTTATTCCCTTTTTTTTCTTTTTAGTGCCGACATTGGCAAGGGTAGGACCATTGGAAGTCTTGTGACCTCGCTTGGTGTGGCCTTGGGCAAGGCCAATATGACCTCATTGGCCTCAAGTGAGGCCGCGAAGGCCCTCATTGGCAATGAGCAAGGCCACAGAGGCCCTCGCCAAATATGGGCAAGGCTTGGCGAGGTTGCAATGGCCTCGCCTAGGCTTTCGCAGTTGAGGGTAAGGGTCATTGGTAACCCTCATCGATCCTTAAAAAAAAGGGACAAAAAATGAAAATAAAAATTAAAATTCATAAATTCAAAAAAAAAAAATATCAAAAATTATCTATCTCTACACCGACAAAACCATATAGAACAATTGACATACATGTCGGATTTTCTGACAAAGTAAAACGCCGATGGTATTCAAATGATCAATTTTTCATATTTATGGCCTTCAAGCGAAAATAAAAATAAAAATTATGTACTTATGTGAGCTTTAAACAAAAATTATGACACATGCATTGTTTTTACCTCATTTTAGTACATTGGGTGGACAGTGAGTGATTGAGTGAGAAAAACGGTTCAGTGCAAGATTAAGGTGACTCCAATGCATAATAATCCTTGAGTCATGTCAATTTAAGGTTGTCTTGTTTCGCCGGAAAGTGTCCAAGAAACACATCTTGAAATATGGATGGGTCCTTGCTTATTATTGGACATGAAAAGTAAATGGAGAGAAAATTAAATATACCGATGTCAGAGAAAATTGGGTGCAGCGTATAAGATGTACTAAAATGTCAAAATAAATTGGAAGCATAATTAAACAGTTGATGTTTGTTAATTGATTAGCTGCTGTTTGCACAAATTACGATTTGAATACTTATACTCATTGTCGGTGATAGTTCACAATGGTCGTGAAGATTTTATTTTATTTCACGATTGTGTTGATCTTCATTTTTATGAGTTTTAGAGCTTGTATGGTAATTACTATGTTCCCGAAAATAATTTTTGTTCATTAAAATAGTTTTTTTAATTATATTCCCTAAATAAGTTTTTGAGTATTCGAAAACATTTAATAATTGCACAATTCTATTATCGAAATTAAAATGCATTTGGTACGATTCTTATATTTTTGAATACTTAATTTTTACAAAATTTTTAATAATTTTATGAGATTTTTCTTTTCTTTTCTTTTTTTTTCCTTCTCTTCTTCTTCTTCCCCCTCTAGCTGCAAATTTCTTGGCTCTGGGGTAGCCTCCTCCGGTGGCTGGGTGCCTCGCCCAGCCAAAGCAAGGTCGCAAGCTAGTGGAGGAAGAAGGAGAAAACAAAAGAAAAAAAGAAAAAAAAGAAATTGTTTGATACCTTTAATTGTTTTAGAGAACAAATGTGTTCTCGGAAATAGAAAAATTAGTCGACATTACCAAATAAGTTGCTTTTCTTTATTTGTTTTAGGAAATAAAAGAACGAAAATAGCCACGAAATGGCCAGTTACCAAACAGGCCCTTAATATTCCATCTGAAATAGGGCTCTATTACTTAGATAACTACTTTGTATTTAGCTGATCTCGGATCGTGTCGATCATAGCCCTTGTCAATAGGTGGAATCTCACTGACCAATGCCCATTTTTCGGGACTTGGTTATTTCCCATTTGTATCTCCTGCCGACTAAAATCATTTGGCTTGTCGACCAATTGTATAAACGCAAGGTCTCTTTCCTCGTTGGTCTTTTGACATTCTCCGTGTTGAAAAGCAGTAGAGTCGATGGACGGCACGCGCCGGTGGGCGCTTTAATTGGCACCATGTGCCTTTGGCACCCTCCCCAAAAAAGGACTCTTGGGGATGGGATGCCGATGCCGATGCCGATGCCGATGCTCTTTCCATCTCATGTGAAATTTAATACCCCACCGCCCCTTTTCCTCTTTTCGAGAGAATAACTTTGCTTAGTTCCCAGTAATTGTTAGTAAGACGGTGGATGATCTTTTAAGAAATAAGCTATAAGTATATTAGAAATCTTAAAATATGTCATTAAAAAAATCTTGAGATACGGATGATGATGCTGATGCTAATGCTAATTTTTCTATCTAATGTGATGTTTAATCCCCCACTGGCCCTTCTCCACTTTTCAAGAGAATACCTTTGCTTAGTTTCCGGCAATTGTGAGTAAGATGATCAATGATCTTCAAAGGAATAAGAGATGAGTGTACTACAAATCCTGAAATTTATCATGGAAGTGTAATTAAGTCCTAAGATTTTTAGAAAGTGAGATTAAGTTATAAAACTTATCATGAAAACATAAATGAGTCTTGAAACTTATTAGCATTTTCCGATTGTCAAGTTAAAAGAAATTAATCAAAGATTTCAGTACTTAATTATACTTGACAAGTTTCATGACTTTATTGTACTTTTTGAAAATTAGAGGACTCAATTGTACTTTTGTGATCAGTTTAGGACTTTATTGTACTTTTCAAAAATTTCAGTACTTAATTATACTTTTGTGACAAGTTCAAGGACTTTCGATACATTTATCCCAAGACACAATAATAAAATGAGTTCGAAGATGGACGTTAGAAGTTATCACGGCATAAGCTTTTCTTTCAACTCTTACTCTAGATTCCGCTATTTCGTGGTAGAATTGGACATTTCACTACCAATTGTGAAGAAATACCATATCATGCATTAATTGAAGATGACATAACAATAAGTTCGGCAATTGGCTAAATCGTAGGTGAAAGTGCACAGCTTTTTGGGAACTCTTTTATAATGAACAAGTGGCTGAAGAAAAGGGGGAACTATAAGAGAGTAGTGATATATCCTCTCAGGATACCCAAATTGTCATATTTAACCAGAGCCACAAGAAGGAACTAATGTAGATCAAACACAACCACAAAAAAGGCACCAATGGATATTAATTTACCCGACACCAAAGGAGCAGTAAACGGAGAAAGGAAAGGGCATCATTAACATTAATGAACCTCAACAAAGCAAAACCAGCAAGCTGTTATTTCATCTTCCCCGGCACAAAAACAGGTGTAAAAAGGAAGCAGGGATTGTGAAAACTCACCAGCCAAGAAGTTGAAGAGGTATACTCCTTATTACCCTTCAATAGTTGATATAGCAAACCGACGAAACAAATTTACAGGAGACTCCCATCGCTTTTCGTAAGAAACCAGGGAAGGCTTCTGGTGGCTAGCCTAAACAAGCCACCGGTTCACAAATGAGAGTTATTTCGGAACCGCGGTTGGGCACACCACCGAGTTCAGGAATTTAAGAGCCACGGTGGCTCAAGAACGCCCAATCTTATCTTGTTAATGGAAACAAAAAACAAAGAAAACGTGGTAGCTCGCCTTAAAAGAAAATTAAAGTTCCAAAAGTTTTAGGAGAAACCGCAAGGCATTAGGGGGATGAGTGTATCAAAACATAGCAAGTGGAGGTGGAAGTGGAGTTCAATTCTCAAGAACTCATAAACTTGCTATGTTTTGATTATGAGAGCCGGACAAAACGCGGCTTTTGTGTGCATGCTCCAAACAGATATAGGGGACGGACTTCAGCTATGGGAGAAATTAAGACAGATGACTTCTTTCTAATACACTCCATGGATGTGTATGGGAGATTTTAATGAGATACTTTATTATTGGGAGAAAAGGGCAAAGGATAGCCGAGAGTTATAGAATGCAGGGCCTTCCAAGATTGCATCCATGATTGTTCTTTAATGGAAATTGATTGTAAAGGATGTGAGTTTACTCCGGTCAAACAAAGAGAATGTGCTGATAGGATTCAGGAGAAATTGGACAGGTCTTCTGCTCAATGGATTGGCGGGTTAGGTTTCTGGGAGGCTGAAGCTTTTGCTCTCCACCGGCTGTGGGTTCCGATCACAGCCCCTCCTTGTGGTTAGCACTTGAAAATGTAAAGAAAAGAAAAGACTTTAACTTCAGCTTACCTGGATTGAAGATAATGATTGCAGGAGATAGTAAAACATGCATGGAACTCCCAACCTTGCATTCAAAGAGGACTGAAAGAAAACTATTTTCTACCAACCAAGCATTGAAAGTATGGAGCAAACAGAAATTCCCCAATAATAACACTGCATTACAGCTTTGAAGAAGGAGCTTCAATCCATCACAAACAGCCACCGGAATTATCAAGATACAAACAATTAAAAGGATAAAAGAAGAGCTAGAAAGTCTATGGCGTAGGGAGGAAATGTTTTGGGGCTTGAAATCTAGAATTAATTGGCTTCGTTGGGGAGACAAAAATACAAAGTACTTTCATGCAGCAACCATCCAACAGAGACAAAAAAATAGAATTGAGATGCTGAAAAATGAAGAAAATCAGTGGGTTAAACAAATAACTCCAAAGACCTCACCACATCTTTTTCAAGGCACTATACACCCTAAGGACCTCGCAACTATGACCCCGTTTTAAATCAATGCCCTTGCTAATCGGAAACGAAATAAACGATTATCTAGTGGCGGAAGTAACCATGGAAGAAGTACGTGCTGCAGTTTTCCAATTAGGAGCTCAGAAAGCCCCTGGCCCAGATGGTTTAAACGGTCTGTTTTACCAGCATCATTGAGATATAATCGGGCCCCGATATCTTAAAAGAAGTTCCGAGATTTCTTTATCTCTGGGGATTTTGGATCCAGCCTTAACAACACACATATTACCCTAATACCAAAGGTTCCCATCCGTGAGAAGATAGATCAATACCGCCCTATCGCCTTATGCAACTTTGCCTACAAAATTATCTAAAAAATTCTAGCAAATAGGCTGAAGAGATGGCTGCCAACGATGATTTCAAGCGAGCAAAGCGCTTTCGTGAGTGGAAGACAGATTCAAGATAATATTTATATTGTACAAGAAGTACTGCATCAATTGAGAAAGAGGAAAAGAAAGAAGCATTTTCAAGCGGCAGACTCAAACTTGACATGACAAAAGCCTATGATAGGATTGAGGGGACTTTCTAGAAGGGTGCAGTTGAAAATGGGGTTTCAGGTGCTAAATGGGTTAATTGGATAATGCGTGTGTTACCACAGCCACATTTAAAATCAAACTCAATGGGAATCTCTTCCGAGTTCGCTCCCTCCCGAGGCATTCGGCAAGGCGATCCTATCTCACCCTATCTATTTATATTGGTAGCAAACAGTTTATCAACGCTGATGGGAAAGGCGCTACAAGAAGGAAATATTAAGGAAATTAAACTGAATAGATTCTGCCCTACTTTAACTCATTTGTTATTTGCAGATGATTCAGTTTTCTTCTTAGATGGTTCTATCCAGGAATGCCAAAATGTTGCTGCTGTCATTAACCAATATTGTTATGCCTCAGGATAAGCTGTCAACTTAAACAAATCAGGGATATTTTTCAGCAAAGACTGTCCACCGTTGCTAAAGGAAAATATGAAGAGAGAACTACGAGTACCAGAACTAGAACGAACGGGAAAGTATTTGGGACTACCATCTGATTGGGGAGTATCAAAAAAGCAGATGTTTGGGTGGATATAATCGAATCAACATGAAACTAGAGAGGGATGGAAGGAGCAACTCATATCAAAAGGTGTAAAGAAATTCTTTTGAAATCGAGTGTGCGGTACCACAATACGCCATGTCGGTTTCAAAATCCTGTGTCAATTTGCAAAGCGATAGAGAAAAAATAGCAAATTTCTGGTGGAAAACAATGATGCTCAAGTTGGTCTACATTGGAAATGATGGGAAACCATGAAGATGAGAAAAGATAGAGGAGGAAATGGGTTTCGAGATCCGGTCACCGTAAATAAAGCCTTATTGGGAAGCAAGCTTGGAGGATGGTTAAAGATCCAAATGCACTATGGGGAAAATTAATGAAGGGGCTATATTTTAATCACTCAGAGTTTTGGCATGTTGATTCTGGTTATAACCCTTCATGGGGATGGAAAAGTCTGTTAATAGGAAGAGAGGCTATTGCAAACTCAGTCAGATGGTCGATTGGAAGCGGCGAATCAATCAACATTAGAACAGATAAATGGCTAAGGAGAGGTTTAATAGGAGGGCCGGCAAACAGAAACGATCCCAAGAAAGTATCAGAGTTAATCTTACCGGGAACACAGGCGTGGAATGAACCATTGGTAAGAAATATGTTTGATGATCAGACAACACATGAAATTCTCGCAACACCAATCAATGGCTCTTTTTTTAACGATGAACTTGTATGGACAAGCACACAACATGGATCATTCACAGTTAAGAACGGGTACAACTTGCTGAGAAACAACATTACAGAAAACATAGCCAATCAAGACCCTTTCCTCCTCATACCAAACCCCATCATCATTATGGCATGCAATTGGCACATGAAAATCAACCCGAAAGTGAAGTTTTTCATATGGCGGGCTTGTCAAAACGCTCTACCAACTAAGGAAAACCTATGGAAAAGAAGAATTTTACCTGACCCGCTATGTGACTTATGTAGAGCCACGGTGGAAACAACTGAACATACTCTTCTCCTCTGTCCTTGGGCTGCAGGGGTCTGGAATCGCCTGGAATTAACCCAGAAAACCAACGCACATGAAGTCGACGCATTGATGAATGGCACATAAATTTTACAAGCAAAGATTCGCACCTCCCTCTGGGGAGACAATCGGCACTCTCCAAAAGTGGGTTGGCGGGGTCTCCATGATTCTTAGATGGATGAGAACGAACAAGGAGATAAAGATGATCATCCCATTTGGTTTCTCGTGTTCCTTTTAAAATACGGCTAATGATCGATGAGAAAAGTATCATGTGCCAATTTGGATTCCCTTGTTTGGTCGGACACGGTTTGCGTGTAGGAAAGTTTTGCATTTACCGGATGCATCGCAATCTAAGTAACCTTTTTTTCTATAGGAATAATGTACATGATAAAGTCCCGATTTCAATTATCTTTCTATGTACGTGAAGTAGTTTTCAATCCCAGATCTTATAGAAGTATTCTAAGAAGATCCATATCTATCATCACTACAATATAATCACGAGAAGATTATTATACAAAAGACAAATTGCACATATTCGAGCTTTTATATGATACTCAAATCGGAGAAATTATTCAATCGGTTATAAACCCACCACATGAATATCAATTTCACTCTAGATTTTTAAATTCAGTCCTAGACGGTTTGTGGGAAATTTCCATCCAGTCAATTTGACCCATTTTCTCCGAAAATAGTTGACATTTCTGCACAGACAATATCAAATCGCTTGATGGCAAAAGTTCATGATATTCGATCTCAAATTCAACGTTGGGCCCGACTCAGGCCCAATGGCCTCTCCCGGATCATTGAATCTATTTGGGCCAGCATTCGGCAATATTATTTCGCTTTGTAAGAAATATCAATGCGGCCCATTTACTTTGGCGGGGATAGCACCGTGGCATGAGCAGCGTCGCTATGGTAATGGTGCTACTTTGAAAATGAATTTCATTTTCATACAGATGTTGCATCTACAAGCCATTGATAGATGATGCCATAAACCAATCAATATCAATACATAGATTTTCATTGAAAAGAAAAGTCCATATATAGAAGTGCTTTTACGTGACATGCATTTACCTTCTTTCTTCAATTAACGAAGATTCGACGTCGTTTTCTTTAGTTTTCATCTAGTTCGATGATCACCAATGCAATTGTTTCTGTGATACAAAATGCTCTTTCCTTCGTTCTTATTTAATAGGAAGGGATAAAGACAAAAATGATTTATGAATTTTAACTTAACGTGCAATGTAGTCCCTAAAATTTTACTTTGTTTAATGTGATCAATAGATTTTGGTACTTTTGCAACTTAATCCTCAACCATATATTGTTCTTCAATTAATTGAAATTCAAGAACTAAAATTAGTTCGTGACATAAATTAAATATATATTAAAAGTTCAGATGTCCACAACCAGAGGGACAATTTATGTCATTTTCCTAACTCACAAATAAGGTTCAATTGGGCCTTTGGCTACTTTGTGAAATGGGCTTTGGGGGCTTTAAAGGGTTTGGGCAAATGGAAGTAGTGTTTGACAATTTTTTTTTTCAAAGGGTACTGAGAAGATGCAATTGGATTTTTAAAACCCTCTAAAGTCTTTTATTCAAGGTCCTTGCCTTGGGCTTTTAGCATTCTCGAAAAGTCAATTGATTTTTTCCTTCTCATTTTGTAGAGCTGTTAAATTGGTGGATCGGGTCAGGTTTGGATTGGGTCATTAATGGTCCGACCCAAATTGACTCATTAACCCATTTATGACCCATTTTATGTCTAATATAAATTTTCAAACTTATATCCAACCCGACCAATACCCAATCCATACCCGACCCAACATATATTAATAAAAAAATTTCATATTTAACCAAATTTAGAAAACTTATTCTTATGTTTTTTTATTAAGATTATATTACTAAAATATTTCCAAGCTTATTTCTTATATATATATATTTTAAATGGTATTGCTAAAATAGTTTTATACAACACAAATTTAATGGACAATTTTCATAATTTTTAAAATAATTATTTTAAAAAATCGATTTTTAATTATTTTATTTTTAAAATATATTTTTTAATTTTTTTTTTAATTTTTGTTCTTCTTCTTCTTTGGTCGATTGCCGGCCATGACGATGACCGTGACTGGCCATAGGCAAGCCTTGAGCTCGCCTCCGATGCCGGTGAGCTCGAGCTCGCCTAGCCGATTCTTGCCGCCATCGCCGTGCCTGGCCACGGAGGAAGAAGAAAATAAAGAAGAAAAAAGAAAATTAAAAATAAAAATAATTTTGGTTTTTATAAATATATATTTTTGTAAAGTTAAATGGGAAGAGAGATTGAGGAGAGGTTTTGGTTGAAAATGGGTTATTAATTCAACAAATTTAAGACCCATTTAAGACCCACCTATCAAAGTCTTTAATTATTAAACCTATTTAACTACTTTTTTTGTCAAAAACAAGTAACCCATTTTAAGATCTTTACCGTTTTGCTTTCATTAAATTAACTAAATTCAAGCTCTACCGTTCCCTCACTCACACCAATCTCTCTCTCTTTCACCTCGCCATTGCGACCCTGCTATGTCTAATGAGTGAAGTTCGACTACCGGCAAGGGTAGCCTTAGGTCACATGACCTCGATAAGGGTTTGCAATGGCCATGCAACCTTCGCCTAGGATTATCTGAGCTCTTTGCTAATGTTTGGCGAGGGATTTGAGTTCGGTTTTCTTTCTTAAAAAAAAAAGAAAAAAGAGGCAAAAGTCACTTGTGAATGTGGTTTTTTTTTTCCGAATAATGTTTATACCAAAATTACTTCTCCATGCACTTTTAATTTACATTTTATCGAATACTATTTATAGTTCGAGGAAAACCCTTTCGCCTGAAATCTTTTACATCTGCCCGAAAAGCTTTCCTCTAAAACCGAACCAAAGATGGATTCGGTGCCTGCATGATCTCGCATGCACGAGCTTAATTGATCCCGACCGTTGGATGGTGTGAGATTCACACGGAGCCCATCCAACGGAGCAGCTCGGCTCATGTGCACCGGAATCAAACTAACAATTTTCCAAGAATAGGGACAAAAGAAGCGGGTGCAATGATTAGACATTATTGGAAGTCCGACGAACGCATCGGATTGGTCGAGTGAGCGGACACAAAACGTGGGAAACGCGGACAGCTGTCCCCTTTGACCCCCCCATCACGTGCCGCTCACGGCCCGCGTGGCCCAATACCACGTGACGGCTTCTCGATTGCGTACCTTAGTGATGAAGTCCCTGCTAATAATTTGCATGTCATGGGCTCCAATGAAAGGACCATGTACTAACCAAATTACCCGATTACTTATCTCACTTCAAAATTCAGTCATAAAGTTTGAGATTTTTTCTAATTTGATCTATTGCCATGTGTTAGAAGTTAACGGGATTGATAACTTGGGTTAATAAGACCCAGTATGCTTCTATCCTCATTAGTTTAATTAGTAGCCTTTTGTTTCGAGAAAAAAGAATATTCATAAAGATTCGATTTGTACGTTGAACATTACCATGGTCATGATTAGTGTGTTCATGACGAATTTCGCGTATCCTGTTCAAGCAAGTACATTTCACCTTCCTAGATAATTAATTAATTAATTAATTAATTATTATCATTATTGAGTTAACAGGTGTTTTGAAAGCATTGCGTTCAATGTATTAATTAATTATTATCATTATTGAGTTAAGGAAGGTTGAACACCCAAAAAAGGAAAACAAAAGAGTTCAAAAAAGCTACAGTATTTCTACACCGTATATACGTCCATCTATACTCCCACCAAAAAGGACATTCCTTTCCTTAATTCCCACATTCTCTCTCTCTCTCTCTCTCTCCGTGTTTCGGTCCTTTGGGTCTGTCTGTCTGAAGAGGAAGCGTCCCATAAAGGAACAGGGGAGCGCTCTCTCTCTCTCTCTCTCGGAGAATTACGGTCGATCTGAAGAGAGAGAAAGTGGGAGAATTTGAGACGGGAAGAGAGGTGGGAAAGAGAGAGAGAGAGAGAGAAATGGCCAGGAACGACGGAGCGCGGTCGAGCTTCCCGTTGAGCTTCTGGGAGGTGGCGGCTGCCTCAACGGTGGTGGTTGGCTTCGGTCTCGGCCTCCTGGGCGTTTACCTGACCATGCCCGCATCCGACTACAGCTTCCTCAAGCTCCCTCGTACCCTCCAAGATCTTCAGATCCTTCGGTAAATTCTCTTTCTGATTCTCCTTTCTGTCGTTGCTTGCTTGGCGGGTTTTGTATGGAAAGAGCTGAACTTGTGAATGTGTGTAAATCCGATTCGGTCGATCCGGGTCGAAGTGGGTTTGTTGTGGAAGTTTTGAATTTGATGAGTTGTGTTGCTTGAGAGGTTCGTGTGCAATAATGGGCAGTCATTGACGCGATGCCTCCAATTTTCTCGGGATCTTTTGCTTGCCCTTACCCGCTTTGCTGCACGGTTTTCAATTTGAGTGTTCATTCTTTCAGAAGTTTGACCGGTGAAGATTTTTACTCTTGACCTGGTCAGGTCACTAGTTGTTGAAAGATTGTGAAATGATGAAGATGGTTCTCCGCTGTCTTCTTTTATCCTTATGGTTTCTGAAGAAGTTCCCATCATTGTGAGACGTGTTTGCTGGAATTTGTGGAGTGTTGTGTGGTGTGCCTTCGAAATGGCTGTCATTTCATTTGGTTCCACCAAGATTGGAGAGATTGGTGACTGGGATCTTGCCTTGATGAGCCTACTGTATATTTAGGCATTCTAAAATGCTAAACAAGTCAATGCCATACCTGAAGAATCTTACTTCCAACCCCCCAAGGGGGTCTGTATCCTTGTGACCTTGCTGTGTGATACTTACAATGAAGCTCCAAGTTCACTCTTTGATGACTGTAATATCGGTTTGTTTTCTGTCGGTCATTGTTTATTGCATACTTTACATTGAATATTTGATGCTGATGACCCCTTTGAAGGACCAAATAAAGAGGCTGCAAATTTTTATTTTGAATGCTCCAATCTGGGCAATTGTTATTTTTCTGCATTAATTTTTTGGATGTTTGATTATGCAGAGACCATCTCGAGGGCTACACAAGCGACTACACCCTGCAAGTCCTGGTTGGTTACTCCATGGTCTACATATTCATGCAGACTTTCATGATCCCGGGAACTGTGTTCATGTCGCTGCTCGCAGGAGCGCTTTTTGGAGTTCTTAAGGGCATGGCCCTGGTTGTGTTCACTGCCACTGCCGGCGCTTCTTCATGCTTTTTCCTATCGAAAATGATCGGACGGCCCATTGTCTTCTCTCTTTGGCCTGATAAGTTGAAGTTCTTCCAAGCTCAGGTGCATATTTGAAATCCAAGTAGCATCAGTACATATGAATGAATTGAAAGGGCATGCTTTCTTTGTATCTTCAGGTGGCTAAAAGAAGAAAAGGACTGTTGAACTACATGCTCTTCCTTAGGGTGACTCCAACCTTGCCTAACACATTCATTAACTTCGCTTCCCCAATAGTCGATGTGCCATATCACACCTTCTTCCTTGCTACTGTCATTGGACTTATCCCTGCAGCTTATGTCACTGTCAGGGTAAACCTTCAACTTTGATGTTGCTATGATAAACACTTGTTTTTTTTTTCCTTCAAGAGAAAATTGATTGTTATTTGAGTCAATTAGTGAATGCGAACACAATTGCCTCGTTGTTGATCACGTGACATTTTGTTTGATGCAGGCTGGACTAGCTCTGGGAGAGTTGCAGTCTGTTGGAGATCTTTATGACTTCCATTCCATTGCCACTCTATTTTTCATTGGGATAGTCTCGGTTACTCCGACACTTATGGGCAAGAAGGGCTCATAATGCCAGATTATCAACTCGCTCATCCTACCTTGCGAGCATGCAAATCCTTTTCCTCGGGTCACCATTCGGTTCCATGTCGACCTCTGTATGGATAAACAAACGCGAAGCACTCTCTATACTGAGTAAATTTCGTCAGCACCTGGGAGATCGATTCTGCATGGGATAACTTGGAAAAAGCGTCAGTTACCAGCCCTTGATCCCAACCCCGGCCTGATTAAACAGGAATTGTTATCTTAGTATTAGATAAAGGTGAAGGAGTTGTTATTTTAGTGTCCTGGTATACCTGATTGATGTTTTCCCCTTAGCAAGAAGGGAAAATGGAAAGAAAAGAAATTTCATTGTATATCATTGTTAATGTGAACTATTTGGTAGAATATTTCTCTGTGGAATTGGCATCTATGTATTACACTCAGATACGATTTAAGTATTATCATCTTAATTCGGCTTGACCTATGCGTTGTTGAGTATAACCCATCTCTTGTCCTCGATGATGTCCTATCGTCACTCGGAGGTGCAATTTTGAGGGTAAACTTGAAGAGGCCAGTAGCTTTATATCAAATTGACAATCATCAGAATTTCATTGTTTATGTAAGCCAACTTTTCTATATTGAGGAAGGGATTCATTTCATGACTCGAGATAAGATGATGAAATGGTGTGATGGGTTGGCCGGTGATATTGACATGGCCATGCCATGTTTACGTCTCTGCAAACTTTTCTCCAGGAAGCAACCTGAAGTTATCCAGATTTTCTAATGCTAAGGCATCATTGGATTGTCCGAAGAGTATTTACTTAGATGCGTTTTCCTCAGATCTAAACACCTGAAAATGACCATTTAGGATGGAAAAATTGTTTAAGAACAAATTTAAGATGGATGAGTGCTTGCCGGCCCCTCATGTTGAGAGGATTTAGTATATACCATGAGGCACCAGATGCTGACATTCGAGCCAAGACACCGATTTGATGCCAATCCTTCTGAGTTTCCTTGCCTTCATGCCACATGCACTACTTCTTGCACCTCAAATCTTCTGATTGGTCAATAATAAGTATCTAATCACGCCTAATGGCACTCTTAGTGATCTCGACAAGTTGACTGTAATCCACGAAACTAGTATTTAGTAATAACAACAGGGCAGAGCAACACAAAGCATACCAAACAGAGGAGAGAAGACAGGGGAAGTGCAAGATATGCAAGGTAAGTTGCTCCATCATTTGCTGGGAGAGAAAAATGCGCCAAAAATTAGACCTTTATCATTCATTCCAACGTGAATTTAACTTGCTTTACTAGTTTAGTTCCGTGAATGCTGTTCTCTTCTCATCTCTCTCTCTCGAGAGAGAGAGTGGCAGCTATACCACGTATATGAAGGATAAAATCTTGGTATCTATCCTCAAACCTAAGCTGGCCAAATGAAAGGGGCTTTCTTGCTTCCTGAGATTTGACATTGAATCTTGCCGAGTTGAAAGGGGCTACTAACCTGATATCTGCAGTAACTTAAACAGCTTTCCCCACTCAACTGCAACATAAGGACAGCTTAACATTCATGTTGGCAATGTAGATCTCTCTCTTCCGATTCTATCTTATCACATGTCTGTTGCTGTGATGGTCTCTGTTTATAAGTAAAGATCTAGCCCATTTTTAAAGCCAAATCTCTTCTGATTTACTTAGGTTGGGTTGGGTTGGGTTGTGAGATCGCTATATCAACATCTGGTATGTAGTAATTTTTTTTTTTTTTTTTTTGGGTTAATTGGTATGTGGTATGATTGCTCATATACATCTACTGCACAAGCAGATATATAAGCTAGACATCTGAAGAATACTCTATCTGGATAAGTGCCTCCTCTTGTTCTGAGCACTGAGCCATTTTGATCGTTATATGTCAGATATGGAGGTCGCTGAAGATATTAAAGTTGCTCCCCATCAAGATCGGCCAAAAGAAGGCAGTGCGGAAACAAAGGATGGGATAGTCGAGGATAAGATCATTCCACATTTTGAAGATGAGCACTCACCAGAGGACTTGAAAGACAAAGGTCTTCAAATTGAAACCAAGAAGGGGACTATAAAGAAGGAGTACAAGGCACAGAATGTTCATAATGCTGCAGAAAGCCAAAAAGATCCAGTGAAGAAGCCAAAAGAAGCTGCAAAACAAAAGGCAAAAGTCACTGTTCCTCAACCCTTCTCTTTGGCAACTGAGAGGAGAATGTCACAAGAAAGACGAGCGCCGGTTGATTTTTCATCTCCTACTGAAAAAAGGACACCAGGAGAAAGACGAGGCTCAGTTGATTTTAACAACACCCAGCCAAAACTATCCAAATCAAGAAGTCTAAACAAGTAAGGTCCCCTTTTATCACCATTAAGTCTAGCTTTCGTGTGCGATTAGATTCTCATGCCTGTCAAGAAGATCTCAAAGTTAGTAAAGATTTTCAATATAGTGTGGTGAACCATGGATAAAGGAGAAATACAATAAAATGCTTCTAGGAATTCAAGTTTGCAAGTTCTTGAAGTTAAATGAGGCCTCAAAGAACTAGATTTCTAGATTTACAGTATATACGTTCTTGTTAGAACAAACTGGTATCAATCTAAAAGTAATAAACCTTGTACTTACAAACTCAGTCTTCGAGTGATATTGGATTCTTCAGGCCTCACACACACAAGCCGGGTCATGAAAACTCAGCTGCTGCTGCCACCATTAAAAGAACTCTCACATCCAAAGTTTCGGGCCGCCAGGATGATAACAAAGAAGAGGTGAGTTAAATGCATTTGCTGGAAACTACAGCAACGCCGATCTCAGTGCACTTGTTCGGGAGAAAAAGTATAAGAACAAGAATAGGAAGAAAGAAAAATAGGTGATCATGATAAGCAATCTGTCACTGCATCCTTTATTCATTCTTTCTGCTCATGACACTTTTACATGAGAATCAATGGTGTTCTTAGCGCGAGGAATTGCTGAGAGATAATATCATTGTCCCGATCTCTTGCGATAACTTCGAGGTCAACACAGATACCTATTGCAACTTTAAGGCTTTGGTCCTCAAGGTTTCTCAATTCGGCCTTTGTACCGCGATCATTTTTAGCATCACAAGCTTGCTGGTTTTGTATAATGCTTGCCAGGTTGGAGTTAAAAATCAGCGCAAAATGAAGGCTGTCAAGGAGGAAAAGAGCAACTCACAAGTGCCTATGAAGGTACAAGTGCCTACGGTTTGCCTCTGAATATGATTTAAATCGGCCTATCAACTCTGTCTCAATCTTGTAATTCAGCAGCAGGAGCAGAAAGGAGAAACGGCAGAGACTCGCAAACTCGGAAAGAGCTCGACATTCAAAGCATTACCCTTACCCAGTTTCTACCACAAGAACGACCCTGCGGGAACCAGTACAAAGAAGGTAAAAATCTCCCGACATGTACCATAATCCTTTCGCGTGATTTGGAGTTTCGCGGATGTGGACCTCATAAACAAGAATTCCAAGCAATTTCATCGATCTAACAATCTCCTCGATTAAGAAGTCGAGTTGCATGTGCATTTCAATCTTATCAACTGCGGTGGTACTCTCTCGGAGTTAATAGTTCATTTTGTTTTGGATTATGTTTATGTTAAAATTGAGTTGAAGTCTGCATTTTGTGCTTTTACCAGGCTTCGTCTCCTAGTCCCAGGTCTCCTCCGCATGGCCAGAGGAGCAAGCATCCGAACTCGACCTCGGATGCCCAGAAGAAGACCGTAACCAACAGCGCGAAGCAGACCATTAACAAGCTGCTGAAGAGCACCCGCAAGGCTCTGAATCCTTCCAAGGAGACAGTAAAGACCGTCGTCGCGACGGCATGAGCGCATTCCTGCAATTTTCTCCTTTGAGCCTTATGTCCCTCGAGTTCAGTTTTCCATCGATTATGCGCATGAAGTGGATTTGTCCGTGTCATTTGGTCTCGCGTCAGTCATTGAAACCAATGTCGAACCGGTTGCCGGAGTTCGTCCCAAGCTTTGTATTCAGCTTCACGGTTGAGACAAATAGAAGTTTTCTCTTTTGTCCACTGATCCATCTCATCTTACCTGATAAAGCACAAGTTTAATGGGTTTCTATGAGCATAAGCTTGGACAAGATCATCTTCATTGTAATGAACCGAATGACTTTGTGGTATGCAGATACAAGTTGGCTGCGCAGAAGGGAAAACCTCCAACACAATAATCTCTAGATGATCTTCTATAGCCGTTCCCCTTCATTTCTCTTCGATCAGCATGTCGGCTCGCTTCCCCCGGCCGCGTCGAAGTTGTCTGTTCTCTGTCCCGCAGCTCTGTGATCTTCAGTTGTTGCGCCAAGACATCGCTGTAATGAGCATGGAATTCCAACCTCTGTTGTGACATTGGAACCATGGCCTGTGAGGCTTGAGCTTGGCAAATCAAACCGTTTCTTCATCTTCTTCCCCCGCTTCCCACAGAAAGCGCGCGTACGATCCCAACACCATGCTGCGTTCCACATAAGCACACCAATATTCAGTCAAATACCAATCGCCGTTCGGATCAGCACAGAGAATTTCATACAAACAGGGTGGAACTCACCAGTCATCGGGAGACGCGTTCACCGCTCGCTCGAAGTACAGCGCGGCCCTATCTCCGTCTCTCTCCGCCTCCCAAATCAACCTCCCGTACAGCGACAGAACCTCGCCGTCGCCGGGGCTCGCCAGTATCGCTCTCGCATAGTACTCCTCCGCTCTCTCCGCATCTCTCTCCACCTACAACGATCGCAAATGATCAGATCACCGAGCTCAAACCTAAAACATCGAGTTCCGTTCTCGCAGTTCTCTTCTCTCTGCACTTACCTCGTGCAAGTACTTGGCGTAATTCCTCAGCAAGAGCGAGCAGTCGGGGCTCGACGCCAACATCTCGCGGTAATGATCGCCGATCTCGCTCCTCTTCGCGCATCCGCCGCGATCGCCGGCGCCGCCCGGAGCTCCCCGCCGCGCGATCGCGCCGTCCTGCGACAGGGCTCGCGGGGCGGCCGATCCTCTCCAGCTCGAGCCTCCTCCGCCTCGTCTCCGGCGACGGAGAGAGATTCCGGCGGCGATCCTAGAGGAGGAGGAGGAGAACGCGGAGGTATCCGAGGGAACTGAGTGACGGTTAGGGACTGATTTGACTCGGAATAGAGCAGCTTCCATGGCGGTCTGGCTATATCTCTGATCTTCTTCTGCTAGCGTGAGCTGAACTCTGCTATATATAGAGGTGCTCCAGTTCGACTGCAGAATTCACGAGATGTCGACACTTGGCGGAGTACTTTTAATTTTAATCTTCAGTTTCGATAATTGTTTTTTCCATTTTTAATATTCGCTCGCTTTCACCCTTTTTTCCCCTAAATACAAATTCATTTGGGCTTGAATAATATAGATTTGAAAAGTCCATATAATTTATTTATTAATATGCCGTGAAGCTAAATCCTTTGCATGCGATAATTTCTTGCATTTTTTTATTTAATATCGCGCCTTTTCTTTTTTTGCTTTGCCAAAATAGTTTCCTGCAAAAGAAGGTCAAATTCAATGGGCCGTAACAAGGGGCTCTTTTCACCACCCTCCCTCTCCCAATAATTAAAGAAGATGACAAATTAAAAAAATCCGTGTTCGGAAACCAGAGCTGGATTAAAAAACCAGGTTGGAGGGCCCAAAAAGAAAAGTCTGAAAAGGACATTTAACTCAAAAGGCCCAGCTAAATACATATAATTTCGGATTAATACCGCCAAGATCTCTAAAATATCTTCTTCTTTTTTATTGTAGCACCAGAAATTTTAAACTGTGTCAACTGCGAAACCAATATTGAATTTTTTTTATGTCACCAAATCCCCGACATCTATACCAGCGTGACAAAAAAATCCCCCAAAAAAAAAAGAATTGGGGAATTTCTTGTGGGCAATTAGCGATGCAAAATAAATTTCAACATATTAGTGCCAAGAGGGCATAATTTATACTATTTTATGGTATTTTTCCTTTATATATACACAAACTGAGTCTGGATGCATTTGAGTTCCTAGGTTGTATTGAGCAACTTGGTCCTAACATGGGCCATCCACGTTTGTGGCCTAGAAGCGAAATGAGACCCTTGTGGAATTGGAACACTACCAAATTGGCAAATTGACTCACCTTCCAACCAATCCATCCCCTCTTTCTTTGGCCTTCCCACAAGACCAGATTCAGCTTCCCCGACCGATTGTTCTCAAGTTTCGGTCCCACTCAATCATGGGAAACGAACAAAACTCAGTGTGCAAATTGAACAATCGACAGCGGCATCTCGT
Source organism: Eucalyptus grandis (assembly GCF_016545825.1). Lineage (NCBI taxonomy): Eukaryota > Viridiplantae > Streptophyta > Magnoliopsida > Myrtales > Myrtaceae > Eucalyptus > Eucalyptus grandis. Next base: position 2,694,234 of record NC_052616.1, read on the forward strand.
TTCTTTTGTTAGAGAGCTATTGGTTTGCCTGCATCCATTGGGAAATCGCGAGGCGAAACTCGTGTACCGCAACGCTGCGTTTTCAGAGAGATTTTAGTTTCAAGGTTCGCTTTAATTGGGCCTGAAAGAGCGAGTGATTGCGCCAATCGGCGATTGGGGTCGAAGTGTGAATTTGAATGGTGAAGAGAAATGGTTAGATCTCTTTATGGGAAGGAAATTAGGGAAAATCGAATTGTGAAGAGCGTTCTAGCGAAGAAAGAAGAATTATGAGGAGATGAAACTAGGAGTAAGCCTTTATGGTGCAAGTTATGTGGAAAAAGGGGACAAAGAGGAAGAAACAGATACCGCAAGAACTGTTTTCCAAATAATAAAATGTTACTTGCCCAAAAGGATAGGAAAATTTTTACTTTTTCTTTTCATCCCTATACTTTCATACTTTTTCTGATCAAGTGCTTGTACTTCTAATTTGGTTAATCAGGGTTCTTTTATTTTCACAAAAATTAAGTCATTTTAATAACAAATCCAACCAAATTTAATTAACATTATACACGGATGATGACAGTGTATGATGTAGATAAGATAAATGGATGTCCGCATGGATGTGTGTAGAAAATTTTAGTTGATATACACGATACTAAGTATGATGTGGATATAACTTGGTCAATTTAATTAGAAATATACTCGACAAATGTTTAGCTGATTTAACCTGTTTGTTCTTTCTACATACCCAGATCAGTAAACCATCACCACATCATCAAACCGGTTAACGAAAACGAAAAGGCACACTTGATGATGCAAGCCAAAAGAATGAAGAGGTCAAATTTTCTGTGTGTTGAATGACTCGATCGTCTGCAAATAACAATCGTCACGTACAAATAGAACAGTAGCAATTCCAAGATTGAGGATTACGACAACAATTCATCCACCGATCCCTAGAGAATTGCCAAACACCCACGTTTGCATATCATCAGTTGCAAGTGAATTCAAGACGTTTATTTATTGTCACGCTCCATGTACGTTTTTCAACCAATTTGTGGGGTTTATTGAACATTTCGAATGGGAACAAGTTGTTCCAATTGAGAGATAGAATTGACTTGTGCAAGTTGCAATTTTTAGGGGCGGTTGGCATTAGATTAGTTCAATGAAAATTCCAACGATTCTATGATGTAAAAGCATAAAGAATCAAATTTTATGGTGTGGATAAAATTTAGTCAATATGACTATTCACATATCGGTCGCCAATGACCGGTGGGGGCGAGATTTGGCAAGCTCGTTGGAGGTTCGCCCATCCATCAACGAGGCAGGCCTTCCCCAACCATTGGCGAGCCTTGCCTAGTTGGGAGAGGGTCAGCCAAGCCATGGCTAGGCGAGGTCGAGTCTCACCCAGCTACCGGCGAGCAACTGCCGACAAGGCTCGGTCAACAAGGTGCGGCCTCCATGGGGGTTGGCAATGCTCTAGCGAGGTCGCCGGTCATTCCTTGACTAGCGACCGGCCAAAGCATGAAGAGAAAAAAAAAAAAAAGCAATAAAATCATTAAAAATTAAAAGAAAATGAATTGGATTATTTTATCTCGGAGTATAAATTTTGAACAATTATCAAATATCTTAAAATACTTAAAATTGTTCCTGAGAAAAAAAAAAAAAAATTATAATAAGAAATTATTAGGAAACATAATGGTTATCAAATGTACCCTTAGCATCATAATGACTTAATTAGAAAATGTGTACAAGTAGAACGTTTTAATTTTTTGTTTGGTCGGTATAGAACGTTTTAATTAGAGAAGTAAATAAAACAAAGGGACATTCTTCATAAAAATGTGAAAATAGAGGATGAAAAATAAAAAAGTTTTCAAAGCTATTTGAATGTAGTGAGCAGTAGCGTCTGTCGAATGGATTTCCCTTTAAATTAAATTATATTCCTTATGTGAGAAAACGAATATAAAAGTTCAATCTTTTGAATTTCTGGACAACTGAAAAGGGTTGTTTTTATTGCAGTGGAGATTCATTTCTCTGTCTTTGTCCTATTATTATATAGTGACAATTTGTAGTTCATATTCATTCGCCAGTCACTTTCATCCTATCTTCGTTTTTGGTTCATATTATTTACCTCCTTTTAAGCAACCGTTTTTTTTTTAACATTGCTCGCTTTTGTAAATATTTACACAAAAGAAAAAAAAATATTATTTTATTTTTTCATCGTTAAATTTGGATACTATTCAAATTTGAGAAAATTAAAAAAATTATCAAAAAATTTACATCTCAATATTTATGTATTGTAAAAATTTCAGATGCTGTAATTTAAAGAAAGGTGTCATTGCCTCCCATGCAAACTTTTGATTAAGCAAATAGACTAAGAGTCTATTCATGTAGGAACAAACACTTCACGAGGACAAATACACCAAATTTAGGACAATGAAAGCCAACTCCTTCCGTTGATCTATATTCACAATTATTTTTATTTTATCTGACAAGGAGATAAAAATACTTCAGATCTTTCAAATCGTTGAAATGAATCAAATAAAGGAAATTTTTTTGCTCTAGTTAAATGCTCTCCTTTCATACTATTTTTCATTCATACAATTGATAAATCAATTCAATTTCATTCGACTCGTGATTTTTTTTATATTCAAAAACACTCATACCATTTCATAGCAAAATCTTTGTGTCTTTCAATATTTACGTAATCAAATTTGAACAATAAAAGTTTCTTTTCACAGCCTTATACTTAGAATCTGGAAAATTGGAAACTCTAAAATTATCAAAGTGCAAAGTGAAAAATTTCATTTTAAAACTCTCATGGCACCAAATAATATCAATTTTCCTTCTCTGGCCAAAAAGAAATTCATTTTCTTTCTTTTACTCGAAAATCCGAAACAAAGCCACAACCATATAATCCAAGCCAAAAAACAGCCACCGACTTTCTTCTCTCTCTCTCTCTCTGCCGTCTTCTGTTGGATTTCTTGGTTCTCCTTTTCAAGGCGGCGGCGGCGACGGAGGAGGTAAAGGCTCGATCTTGCACCGTCATGCGATGCAGAGCTATCGTCTCTCCTGAAGGGTAGTTTCTCCAAGGGACAAGCACTCTGTGTTTCGATGCCGCTCGCATCCTAGGGGAGCAAAATTCGCCCTTTGCTTGTTCCATTTTCGAGCTTTCTTGCCTCGCCTCTTCCGGTTCATCGGCGGACTTAAGTGGGCTGGAACCAAAATAAGGTATTTCTGTTGATTTTTATTTTTATTTTGGGTTGCTGGTGACGTTTTCTGTCTTGATGGTTGAGTTCGGTTCTGATGAATTGCGTGGAAATATGAGGTTTGTTGAAATAATATTCGGATGGGAACTGCAAGAATTGGGTTGCGATTGCTGTGGGCGGTTGGCGTTTGATTAGTTCTGTGGAAATTCTTGCGAAACCAAGGTTTAGGATTGTGATGGGAGGATGCTCTGATGGTAATTTGCTGTTGATTCTTGTCAAGTGTGCTTCTTTCGATCGACCCGCTCGAGCAATGATGTGGAGACCGAGTGGGACTTTGAATTCGTTTCCTGTTATGGTGGAGAAGCTAGTGGAATCGATTGTTTGGTGGTATTTAGCGGATTGCACAGAAAAAGTCCACAGATATGTAATTGAAGTCTCTGTAGTGTAGTAATTTTTGTCATGGGATGTGTGATTGTGCGTGGACTGGATACTACATCAAGCTGGGGTTCTTGGCTGTGTATTAGTTACTCTGCTTTAGTGTATTGATGGATTGTGCCCATGTATGCAATCTTCCTCGAGATGGATTGTTCAGTTATTCTCCAATTTGTACTCCCATAACCCTCGCATGATTTCCCTTTATCCACCTAGCTGCATATATTGTTCAGAGGATATGCCATGAATAGGGTCTGGGTCTTCTGGTGCATATGTAGCCATTCCACCATAGATGATGACTGTGCTGTTAACATTTACCATCGTATATACTTCTCATCCAAGTTGTAGACACCTTTTCAATACATGCTACTACTTTTTAGCCTTGTTATCCTTCTTGCTCATTGTCCGTGTTTTGGGACTTGGGTCAGTTGTCTGGATATAGCATGCCTGTGTTAAATCACCTTTTGTGCCAGAATGCTTTTATCCCTCTTAGCTGTTGACGTGTATAACTTTCCCGTTAAAAAGCCTTATCTTGTTAACCTGAGATATCAATCCTCTCGTGTTTAATTCTTGGTATTCGGATGCATGGTGTATACTCTACAGGTGGTGTAGAAGTAATGACCATGGGATTAATAATATTTTCATTTCAATCATTTGCTGCATCTTTTCTTTCTACCAGGTCCTGTTCTTTGACTTATTACAGCTGAAAATCATTTCTTTATTGATTGTTTGAAGCTGTTCTATATTCTGCTCTAATGTAGGTCAATGCTTATATTTACAGGTTACATTGATCAAATTCCCACAAAGATGTCAATGCTGGTTTCGAGCACTATCTCCTCCATCCCTCAACTACCAATAGGTAAATAAACATCCATTGCAGAGTAGCCCATAAGCTGATCAATAAGATTTTATTCTGCCTTCATTAATCATGGTGTGTAATCATTCTGATTTGGCAATTTATTGTTTTGCTTATGTGGATATTACATGGGCGAGAAGTGCCCTCAAATTAATGCACGAGTGTTAAGAGTGAGTATATGACTCTTTTAGTCACTTGTTTCTAGATGTGGAAAGGGTACACAAGTGAAGAAGTTTGTGACTCACTTGGAAATAAAGTGTTTCACAAATGACTTATAGCGGTTATAGATTGAGCTATTGCCTGTGGTCTTGCTTACGGTTTTTTCCTCCCAAATTTGAAGATTTTTAGCATCTGTACTTTGATACCTAAAACTTGTACCTTCTTGAAGATGATCTGAGTTGTGGGACTGTTACTTTTATCCTGTCTTTTATAATGCTATTATATCCAGAAGTCTAGGTTAAAAATAAAAGCTGTGTGAAACCTGTTATTTGACTAATAAAGCATTTTATGTGAAGGTCCTGTCAATACTTCTCATTATTTCTAAATTGTTTGAATCTTGCTTTACTGGATTGAAGTTTCGAGGCTGGTTTCTCTTTTGTTTGGACTCTCTCAAAGTTTTGCTGCGGTCTGCATTGCATGTTTTTAACTGAATAAAGTGGTTATTCATAGAGACATCTGCTTTTCTGCTGTGGTGTTGCCCCCCATGATATCTGAAATGGAGGGAATGCAGCAAATTATAGATATATGATTGTGGATCCTTAGATACTTCTGTTTCAAGCATGTATTCAGGTGGATTGTTCTGCAATAGCATTTACAAGATCTTGTCACACCTACTTCATTTTTGCCCATTTTATTTGAGGTTATCTTTCTGCATTTTGACTAACCGTAAAAAGTATTCCTCGTATTCTTTATATTGAGACAACATCATATTTCACCCTGCTACACTCACCTGAAATTCCGCACTTTCTGCTTGTGGAACCTTTATGTCCAGGTGTTGGGGCCATCGACATGTTCTTTTTGGTTCTTGGAAAATAAGAATAGGTGTGGTTATGATTTTAATTATAATTCAACATTATGTGCAGTTAGAGCAGACGCTTGGTTGCAAGATCGAACTAAACACTTGCCCTCAGAGCTCCGTGTGCAATCTCAACATGTATACGCTCAAAGGGGAAAAGTAAAGCTCATTGCTTCAAGTCCAGCTGGAGTGGGATTACAACTAGAGCCCATTGATAGGAGATTTGCCAAGGCTTCAGTTGGAAGGAGATCCGCTTCAGCCATCTGTTTTGCAGCTTTGGTTAGTTTGAAGTGCTTTGACTCCTCTGTTTGCATGCAGCTAGATAACCACATGATATAGATGACCTAAAAATGCTTGGAGTAGTAAATGGATTCTACCAAATTGCTGGTTGAAATATTATGTTAAGCTGTGCTATGCCTCTCTCTCTCTCGTGCGCGCGCGCCCATGCACATGCACATGTTGCGAGCACGCATATGCTTGCACTCATGCACACTTGAACCGATTGTCTATTGATACTGCAAGTTTTGTAGTCCTGATTCACACCTGTCAACTGCTTGCAGAATGCTAGATGTGCTGAAGGGCAAACCCAGACTATCACCCACAAAGCACCGACAATTACTCAAGCACCTACTCATGGTAATAGTTCTATGAACCAGCAATTTAGCATATGTAGATTAGGGATCATTCATATTGAACTTCAAATGGTATCTTAAGTGTGCATGGAAAATCTCTTCTCGATTCTAAAGATGCTGATGAGTTCCAACTTGAATTGCAGTCCAAGAGAAGTCGCCACAGCTTGAAGATGGCGGTTCAGGCTTCCCACCCCGTGATGACGGCGATGGTGGGGGTGGTGGGGGCGGCGGTGGCGGGAACTGGTCAGGTGGGTTTGCCTTTTTCGGCTTCCTCGCTTTCCTGGGCTTCTTAAAGGACAAAGAAAGCGAAGGCGACTACAGAGATAGCAGGAGAAGATGAATCTGAGCATGAGATGAGAGAAGTTGGATGACCTCAATAGAAGTCCGGCTTATCCTATTCTTTTCTTTTTCCCTGCGTGTTGTTTAGCATTTGTAGGCTCGATTTTTGTCATCGCGCCGACCACAATACTGTCTCCTAAATGACGCAGTGAGTTGGTTTCTAGAGGGATTTGTCACAAGGGTATCGTTAGCAAGTGTCCCGAGAATAATAGTGAAAGACCCAAAAAAGTATACCACCACATTTTGAAAATTGAAGCACGAATCACATAATGTCAACCCGCTTATAGGTAGTTTAGTTCTCCAAACTACAATTAATGATCTTCGACAAGTTGCTCTATGGGCGCTCTTTTGGCAAGTTTCTCTCGTTATAAATGCTGTATCTTTAATCGCTCGCGAAGCTGGCAAACCCAAAAGAAGAAAGTGCGCTTGAAGCAACAGGCCGATTGAATGCAGCAGTAAAAGCACATGCTGTCGTTCAAGGGCCTTTTTACCTCTCGCCATTAAGTCAACTCGCCGCGAATCGATCGATCTCGTCTTTATTCATTCGTGGCCACCCAGCTGTGCTTGTCCCCTGCGAAGCTGGAGCTGCCGGAGCACTCGAATTCAATTCGGGGTCGGGGCCATTTAAGGTCGTCCGCGTCACAAGGGCTTTATTAGGGTCCCCCCTTGGGTCGGACCCTCTGATGCAAGCCGCCACATGTGGGCGGCAGGCCAGCTGAGGCCGGCTGGAACTTTGGGGATGCGAGAAATCGATTCGCGCTCGGTATGATCTCGATCCGACAGGCCAACCCCACTGTGCTACGCGATACATTGTCCCCGTAGTCTCGTCGATATCACATTTCCTAGATCCACAAAAATCGAATGCACATAAGTTACTCCACGTAAACACGCGTAATCAATGCGGTCGAGAATTAACAAATCACAACTGGAGGCTCCATGCTGAAAACTGCGCTTCGCGGAATTTAAATTTCGCCCATTCAATTATGTGTTATTTATTTATATTTTATTCGAGGGAAGAAAAGAAAATGGTCATTTAAGATCGGACAGTCAGCAACCCAGGCTTCGCTTCTCTGAGGCCACGTCGTTCTCGCATTGAATGCGGCGCTTGTCGCTTCTTCCCGTCCCGCATCGGAAGTCGGTGAAATTTCTGGAATGTTTCTAGGACGATAGGAGCTGCTGCTGCTGCTTCCTCTCCTCCCTGGTAGCTCCAAAATAGCACCTCGGCCCTAATCGAATTGCCTCCTAAATGGAAAGGAAAAATTAGGGGTAACCAGCGTTTTCTGTTGGCCGTCGCGTTCTTCCCCGCCGAGATCTCAAGCGTAATTCGGGGAACAAATCCATCCCGAGCCCCCGTTTCCGATCGTTTACCGTGACAATGAACATTGAAATGTCTCTCAAAAGTTTGTCGCGAAGCGAAATGGGTGGGTCAAATCGATGCGAAACGTGTCGAGCGGCGAGTGACAGCGTGGTCCTCAATTGCATGGAGTTGCGACGGGTTAGGTTGCTGAGGACTGGCCCTAGGACCTCACGGTCTTGAAGCCCAAAAGCAGGTAGGTGGTGGTTCTCGTGGCGTTGCCCGTATCCACCTACGCCATGCACGCGTTCCCACCAACCAATGCCATAGCACAACCCCCCTTTGCCTAGAGGGTCGATGGATCACGAAGTCAATAACATCTCAAGAATCTGCAAGACGTGCGCCGAATCAAAAGGACGAGTTTTCGTATAATTCACGCCGTGTGGTGAACTCTATCAACCACATCGCTCGTGATCTGATTTATACTGAATCTTCTTGTTGATCTAAGTCCGATGGTCGTTCGATTTTTTTGAGACCCTCGTGAAATTTAAGGTAATCAACTGATGTGATTTACGCGGTCAAAAAAAGGATATGAGTAAGTTAACCTATTTTATAACTCTTGTCGCGTCCACTCTCTCTTGTGCATCAATTAGAAGACTCCCGTAATTGACCAATCAAATTAATAGCGTGACATATATACCAACTTGCTATGCAATGAATCAAAAGGACGAATTTTTATATAATTTATATTGTGCAATGAACTCTATCGACCACATCATTGGTGATATGACTTTATATCAAATCTTCTTGTTGATTTGAGTGCGATAGCCAATGAATTTTTATGAGACCCTTGTGAAATTTTAGGTGATCAACTGATGTGATTTACGCGGTCAACATAATCTAAGTGAGTTTACCTATTTTATAACTTTTGTGCCGTCCTTTCCCTCTCTTGTGCATCAATTAGAAGACTCGTGTAATTGACCAATCAAATTAATAGCATGACATACATACCGACCCACCTCAAGTCCGAAAGCCGCAAAAACAGCACCTCAAGATCTCTACAACTAAAACCTAAAACACATTAATGGAGAAAAAGAAATTTCCGCATCTGATTTAGAATTCATTGTTCTTGATGTAGGATGATAATGATCTAAAGTTTAAGTGTTTCTCCTTTATTGCTCTCTATTTCAATAGCTCAATGACACTTACCATTTACCCTTCGCTCTCAATGTTCAGTAAACGCTCTTTATGTGAGATCATTTGTGCATTAACGCTACAAGATCTTTATTTAGCCCACATAAGCCAACCCCATTTTAGATTAATGAAGAATTTTGATATCTCATCTTATTAGACTAATTTCATAAAACAATAAATGATAATATCAATTAATGTAGCTCATATCAGAAAAAAAATAAAAAATCTTACAAAGCCTTCATCGATAAATTCCATCTCTGATTTCAAAAGCCCTCGCCTCCAATTGACTTGTTTGTTCACGCATCGTTCTCTTATCAAGCAGCTATGGTCCAAATACGTTATCCCCGAAGTCATGTGTAGCTTGTCGGAATGGTTCTAGTTATATTGTGAACGTAATGAACACAACCAAAAATCTCTCCGCTAACCAGCGGCCACGTGGAAGGAGCTCCCCGACACGGTCCGATTCCATATCGTGGACGCAACGGACGCAAGGAAACCGAAGTAATGTGCAAAACATTGGGGGGAGCTCCCCTCTGTTCCCACGCGTTCTCTAGCTTCCGCCCACGTGCAGAAGTGCTCGGTCCCAAACGCATGCAATTGGAGTTTGGTGATCCGGCGGTCCTTCCCCTCGATCCCCCACTTTTATCGGACGGATCGAGGGATAAGCTATATACTAAAACATTGTTCACAAATAGGGATGAGGACACAAATATCATCAATACGGTCTTTCAATTTTAGTCTACCATACAATGTGATTCTTGAATTTTGGATATATGTTCAATTTAATCTCTGAATTATATGAAAATATTTAATGTTGTCCTTCCATTGATACAAGTTCATGGACAATATTGAATATTTCCATACAATTTAAAGATTAAGTTAAACATACATCAAAAGTTTATGAGTCATATTTATTAGAAGTGCGCAATTAAAACCCGATATCTTCTTCATGCGGAGATCTCTAAGAGAGAGTCCAAATCTGAATTCGTCAAAATATTCAATTTGACTCACCTTCACTTAAAAGATTAAGTCAATGAGTTGTGGACCGATTAAGATATATTTACTCTCCAACACAATTCACGCGTGCATTCTAATAATATTGAATTAATTGAAAATTTAAAAATTGCTTGGTACATTAAACTAAAGTTTAGGAATCATATTGAACAAAATCAAAATTCAAGAAGTACACTCCACAGATGAAAGACATGCTTGGTCCCAAATGCATGCGATTAGGGGCTTTTTTGTAATAGGGTCTGGTGATCCGGCCGTCTTTCACCTCGATCCCCCTTTTTATTGAGCGGATCTAAGGGGTAGCCTCTCTCAGTCAAACGACCTCTACATGCTGTCAAATACTTCGTACTAAAATAACGTTCACGAATATACTAAGGTGCCTAAACAGACGGATGGTTTCCTTTGTCGTTCACCAAAACGCACCTGATAAGAGATGAGAGATCCTTTCTTTTTTCCGTTTAGGTGAAAAAGAGTTGCTTCCTTCACCTTTTTCGTCAAAACCAACGATCACCCTTTCCATCTTATTGTTTCCCAAAGCAAAGGCCGAAAATACCAAATGAAAATTCGAAAGTAGAAAGCCGTTCGGACGAGTATTTTCTCTCTGGTCGGGCAGGCTTCGACAGTACCGCAACGAACATCGAATTAGGCTCCAATGCTATCAAATCCAGATTCATTTCTTTACAATCGATTAAACGTCATGTCTCGCATATTGCGATGGCGATGGCGGTGGATGGATCGAGTCAATTTTACTCCGTTCGAGAGATTGCATCCGGTCGCATGACTCGGCTTTCCTCTCTCTCTCGCACGCGCGCACAAAAAAAGAAAAAGAAAAAGAAAAAAACAAGCTTTTTTGTTCTAGTGCCAACAACCACCTCCCAACCATCTACTACTTCTCCTACACACACTCTTTGAATGCTAAGCGCCCCCTCTTCCCTCTTCCCTCCCCCTCCTCTTCCTTTAAATACCCTCTCACCTGTCCTTCGCTCCTTTCTCAACCATCCTCCACCATCCCACCCGCCGTCGTTTCGACATCCATCCATCGATCCTCTCCCTCTCTCTCTCTCTCTATCTCTAGAAATGGCGCCCGCTTCTCTCCACGAGCCCCCGAACGCCGTCTGCGTCATGGACGCCTCCGGCCGCCTCGGCTCCCGCCTCGTCCGCCGCCTCCTCCGCCGCGGCTACTCCGTCCACGCCGCCGTCCAGAGCGAAGGTCTTACTCCGTTCCGACTTCCCCGCCCCGTCCCGAGGCTTCTCCGGCGCTGACGTTATGTGTGTGTGTTTTTTTTGCCGGTTTTGGTTCGAGCAGGCGAGATCGATCGGCTGAAGGAGCTGTCGTCCTCGTCGCCCGACGACGCGGAGAGGCTGAAGATCTTCCGCTCCGATCCGTTCGACTACCAGAGCATCGTCGACGCGCTGCGGGGGTGCTCCGGCCTGTTCTACGCCTTCGAGCCGCCTCAGGACCAGCCGAGCTACGACGTACGTACCCCGATCGATCCTCTCTCCTTTTCTTGCGATTCCTTGGTTTAATCCATCGTTTCTCAGTCGATCGCCCGTTAGAGTTTTGAATTAGTTTAGCGGATTTCATTTCTTTTTGCTAATTCCACGATAACGAGAGCGAGAGAGAGAGAGACTTGAGTGACCTTGTGTGGCGAGAGTACTATGAGCAGGTGCGCATCTGTCATGTCTCCGCTGCGCATTAACGCTCGTGTCTACATGACAACAACTATTTTCCACACAGATAGATAGAGAGAGAGAGAGATTGATCTTCCTCTTTTAAGGAGCTCTTTATTAAAAGCCGTGGGAGCAAGCTAGCTGGCGGGGATAGAACTGGAATTGAATCGATAGAGCGACGAATTTGCCTGATTATAGACTGTCTTTTGACCGGAAAAGATTAAACGACTCGTCGATTTGGACATTTCTCGCGAGTTTTGTGGTCATCGATCGCCCCAAAATTCCATTTCAGTAGGACCATGTTATTTTTCCACGAAAATCGTCGTTGGCTGATTTCTACTTTCTTCAGTTCATTTGCTATCTATTCCCCTTTAAAAACTCATCCGATTGCGACTAGATAATTCATGGAATTAGAGAAAAATTACGCCTTTGCGAATTTTCCTTGTTAGACCGTTCGCTGGGGGTGTAAATACTCGTTAGCAAAACCGTTGTTGGGGGGTGTCGGGAAAGTGTGCTTCTCATTACTCGAGTAACAATTGCGGGCACAAGAAGTTAGAATTGAAACAGAGAATAGCCCGTTCGGCTTCCGGGGGTTTGGACAACCGGTCGAAGGCTGTAGAAATACAAAGCTCTTATTAGGGAGCGACCGTGGTGCACTCATTAACCGTACTTAATAAGAAAATACTTTAATTTTTCGATGTAGTGGGAAAATATTGAACTTTCTTTACTAGGGAGTTAGATCGATGAAATGCCTTTCGTAATATGATTTATTAAACAAGACTGGTGATTTCACTATCCCAATTTGTAGTGATGTGTCTTATAACTTGGTCCTACTGCTTCTTCAGCCCTTGCGGATGCGAAGCGCCCTAATGGGCAACGGTCGGCCACATTCATTATTACACAAATGTCGTCGTATAACATAAAATTAAAAACCATAACTTGAAATAATTTATACGATAATAATTTCGAGACTTGAAATTGTAAAACGTACAAAAGAAACGTAGGAGTTCGTGATTTGTTGACTGCGTGGCCCGATGTATTTCAGTGCATCGCCGACCACTTGCCGGCCGCAAACAGCTGAAGAAGAAACATTAATATTATCGACCCTATGGGATGAATATTTGAAATCCAAATAAAAATTAAAATATAGGCTTGATCTTTTGTATATAGTGTCCTATACGACTTGAAAAAAAACTGGAATTCTACAAATTGCTGAATGATATACGTGAGGGAAATATAAAAAAATTGGTCAACTTGAGGTATTGATTAAAGAAAACGGAGAATTGAGTCAATGAGGCGCTAGTTTTCCTTGATGTGTTGTATAGTATAAATGGAGATATCGTCACCTATAATTATGGTGGAAGTTAAATGTAAAATATAACAATTTTATCTAAATGGAAATTGAATGAAAGATAAATCAGAAAAGATTTCTAAACGATGAACTCGTGAATATTATGCTTGATGAGTTATTTTGGTGCTGATTTATAGAAGATTCTGCACTTCAGCCGCTCTGATTTGTTGCCTTTTTAATTTGTTAATTCAAAACCGATGCCCCCTTGAGAACTTGAAGCTTTTCGTGTTCTGCGTACTTCATAAGCACCCAGTTATTATATGCATTCTCTAATGGCATCGGGAAGGCCGTAAAGCATCACCAGATGGATAAAGGGTGGTCGATACACTTGCGCGATTAATAACTGCAGGACGACGACGACACTTTGATTACGTAAAAGGATTCAATGAGTCTGCTTGTGGTTCGGCTGTCAATTCCCAACTCTAATTTCCCCATTAATCTATTCCATCGCCTTCCTTGAATGTTTCTGCCTGAGCCCCCGTCATCCCCCCCAAGTCTCCCGCCCACATGCATGCATTCGTGCACGGAAACCTTCCGGGCCGGTGGCGACAGCTTAGCCTGTACTGGGTCTTCTCTCGTTTAAGATAACTTAAGAAAATGAGTAAAGGCTGTCCTGATTCATTGGCCCGAACGAATTGCCGTCCTAAGTTTCCTTTAGCTCTCTGTATCGAGATTTGACTGATTTTGTCTGGGAATGGGAAGCTCCTTCGCTTGACAGAGTTCATTTTACATATAAAAAGATTGAGGATGTTGTAGTTTCAAGATCCTGAGAATTGAAAGACCTCCTTTCTTCTTTAATTGAGGTACCATTAGTTATTGAAACACAACGCTATGATCTATACTATTATTACTTCTTTGCATAAGTGCGTGTAGGGTACTTGCTAAATAGATTGCTAACAGCCGCCATTAATGTGCCTCCTAACTAGTACCAAGCCATTGACTTTGTGGTCCTAGATCCTTATCTCACATTGATCTGTAGCCTTGCTTTTTTCTTTCAATCGATACCCTACTCTACTTTAAAAATCAATGAATCGTTGGATGGAAGGACGATGGCTATAGTCAGTTGATGTAGCGTTGCCAGATGACTCAACGGTCTTAAGCCCTCGACAAGCCGTCACCGTGTATTCAACGATCGTCTCGGACTCAAGAGTCAACTTGCTGTCCCCAGAATGGCTCTGAAAGTCAAATAACCAGGACCCCGTGAAGTTATTGCGTTAGACTTGTTCTCAGTAGGGCCGTAGCCATTGATATCTTTTCATGTAGGACCGAGTACGAATTACAGCTGATTTTTCGCCTCGAATCGTGACGTTAACGTTGTGCTTGGTCACAGGAGTACATGACCGAAGTGGAAGTAAGGGCAGCACACAACGTGCTGGAGGCGTGCGCCCAGACAGACACCATCGACAAGGTGGTCTTCACTTCCTCCGTGACCGCGGTGGTCTGGACAGATGACCGGAAATCGCAGGAATCGGATTTCGACGAGAGACATTGGAGCAACGTCAACCTGTGCCGCAAATACAAGGTAGGCCATAAACAAATTCCCATCTTCTCTTCCCTTTCTCGCCTCAAAATGAAAGGAAAATCCTTTCCCTTTTACTGTTGGAAAAGATTACGCTTTCCGCTGGCTAAAAGTCCTAGTGGGATCCTCTTGCACATGATTGAGATGGCTTTGTTTTGTTCCGATGCGATGAACCCCAGCTGTGGCACGCGCTGTCGAAGACGCTGGCGGAGAAAGCGGCGTGGGCCCTGGCGATGGACCGAGGCGTGAACATGGTGTCCGTGAACGGAGGGCTGCTGATGGGGCCGGACCTGTCCATCGCCCACCCGTACCTGAAGGGAGCGGCCGAGATGTACGAGGACGGGGTGCTCGTGACCGTCGACGTCGACTTCCTGGTCGACGCCCACTTGTGCGTTTTCGAGGACGTCTCCTCCTACGGCCGCTACCTGTGCTTCAACCACATCGTCAACCGCCCCGAGGACGCCCTCAAGCTCGCCCAGATGCTCACCCCCTCGGCTCCTTCGATGCCTCAAAGGTGAGAAAAACTTCATGCCGCGCCGCGATGGAAGATAAAAAAACTAAATTTGGAGTCGAAATTTAATTTTTGATTCTAAAAATTTGAAAAATTTCTGAACATATTCGAGTTGGGTTCTGAGATTTTGTTAGCATGGTGGCGTGCAGCTACGATCAAGAGCTGAAGATCATCGAGCAGAGGATCGGCAACAAGAAGCTCAATAAACTCATGGTGGATTTCGAGAGAGGAGTCCAGGTGGACTGATCCGTCAATCATCTCAGTCTCAAGCGCCGCAGCTTGGGGAAAGAGAGATTAAAAAAGAAGAAGAGGGGAATAGATTCTCGATTATCGTGTTTATATAAAGATTTCTATTAGGTTCATCGCTCCTGGAAGAAACATCTCTCTCGCGCTCATCATGGGACGGTCGACACGCGGGAAGAATATAGGGGTATAACACCAGCTCCTACCACGCTCCTCGACCATCTGATAATGAACGAGAAATTTATATTTTTTTTCGTTCTCATCGGTGGGGGAGCCTAAGGATAATCTTTTATATAGTTGGAGGGGTTTCTAGAATAATAGGGAGAAACGATAAATGCTTAGTTTGGTGCTGCCCGCACTTGGGCACGTTCGAGGAATGAGACCCTGTCTGTCTCAAGGTGAGAAAGAGTCAACGACGGAACTAAGGCGCACTTAATGTTACAGTGGGAGGCGGCGAGAAGGAGACGAAGATCGTCGACTTTTTTCCAGGTTGTAAATTGTAATTGTTTTCCAGCTAGTCATGCCCATTGCCTAGTCGACGGCCATGTAAATAAATGCTGGATTTCTTCTTCTTCTTCTTCTTATGCTGCCACTGCTGCTGCTGCAGTTGTCTGGTGGATTTGAGTCTTCATCGAGCCGCAGTGGCGCGTTTCAAATTGCTTGTCATTCCAAAATCTATCCTGGTTTGGTGTCTAAGTCTTGGCTCATTTGTTCTTGCGTTTAAAACCGGAAATTGGCGAGGTGAAAAGACGAACACCAATGTCTGCAACTCGTAAAAACTCCAAACATGTGTGTTCTCGATGTCAGTCTTGCGATTATCACGTACTCGATCATTAATGAACCGGTGAAAAGGATCTTACATGATTTTTGACGAGAATGGTTCAGGAAAGAACTTGAGAAACTTAACTTAAATTAAGTTAATTTCGAAATTTGACATCTGAACTAAAAGTGGTACGATGCCTATCCACGTTATGGGAATACTCTTTTTTCAAACCCATCAAAGGGGTAATTAGTTTCAGGACAAGTGAGTTCTAAACCTAGAATTTGGAACCTATTCTATATGATTTGGTTCATAAATTTTCAAATCCGGAACCTATCATGTTTGCTCTAGGCCGAGTCGAGAATGAGTGAGAGCTGCGAGGCTTGAACAAGTGATGTGAGCCTCGAGCGAGTGGGGAGGGTGAGTTGTGAGCAAAAGAGAGAGTCGTCAAGTGTTCGAGTAACGTTGGAGAGAGTGAGGAAAAAGAGATTGTCAGCGAAAAACCAAGGTTTTCAGGCTTTACGAAACCAGTTCCAAGTTTCACTCAGAATCGGGAATAAGGCCGGTTCAGAACCAATTTTTAGAGTGGTCCGGCCCGGATTCCGGATGGAACCAATCTTGTTGCACAGCCTTAGTCAATCCAACCGTAGCCCGATCGTCAACTCGAGTGCCCGCCCGCCCAAATATTTGCACTGCCTTATCTGCCGGGCCTATTCAGGTTTGGTTGTGGCCCGTTATCCTGTCCCACTCAGGCCCAAAGTGCAGCACGAGCGGGCCGGTCCAAGGATCCTCCCCAAGCCCGCTCGCTCGAGAAGAAGATATAAGCCCACGGCCCACAGCGGGAAGACGATCGAGCCATCCGCTGCCGCCACGTGTGCCGCCTTTTTCCAAGCCTATCGCAATAAAAAAAGAAGAAAAAAGAAAAGAAGATAACCGGACAAGAGAAAAACCAAGTAGAAAAATAGAAAAAGAAAAAAGCAGAAGAAGAGGAAAATCCACTCTCCTCTGTTCTGGGATCGCTCTTCAACCTGTCAGTCCAACGAAAATCGAATCCATCTCCCGGATTCTCCTCCTCTCGTCTCCTCCCTCCCGCCCTTCGCGAGCTCATCTCCATCGGCTCCTGCCATCTCGCCTCTTCGATCTGCAGATTTCTTCATTCTTTGCAGCTGATTGTTCCGTAATCGCTCGATGCGTTCGGCCTCGAGATCTGAATCCGGCTCAAAGTTCCAATCTTCAGGTCCTGCTGCCCCCCGAGCTGGCCCCCGCATTTCGTTCCCGTTCGTGGGGCACAGCGAATGCTCGCTCGTTCCCGCCGGTTTCAGCTTAGCAATTTCGTAGCTCGGAGCTGCGTCTGCTGATCCGACGAGCTCCTGCTTGATTGGGTCCGAAATTCGAGGCGCTCGCCTCGGGCTTTGTCGGCACGATCGAGGGAATTCGAGCCGCGGAGCTAGGGTTTGTTTGGTTTCGGCTTCGTTTGCGACGGCAACATCGTCATCAAGCGGAGGGTTTGAAGAGTCCGAGCGCTGCGGCTTGGTGGGTTTTGCTGCTTTTGCCTTTCGTCTGTCTTTCTTTGGATGCGATGGATTACGGTAGAGAATCGGGCTTCGGCGGCGGGAATGTGGTGCACGTGATCACCGGAGGAGGTCCTAACGAGAGCTGGATGCAGAATCCGGCCGCCGATCAAGGGGTGTGGGCCTCGGAAGACGAGTACCGCGTCTGGAACGGCGGGTTGACGCCCTCCTCCGACGCGCCCTCCTCCAACTCGAGTTACGACGGCGGGAGGCAGTCCCAGACGCGGTCCGGGAGCGAGCCCCCGAGCAAGAAGTCGCGGAACGGTTCGGATTCCGCCGTGTCCAGCCGGTCGAAGGCGATCGGCAAAATGTTCTTCAAGACCAAGCTGTGCTGCAAGTTCCGCGCGGGGACCTGTCCTTACGTCACCAACTGTAACTTTGCTCATAGCATCGAGGAATTGAGGAGGCCGCCTCCTAATTGGCAGGAGATCGTCGCGGCTCATGAGGAGGAGAAGGGGGTTGCGTCGGAGCCGAGGGAAGAATTCCAGATTCCGTCGCTCGGGTCTTCGGGATTCAGTGGGGAGTCGCAGCGGTCCTATAAGGGGAGGCATTGTAAGAAGTTTTATACAGAGGAAGGCTGCCCGTATGGAGATAGTTGTACTTTTCTTCATGATGAGCAGTCCAAGAATAGGGAGAGCGTGGCCATAAGTTTGGGACCTGGTGGTTATAGCGGCGGGGGTGGGGGTGGGGGTGGGGGTGGGGGTGGCGGTGGCGGCGGCGGCGGCGGCGGCGGCGGCGGTGGAGGAGGAGGAGGAGGAGGAGGAGGAGGAGGAGGAGGTGGAGGTGGTGTAGGAGGCGGAGGAGGAGTTGGAGCTGGGGCTGGGTCAAATGTGAAGCCGTCGAATTGGAAGACGAGAATATGTAATAAGTGGGAGCTCACGGGTTATTGTCCGTTTGGAAACAAGTGCCATTTCGCTCATGGAGCAGCAGGTATAATCTTAGTCAAGGGAAATCTTGTTTGACAATTTTAGTTACACCAGGGGTGCCATCCTTTCCTTTCATTGATTGAACTGGAGACATGGATTATGTGCACTTCAGTCTGTTACTTTCCTCTTATGCATTATGAGAAATTAGCAGCTGTCTAGACCTGTCAAAGAGGATGTGCTTTACTGTGGTTCTGTGGAGGAGATTCATTTTAGGAGAGAGGATGAGTTCTGAGCTTAAGAAAGGATACATGAGCAGGCGGACAGAGACAACTACTTTAGTATTATAGTAACTATATATGATTGTAGCTCTCGTGGATGTTCTTCGTGTGTGCTCAATTTCTCTGATCACTTACGCTTTGATATGTTAACATTAATGATGTCTATAGCTTATGAAGAGAGTTGTGTTCAGCTGTGTTATGCTCTGATAAGCCTTCTCTCTTTATAGCTTCTAAACGGTGAAGGGAGCTTAGAAATAGAATCCTTTTCACATTGCTTAGTTATTACTCATTAAAAATTAACTTCGTTCTCTCCCAGATTTCTTTGCAGAGAAAAGGAATCATCAACTTTTCTCTGAGCCTTACATTCACTGTTGAGAACCTACAAGCTTTACCATATAACCGCCCTACCGACCAAGCATAAACCACTGGAATTTAAGCTTATTCAAAAGCTGAAAATGTAGATAGTCTACATAGACCTTAGACATTGGATATAGGAAGTAGAAGTGAAAAGTCATGACATTGTTGCTTGGGAGATTGAAGAAGCTTGTGTAAAAAAGTGGAAGAAGATTGACTCTGAGAAAGCAGCAGTTCCATTTTTCTTCTTGGACAGTCAAGACTTGCTATAAGCAAAAGATCCTCATGGTCTCCATATAGTTGCCGACTCTTCCTATTGGTTGTTTTTTATTTTAAATGACACTCGAGTTAGTGTGGACAGGACATAGCAATATTTTAGACATAGTAATTAAATTAGGCAATCCTAATCCAGTTAATGAATAATGTTAGGACAAGTATGGCGATCATGTGTGCTGAACTGGTGATCCTCTTCATATATGATGATGCACCATGCATTGCTTTTTTGGCTTTCCATGTGTGTTCGATGGCTTAAACTGGTAAATTTTGTCTGCAAGACTGAAACTGCATTCATGGGGTATTCTTCCACATTATCAGAAGCATATCCTATTGATCCTACCAAATAATTTTAGTTGCTTCGTGATGCAAATACTGCAAAAATCTTTGACCATGGTATCTGAATATCTGCAGAATTACACCGGTATGGTGGTGGGCTTGTGGAGTCTGACGCGAGAGATGCTACTTCAGCACCTGCTGATCCAAAACAGGGAGGAGCTCCTTCAAAAACTCCTGCTGACACTGCAGTTGCATCAGCAGTCTCGGTTCCTCATACGGATGCATACCACATTGGAGTTCCATCACAGAGATCAGCTATCATAATACAGAGGCCAGGACAAAGAACTCATCAGAAATGGAAGGGTCCGGACAAGATCAGCAGGATATATGGTGACTGGATCGACGACGTCGAGTGACATTGGGAAAGCTCACTGCTGTAGCAGAAGTTGCCTGATAACAACCCTACTGACAAGATGTTTGAACAGGAAACAGCAGAGGCACGAGAGTATCATCGAGTTTCGTCTTGAGTGTCAACTAGTTTGCTGGTTTCAGCCGCTTAGGAGATACATCGCTCTGAGGAAAAGGAAAGTAAAAGAAGAGTCAGGAAGGATGCGCACGAGCTCAGAAGTCCTTCTTCACTCGCGTCGAGGAGCTTGATGCTCGCATCGCCTTCCTGGTCTCGTCTTCTAAGGAAAGATCTATCAAAGATCAATTGTCCTCCCGTCGCTGAGAGAAGTTCCATCCGGGAGAGACGGTGAATTACTCGGAATCTTCAGATTGTGAAACTGACCCTTTTTGGGGTTTTCAATAATCTCTAGTTAAAAGCGGTTACTTTTTTCTCCGCAATGCTTGATTTATGAACTGTCACTGAGTTATTACATCTGTAACTTCGACAATAATTTCGAGCATTACGTATATCCATGTCTGTTTTCTTTTTCTCGTTAGGGGAAGCTCAACGGAGTGCATTGCGCTCTGGCTTCCAACATGAAGCAAATGACAATTTGAGGCACTGTTCCAAAACCGGGAGTACTGTCTGGATCTGTTGGTTTTGGAACAGTGCCGTTAGGCATGTCCGGTCAGCAGTGGGTACTTCACCCACACTTATTCACGCTGGGCGACGGACAAGGATTGGTTACCTCATGCCAGCCCAATTGTAGCCTTTGCTCCGGACGTGATGTTTACACTCACCACCATGGGCCCCTAATTCCCAGTCAATGTTTTACCAGCTGATTGAGAAGCTGGGGAAGGCAAGTACAAGGTCACTCACCTCAGGCGGTTCTCCTGCCTTTACATTCCATGAGCAATTTAAGGATCTATTCAGGTCCAAATCTCGCATATATGAAGAAGCTAAGATCTCACCTGATTTTGACTGAATCTTTGTTCTAAAGGATGGTATGTGCGGTAATTACACTTGAGGGTTGACTTCACATTCTCTAAAAATGTTTATGATAGAAAATATTTTTCATTCTAAGCAATATAAATAATGAATTTTTAGAAATATCTTTTCAAATCATTTATTTTTCGAGAAACAAATGAAATTTTAACTTAGAGAATAAAAGAAAAATATAGGAAAATAAAAGAATGCTTTTTGAAAAGGAAACAAACATGTTCAAAACCATTTTGATATTATGTGCAATTTTAGAAGTAGGTGTACGATACCAAACTCAACATTATACAATATACTCAAAACTGTCATTAAAAGATGACACATTTTTTATATAATTTCTGACAAAAGCATTTTATAATTAGCTAACTATATAAGGAATTAATTGATTAACATTTTTTTTATGGGTAGATTTTTGCGTTCAAATAAAGAGTAATTACACATTAGGAAAGGAGTCATGGCGATTTTTAAGGCTGTAGTGTCATCAGTGGGAGAAAATAGTTAACTATAATATATAAGAAATGAGTAAGATTCCAATTCAACTGCAGATGAAGAGGGAATGCTAATGCTGGCCGCTACTTCCTTCTTCCCAGCCGAGATTGATCAGAACTTAGTTCTGGAGAGCTTCCTTCCTTCCTCTTCTTCTGCGCCAGCAATGGATTCTCGCGCCGGGTCCTTCAATCCTCACAAGCATCTCAAAGAAGAGTTCGCTCTCTCTCCCTCTCCCTCTCATTCTCATTTTCAGTGACTCGCTGCGTTGCTCACTCGGAGATCCCTTCGCGTTCCCTCCAGATTCGTCAGCAATCTGACGGGATCGTCCATGCTGGAGATCGCCGCCCTCTCCACCGTCGTCCCCGTAAGCCCCTTTCCCCTCCCTCAGTTCGTCGTTTGCCTCCGCCCCGCTCCCCGTGCCTGCTTTTTGGATGATGGATTCATCGCCGTCGTTTCGCTTCTGTCTGTTTCGATCTTCGCAGGTCATCGTGCTCCTGCGTCACTCGCTCGGCTCCCGCTCTCCGTCCGGTATGATCTTTTTTTCTCTCTCTTCGAGCTGTTCAACGTTTCGATTGCTTGTCGCGCTGTGCCCGTGCTGCGCTCCGGAGTTGTCCTTGTCTCTTCGATTCGCGAGTTGGCGTCGTGTGGTATGGTACTAGGATCGAGCGTTCGGCTTGGCTCCGGAGTTTGTTTTGGTTGTTTGGAAACTCAGGCGAGGGTGCTTGAGATTGAAAATAGGAATGTTTGATGGTGGTGCTGGTGGTAGACCTGCTGGGAGCAGAGGTGGTGGCGGTGAAGGCGACGGTGGATGTTTTAGTGATGATGAATTGGATGTGGCAGTGGGGGAGGCGGCAGTCATGCTATGTTGGCAAGCGACATTAATAGCAGCTCTTGTGTGATTTGGTGGCGAAAGTGGAGTGTAGCGGGGTGGGATTGGGCTTGACGTTGGTGTTGTTGGTGGCAGCAGATAGATGTCGTGGCAGTGGCGTTTGCATTGGTGATAATAGTAGCATTTACATAATTAATGTTCTAATTTCGTGGTAAAGCGAATGTGGAAGCTCAAGTCTGCATTCTGGTGCGGCTGAGTTTGTGAAATGTTTGTAACTATAATTGAATTCCAAACTCCAGCCTATATAACGTCAGACCAAATGATTAGGTTAAATTTGATCCCTGTGTATGGTTCCAAGGCTTAATTCAATGTATTAGAACAGAGGCTTAATGTGCTCATTCCAAATATATTGTGCGTATAAAAATAAACCAAACTTGCTGCCAATTTAAAAAGATAGAGTTTCAACCTCTTATTGCAAGAGCATGGAGGTGCTGTATACCTTCGGATCTTGCCGTGAGCCTGCAGCCCTAGAGAAGATCTCTTAGGTTTTATGGAATAGCCTCTCAAAAGGGGCTTTTTTTTTTTTTTTTTTTTTGCATGTAGCATGCCTGTAGCTGAGAGTGGAATTCTGATAGTAATCTATTTTTGCAGATCTCAGTCACAAGGACGCTTCGTCAAAGAACAACCATGACTCATTAGTTTCTCCTAAGAGCTGGAGGGCTTACATGGTGACTTTGACAATGGATTACCTATGTATTATTGTCCCCATGCTGTTATCTTTCACTGTAAGTTTCTTAGAATAGCAACTCAGCTTGTGTACTGGAGGGTTTCTACTATTTATCGGGTCTTCATTGTGAGCAGGATTTGATGTTCATAATTTTCATAAACTCAGTAACCCCATAATATTTTTTATCCAACAAGTTTTGACATCTTCCTTTTAAGCTTAGAAATCGACAATTCCTAGACCTTTCATTTGTGACTTTCCTAAAATAATATTATCTTCAGAGCATTATTTATTTGCTTAAGTTGTTTTAGATTTTCTGTTCTCCAATTTTTGAGGTTTATACAACAAAATTTTCTATGGATGCTGATAAAAAGAGCAAAAAGGAACATGATTTGAGTAATGCTGTTGATATTCCATGCCACAGAACTGTGAGGTTGCTCAATATCTGTTCTAGGAGACAACTGCTTTCAATTTTAGCAAATTCCAGTGTATCATTTTAGCTTGAATGAAGAGAGAGATTTCCTGCATTAGGTTGCTACACTTTAGCCATTGCATAGGCTAATCCTGATCTTTCCTGCTATTCTTTTACCTATTTTACAGACTCTAGTCTGCTCTTAATCACGAACAAGTTTACATGTCTCAGGTTCTATCAGAGTGGACGTACTTGTCAACAATTTTGTTAACATTTTCTCTGTTTCTATCTGCAGCAATCAAAAGGTCCACTCTTTAAATACTGCTTTTGGATCAGTATGTTATGTGCCAAAATATCAGAGTTTTGTATAAAATATATAAGCTGCATGTATGTGCCTAAATGCATGTGTGTACTCTCAAGATTGCATGTTCTTATTTCAATTTTCTGAACAGTATAGGACAGGATGCTTTCCTGCACAGCTGGCTTGAGAGCTGGCTTCCATTTTGTTGCTGACCCAAGTATTGATAGTTTCCTGCAGATTTTATTCTTCTCTTCCTTCAAGAGTGGCACCTGATTCTTTGAGGACAGATATTTCATTGTACAGGGTTTGCATGGTATTCAAGTTGGATGCTTTTCTTTCATGTTAGTACATCTTATTTGGCAGCTTATCCATTTCCTTATGACATAGTTTTTCCCCATGAGGTCGATTGCTGCAGATGATTGTGACTTGTTTGTGCATCTTGGCTGTTGACTTTAGAATATTCCCGAGGAGATACGCTAAAACTGAAACTTTTGGCACTGGATTGGTAAGATGGTTGAGCTCCTCTAATATCATAGAGCTGTGGTGCTACTTTTGTTGGTAGAAGTCAATTGTTTCAAAAATTAAGCTATTCTTAAGTCGTAAAGCTGGCATGGAACCATCTTTAAAAGTAGCTTGAGCTAGCTCAATATATATAATATTAAAAAATAATAATAATAATAATTAAAAAAAAGAAAAAGGAACAATGACAATTAGCTTGAACTGGCCTATTTGACATATTTGTCTGTTTTCATTTTCTCCAGATGGATCTTGGCGTTGGCTCATTTGTGGTGGCAAATGCTTTGGTATCAAGACAAGCTCGGAATATTTCATCTGTGTGAGTGTTTTTCCCCTTTCCAATTCATTAGTCTCTACATCCTTAAATTAGTTCGATACACAAGATTGAAAGATTGTGACATTAGGTGGAAATAATTGAAAGTATTCAACCTATCAATAATGAACATATCCACTATTATAAGTCATTTTGATGGTTTTAGTTTTTCATTTCTTCCTCTATTTTTGTCAGGAATCTGATGACGGCACTAAGAAATACCAGTCCTCTAATTGCTTTAGGATTTGGACGGCTTGTTTCTACAGCTGGTGTAGATTATCAGGTGGAATATCTTCCGTAGATTGCTTGTAGCTACAGCATTTGTGTTGTTTCAATGCATATGAGATAGAGTTAATTTTTATCCTCAAGGGTGCTCTATAAGTAGACCTGTACATGAATGTAGAGGGACTGAACTTAGGGTAGTACTATTCTTGATGGGTAAGTATCTTTTCAAAGTCTGTAGGTCTATATTAACCTGAAGAGGTATGCATAGAACTATTTACATCAGTTCCATCTGGGTAAGACATAGGAACTCTTTTCTTGAGTAGGTGGCTATTACCATCAGCTTTGGATGGTCTCCTTTTTATCAAAGAATTACGGCATAAGCTTATAAAAAAACAGAACTCAAAGATCCTTTCACACTTTCTCTGCTTCCGTTTGCTTTTTTAAACTAGACAACAGTCATAGCAGAATGGTCTTGTTAGTATGCCATATGCAGCATTATATTCTCCCCTGGTAACTTTTGGAGGGTTACTCCTCTTAGACACCGTTGCATTTCTGTTTGAGAATCTCTGATGAATTACTGCAGTTCGTCTGTGATTTAAGCTTCATATCTGTTGAAAGAGAATAATATTGTGACATGCAGTCTGCCGCTCGTCTCCAACATAGAATTATCTCCTTTATTTTGTGTCTTGTAAGCATTTCTGGTTGCTTCTTACTATCTTACATTTGTCAGTCTTGTCCCTCCATGTTCTAGGTTCATGTTGGGGAGTACGGAGTACACTGGAATTTTTTCTTCACCCTTGCTGCCGTCTCATTGCTAACCTCTTTAATAAACATTTCTCCCAAGAATTGCGGGATACTAGGTTTCTCAATTTTGATAGGTACTCTTTTAATCCTTATGAAATGTTTTTGCATGATCTAGCATCTTCAGTACTTTTCTTAGCATCATCAAGTAAATTGACTCCTTAATTCCTCAGGCTATCAAAGTTGCCTCATGCAGGGGTTAAACTCTTACCTAATTTCCAGTGAAAGAGGTTCCAGCATCATTAGTCAGAATAAGGAAGGAATATTCAGCATTTTTGGTAAGGACTTCCTGGTATTAGCTAATTGCTTCTTTCTGTTATGAAGTGTACTTTTGGTTGGCTAGGGTCTGGAGTGGCATATTAACCAGAATTATGTGGATTGCATTTTAAGGTGGAGGTGAACTGTGAAATCAAGGGGGAGGGGAAGAAGGGAGGAGGAGGAGGAGGAGGAGGAGGGGGCAGGGGGGGAGGTCCATGTGTTATATACATGAGCCCAGTTTGTATTTTTTGGGTGTACAGTCTTTTTAAATGTTGCAAAGTACGACTTCACTGCATGTCTACCTACGTAGTCTGTCCAATGGTGTAGTTCCTTTCTTCATGTATAAATTTCAGAGTTTTATTTGCAGTATGAAAATTCTGGGGAAGCTATAGTTACTTGGAATGCATTGTATTTAACTTCTTCTATATGCTAGTTAATTCAGGAGTGATGCTTTCCTGGCAACACTAAGCTGTGGATTTAATTTTGAAAAATATTTAATATCTTGGCAGTGTATGTTTTAGTTTCTTCATAAACAATTCTTCACCCTCAATTGGCTTATGTTTAGTAAGCTGATGGTATATTTCAGGATATTGGGGCATGTACCTTGTTGGCGTTCAGTTAGGCAATTATCTCTTCTTTGGAAGCGAGACCTCTGCTACAAAGAAAGGCACAGAATGGGCAAGAAGAAGGGTATGGATTGTTGCTCTGCTCTTCTGGTATGAGCTTGTTATCTTTTTTTCCTTCTGTGTCCTCTTAGAGCCTTTCACCTTTTTGTCAGTTGCAATGTGTTTAATGGACCGAATATGGACTAACCCTTTTCTCTCAATGCATGTGGCAGGTTATTGACAATAATTCTGGACAGGCATGTTGAACGTGTTTCACGTAGAATGGTGAGATTTCTTTGCTTGCATCAATCTTTACCCAAGGAAGTCCTCTACCTAAGCTAAGAAAGGATTGATCTCTTTTTTGCAGTGCAACCTGGCTTATGTTACTCTTGTGTTGGCACAAAACTTCCAGGTCACTACTAATTTCCCTCTATTATAGTGAAGCCCGAAAGTTTAGGAGCATGTTGAAAATATGTCATCCCGCATGATTGTTTTCTGCATGGTAGGGCAATATCATGGCTTTTTTTCTTCTTTTTTTTAATAAAGATTCTGGGATAGTTAATCAATATAAGCTATTATTACGTATGTTAGATTTCACTCATCTACGAGTCATCTCATGCTGAATAATGTGTGACTTGCTGCAATCATGGGAAATACATGTGCGTCCTTTTCACTTAAGGGTTAATCTAAATCTTGTTACACACACACTTTGACCTTTTCAGTCTTTTCATAATTTTTGAAATTGAATGGTATTTTAATTTGGTGGAAAAGCAACAAGTAGGTTTTGCTTATGTTTAAGTGGAAACAAACAAGTCCTTGATCTTAAATCCTCAAGTTGTTGGTTGATGGATATCAACAATCAAAGCGCTAGTGTTTAATATGTGCTATTTGATGTTAACTTCTGAAAGAGATGCATGTGGAATTGCTCAGAACAATAATGAAGCTATAGTTAGACATTTTTTTTTTACTTTCAATGGGTAATTATCTTGTGCAAACACACAATGCTATCCCCTTCTGGTAATTTGCGGACTCTTGAGGTTGAGACTGTGGCTTGTTTTATAGGTATTAGCCATACTCATGCTATCTGATTATGTTGGTGGGAACAAAAGTACAGTTCTTGAGGATGCATTCAACCGGAATTTACTGGGTTCATTCCTCCTGGTACAGCAATGTGCTTTTTGCGGAACTATGTTTACTGAATCTTGATATCACCTAATGTTAATTTCTGCTTATATGCAGGCAAATGTGCTAACGGGTGTGGTTAACTTGTTTTTCGAGACTTTGTTTGCGTCAGCACTCACATCCCTAGCCATCTTATTGCTTTATGCCTATGTGTTGTCTGTGATCACCGGGACTCTAGAATTTTACGGCATTAGGCTAAAGTTTTGGTAGGGAATATTACTTTAATCCTCTCTATTTGTACGTTATGCCGGTGACTATATACCATGTTAATCTCAACCTTCGTGCACTTGGCACCATTGCATTGGGAAAGTTCCACTGTTAGTAACTTTGGTCTGTATATCAATTATTAATCTAATATGTCTAGTGTGAGGAACTTAACTAATCAAATTCTTGTGACGTATTATTAAGGAATTGCAGAATAGATTGTTCTCTTCACACTGATCGAGATGAGAAGGGGGTGAACAAAAAAAAGAAAAAAAACAAAAAACAAATCGCAGAGGTGAGCAATCCTTTTTGAGGCCATGGTCCCGAGGCCAGACGGCAAGTATGTGACGGACACGCATCGCTGCTGCACACATGTATGAGCACATGCAGATGCTTGCTAAACTAGAGCTTGCTAGTTGCCCTCGCCCCGATGGCCGGTCCCTCTGCTTGGTCTCTTATATAAAAGACAACACTAGTAACTCATATTTCTAGGTCATGGACTTGTCCTCTGGGTTGGTTTTTCTGTCGTCTGCATGCATAGATTCTCGTCCATCTCTCACCTCCCCCTTGTGCTGTTGCTTTTGGCGAGAAGAAGGGGACCTTCCCTTGCCCAGATAGCAGGCTCTTTTGGTAAATTCGATCAGTTCCTTTTCTACGAACCGGAATGAAATTACGGATTATCGTATGATGATGGAGTGTGGAAGATAAAAGAGGCGGGGGGTTTGAAAACTGGTAGGGGTGGGGGAGCAGTGAATGATTGCTGTTGGTAAAAAAGTAGTTTTTGCTCGGTCTGAAGATCAGAAGCTTTGGTGGCCACATGGATTTGGCCTGCAAGTCTCTGACAAGGTTGGACCATAATTGCCCAAACGGAGGTCGACCACCACCACCCCCACCAGCCAAACGCGCGCGCACATTTCATCAAGTCGTCTCTTCCTCTCATGATAATAAATAATAATAATAATAAAAATAATTGAAGAACAATAAAATAGGGGAAAAAGGGAGCTACAAGTCCCCAACGTTCCGTAGCCTGCATCTCTCTCTCTCTCTGAGCGTACGGACATCATCGTTGACTCTGCCTATGTGGTTCTGAATCTTCTGATGCGGAGACAAACGGAGCCGTATTTCTTTTTCTCTAGTGCACATGGAACCTTGCGAGTCTTATCTTCTCTCTATCCGGTCCTATCTATCTATCTGCTGAAAGTAAGGAGCAAAATAACGTCCCTAAAAGAATAAGATAAATGAAGATGAAAAAGGTGTGGTGCAAACCTTTGAATCTGCCCGATTTGTGACTTGTGTGGAACCAAGATGCTCGTGGCCTATGTTGCTTCGCGAAAAGCCAGGGCGCGAAACTGTGAGGAGGCTATTGATGCTTTCAATGGCACAAATGGGATGTTTGCAATAACGGGATAGTGTGAGTTTTAAGGAAACCTCTTCACGTATCCAGCTTTACTTTTGGGGCATGAATATACGTGGGTCGACCTAGTAATTGTTCTAAAGTTCTAAACAGGGAACACGAAGGGAGATGAGCATTTACATCTCTAGTGAATCTGTCATATAAGAGAATTCTAGCCACACTATCGATGAAAAATACAGGTGACCGCTTTCTAATACTTCGCCACAAGTTATGCCCCAATTGTTTTGGCATATCTGTACGTACCCTTCTTAATTATTTGAGAATTTGCAAATCTCCTTTACTGTCATGTTTATTTATCTGACCATTGTCTACCCGTACCTTGAAATTTGATAGATCATTGGATACCTGGATGACTGTTTCTTCTGATTGCAATATCATTGTCAATGGGCCATACTCGAATATAGACGATATGTTATTCTCATCCTTCTCGTATCGTGGGTTGTTTTTTTCTTAGATTCTGTCTTTTGCTGCGGATTATTCTGCTTGGTTTATAATAACTGCAGTACTCCAGGTAAATGCATGTCCTTCTCGCGAGAGATAGATAGATGAAAGGCAATCATGCTACAAAATGGAGATTAAATGAATGCACTCTGGATATTATAACAGTGAGAAGGAGGAGGGGGGGTATGGTCGGAGAAACAGGCCAACCTTCCACCGAGGGCACTAAAGGCTACGATGTCGCTTTCCAATTAGTAGTCATTCATATCCATTCCCAGAGTAAAATAAAGCATTAGTAACGTCACTGGAAAGGGTCGAAACATATCGAAAAACCACAGTCGTAGCTTTCAAGGTGCAGCGAGACTCGCGCCAATTCATCATCAAACGAACGCACCAGAGCACATCCAAATGGTTTGAATTCAACTGGATTGTCAGGATCCACAATGTGCTTATCAACATAATACAGAGGCAAGAATCTCGGTGGCAAGGGATTCCAAAGAGCGGGGAGCAAAATCAGACAAATCCCAAGGGGATGATTAGAGTAGGGACTACAGAGAGAGAGAGAGAGAGAGACCCTCAAGAACTTCGAAAGATGATCTTTTTTGGCACATCTCTTATCTACCCACCAGAGGCCACCGTGGCTATAAATTTCACTGCTTATATTACCTTCCATGCTAGGACCCAAGTAAATCCTTAAACTGCTTCATCTGGATTTTGTGCGAATGTTTGCTTTCCTAGACGTAAAATACTTAAAGGGCAAAGCTAGGCATAGGGCTTGAAAAATATATTAGGCTAAATTAAGGGATTGAGGCATGTGGACACCAGGCACATTAAAATATGCAACGCAGTTCTGTTAATCCACCAACGATATATCCGCTAGACAGGTGGGGTGGCCGCTAGTTGGTATCGTAGAATACTTGCTTTGCTTCCAAGCGAGGAACCCTGAAACCTCCAAGGATCCTAGGAGTACCCAATTTTAGGGTTTCAGGAACATTTCTAATCTACCCACCACAGGCCACGGTGGCTATAAATTTCAGTGCTTATAATACCTTCCACTCCCAAACAGAGTGGCCACACACGACCCTTCTCTCTCTCTCTCTCTCTCTCTCTGCTTTGGTTCTCAGATGATGTCCATCATGGAAATGCTAAAGGCAATGAATTTATTTTAGTACTTACTCAGTACTATTTGCTCCCACCTGTTGATTCTATGTAGCCAGACAAAACTTTGTGTATCGTTTTTCTGGTTCTTTTGCCCCGCCGTACCCTGCATCTCCACCGTTCATTTCCCCAAAACAAAAGCATCACCCATGCACCCATGCATGGCTCAGCTCAGCAGCCTCAGCAAAAAAAATATTCAAAAACCCCATGATATATGCGCACGCAGCCGACGACTTTTCTTAACCCCGGAACGTGCAGTGGTCGTTTCGTGCATAATGCCAATGCGTGCATTTTCACTGTGGGATGAGAGAGAACGTTAGGGCATAAGAAGGTGGGCGCGTTTCTTGTTATCATTATTTTCCCTAAGCGTAGGCAAAACCCAACCGAAGAGAGGAGGAGGATTTTGAATTGTGAGAGGAGGGCAGTTGCTTTTCGCAAATAAATATAGCTTGGCCTTCGTGTTGTTTGCATCCAAAGCTCTTGTCCATTGATAGATTTGGGCCCCCCCCTCTCTCTCTCTCTCTACATTGCAGAAAGTGTCGCAGAATTGGCAGCTTGTCTGTGAAATCGGGAAGGGAACCAAAACAAGGACTCTCTCTCTCTCTCTCTCTCTCTCTCTCCCTATCTCTGATCTTTCTCTTTCTCTGCTTTTGTTTTTTCAAAATCTTTTTTCTTCCTTCGCTTTTTGGAAGCAGAAAAAAAAAAAAGCACGACACCTTTTCACTGCTCCTCTCACGTGCGCCCTTTCCCGTTTCTCTGCTCTCTTCATTTTACCATTTCCATCTTCATTTTTTCCTTGTGTCCTCCCCTAAGCTGGATTCTTTCGTTCTAAAGGAGTCCCGTCCTAAGTAATGCATGATCATACATAAAGGTGAAAGAAATGTTTGGGCCGCACACCCTTCCATTCCACAATGGATGAACTTGTATAACGAAAGAGAGCTTTCAAAGAGAAAAGAAACAAAGATGACCCGTAGCATAGACAAATTCGTACGTCGTGTCGCGGTTCTTGGGCATGATCTCACGCGCTTTACGTATTCTTCATAACGGTTATCACCTGATTAATTTCGGAATTCGGGATGACCCCATATGATAATTTGACATGGGTTTTTCATAGGTCTAAGACATAACAATGAAAAGATCTAGACATGTACTTTCTTATGATATTTTCTTCGGCAACCTCCCCCCCACTTTCAAAAGGAAAAAGGACGACTGCGTGTCCATAGCATTTTTCCTTAGGGCTAAGTATAAAAGCGCTGGTCTGCTCTATAACATAGCCCTAAGCCCTAAGCTAAAAAGCGGTGGTCTTCCATAGTCCTCTTCCCTCATTTTATCCCAAGAAAAAAAGAAACAGCACACGCAAAACTCGAAGCTCCCTGCTCAGACAGGGAAAATTAGAAGGCAAAGATGGCGCTGGATGCTCTCTCGGCCAGCGACCTCCTCAACTTCATCATCTACGACACCATCTCCGTCACCCCCTACAGCTCCCACGACTCCTCCGACACCACCTTCCTCGACAGCCACCTCTACCACCTCATTCAGCCACCCCATCAAGAACAAGCTGCTGCTGCTGCTTCTGCTGCTTCTGCTGCAGCCGGTTCTTGCTCCCTGCAGACCAACTCCATCAGCGGCTCTCCCCCGCCGCAGCCGTCGCCGCCGGCACCTCCTCCGCAGGGCCGGCGAGCGAGGTCCGGCGAGAAGAGGGCGGCCGGCCAGGGGGCGGCGGCGGCGCAGGGGAGGAAGAAGCGGAAGAGGAGGCCGAGGGTGTGCAAGAACAAGGAGGAGGCCGAGACGCAACGGATGACCCACATTGCCGTCGAGAGGAATCGCCGGAAGCAGATGAACGAGCACTTGGCCGTCCTCAGGTCCTTGATGCCCGAGTCCTATGTCCAAAGGGTTTGTTCTCCTTCCCCTCTCTCTCTCTTTCTCTCTCTCTCTCTCTCTCATTCGTTGAGTTCATTAAGTGCACCGAACTGACATGGCTTTGTGACATTCTCATTCTCATTCTCTCTTCATCTTTCTCATAATATGAGGAGAGATATAGCAGCCTTTCACATTTAATAGACTACATGCAGAATTTTCTGAGGGGGTGGCCACTCATTTAACATGCCTTCTTGCTTATTGAAAACTGCATTCCCCCAATAATATGGAGAGTAAAAAAGAAAGTGTCTTCATTAGCTCTCACCAAAGAAATTGGGGTTTTTGAAATTCGTAGCGGGTGGTGAGTATGTATCTCAATGCTGCACTGTTCTGATAAAACAGTTCATCTTCAAGTTGACCCTCAAATCCTATCATCAGTTGTTGCGATGTTCCTTCTATCATGTGAAGGGGAAACCACAGGTTGATGTGGGTTTCATCTGAAAATATTGGGAAAGACAACATGCATGCTTCTCCTCTTCCAAATAAGTCGTTGTTAATTCCATATCTAATCTTTCGAAACTCGGTTTAAAGCATTCATGCCTTAAAGCGGCGATGTTTGAGCTGCAATTTAACTCCTAACTCAGCTATTTTTTTCGTTGTCTCCAATCTAACATGGGGATGCTCAAAATTCCTGTGTGAAGGGTGACCAAGCCTCCATAGTTGGTGGAGCCATCGAGTTCGTCAAGGAGTTAGAGCATCTCCTGCAGTCCCTCGAAGCCCAAAAGCTCCAGCATTCACAGTACAAAGCAGGAGAAGACATCGCGAGTGAAGAAGCGGACACAACCAACGACACCAACAATGATGATCCTTCTAAAATCCTGCAACCCCCATTTTCACAGTTCTTCATGTACCCTCAATACACATGGTCTCAAGCGCCCAGCAAGTACACAGCCTCCTCCACTTCTACCACCGGAGCGGCCATCGCCGACATCGAGGTCACCCTCATCGAGACCCATGCGAGCCTCAGGATCCTCTCGAGGAGGAACACTCGACAGCTCTCAAGATTGATTGCAGGATTTCACACCCTCCACCTCAGCATCCTCCACCTGAATGTGACCACATTGGACCCTCTGGTACTCTACTCAATCAGTGCCAAGGTATGTTGTATGTCCTATATCAGTCCTTGCTATGTCCTACAGATATTTTTTTGCTCTCAACTGGGTCAATGATTTCTCTATTCTTGATTCGAGTCGCATTATTAGACAGATTGAGTCCCAAGGATGTCACCAAGAATTCAATTGCATTCATTATGAGAACTATAGAATCGCATGTTGTAGCAGACATTGTTTAATATATGGGGGGGCCCTAAGGAGCTGTGGCAGACATTATGAAATGTGGTCTAGTATTAATTGACACAAGAAGGAGAGAGAGTGAGCAGGGAAAAAGTGCAGGTTCTTTACATGACTATGGTTTGTGTTCCATGTTTGGAAACAGATGTCTGTGCTTATGGTTTTGGGAAAAAGTTAGGATTTTTTTTGGGATTATAACAACAGGGCTTGGATTTATGAGGGTGTTTTGGTGCTTTGAACACGCAGGTTGAAGAAGGGTGCCAGCTCACCTCAGTAGATGACATAGCAAGAGCTGTCCACCACATGCTCAGAATAATTGAGGAAGGCAGTGAAATTTGTTGATATTTTTACATGAGGCTGCCTAGATTGCCCTTTGGATCCAGCTGAAATTACCAGTATCCCACCCCTCTCCTCTTTTCCTTTCTCCTTTTTATGGGGTTTTTGTCTCTCGCAGTTAGAATTTCTCTGTTTATCTGTATGTAACTAAATATGTTAATGGGTTCTTTTATTTGTTTAGTTTCCTTGGGCACCATTTTATTTGGGCAATCACTAGATAAAGAAAAAGAAAGAACAAGAAAGAAGAAATTATGAAAGAGCTTGGACTGTCAATGTGGGATCTGCAATTCCTCAGTTCTAGCAATGCTAGAGAGAGAGAGAGAGAGAGCTTAGAGCACCTGATTAAAGTACGGTGCATTGACTGGACTGAATTGCTAAGTTTCCACAAATGTTCATGTCCAGGCAATGGCAGGGGGTGTAAATCAATAGTAGACATCACACACTATTCCATCTGAAAATATAATCTCTTTTCACTTTTTCTTCTTTCTGACTGCATTTAAGCATTGCCCCTGCTTGAGAAGCAACTCTTGGATGGACAGCAATGAAAGGGGAACATTGCCTAAACTAATCCCAATTGACTAAATGATTCATTTGAGTGAACTAGAATCTTTCAGAACGTTGGATTGGTTCAACCGCTCTCGAAAGCCCATCTATAAATTGATCTATATCAACATCGCTATCAAGATTCACTTCTAAAGCATGAGTTTTATCCTAAATTTAATCTGAACTCAGAGTCGACGTGGTAGCCGCATTGTATGAAGAAAAATTAGACAAATTTCACAGTACGAAAGTTAATTTTTCCTCCAATGCCTCATGAATAAGGAGTCACAGTTTGTTCACTACAAAAAAAATGAGTTGTTTGCACCACCGGACAAAATACTAAGCGTCATTATCCGCGAGCCTATCTCAATCGCATCTGTCTGGACCGCCCACCACTTTGACAACCTATATCTCAGACAAATTAGACCCAAGCTGGCTTTACGTATTAAGTGATCGACTGGAAGAAGCATGTCACATCTTATGGGACCGAATAATGTTCATGGCACTTTACGTTTCATAAGCTTATTAGTACAATATAGGATATGTGGTGATGGCAATTGATGTTAGGGATGTGCAAAAGGAACCTCCCTGATGGGATTGGCCAGTTCTGAGTGGTTCCCGCAGACACCGGTCTGGTTTTTGGTTTCATAAAATTGAAATCAGTGAATTTCCATCTAGTTCCAAGTGTAGAACCGTCCACCTAGATCATTCAGACTAGATCAATTTTTTTAAAAATTTTCTTAAAAATCTGTTAAAAAAAAACCTAATCTTTTTTCCATTTACAAGCTTCACTCGCGCATGCAGACACACACGAGTCACAACTCCCATTTCACTCATGCACTTGAGTAAAATGGCAAGAACAAATCAAAACATAACAGTAGCTGCTCATTCCAACCAAATTTTGCCACAATTGAAAAAATCTCAAAGCAACCTACAATGTTACATGTAACTTAATTGTAGAAATACCCTAATTATTAAAAATATCTTCAATTTTGTCTTGAACATTAATGACGAATATAAAAAACAAAAAAATGACCATGCCATCGATTCCATTGGCACACTTAGGAATCAGATTGAACTAGTGGTCCAATTGAATCTAGTTCCAGAGGGCACTAGTGGTCCAATTGAATCTAGTTCCAGAGGGCACTGATCTAGTTCCTAGTTCCTAGGTGGCCTATGTGCTCTATTGTGCCAGAAGAGGAACACTAGCAAAAGTCTATGTGATCTAATTAATCTATAAAAAAAAAAAATGAAAACAGAAACTTCTCAAGGAATTCTAGCCAATATAGGTAATTTTAACAAGGCTAATCTATTGTCAACTTAGCATTATTTCTTTTGAGTTTATGGAGTTCTCTACTTCATGAAAGTTACTTACTCTTAATTTTTTTTATAGTAATTTCAAAATTTTATTAGACAGTTTATAACATTGGTTGACTAGTTTTTGCGGATTACGAATTGGAGATTTTGGATGGAGATCTTCGTTTTCTAGTGTTGGATCAAGGTCAACCTATACGAGTTCAATTGTTTTTAATGAAGTTTTCTATTTCTTTTTTCTCCAATTTAGTCATTGTTTATTTTACGTTCTTTTACTATTACATCATATTTCATAAATCATACATATTCAAAAAAAGTAAGAATTACCAAAAAAAAAAAAATCCCAAACTATTATAATTATGTCAATTCAGTTCTAAATTTTTTTTGCCAATTCAATCCTAAACTTTTTGAATTTGTGTCAATTGAGTCCATTCAATCAATTTTACCAAAGCATTAACGTGGCATTGTTAGTACTAACGTGACAATTTAAAATATTTTTTTCTTTTTTCTTTGATTTTTTCCCCTTTCCTTTTCCTCTTCCCCTTCCCCTTCCCCTTCCCCTTCCCCCTTCCCCTTTAGGCTGACGAGGGTCAACAATTGGCAACAGTTGCCAACTAACCCTCATCGGCCACAAGCGAGGGCTAGGACGCCCTCATTGATATTGGGCAAAGGCATCCCAACCCTCACCAACACTAGGCAAGGGCTACAACGCCGTCACTTGGCTAGATTTGGTGAGGGCATCATAGCACATCACCCGATGCTAGCGAGGGTCAGCTGGCGACCTTCACTAGCCCAAAGGCTCGAAGGGGAAGGGGAAAAAATTAAAGAAAAGAAAAGACAAAAATTAAAAAATTATTTTAAAATTGCCACATCGGTAGTGCCATGTCAATAGCGGCAGACTAAAATTAGGCAAATAGACTCAATTGGTATAAATGCAAAAGGTTTGGGATTGAATGGCAAAAAAAAAAAAGTTTAGAATTGAATTAGCACAATTACAATAGGTTCAGGACTGTTTTGGTAATTCTCTCTCAAAACAAAGGATACATAACATAGGTGACCACATCATGTTTGTGAGTTTGTCCTAGAATGTGCTTGAACAATTGATAATTTTCTTTTCCATTATTTCTACAATCTTATGTTAATTTGGCTTTTGCTTAAAATGCTTTCCTATATAGGCCTTATGCCGGACGTCCTATAAACATTTTAGAAATGCCTATATTGAACAAGTGCACCTGAATTAATATCCAGGTTTAGTTATTTAACTTTTCATGTAGTACTGAAACATAATCTCTTCATATATTAGTGAAGTTATGCTACTTTCATGATTGTTCCCCGATCATTCATGCATACAAACATATATAGATATATATATATATATATATATATATATATATATATATTTATATATTTATATATTTATGTACTCATCAACTTAGTCTCCTCCCTGTCTCTTTCGCTGGCGCGAGGTGCAAATGTCGAAGAGATGAACAAGCATGTCTTTTGTTCCCACTATCAAGTACGCAAT
Organism: Eucalyptus grandis; assembly: GCF_016545825.1. Taxonomy (NCBI): domain Eukaryota; kingdom Viridiplantae; phylum Streptophyta; class Magnoliopsida; order Myrtales; family Myrtaceae; genus Eucalyptus; species Eucalyptus grandis. The sequence continues at coordinate 2,732,045 of NC_052616.1, forward strand.
CCTGTGCTAGACCTTAAAAGGGAGGGCATCTTTCCAATTGGTCGCTCCTCTGCGGAGGATAAGATGCATCGCCAGTGGCGATAACGAAGATGTGAACATGGTCGCCCCCTGAACTTTGCCCACAAGATCCTGTCGCCAGATGAGCCAAAGTGGAAATTCACATGCGCCCATTCGCACCCCGGTTAAATGTCTCTCCAGATGTATCTCCCGTATAGATGCCCGCTACAAGTACTCATGTCCATTCGTCTACAGTCTTCCTTCCTTCTTTCCTCCGTCGAGTTACAGTGTTTCGCGTCAGTTCCTAGATCAAGGCTCGATTCTAGGGAATGTACTTTGTTTCGCGGAGCGTGCTGTGCATGAGCTTAGAGGATGCCATCTTCACACGGTTTTCTTCACGAAAAACATGGATTCGTTGCGAGAACATGCGTGTCCAAGCTGCACGGGAGAAAGTGATGATGGTTTGTGGGATCGGGGCGATGGAAAGGATGTGGGGTTTTCTAATGTTAGTGGGATCGATGCTTTTCCCTTATGCAGAGGGTTTCGAAAATCATATTCAGTCTTCAGATTTGTTTCCATGCGTGATAGGGAATCCACATGCCCCGCCACATTAAGGCTCGTGTCTTCTTGCGCGCCACTAGGACACACGATCCGAGAGAGAGAGAGAGAGAGACAGAGAGATGGTGCCTGGATTGGACAAAAGAATTCGTGCTCACGAGTGACTAAACATGGAATCACGGAGGAGTTAATGAAGGACGTAACAGCTAGATGGTGCTGGATCTTTTGCGAGAGACGAGACAATCAATGGAAGTACATTCCGCCTATATACATTCCCCAAAGCACAACACTCTTACTTAATGTCCCATCATAATTCACGGTTTGTCCTGTAACCATTGGCATGTCGATGATGGGTTGGAGCTACTGGACAAGGGTTTAATCAAGGAACTCTGTACACTGACTTTAAGAGTGCATGTATTAGGAGAGAAATTATGGCTATGATTCATTCTAGTAGAGTAGACCAATAGACTTTGAAGATTATAAGAGCAAAATTTCTTAGGCTAAACTCCAGCAACGATAAAACCCATGATGGCACATTTCTTAAGTTTTGATTGATTATATCAATCGTGTTATTTAGTGAAATGAAACTTAATGAAAAGCCTGTCGAACTAGAAAAAATGACATACATAAGATAATTGATGTAAAATGAGCTCAGTGCTCTCAATCATGGATTTGACCATAATAGGATGTCTTTCCGACATTTGGTTTTTCGAAAGCTTAAACTTTTCTTTAACCCTATATGAACTTATGGCGATTATACTTTTGTATTTCAATCTAAGTTGGAATGGGAAGACTTGAAAAGCATGTCCATTTGCTCCTCCAAGCAAGCCCATTTATATTAGTATGGGGTTGGCCCCATCTTTTCATTATTTTCTATGGACTTTGTTCATCGATTGATCAATGGATGGGCCTGGATAATTTCAAGCTCAGCCCGTTCGACAGAAGATGCTTTGTGGTGATGCTAACGTTGGACCTAGAAGGTGAATTCTCCATATAAAGCATGCTCCTTTCTACTAAAAGAGTTCATATTTCTTGCAATGATCTACCTTACAATGGGCAGCTAGATTCCTTCACTATACTCAACCGTAGCTCAATGCTCATGACAGTGTAGTGCCATGACAGCCATGGCATTCATACTTTTGTGGGCATATATAACCATCTCGCTGATGGAGACAAGGAATTACGCCCCAAACTGATGACGCTGCAATCACTCTCCCCACAAAAAAAAAAAAAGAGCAAAATTCAGCTGCCGTTTGTCCCCACTTACATTTATTTTAGACAGGAATTGTAGCATTCCTCGGCCTTCCGTGCCGGGAGAGGAAGGAAATCCTCCCGCTCGATAGTGATCTCTTCAGGGTCGCCGGACTCACTGCACATGCACAGTGCAAGTACGAAGGGCTTCTCTTATTATCTGCCTTTGGTACTTCCCCTAGCGAATGCTTCACCGGTCCTGGTTCCGCATTTCCTGTGCACTCGTCCACTCCGATGACTAGCTGCTCTTCGCCGTTCGCCTGAAGCGATATGCCGGCGACTGAAACGCAGGTTCGACACGAGTGATCCATAGAAAACGATCTCCTGACATGCTGCGACTGCGAGCTTCCTTCCCTCACCTCAATTACGGTATGTGTGCGTTCAGGGTTTGCCAAATCGCTAGAAATCTGCGATGGGGTTCCAGGACTGTTACTTATGTGCACTGTCTTGTGGGCTGAGCCTGGATCTTGTGCGGCCGGTGAATTATCATCTTCACTTTCTTCCTGGTGGATCTCTGGGGAGGATTCAGTTCCTAACGAGCTCCCATCGGTCGCAAGAGCAGGAGTCAGAGCTGGCGAAGCACTAGGAGCACTGGAAATGACGTCAGAGCGGCACAGCGGGCAGTTTGAATGGGACTTCAGCCATGTGTCGATGCACGGCACATGGAAAACGTGAGTGCACTTGGGCAAGAGCCTGATGCTCTCATCCTCCTGGAACTCGCTGAGGCACACCGAGCAGGTCCCTTCTATTAGCCCACCATCGTGCTTCTTGTACCTGCACATCGTGATCGACTTGATCAGGGCCTCATCCAATCCCCCGGTCGCGATCTGCCAGGGCTCTTGGACCGACGGGGGGCGGTTTTCTTCAAGTTGCGCATCCAGGTCATAGATTTCACTTCTTCTCGAGTTGGTGCCGCGCCAGCACTTGGAGATTAGGGTATAGTAACTCACTAGGAGGAAAGCACTGGCCAAAATTCCAATGATTGCTATGACGAGTGGGGAAAAAGTTGGGCCTGAATTGTCATCATCTGGAAATCGAAAAGTTGGTGGAGGAGGCAAAGCAAAATTGCACCACTGTGTACAGTAAAAGCTGCAGAGACCTCGTGAGCAATCTTTAGTGGTCAAGTATGGAATCCAAGTTTTGGGGTATCCTGGAGACTCCATAATTGGATCATAAGTAGAGTGACCGGGAGGCTCTAGGAAATTCTCCTCCGCTTTTTGGACAAGCTAGAGAGAAAAACTCTGAAATGTTTCAGAAGATGCTATTAAATTGAGACAGTTCTCACTTGATGTTTATACCAACTAACCAGACAGAAGCAAAGAATACCTGGAATTGCAAGGGGATTGGAAGGCTTGTGGCTCGTGGCTCGTGGCTCATTCCACTGGCTCTGAGTCTGAGCAAGGAGTGATCTAACTGTCAAACTTGTGTGAATGGACAACTTCTCAGGCACAAAGATAGAGATATGAGGATTGAGGCAAAGCTGAAAAGCAGCAGCTGAGTTGGAACAGCATAGGAAAGAGGAAGGTGTGGGGCTGCCGATGGGGTAATATTCTCTTCCTCTCATTTCTTTTGCTTTTGGTGCTCTCTTCTTTTTCTTTTGGTTTCCATCTCTCCTTTTTTGCCCTATTCAATTGCTTCTTTTTTTCTTTCCGAGGGGATGCTGGTTTGTTGACTAAGGTGGGAATTCATTGAAAGTAATGAATGCTTTCATTGTTGCTGTCCAAGCCTGCTGTAATTGCAGCTGAGTGGGAGTATATGGCATGACCCCATAAGAGACATTGCAATGTTTTCCTCTTTTTTCTTTTCCCTGGATAAGCTTTGAGTACTTTGCAGATCAAAAGAAAAAAAAAAGCGGGAGGAGCTGAAAATTGTGAGAGAACAAGAGAAGTAGTATAATACCAACTTTTCAAAAAAAAATATGGTGCCAAAACTCACAAGTCAGAGGATCACGCTCGAGATCTTTATACACAGCATCTGATTCTCTCTAGAGTTGGCAACTTTTGTTAAAGATTTCAAAGATTCTCCATCAACGTTTCGAATTTCTTTGATCTAGACAATGTTCATCTTTCTACACATGCTACAAGGGCCATCTGACCATTGTGCCTACGCCAACAATGTCACTCATGTCATCAACTGATGTTATAAACGATAACCAATGATAACACGTCAATGCACCGGCCCATCTTAGTGTCTTTCTATCTTTAAGTATGAATTCCACAACCTCCATAGATGACATTGATTGGTGACATATTGATGGTACTTTTCCAGCACTACCTCATTTCATTCAATCCTCTGAAACCTTTTTTTATTTATTCATAAATTTCTTTAACAGCATCGAGTTCCATTAGCTTTTTCTCCCATTTTTCTATGAGTAAGAAACCCCTTTTCTTTTTCCAATATCAGAATATTTAAGTATCATCTAATAATTTAAGTTCTTAGAATAATTAGTAGTGATATCACAAATGTATTAGAGTTAGAAGGTCATGAGTTCAAATTTTCTAGGCCCTTATTTGTCTTATCAATCATACATTTCTATGCTTCAACCAAAGTCTAGTCTATGAGTGAAGAGAAATTTTAATTTAAATATTAAAGCACGCCTTGCCCACCTATGTATTAGTGTGCTCTACCATTGCCTTAGGACATGTGTAATTCACCTTTTTCACCAAATTACATGTGGAGGCAGTGTTTCTTAAAAAATCCATTGTCACGGGTAGAACCTGCACCTGGCAAAGTTTCTTTGCCATGACCAGCAACACATTGAATCGGGGGCTTCACGTCAGCCCTCAACATCGAGAATTTCCTCCCAACACGAGAGGAAGATGCAGACTAAGTCATCTGCTCAGAAACTTCTGCGCTTCAACCAATGTGCCTTGATCCAAGAGGGCCATAGAGAGCCAGCTCTCACGAGTTACATCCATGTTAGCTTCATGGCAATAGCTTTATTCCACTAATAAGTTTGTTTTGAGGCACCCAACCTACCCTCCTAAAGAATGCTTTTATTCTGGCAAGTGAGTATAAGAGCTTATACTTCAATCTTGAGACCAAATCAGCTGAGCGGAAGCTAGATATCCGCATTTTCTTTAAGACCCTACATTTTGTTAGAATTGTTATAGCTCTAGCACCGTGTACTATGCATATCTTCTATTGAAAAGGAATTCAAGCAAGAATGTGCATCAAAAGAAGGTATATTATGATTCAAGGTGAGCAATTCCTTGTCCTTTCTTTTTTTTCCCTTCTCTATCTTATGGAAATATCACACAAAACCCACCGATGGACAGTTGAGTTGGTTGGACTTCAATTACTTCATTGTAAGATCTCAGAGTCGAAACTCCACAATTGCTAACATATCTTAAATAAGGGGCTATAGTCCGGGGTGCACCACGCACTTTACGGGCCTTGGGCTGCCCGGCGTAAGCCCGACGAGCTTAGCGGATCCTGAGCATAAAAAAAAAAAAAAAAAAAAGTAATGTCACGCAAATCTTGATTATGGGATTTATATGACCTTTATGTAAATGTAGTCTCCATCAATCTGTTAATTAAAAACTTTTAGATTAGATTTTCTAACTATTAGAATCTGATTCTACACTGTTAATTTCGCGTTTCCGTGTTCCTCCATCATACCGTTTCCTTGTCAATTAAGGACTGAACCTGGATTTGATGCATAAAGCCATAGGTCCTCTTTCTTCATATAGTTAATTCTAACTTTTATTTATGTATTTCTCTTTAGTTTTCGTTTCAAATCTTTTCACGTCTCTCTATGCACGGTATTCCTTTTTCAAAAGGGAGTCCTAAAGTGATTTGACGTATGGAAGCAACCCGACAATCAACACGAAACACGTATATACAACACATCATCATTCGATCATGGTTTTTCTTTTCTTGGCTTTTGTCCTGCATCCAAGGCAGGGGAACCGAAACCCTCAGAGCAAGCGTGGCGGACAGCAAAAAAGCTCGATCTTGTGTCCACATTTCAACATCTCTCTCCATCACTGTACTGTACTATACCTTTTACCCTCATCATTCTCCATGACAAATCTCCCTTGGCTTCCTAAATCCTGAGCCCCTAGATACATTCTTGGCTTGCATAGTTTCCTCGGAACGAAATAATTATGGCGCTAAGCAACAACGTGATCGGGGCCATAAACTTCGTGGCCGTCCTCCTGTCGATCCCAGTCATCGGGGCGGGGATCTGGCTGTCCACGGAGGCCGACAACGCGTGCGTGAAGATCTTGCAATGGCCGGTCATCATCCTCGGGGTCCTGATCCTGGTGGTGGCGCTCGCCGGATTCATCGGAGGGATCTGGAGGATCCAGTGGCTCCTGATATTCTACCTCGTGGCAATGCTGGTCATGATAGTGCTGCTCGGTTGCCTGGTGGTGTTCGTGTACATGGTGACGGTGCGAGGCCACGGCCACCCGGAGCCGAGCCGGGCCTACTTGGAGTACGATTTGAACGACTACTCGGGGTGGATGAGGAGGCGGGTCAAGAGCTCGTTCAAGTGGGACAAGATTAGGAGCTGCCTGAGCTCCACCAGCATGTGTGCCGAGCTGAACCAGAGCTACAGGATGGCTCAGGATTTCTTCGACGCCAGGATCAGTCCGTTGCAGGTAATTTTTTATCCATGTATTAATCTTCGTCGTTCTTCCGAAACTGATGTTTCCCCTCGAGTTGGCGTGTGAGAAAACACCGTTATGGTCGTGACTTTGTTGTGACCTTGTTTCTAACGAAAGAAGAAGAATCCGCCTTGCGTATAAACCTTCCAAAACAGCTCTTTTTCAGCATTCTCACTCTAAAGTACACAGTGCATAGACCGTCTCCTTCCCGGTCTTCTGGATGCTCATACACGAGTTGAGATGGGGGAATCGCGATGGCCGTCGATTAAGGTTTTCTTCCCAGGGTTTTACGGGCCAGGTCGTTCTTGATTAATAAATTCCTAGAGCTTAACTAGCATCTTAGGCTGGGGTGTTTTCTTGAACAACGGTGAACAGCAAAAACGAGAGAGAAAAGTAAAGCGAAACTGGGGTTAAAGGTTCTCGAGCCATGTGCTATCATCTTCTTTTCCAAATATTCCTCGACTTTACCATCAAATGTCTTTTCTTTTTTTTGGGGGGTTCTTGCATCTTTTCAAATCTTTTATCCTTTTTCTTTCTCATTAAACAGTCGGGATGTTGTAAGCCGCCGACGGAGTGCGGGTACACCTTCATCAACCCGACGTACTGGATCAGCCCGATCAACAATGCCGCCGACATGGACTGCCTGAACTGGAGCAACGACCAGAACCAGCTCTGCTACAATTGCAACTCGTGCAAGGCCGGCCTGCTCGCGAACCTGAAGAAAGAATGGAGAAGGGCCGACGTTGTCTTGCTCATAACGCTCGTGGCATTGATCTCTGTCTACCTGATCGGGTGCTGTGCCTTCAGGAACGCCAAGACCGAGGACCTCTTCCGCAGGTACAAGCAAGGCTACACTTAGTACGTAAGAGAGAGTGATGCTGGTGGAGTTTTCTGAGTGGAGATAAGTGGGAAATGGGTTTAGGGTTTGGATTGAATTGGAGGGTTCTTAGTTTGTTGACTTTTTTTCTTGCTCATTCATCATCGCTTTCAATACGTGGGGTCCTACTTTCTTGTTCATATATGTTCTAAAATCGTGGCTTGGGATGGAAAATCATGGTACAATTTCGAGTGTCCAAGATATAATTCTATATCATAGAGTATGAAATATGCGAAAAGTTGTTATTTCTCAAGAAGAAATAACACAAGCATCGAGAAAGTGCGTTTGATATAATACATCAATGAGACACTACGTGTTCAAGTGATATAATGCCATGTAAGCAATCGCATTATGCTTCTCGTTTTGTTAGATATAAACCAAACAATCTTGAAGGTGATATGGAAAAATTATATTTCTTTTATAGATCTCACTTTTTGGTCAATTCACAATGGAATCATATTTTGTACCTTCATGAAATGGACATTATTAAATGGGGCCTGTGGATATTTATTATGTCCTCAGAAGTAAGTAATTTTATTGAAATGTGTGAATTATTTTATTTTTTATTTTCTAGGTGTCTTGCATTTAGTTAAGGGATAATGACATGATGATTGAACATTATATTTGTTTAATGTGGTCTATGAATTTTAATTCAATATGTAATGTTGCCGTTGAATTTTTAATTATTTCAACGTGATCACTCAACTTTTAATACATATTTAATTTAGTCTATGAAAAAATAACATTAAATATTTTTGAATAATTTAGAGACTAAATTAAACGTGTATCATAAGTTTAGGGATCACATTTTAAAGATAATGTTATACATTAAGCTCTTAATTTATGGATCAAATTGAAGAAATTTAAACTTTAGGACATATTAGACCAAAATTTACCGTCTAATTTACCTTTCAGTTAACTTGACTAGTTGACAAAAAACTCTTGGACACATTTGCGGATAGGGTCCAGAGCTTCGAAACTCGAGCTTTGAATGGTGAAGGTGATATGGAAAAATTATATTTCTTTTATAGATCTCACTTTTTGGTCAATTCACAATGGAATCATATTTTGTACCTTCATGAAATGGACATTATTAAATGGGGCCTGTGGATATTTATTATGTCCCCAGAAATAAGTAATTTTATTGAAATGTGTGATTCTTTTATTTTTTAGGTGTCTTGCATTTAGTTAAGGGATAATGACATGATCATTGAACATTATATTTGTTTAATACGGTCTATGAATTTTGACTCAATATATAATGTTGTCGTTGAATTTTTAATTATTTCATCGTCATCACTTAACTTTTGATACATATTTAATTTAGTCTATGAAAAAATAACATTAAATATTTTTATATGAATTAGAGACTAAATTAAACGTGTATCATAAGTTTAGGGATCACATTTTAGAGATAATATTATACATTAAGCTCTTAATTTGTGGATCAAATTGAAGAAAATTAAACTTTAGGACATATTAGACCAAAATTTACCGTCTAATTTACCTTTTAGTTAACTTGACTAGTTGAGAAACAACTCTTGGACACATTTGCGGATAGGGTCCAGAGCTTCGAAACTCGAGCTTTTTGAATGGTGAAGGTCAGGAGCTGCACGAGATTTGCGGAGCGCACCGAAAGCTGATCACTTTTTGACAATTTCGAGCGCATCTATTATCGTACCCGGCCACATAAATGCCACCTCGATAACGATGCATGGATTCAAACTTGAATAATTGGGGGGAAAAACCACGAAAGGACGGGAAAACCTTTTGCACTCGAATGGCGCCGAGGACGCAATACGACATCGTATATTCAGAAGACTGTGTTCTAGGAATGATAATCTGCTTTTTTCAAGCTAAGTGCTATAAAATAACATCGATTTAACACAACCACAAAATTTGTAAACCAAACTCGGAGAATGATACGATTTCCCTTGTTGTTCCAATTCTGTGAGGAGTAATTGAGGAAGAGGAAACTATGTGAGAATGTATATTATTTTCCTTTGGTCAGGTTTGCTTGGTTTAGTTTAATTTTTCCCTTTCTTCGCTTTTTAATTCATTTTCGATGATTGCAAAAGTGCTAAATGATATGCATGTATTTCTTAGTAAAAGTTTGATGGGTGCGGCATCGCTCTATATCTTGAAAATCCTCTTTTTCATACTTATGTTTTAAGAAAAGTATCACTTGCGCATGAGAGTTGCAACCAAATGGTTGCGATCAGCTTTAGCATTATTCGCGCCTTTTGTCAATGGTTGGAATTCCGTCCCTTGAGATAGTACTGCTTTAAATGATGGGACAGAAGAAATCGGTGAGCAATGGAGTAAGTTTGGTTTTGGCATGCGGCTTTATCCAAGTCAAAATCAATGTTCAAGTTTAGTTTATTCAAAGAGGTCAATCATCTGCAATGGAGTTGTAGCTTTCTAAGGCCTTCAGGCCCGCCCAGCAGATTGAAGGCGATAACCACAAATGATCGTGGGCCTCCATTGTAACTTCAAGAACCATGTTTATGTCCCAAGGTTCAGCCCAATGCTCACAATTAGGTTAAAGGATCACCGTTTTATTCGATGCTTATATTATGCGACGTGCCATGCCGACGTTCCACGGAATTTACGCATCCTTCAAAACTAGGATGCATGGCCGGATGAGAAACATCGCGTCGGCACATCACTCGATTGCTTGCGGACTGTCTCCTCCCCTCGATAGTCCATCCAACCTTCTACTTTTCCTGATTTTGAAAAGTAAATGAAATTTGGGATTCCCTAAAGTTTTCATGGCATGGCATGGCATGGCATTTTCTCCGTCCCAAATATGAAATGCTAGCTTCAAGACCAGCAGCGTCATAACTTGTCTCATTCTACGTAAAATTCGCTTACAACATCACTTATATTCCATTCAGCTAAATCATAAGGTGTTAGCTTCTTCATTCATGGCCCGAACGTGGGACACGAAGCAATTAAATCACCCCACAGCTAGGCCCTCTGTCAGAACCCGACCTCCGAAACACTAGACTAGTCGCATATGTTAGGTCCGCCGAACAATTCGAGTAGGCAGGCAGTCGCACGGAAACAACATATGGTACTATGCAGCAATAATCGAACCTGGGTCAATGCGACAAAACACGAAGAATTAGGTAGCGAAAGCAGCAAACACAGAAGTTCGGCCTTTCCTTTTCCTCTCATTTGGAGCTTTCCACGAACATCATGAGGCGAGTCAAGTCCACATTGATAGACAGGTCCCTCCAACTTGTGCGCTCGAGAGTTATCATCATCATTCACCGATCAGCCTCGAGCTATTATAATGGGGGGAGGAAAAGGAGGGTGGTGCGGATTGCGCTGAGACGACCAGTGAGATCGGCGGGGAAGCGTTCTTGCATCATCACCTTTTGGTATTATTATGTAAACGAAAGAAAGGGAAAGAGCAGTGGAAAAAGCCACTTTAGGGTTTCGGCATATTCGAGGGGTATGGGCAGTTTGCTCTTATCTGAGTTTCCTCAATTGAATTTTTTTTTACTTGATCGATCGATCGATGGATCGATTGATTGATTCCGCATGGGCCCCAACGCACGACCGAAACGTGAGATGCTGTTGATCCTGAACTTAGCAAGTTGGGTAACCTAACCCTCAGGACATTGCCTCCTAATCTCATGCTTAGTTGATGTTGATGGCTGATGGTGGAATTGTCGTGTGGGGTAGCAGTAGTTCGCTTGGCTTATTTTTCTCCCATTATAATCAGGGACTTTCTTTCTTTTTCCTGTGAGAAAATCCGACTTCGAGTCGGTGCTCGTGAATCGAATAATGCGCAAGTCAATTAGGTAATGTGACCATATCAAAATGTCATAATTTATCCGTACAACAAAAGCAGGAAATGCGGATTTTCAAGAAATCAACACGTTAGAGAAGTCACGCATGTCGATTAGTTCCGCTCCTTCAATTCAGTGGATCCAAATCAGTGAACGCTGAATGGGTAGGCATCGACGATCATAGTACGATTAATATGCAACAAACCAGCGCATTAGATCAAGAGGATTCAGAGGCGTTCGCTTGCAATCTGCCAAAGTTTTGCAGCACGAGAGTTCTTGTGCAACGTATTCTCCACTGAGTATTATTGTCAAAACATGAATGATCTAATGCCCACGATCAAAGCCTCGAGCTGGAACACTTCGTGTGGGCCGCCTGTATTATTGTAATAGTAGATTAGGTAAATGTTGGTGACCAGACACAACATCATTGGCCAATCAGCTCGAGCCGAGGAGGATGCTGATGAATACGTGAGAGAGAGAGAGAGAGAGAGAAAGAGTCGCGGTCATCGTCGTGTTCAGATGGACTCTGAGTTTCTTGCTCGATTATAAAACCCTAAAAAGACTTGGTAAACGATACATGTAGTGGTCAGGCCATCTATTCCATGTTGGAAACCCTCGTGTACATTACGATCGAGACAAATTGCTACTTCTAGCGAAACCCAGATGCCCTGTGGGGATTATTGATATGGGTTTGCTACATGCCAGGATGATGGGATGGCAAAAATACAATTAGTCTAATTCTTTTTCTACGTCGACAGAGACTTTTGAAGCATCGGTTGACAAACGGCTAATCTCTTGTCGTCATTAACCTTGTCAATACACTCCAAGGTAGAATTTAAAGCGTTATCACGCGACTTCACGAGCATCGATTAGCCAACTCTTAACCTAAGCTCAATTTATTGGCTCATAAACGAACGTAAAAAAGAACGAAATTTACATTAAATGACGCCTAAAAGATATTTACGTTGTCGAGTGGCGTTTGATGCAAAGAATAAGAAAAGCATTTCAATGCAAAATGATCTCTTCATTAGCCTCGCAAACATCATCGCCAGGCTTCCTTTCATCTTTGAAATTCAATAAATCTTCATATGACATCAATAACATCTTTTTTGCGACATAATTTTCGTGGCTTATCTATCTTCGATTCTCTTGAATCTATCTACTTCCCTTATCATCGACCTTTTTCTTTAGACGATACTTTTCTCTCTCTCCCTTTGCTAAGAGACAATTCAGTCGGATGTGCGACGGCACCAAATTCGGACCGATGAGAACACATCGCGAGAAAAACTCGTACGTTGCCAACTCTCTAGCTTCCGGACAAAAGCGGGGGGCGCATCAAATTCGTCGCGTTGTTTTTAGCGCGCCCAGTGGGGGCCCAGCCACCTGCAAATTCGCCGTCGTTTTTGGGCATCGCGATGTGACGCATCCAAATAATTCATCTTGTCTGCTCGTCCATTTTCCTACCTCCCGCTGTCGAGGATATCTTGGCTTTATACCATATAGTCCTCATTTAATGGTTCCTCACTTACCTTATCCTGGAAGTTAGGGGGGAGGAACGTGCCATCTCATCATGAAGAACAAGAAACATCTTCATTATTTCATTTAATATTGAAAAAAAAAAGTGGCAATCCATCCAGAGTCTGAAAACAACTTGTGCCTTATCGTTTGAATTCTCAGACAGGGTTATCAAGCATACTCGATTCGAAATATTGTATTATTCTAAAAAGATTGTAAATATGAATTACAAGAACAATTGAAGTAATGAAAATTGTCGATGATTGAGTATTTCAGAACCATTGTTGGTTTCAATCGTAGAGGTTAGAAAAAGCAAGTGATTGATAGGCACTCAACTCCTCATTCACGGCAAGTTCAACTTCTATTTTTGGTGGAAAAAAATTTGAAGCTACATTTTACTATTTATGCACCTTCTACCAACGAGATCCAAAAGCGTAAGCATTTGAGATCCTAATAGGAAAATAGCAAGGTCTTGAAATTCGAACTCATTTAGGGGTTAATGAGGAATCTCATTATAGTTGTCAAAAAGCCTCGTAATTCATCACGCCACTTCAATCGTGTAATCATCATATGAATTATGTTTCATTCTTGAAGTTAGGGATTGCGACTTTAGGTTATCACGACAGAGTGTCGAAACGTGGTATAGCATGAGGTACATCCTGTATTCGTCATCAGATTAAGTGCATACCAATCAGGAAAGAGCACGGCTTACTGATTTAATAGGCCCGAACTCATAAGCGAGGGCGGCCCCCACAGTTTTTCCTCGGGTGGACCACCGGCTTTACCGGTCCCAAAGCCTCAATCGCCAAAAGGGAGCTGCGGACTCTTCCTTGCTCTCGAAGGAACGCCCCCGACGTGGCACATTGATTTCGCCGCCCACCGGCACGTGGTGGTGCGGTGTACGGCTCCCGAGCCCCCCCCGATGCCCGGAATCTCCACCCACACGTGGCAGTCCCTTTTCCACTATTTTCCCCTGTCCCGGTAGAAGTAGATGCGGACAAAGGAGGGGGAGGCTAGTGCTACGCGTTCGTCCGGTCGCTTTCGTCAGACATCGGCCCCAAGATGCCCTCTACCGGAAATACCGGTAAAAACAGTGCTCCCCCTCCGCACGTGTGGGCGGTCGTTCGGTTTCCCGTCCGGGTTGCACGTGGCTACCCCGCCTGAAGAAGGGGTCATCAGGACTCACGGACGGAAGGGCTCTACCCCTCTTTAGTCTTTAATTGACGGAAATTTCTTTCAATTATTGACTTTTTCAACTCCGCCCGCATATAATTTTGATTAAATATATATATAATCTTAGACAATAGCGCACTAACCCAAAAGAAGGACACTAAAAAACAGATTCGGGAAAATTTCCTCGAGTTTCATATCGAGAAACATGACCTATGACCCTCCACCAGAGATGAATGCCGTAATTGATTAATTAAGATTTCCAATTGACCACGCTGTACCTCTGTATTTTCAACGGAAAAAACTTCCTCTCATCAATTTCCGTAGTCTTTCGTTTCATGTCTCCATTGTCAAAGCGAAAAGCAACCCTTTTCTTGCTTTTTACCTTTTTCTAAAGCTAGCCCTCTACATAAGGTAATGAGGAATTAACCCGCTCGTTCCCAAAGAAAAGTTACCATTTTTGATTTTACACTGTTAAATCATGGAACTTAAAATACGGACTTCCAATATTCAACTTTGCATGAGGAAAGGAGACTCGATTAAGCACGTTAAGATCGGAGCCAAGCCAGGACGAATGATTCAATCATTAATTTGTTTTTGCATTTAATTATTGCAGCCGGACCTATGATCTAGCCAATGTACTCCTATCCTAAGTAAAGGTGCTAACATGACATGAAAAGCTAAAAACCATCATTATGATTTTTTTGTATAATTTAAGTTTTTTTTTTTTTTTTTGCCAACGTATAATATAAGTTATCGAGGGTGCTTTCATTCATATGGTCAAAAGTTGGCACGTGAAAACAGCGGAAAAAGAATTAGGGGATTAGGTGGTACGAGAGGGCCAGGCATGGCGAATCTCGTGTTGCATGGTGATTTTCCCCACGTAAATAAAATTTTTACGCGACGGTCGAGTGGGAAAAGGGAGGAGGGGACAAACGCTGCTCGGTCAAAAAGGTGAAAATCGCGCTGTCCCATAAACTTTTTGACGGCGAGAAAAAGAAGAAGGTGGACAGACAAGAGAGAGGGAAAAGGATCGAGCAACGTGGACGGCGATGGGATCATCCCAACGTCCGACGTCCCCGTAAGGAAAGGCTTTCCCTTCACCGCTTTCTTCGCTTCGATCTCAAAGCACGGACGTGCCGTCTCGCGTTCTTCGATCAAGGCCTCCGGTCAGTGGACCGCCGTGCCGACAACCGGTCGAAAACCCCGCCCGAAAAACCCAGTTAACCCATCGAAGACGGAGGAGAAAACGAAAGACCCCCGTCCCACCCCAATCTCGACAATTCTTGAACCCGACCCGTTTGCTCCAAACGCGAGCATTTCAACAATTTGTCCTTTGCGTGGACCCAAGTGCCGAGAACCGGTCGAAAACCCCGCCCGAAAACCCTGTTAACCCATCGAAGACGGAGGACAAAACGAAAGACCCCCTTCCCCTCCCATCCCGACAATTCTTGAACCCGACCCGTTTGCTCCAAACACGACCATTTTTAACAATTTGTCCTTTTGCGTGGACTGAACTCCCATAGGATCGAACCGGGTCCGACTGGATTTTACCAACGAGAAACACGAATTTCCACCTTTTTTGGTCCTAATAAGCTCGTGGGGCTAATGTCGATGGCTTTGCAACCCCTTTTTCTTATCGCGTCGACAAGGGGGGTTGGGCCGACGACGTGCATCGGGATCGTAACACGATCGGGCAAAAAAGAGAGCTCGGATCGCGCGCCCGGAACGAGGGGATTCCCCCACTTCGAACTTTAACCCGTCCGAACGACAAGACCGGACCCCACGGCCGAGTTCAGCTCCACTCACTTCCGCCGGCGGGCCCCCACCACCACCTTCCCCACCATGGACGATGCCCCAAGGGGCGGCTGGTGTTTATCATCGCGTTCGCCCCCGAATCCGGACAAAATTAGATTTCGGCCCACCAACCGCTTCCCGACACGTCACGTCCCGGCCCCGCCCCCAACAGGGACCACCGGCTTTGACCGCATCCCGCAACACGCCGCCTCAAGCCGGCCGCCGTGGGCCCCCACCACCACCACCACCACCACCTCCGCGGACTATTAGCTCACAATATCGACACGATTTACGCATTCATTATCTAGTCAGTAGTCACGAACTTCACGAATCTTCTGCTGAAGACTTACCTCGATTTCCCACTTTTCTTTAATGGAAAACGGACGTTTTCCTCGATTTCGTATCGTCTCGCCATTAGAGCAATGGAAATGAGTCGAAAAAGGACAGAGAGCTTCTAAAAATGGAAACCCAAAACGCGAAAATTAGTAAATCCTTCTTTCTTTCTTTTTTTCTTTTTTTCAACTTCACTTCCAATCCACATATATATTACATGCACTGACATCTTTTTTTTCCTTTTTTTTTTTTTTTTGGCTTTCTCCCTGGAAATACTAAAAGCTGAAGTGAACCCCAACAAAACCCCGTATTCACATTTTCCCCCCCTTACAAAACCTATATGTATAAAAGCCCTCACTCTAAAAACCTAAAAGCTCACTTCATCTATACGCTTGTTTATTGCTATTATTACTTGGTCTTCTTTTTGCCTTGTGGTCCTTGACTTCTTAGCTTATTGCATCTTTCACCCCCATCTATGCTTCTATGTACAAAAGAAAAAGAGGAAAAAGAAGAAAAGTCTAGAGAGAGAGAGAGAGAGAGAGAGAGGGCCCCACTCCCCATACCGGCCTCTCTCCTTGGTGAGAAGCTCGGGTACGGAATCGCAAGGACCTCGACTTGCTCGGCGTTGACTTCGTGGCAGCGGACCGTAATTACGCGTTGAGATGGAGGCTTTGATCAGTACTCGATGATGAACCCGCCCGTCGGGGCACGGTGCGGGATCCCCTTCCGGCGCTTGGCGATCCGGTAGTTGGTGGCCGTCGGCGGCGGCGTCGACGGCGTGAAGCTGTGGACCTTGTGGTGGTGGTGGTGGCCACCGCGGAAGGGGCTCTTGTGGCGGCGGCGGCTGCTGCTGCTGTTGCTGCTGTATGAGTCCTCCTCGGAGTCGTCGGAGGCCATCGCCCGTTGCTTCTTCAGCTTCATCGGCTTCTTCACGAAGTTCTTCGATGTCCCCACAATCTGAAACGAAACAAGCGAGAAAATTAATCGCTTTGAGCGTACCCGTCGTCGTTCCAGAGAGAAAAAACGAGAACTTTCGACAAATTTGACCGGCTGAATGAGAAAGTTCTTTTCTTGAACAAAATGTTCATTGACCCAGAAAGCCAAATCTCCCATTTGAACAAATCGAAGAGTCTCTTTCTAGCACAAGTTTTGATCAAAAATGGAATTCTCGAATTCAGAGAAGCGGACTGATCGGGTAAAAGGTTTTAACTCCCTCTTCATTGGCAAAGCAACAGGACATATAACCAAGTACTTTTTGTGAAATTTCCGACATTGAAAGAACAATCTTGCATAGAAATATTCCAAAATACATGTGCATTTTGGCAACAATCAAAAGAAGCAATGGACAGCTGTTGAAACGTTGTGCTTTCGGCAAAAAACTTCTTCATTAAATGCCCTTCGTTTTCTTGGTTTGGCACACCAAACAAAACTGTTTCGACTGCAAGAAAAGTCCAAAACTTTTTCCTTTCTTCTTTTGCTTTTAATGTTACCTTGCAACCGAGCGAGCAGAAACGGAAGGAATCAAGGAGGCTGCGCTCGCAGACTTCACAGGTGTTGGTGACGCCCTTCCCGGGCCTTGGCTGAGGTCGCTCGTTCAAGAACACGACCCGGGCACTGTTGATGATGTAGGTCTGGACACCAGTTATGTCCAGCACTTTCTGTATCTCGGACACTCTGATCACATCGTGGTACGACGACCTCCTTATCTGCACAATGAATCACGAAAGCCATCAGAAGACGGTATAGCTGAAATTTGCAGATTTGCGGGGCTCATTCAAATATGAACGAGTGTGAATGCCCATAAAAATGAGAACTTTATTGAGGCAAGTGGGGAAAGAGGAAAAAGAGGTAACTTTGATATTGCGTGCGAATTAGAAAGATGCGATGAACCGGTTTTAATGCTGAGATAACCAAGATTCAGGGGATCAGCTAAAAATGTTGAATTTGGGTAATCAGTTAAAAAGAGGAGGAAAGGAGTATAAGATTGGGAAAGGAAAAGAGCCGGACCCAAGCCGGGCAACAAAACTTAAGCATTGACGAGCGGAAAGAAGACCCAGACGAAAATGGTTAAAAAGGGAATCGTATCGAGAAAATCTCACAAAATAATGGCGGAGAGAGATTTGTGGGATTGGGACCTGAATGGCACGATGATCCTTGTGTTGAGACACGAGGCAGAGAGAGCAGAGAGCTCCGTTCATGCAGTCCAAGCAGTACATGTTGCACTCGCTCTTGTGCGAGTCAGCGTGCGTCTTGCATTGCACGAAGAAGCTCTCGCTGAGCAGAGGCTTCAGCCATGGCGGCCACCTGTTGTCGTCATCATCTGGACCTCCAGCACCCTGTTTTTTGTTCAATCCAATACAACAAACCACAGAACCCAACATCAATCGAAACTCGAAAAGAAACAAAAAAAGACGGGAAAAAATCACAGCGGAAGGACGATCAACGATCCTAGAAAGAATCTGGATCCCTTTTTTCAACAAGGACCAGAGAAAACAGAGTTCACTTTCAGAAAAGCAGAGGAGATAAACAACACCCATCAGAGATACCAAGAAAAGGCTCAGTTTCTTTCTGCTGAATGCAGCCTCCGAAAGGAGATTGAAAAACGATGAATTCGACACCCATTTGATGTCGCGGTTGATAAAAAAACAGCATTTTTCAGCAGACCCAAGAACAGAGCACGGAAAACAAAGAAGAAAACGAGAGCAAGAAACGATTTTTCCACAATACCATGATCCTGCGGTTCTTCGGCTTGATTTCGCGGACGGTGGTGTCTTGATTTTCGATCGCCAGCTTGAAGATTGAGCACTCCAAGTGTCTGGAGAGGGAGGGAGGTAGAGAGAGAGAGAGAGAGAGTAATAGTGGGAGCAGCAAAGCTTCCTAGAGAGAGAGAGAGGGAGCTGTGGAAAGTGGAGGAGATGGTGGTGGAAGAAGAAAAATGGGTTTCGCCGTAGCGAGAGGGAATGGGAACAGGTCGTTCTTATCCGCTCGTGCTGATCGTCCGAACCCGGCGCCCGAGCCCGAACCCGGACCCGAACCTGCCCCCTTCCGCAAGAAAAAAATACTTCGGTGGACGATGATCCTGGGTCACGTTCAGATTATACGAATTGAACATCATCGTATCTTAGATTAATGTCGCCACGGCGCACATCACTAAACTTTCGACTGGGAAAAAGATCTTTAAATAATCCCGGGGGATTCTACGTATTTTTTTCCTTGATATTCAATGCTAATTGCGACAAAATAAAACAGGGATTCCTAAAACGCGATTGGCCCCGGCCTCGGTCCGTGGCGTTAATAATGGAATAAACTAAATTAAGCTTTACACTAAAGAAGCATTTAGTCGGCTAAAAATGCGTTGGGTGCAAGGAACCAACCTCCTCCTTTCCTTTTTCCACATAATTTTTTTTATAATGAATTATTTTATTCCCTTCTGCCCTTTCATTTTCATGCTCGCCTTGGTCTTGTCAAAAAAGAATTAATGCATTTTTTTAAAAATAATTCTTTTTCCCTCTCGGCAATATTATAATATCAGCTTTTTGCCCTCCGTCCATTATTGGGGATCAAATTAAATTTCCTAAAAATTTAATTCCGCAATTGCCAATTTCCGGGCACACCTGTCCCATGTCGTCACTGCTCAGGATAAGCATCGCGGGAATTTTGGTGTCTTGGCTTTTCTTTTCTTTTTTTATTCTCTTTTTGAATTACTTAAATGTGGAGCTGGTTTATGTTGCAAATTATATATTAAAAAATACCCTCTTTTTTTCTAACGATTATCGCCGAATTTTGGCAGGGTTTTGTCTGTGGTTTGGCTCTGTTGACTAATGAGATTGTCGATTATTCGCCGGGTCTTGGGGCAAATTTCTTTTTCGGTTCTTGTCGTGTATTAATTTTTTCTTTTACAATTTTTAGACTTTTCTTGGTTTTAGCTTAGCGTAGGTCCTACACTTGGCTCTAATATTAAGGTCCTATTCGCAATTACGTATGGCTGGAGCAATGTCGACGTCCGCCGACTCAAAATTGGAGTTGAATTTTTTTTTTTTTTTTTTTTAATTTCGACGGCATCAACCGTCGAAAGTATACGGTGAACAAGGCCGAATGATGCAATGGAAGATGGGAGAAGATACGTGCATGACACACGTACGTATGTGTGAGAAAGAATTGACTTGCGGGTTCCTTTGGACTTTGCTTTCTGGAACGTATCCGTGATGTAATGCGATGTATCGGAAAGATACGTTTTGATAATTTGACAAGGACGTGTACAGCGAAACATAACCGTGGCGGTTTGGACTTTGGATTGTGGAGTAGTTAGTTCGAGGATCCGTTTCGGCCCAAGTCAACGAAGATAGTCGAAATTATCAAATGCGTCGAGATTGTGCAAATTGCATTGATCCTTGTGGCAATGGAAATTCGAAACGATGAATCCCGCTCCTACTATAACATGCCCACTTTTGGCAAATTATTTGGTATAAAGAGAAGCGCATTGCTTTTCGGAACATTGGTCTTCAAATTCTTGCTATTACGATTCAAGGAAAATCAATCAAATGGTCTCAATTCATTGTTGGCCATTCTTCCTATGTGACATATTACATTAGAATTTCACACAAAAGTTTGGTACTAAATTGACAAAAATTGAAAAGTTTCAAATTGAATTAACATTTGCATAACAAGTTTAAAAATTGATTGGACAATTACCCCCATCATCAAGTATGCAGCTATCCCTTTAAGGTGGTACGGAGATTCTCGAGGGTAATCAAATAATTAGATGTTTATATAATTAGATTCTCTAAACTTTTAGCCATTGCAACTGCTCAGCGTTATGAACCCGCTGAGGAATAGAATTAAAGTATTAGAGTGCTAAGATCGACGTGGCCATCCATCGTTTGATTTAAGGGGAACAAGATGTGTACTAAAAAAGTAATAAAGTCATTAGTGGTTTTGTCATAGCACACTTTAAAAAAATAATAAGACCTTACGAGAAAGTTCAAAAGGTTATTCACTCGGTTAAGCAAGTGATTATGCAGACACGACGGCCTCCGGTGGAAATCACATTGTCTAGTACAACAAGCAAAGGTCTAATCTGACACTTAATTTCTTGAGCAACTTCTCAAGACTCAGCCAAAAGCTCAATAAAATTGTTTCTTCTCTCTTGTGTGTATTTCGAAATAGTCCTTCTGGCTGCCACGTAGGATAAATAGTAATGATTGGACCGTCATGCAAATCAAGCAAAAATTGATCAGAAGATTGGGGGTGATTAATTTCAGAATAGGTCGATTCCCACCTTAAAACTAGATCGAGTACGGTTAGTTCCCCGTTTGTGGAACTGTGAAACGACTCACCCAATCTTATCTTGGACTGGATTGATGATTTTTTATTTGGTCTCTTCTATCCCTACAAGTGGGAGTTTTCCAACATTAAAAGAAAAAAAAAATTCTAATTAGGATTGCTTTAGAATAATAATAATAATAAATATTGATTGGTTTGTCAATTTGGTTGGTACAATTTGGTCGGTTCAGTTCCTTATGTGGAACCAAGAATCAAACCGGTCCCTCCGAGAATCCTCATGAACTGGCCAGTATGATTTTCGAAATTAATCGAGATCGATGCACACCTCTATGAATGATTACATTGGAATTTCGTGTAAAAAGCTAAGTTGACAAAAATGAAAGGCTAAAAATGGAATTGACTTTTGCACAATCATTTTAAGATTGATTGGATAATTTTCTTATGGTATTTATAGATTGTGTCGATTTTCAAAAGTCATGTAATCCACAAGAGACAAGAAACGATGAATCCGGAGATGGTTGTGTTTATGGCAGTCCTTGTCACCTAATGGTTTGCTTTGGACAAAGCCATTACCGAGTTTTCATGATGATAATGAAAGAACCAATTAATGTAATTGTTGGTATCAATAGACTTGTAGCTAGTACATAGAAAATTAGGTGTATAGGCGTGTGCCTTAATACAAGTTGCGAGCAACTTGATGACATCGCATGTGCCGTTCGGTTTTCTCTCCAGAGTTATATAATGAAGAAATTACCTGGATTCAAATTATAATCGAATTTATCTGACCGGTTAGAATTCTATTTTGTGATTCTTTATGATCGAGCATGGTAGCCCAAATAAGGGTTGCCACCGTTTCTCATTTTATCATAAACTCGAGCATTCTCGAAGGAACCTCTTATCAACTTATATCTTTGACATCGACATTTCGAGACGTTTGGAAAGCCACGGTGACGAGCTCGTCGATCTTGGAGTTCCTGATCTAAGTATACAGTGTAACGACGATTCTAAACCGAGCATTTTGCACGGATAGGGGACCCGACCCTTGTTTTTCATAATCCAGGGTGCATTTAAGTGGGGGCATTATAAAGTGTTGCGATATTCATAGGCATATTTGACAGCACTTCTCCATCAATCACAATTGTTATTAATAGCACGGAAAACCGATTTTTTTCAAGTTGATTATGACTTGACGGGAAGACCTTAACATCCTTTCTAGTGCTCCAAACTATTTTGGTGAACATCGTCCAGATTTGCAAAATTTGCTTTCTCCTTTAATAATTCGGAAAGAGAAAGGAACCCTCCTCCTCTGAATGCCTTCTTGAATGGATTTTGAAAATGATTTGCTCGCAAAGGTGTTGGGAGTTGATGTAGGTTGCGAGGTTTTAGTGAATATAATTTGATATTAAGTAGTTGAAATATGAATTTAGTATATTAGTATGAGTAAGCTCGAGAGGTAGTAAGTTCACCAAAAAAATGACACAATTGGACTATGATTTTGGCTCCACGTGCAATGTTATCCTCGAACTTTTAGTTTATTCAATATAATATTTGAACTTTTAGCAAATGTTCAATCTAGCCAAGAACTATATGAAAACATTTAACTCAATCTCCGAACTTAAATCAATGAGAGGATAATATTAGATATTTTTATATAACTAAGGATTAGATTGAATATTTACTAAAAATTCAATGATCACATTGAACACATTAAAAGTTTAGGTACAAGTCCATCGAATAGATTAAAAGTTTAAAAAAAGTATTAACCATTGATCAAAGTTCGAGGATCATTTATGTAATAATCCTCAAGTTCATTTAGGTATGTCGATAGGCTAATAATTCGAAATTCCACTCTCCATATCTCATTCAAGATATTAAACTTTCATTATTTCGAATAATGGGAAGGTTCATTCAATTCGATCTCATGCAAGCTCGAGATGGACAAAACCTACAACATATGATAACATAGAAAGGCGTGGATCATCAAGTTTTGCTAATTTGTTATATCTTGTCTTTGTCATTGCATTGGCATAAATTGCCAAGTTTTGCTAATTTGTTATATGTTGTCTTCGTCATTGCATTGGCATAAATCACCAATCGAACTCCTCCTAGGGGTGGCGACTCATCATGAGAAGTGTGAAGTCGCAAGTTTAATTATTATTCAATCGAATCTCTGTATTACAATACGGAAGTAAGCCCTAGAAATCCCTCATCTCAATGTGAATGGCTTTGTACTCGATAGAGCTATTCCTTCTCTCATTAGTGTTATCATTAGCGTGTGTGTATATATAAATATATATATACATATGTTTTTTTTTTAAAAAGGGCCTTATATGCAAGAGATATTATCGAGATTATTAGACACTAATCACTAAAGTCTAGAGTGGGGTTGGACCACGATTCCATCCCGGAGAAAAGTCAGAGAGAGAGACAATGTATGGACGTATTCAACCGGGGTTTTCAATGCTCCCAAGAAAAAATATCAAGAGGAGACTTCAAAGATCAATCCACTCGTACCACAGCCATCCAAAAAGCTGCCATTACAAACGAGGCCTAATCCCACATTTCATTTTTTTTTTCTTTCAATAAAATATCTGGAGATACCCAACAACAAAAGATTAAATAATATCTAACTAGGACTCAATGGACAATTTTTCGACACTTGGTCATCCTAGTCGGCAGCAACATGGTCGGGCCAAAAGGGCAATAAAAAGAAAAGTAAAAATAGACAGCCATTTGTACGGGTCTTTGTTCTTGAGAAGATCATCTTTGTGTTCGTCGATTCCCCTTATTGTCTAAACCGTGTGTGAATATTACTTCCTTATCAACATGATTAGCATGCATAGCATCATTCGTGTGTTGATGTCGGCTAGGTCATTTTCCGCTTGTCGATTGGACATTTACTTTTTATCTAATGAACAATGGTTTATCTTCGACGTTGGCGTTCTGAAAATTACGGTCGATAAAATTGTAACGGCCGACAACAAATGAGAAATAATAGGATCAGATGCTTCTAGGGAAAAATGATTTGGCGATGTCGCTTTTGCTAATGGATACTTAACCCACATAAAATCTTAACTCCCCTCCCCCAAAAAGAAAAAAAAGAAAAAAGAACACCATCCTTGCTATGAGTGCCTAATCAATCAAATCTCAGTAGCCTTTTGCTAAAAATTACACGGGCGGTACGGGCTTAATCATGTGGTTCTTAGGGGACGGCCCGTTGGACACGAAATAAAGGTTTATCTTTTCCTTTTACTCAGTTGGAAAACAATACCAAAAGAGTACCCAAAAAAAAAAAAAAGTGGGAAAAAACTATATAATTAATATAATTTTAAATATTATTTTTAAAAAGTAATGGGGATGGTCCGAATTTGACTGAGGAATGCGGGGTGGTGGGTACATTGAGTCAAAGTAAGCCCTTGCAAACCCCACTTGCTATTTATTTATTGATTAGTTTATTATTATTTTATTAAACGCGTGGCGCGGCACGCCACGCTTGACCAACCGAAAAAGGAAGAGGCTTCGTCCGCCGTGTTCCGCACTTTGCTTTTTTTCTTGCCGTTTTATGGACTGTTGCCCGCCTCGTGCTGTCGTTTCGGGTCCCGGCTTCAATAATTGAAAGCCCCCCGCGTTGGGCCCCACCTCTGTGGGCCCCGGAACGCTACGCTTAACTTCCTTGAACGGCCGGCCGACCTGGTCCTCTTTTTCAACATCAGTCTCATTTTTTTTTATAAATATCTTTTTATTCTTATTGCGTCGTTTTTATTTTATTTTTATTATTTTTTATCATTAGGGCCAGGTGATATCCGGAATTAGTTTTCAGACGACCGGCCACGGGCTCCAGGCTCTCCGGCCGATCAAGCCCTCGATTTTCCTAGATTCTTGACATGTGTCGATCGAGCACATATATAGTCTTCGTTTGAGCCATGGAGGTTATTGTGGTGGCGAGGCGGCATTCCTAATCCAAACCTTGCGCACTAGATGGCTCCCTGATTCATCAAAGTGAAATATCCAAATCAGAATAAGGGGATTGACGATTATCTAGGTATAAAATTGAATTCATTCTTCATTTATCCTCAGTTGATAACTCAATCGTGTGGTGCCTTAAAGCGTGAAAAAGGAAGAGCTTTCACCAATAAATTTGTATTATTTGTTTTTTTTTATAAACTAGTATCGGTTATTTACTGAACATCACACTACACTTCACTGTGAATGAGATCAAATAAAAGTGACAACATGATGGGACTCGAGTCCACTTTAATAGAAACTTATACTGTATACTTAATTTTTTCCACACATGGCAATTGATGGCTTTTGTTCATGTCAATTGCATTTGACCTTTTAATTATATCACTCAACTCCTAAACCTTTCGATAATTTATTAATGTAGTCCATTCAATTAGTTTTGGCTAAAAATTATTGACATGATGCCGTCCTACCTATTTGACATAATTGGTATTGACATTAACAATTTTTTATTACTTTTTTTATTTTCTTTCCTTTCCCTTTTTCTCCCACCCACGGATCGATGAGGGCATTGGCCCTCGCCCATATCCAGGAGAGGCCACAACTCTCACCTATTGGCTAGCAAATGACACAAGCTCCTTGCCGGTGGCTAGCAAGGGCATTGCATCTCTTGCTTGGATCTTAGCGAAGGCGTGGGGAAGATGTTGGCCATCGATTGGATCTAGACGAGGGGTTGATGCTCTGCCTATGGCCAACAAGGGCCACAACACCTTTCGCCTGTGGCTAGCGACAGTTAGTTAACATTATCATCTCAAAATTGTAAAACATAGAAAATTAAATAAAACAAAAAAAAATATTTTGAAATTTTAAAATCAATCCACGTCAATATTGGTCATATCACGTAAGACAATCCTTATCTATGTTAGAATTAACTAGATGGATAACATTGGTAAATTATCATAAAATTTAGGATTCAATCAATACAATTAATAAATTTAGGATTGAATTGGCATAAGTTCAATAGATTTAGAACTTTTTTGTACTTTTCCCCCAATAATTTGCCCGTGCATCGAAAGGAAATGTGTAATGAACCCTAATCAAAGGGCATCATCTTCATCTTCTTCCTTCTTAACTAGCAAGTTGCCAAGGGAGTGCGAAGACTTTAGGAACGCTCACGATGGTCCAGCAACTTGTACTTCGCCTTTTTCGTCGCTTTCTCTCCCTCTCTTTCTCAAAAGCAAGCATTAACAATACTTTGCCCAAAAAATAATTTATAAAATTTTGGGAATGTGACTTCTTGACTCTTTTAATCGATAATGGGACAGATCGAAAGATATTGCTTTTCCATTCATCAAGCCCACTGATCTAAGTATCTATTTTATCTTTCTTTTTTTTTTTTTTGATTTAAGGATTTGAGCAAGAACAAGTAAAAGTGAGTAGGTAAGCATTCTGTAGATGACTCCATGCTCTATCGCTTGATGTTATCATACTATTATATGTTGTTATCGTAATTGCATGTCGCTCTTGGCATCGCCCTCATTTGATGACATTGTACTTAGTTTTTCTTTTTTTCTTTTTTCTTTTTGGTTTGTTTCTTTTCTAGTGGCTAGCCCCTATGCATTCCACCAAAAATATCCCTTTCTCCACAGTTAATTTAAGGTTTCCCGGAAAGTATCTCTTGAAGATTTAGGTGATAGATATCCAAGCATTTAATGTTTTCATTTATGTGTCTAGAGACTAAATATCTCGAACCGTGCACGTTAGGATCTGTCGCTCCAAGTATATGAGTCAAATTTTACTTTAAGTTGAAAGCTGCAAAAGAATGGTGTAAAACTAAAATCTTGGTTCTGCAAAACAGTTAAACCTGATAATCGGGTGTTTCCGATTAATAAATTCGACGGTTGTTAGAGTTAATAAATTGAAAACCTAACTCATTGTGGAAAAACAGGATTTTCCAAGATTACTATGTCAAAAATCTTGGACTGATTGGCTTAAGAGATTGGTGAGATGGGACCAAAATCTGTCGTCGTTAGAAAATCTAATGGACAATCTAGATCGAGGGAATGTTCTGCGCTTGTTTTTCAAGGGATTTGATAGAGAATTAGATTAATATAAGATAAGATCCAAGTGCGAAGTTTGGACTTGGAGCTCTATACATCGGATGGCCATAAGTCATATATAGTCGCAAAGGCAAATACAAGAGAAAATGAGCATCGTTAAGATGTTTTTTCGTCCTTCTCTTTAAAGGCCTGTGACACACAATTAAGTGGTGTTCTTGAGAGCTAGTAAGAGCAACAAATTCATTTTTTAAGCACACAAGAGCAGTGGTTGTACTTAGAATGAAGGCATTAGTTTAGGTGAGAAACAAAAGGTATGAAGAACTCTTAAAAGCACTTAAGACCCGCAATTTTAGTTTGGAGAGAAGATCTATTATGCTATGTGTACAAGATATGAGAACATCTATTGGGTGGTCCATAAGTTACTTAAACTATAGTGGGGCTATTGTAAAAGGAAGTCAGGATCAACGCTGTACCAAGTTCTACACTTATAAGAATGTGGTATTAAACTCTTGGTGTAAATAGTGGAATTAAGCCTATTTAGACCTTTAGAACTAGAAAGAGAGGAGTTCACACACCCAAGGCGATCCCCTATAAATCTCGCTTGTAATTTCTCTTTCCCTAAACTTGTCAATTGCCACCGCTTATATTGCTAGTTATTTATTGAGGGTTACTTCTACAAAATTAGTTTGTATTTTCTAGAATAACCCTTGAGCCCCTTTTTTTGTTGGTTATGTGGATCTAACAAGGTAATCATCTTAAAGAGAAAGGAAACCGAGAAGTCCCTAAAATCCTTGTGGATGAGCACCAGCGTCATTATCCACTGATGCTTTTCTAATTCCCTTAAATTAACTAAACTTGAGTACTTTAATCAAAGTTAGGGATTCTTTCAAACCATCTTTAAAGGATCATATGATTATGTCAGCATTCCAAAATCTAGGCATGAATGCTCCAGCTAGGCTTCTCTCCCTGACTAACTATTCTTTAAGCATGCCACTTGAATGCATAAGTGATAATAATTACTATGTATCTGCCTTTATAGATTGGCAAAATATCAATATCCAACCCAAGTCATACCGAATTTCATAGGAAAATTTTGTTTGTGCAACCTCTAATTAACTTTTTTGATCTATTTGTAGCAAATGGGCACGGCGGGTATCGACCGATAGTGCTGCCCAATCTCATGCATTCGGCGCCTCCCCGGTTGGAATCCCGGGTTCGTTCATCAGGGGGTTGCGAACGCCGTTTGACCGGGCATGGATCCTCCATGATATTGAAAAAAGAAAAAAAGAAGAAGAATATTTTACCTATTTGAAACTTCCTGTGGTGGTGGATTTTTTCTATAGATGCTAATTTATGCAGCTACTATTTGTTGAGGTGGAAAGGAACATATGCCGAGGAAAACAAGATAATAGCAATGCGCAAGATTCCAAAGGGGCTCTCCCACACATGGTGAAAAATTCATCTGTCATGGAATAAGAAAAGGCGTGTGGAATCTAAATGATGAAGCATATATGGAATGTGATGGGGATTTCTAGGGAAAAGAGAAATAAGTCTAATGCATACTACAGGAAGAGATATATTCCCATCATGAATGATCATTACATGCGATGACCATAGGATAATTATGCTCTCTCTCTCTCTCTCTCTCTCTCTGTACTTATGCAGAATTGCATCTTCTTTTGTGTCGGCTTGCATCCCATCACTAGAGCTGCATAGTGAATATCGTGTGGAGCTTTGCTAGCTCGAGATGAGTCGGCCGAACCCACGACCAGTTCTACCTTTCAACACTAGTTTTGAGGGAAAAAAAAAAAAAATTTGATTAATCATACACGGCACGAGATCTAGTCACATGTTAGCAGTGACTAGCATCGATATCTGCCTGAAAATGAATGTTTTCGGCATTTTTTTCCACTTTGGCCACGGTTCAACCCCAGAGGCAGTCCCATGCAAGAACCGTTACTCAATTTGCAGGAAGAAGTTGAGTGTCTTATGTCTAATTTCTCTTCTTCGTCGTTAGATTTCGTAACTACTTCTTTCTGACCTTGTTCGGGGTTCGTTTTTACAGTTGGAAGGAAGTACAGATTTTAGCACAGGGATCTATATGCTTCGTCGACGACTGTTCTTATGATTGAAATCCGACCACAAGTTTTCGTGAGGATCCAATGAATATCATTACTTCTGCTGGTGGCACTACCGTGAGAATCTTCAGTCTGCTTTAAAGCTACAACCTTTTGGTTAATGCTTTATTTCACTGTCCACTTATTTGTGGTCATCATCACCGAGTTCCACGACACTTAAGAATCTCTCCTTGCCTAACTTCTTTCCATTTCTTCACTTAAATCATTCAAACTTAAAACGATTCGGAAAGAGATAACTCCAGAATAAACTTAGAATCCAATTTTGACTTCTCTTATTCATATATCCGCAACAGAAGAAGATAAAAAGAAAAGGTTGCAACTTTGCTTAAAAAAGCATCAAGCGCAAATGGTCAGAAACAGGACCGAGGCAGTACAAGAAAGAATCAGACAGCACAATCAATTTTAGAGTGTGGCCGTGGTCGATTAGATGCTATTACAAGCTGTCTATCCGCAAAAATTTTCATTTAGTGATTGCGGATTAAATCCAACCAGCTAGTAACATGGAACGCGAAATACGGTTCGGGCTCATGGTTTCTGCCTGAGGATTTTCCTGAGTTCTTCAGAGATCAAAACCTCCGGAGTGGGCACAAAGGACGCAGGAGACTCCCCCGGAGTGCTGCCTTCGCAGTCGCTCATGCAGCTTCTGCCTCTGAACATGTCTCCCTCTCCGTTCTGATTCATCATCACCATGTTGCACGGGATTCTCTCAGCATAGAACTGCCTGTTCTTTCTCTGATGCCTGCCACAACACCATCGACCAAAGTTTAACTAGTCCTCGGACAACCTATCCTTTCATGTGCATCCGCTGCTTAAAAATGATCGTCTTGTAATGAACATTGATGGGTTGTGCCGTGTCGATGCGACGGTGGTCATAATCACGCATTTTACAGTTCGTGGGTAGTCGATGCGCCTTACACAGGCGGTCCGCTTAGGGACCTCACTTTCTCTTGGTCAGAGAGTGTTACTTGGGCTAAATCTAGAGTGATGCAACATGTGCGCGCTCATGTGAAAAACAGTTCACCGTATAAAGGCGAAGGGAGCAAATCTTTTCAAACAAATTCTGATGGTGTATTACCTATCAAAGACAACCCATGTGGCATGGAGGCTTGTAATTTTCTCCACAACCAGAAGCTTTGGAGGATATCCCATCACCAAATCCTTCTGTGGCACCACCTGCAATTACCCATCATACATAAGTAAAATTCTCTAATTCGAACCCCTAAATTTTAAGTTTACCAAGACACTTCCTTTTCAGGGCAAGAAGTTCATCAGGAGAGAGTTGATCTTCGAGCTAATTTACCCCATATTTCTTGCAGAGATCAATCACTGCCTGCAACTTTAGATATTTCACATCACTTCTCCACTCACTCTCTTGTAGATTCGCCAAGGCCTCCCATTCCACCGGCCAAACATCAGACCAGATCTTGCCAGAAACTGTTAGCACCAATACCCAAAGAAACATCTGAGATCATGAAAGCAGAAATAGTGGAAGTCGTGGAATCTAAGTAATTAGATTAGCCCATTGGGTTCAACCCAGTAGAAAACGATAAAGCAAGGCAAGCCCAACTTTGAGGCCAGCCTATAAAGCTCCCTGCAATTCTCTAGCGATAATATCGGCGTCCGCTTGTCCGGTCCGTGCCAGTAGGTCGGGTTCTCGACAAGTAATTAGCGGGCTCACACAATATTCGAAGAGAAATTAAGGACTCACGAGGAATGTTCAGCCATGGCATCACGCCTATAAGGGTGACAGTACAGCCGGTGCTGATCAGATTCTCAAGCGCCCACTCCAGCGGAGCCGTCGTGAAGCTCTTCATGCCGTCCATGACTATGACCACGTGCCTCGGGCAGTTGGCCGAGGCTGGCGACTCTTTCGGCAGAAGGGCTTCGCCAATCCTTCTCTTCTGGAACCTCACCAATCCCATACTTGGATCTCACGAAACTAGAAGATGAGCCCAGGAATGTTGAGTAGAGGGATAGTCCTGAGTGGGAGAAGGATCAAAGGAGGCTGCACACAAATTTATATAACCAACACGTTCTTGTCATGAATGTAGGCTGAGATAGCAAGGAAATGGTTTTGTCCTGCTTTGACAAGATCAAGAAGCTTCCTCGTACAACTGTCGAGGGAAGCGGCACGCCTGGAGTTTCGGTTCTTTTGGCTTTTTTAGTACTTGTTCATGCTTTCAGATATCCTACCGTGCGTTTCCTATGTATCCTAATCATTGTAAACAAGTCGCGTTGCGCACAAAGCCATCGGAGGTGTCCTGCCTCGTTGTCTTTCTGGAACCTCTTGCTTCTATATTCTCGGAGAGGCGAGGAATGCGAAGTTTTGGCATCTCCAAGGACAGCGTGGTGAGATCAAGGAAGAATCAAAGGCGATTAGATCTTAGAAAGGTTAAATTTCGTTTCTTTTGCTGGAAAGGTGCATCGCGCGCAGGAAATTTAAGGCTGTGCAGGTCTGCTTGTCGAGTTTGCTCGGACCATTTTGTTTGGTCGAGATGTCCATGCTATTCGCAATAAGGAAATGCGTACAAGAAACTATCCCATGAAGCTCAAGGCCCCATTAGGGGGAGCCTGCGCCGAGCATTGTGGCCGACTGAGGCCGAGGCCGACTTCCCGATGTAGGACAAATTGAGCGATTCTAATTATGTGTTGAATAACAGAATTCAAGCATCAATCAGAGTTGCATGCAGAAAACAGGACATAAAATAAACCAGACCTCCAGCCATTGTTCTAGTTTGGGTGGGGAGATCTAACGGCAATTCAACAACAATTATGGGCGCACTCTACTAACGCAATCCCCTCATGTAGTAATGGTGTATTTCCAAAAGAGAGGGTTTGATTTAGATCTCATCAGGCCCTAACGAAAATGATCGATCGTCTTTTATAAATTACCATCCATCGAGGCGATTCCCAATGGGTAGTTGCCATAAAAAATTTATGAATGTGAAAAACTGTCTGGTGGAATAACCGGTGCTCAAGAAAGAGCATGTGACTAAAATAGCAGATCCTTCGAGGGTTGATGCTAGTGGAAATCCCACAAGAAAAACTATCCTAAATTGGCATCCTGAGAAGGCCCTTTTTCAAAACAAGGTGCTTGCTTCTCATACCATTGCTTTTCAACAAATTGTTACAACTCTTGAAACCATCCATGCATGAAGGTTTCAGTGCGATGTGAGAACGGCTTGATCGTGTACACCAGAGAACTGACCGAAGTGTAGAAGCTTCCATCGATATTGAGGAGATGATTAGAAACCTTGAAGAAAGGCTCCCAAATCTTGAAGTTGGAAGAATCCAACATCATTATTGGGAAAACTCGAGGGAAGAAATAGTGAAGGTGAAACAACAATTTGCTGAACTTAAAGAGCATCATGGTCTTCCCCAGCATCCGAAGCAACTAGCTGATCCTTTTGCCTCAATTACTGCCTCAAACTCTGCAGCTTAGTAGTTCTCCTTTGAGTTCTAGCAGAAATATCTTAGAAGAAATCTCGGCCAGGCAAGACTTGGCGCCTTGACGCCCTAGTATCAAAACTCTATGAGATTGCGTTGGAGACTCGAAAAAGAAAAGGAAAGTTTCAGAAGCCAAGGATGGAGATCTTCCTTCATCATTTATGATCTCTAATCCTATTAAGTCCTTTTTACGACAACGGCACCAGCAAATTCTTCCAGCTATCACAATAATTGTAGTCGAGTCATCTCAAGTTGAAGAAAGTTTTGATGATGATTTGAGTACTTATTTGAAACATTTCATAACATTAGTCCAGAGTGGAGGTGTAACACCTTGGATCCACCACTGTATACATTTTATCCGCTTTAGACACTAAATCCTTTCGATTTTGCTCTTCTCAGAGTAGTCCATACTATCCCAAGAAAATGTGTATACACAGTTAGAGAACCTAGAACCTTATAAGCCAATCCAGGATTCCCCTTAAGCGATATTGGACAAGAGATATGAATTTAGCCTCATCCATGTACTGCCGAGGTGCAGCCTCTCCTGCTATTCCTTCATATTGCCCAAGGTCTAGGTCATCATAGAAGTGATGATGGTAAATGAAGATGAACACATGGAGCCAACTGTAGAATAGTTTCAACCAAGCTCATTCAATGTGCTTCAAACAGAAGCTAAAAACACAACCTCCCAAAGGTTGGTTTACTTTGGATGATATTCCATGCTCAAAGTGAAAAAATCGGTTGCAAGAATTAAATGCTTTGATGACTACCGGATAACTAGACCCAGAATTATCCAAATGGGATATTCTATCCGAATATGTTAGTTAGTTTACAGGAAGTCTAAGAGGATGGTGGAATTGTCTCACGCCTGTAGACCAGAATCGTTTTCTGGCATTTGAAGGTTTCTGCCATGCCATCAGTTTGATTCACCAATTCTTTATTGGTGATTTCAAGGACCAAAAGGAATTGAAACGAAGAGAATTCTTTGATAGGAAATGTTGTTCCTATAAAATAAATTATCTAGATCGACCCTTAAAATAAATAATTAAGCTCTTCTATGATATAGGAGTTGACCCAGCCCTCAAGACGGTCTTCTTAATGTCCATTCTAAAGAGCTTTCCACAGCCGTTGAAAGAGATTTTCAAATTAAAAGAAGAAGAATTTTGGATGCTATGCTTAGTGAAATCTAGCCAGAAATTCATTTAGCCATTGATGATCTTTGCCATAAAAGACAGACCATCAAATCCTACCTCAAAGCTCATGCTCGGTTCGATAAAGCTTGCTAGAAGCCTGAATTGCAAATCAAGTGTCCAAAAGGACATGCTAATTGTAAGTGCTCTAAAAATAAGCGGAAGCATTTCAGGAAGATTAAAATCAAATCTTCCAGGAAGAAGAGATATAGTTTCTTCGCAAGTCAAAATTTCCAAGAAGAAATAAGAAATGAAATAGATGTTTTATTTGCGGACAAAATGGACATTTCGCTAAAAAGTGTCCCAAGGCAGCTAAGAAGAATAAGCATATCAAGGTGATCTAGAATCTCGAGAAAACAATAGGTATTTCTCTTAACGATGATCTTGAATCCGTCTTCTCTCTTGAAAATGAACCCTGAGAGATTATTATCTGTGCTATCGAAACTTTGGAAAGTGACGGTGAAACATCTAGTGACATTGATGGCCTATGATTTCTCAACATCGAATTATCCCTGAAGTCCATAGACCTGCCACTTGAAACCACCTCCAACAATCCAAATTCTGAAACCCTTGAAAACTTTGAGAATTTTAAAATCACCTCCTCTCATGATCCATATCTTCCCATACACATCATGCCCACTAAGTGTATGCCTATCTAGGTTATCGCACTTGCTGATATTGGAGCCAGTGCATCTATCCTTGATCCTAAAATTCTTCCCGATGAATTTGGGAACCACAAATCAGATACTTCCAACTTGCATCTGAAATAGGATTCTCTACAAAAGTAAGGAGCAAGCCCATAAAAATCTAGTTTTTCCCTAAATGTTATATTACTACTAGAATCCTTGGTTCCTCATATCCCAATAGAGATCTCATCATTGAATGGGATATTCTCAACCAACTCCCTGCTCTTTGAATATTTCCAAATGGTCAATGTTTCAAAGACCAATTCAAGGAGTTTGTGGACATCAGAAGGATGTTTTCCTCGCAAGCAACCCAAAAATGAAGATATCGACCCAATTAAGGTAACTCACTCCGAGATGAAACCAGAAGATACAACCTTAGCTCATCAAAAATGCCAGTAGTTAAATTTCTTTTTTCGCTAGAAAGATGCATCAATCGCAAGAAATTTAAGCATGTGCAGGTCTGCTTGTCCAGTTTGTTCGGATCATCTTCTTTGATCGAGATGTCCGTAAGATTTGCAATTAGGAAATGGATACAAGAAACCATCCCATGAAGCTTAAGGCCCCATTAGGAGGAGCCTACACCGAGTGCCGTGGCCAACCAAGACCGAGGCGGACTTCCCGATGCAAGACAAATTGAGCGATTTCATCATGTATTGAGGAACAAAATTCAAGCATCAATTAGAGTCACATGATATAAAATAGATCTAACCTTTAGCCATCATTCTAGTTTGTGTCTACGGAGATTCGATGGCAATTATGGGCGCACTCTACTAATCCAATCGCCTCACGTATTAATGATTTAATTCCGAAAGAGAATATTTGGTTTAGACCGTGTCATGCTCTTAATAGAACGATCGTTTGTCTTTTATAAACTGTCTTCTATCGAGGCAATGTCCAATGGACAGTTGTCAACGAACACAAAAAATCGTACGGTGAAATAGCCATTGCTCAAGAGAGAAAATGTGGGTCAATGTCAAGAGGACAAGAGCGGACGGCCGAGAACTCTTCGGCATTCTGCGCATGCCACGTTCAACCCACATGGGGACTAGCAGTGAATCCTCAGTACCGATTCACGCACGTCGAACTAAGTATAAATCCTAATCAGGGCCGATGTACCTTAGGGGGACCGACTTGAATTAAGTCTTTACACTTCAAGCCAAGCACTCGCAAAAGGGTCGGCAACCGAAGTGTACGTCGATCCCGATACCGACTCGAGCCCTAATCCGTAAACTTGCTCGCCGGAAGGATCGTTCTGTCTTTGCTGTGCAGAGAATAGGAAGAGAGCAAAGGGACGAACTCGCGCAGCATCGACATGGAGAGGTCTCCCGAAGTTTTCCAAGGGATGGCAGCATAACAGTGATATGGTGAACGAGAGAAAGGGAGAGACGGAGAGACGGAGAGACACAGAGTCCAGTTTTGGGCCCAAACAAAAGAGCAGAGCAGCCCAGCCTACTGAACCGAACCAGTCCCCGACCTGACAGTGACAGGTCATGCAGCTTCGATCGAGCAGGACAACGTACGACCCACGACGATAAGGCTAACCGGCCATAATCATGAGGTTTTGCGAAAGATTCCTTTGACAAAACCATTTGCATTACATCCTAGTGCCAACTAGGTCGAACTTTTCGACCCAAAAAAAAAAAAAAAAAAACTAGGTTGAACTTATGATAGAGTTCAATATAGGAAAGACCCTTCCGCTCAAAGCAAGGCCTAATTTATGCTTGATTAAGAAAGAACGAGCCACATGGGTAATGGAATACAGTTCGATTGCAAGCCCGATGGATTCCATCCACCCATTGGGCATCTCTATAAATATCCATACTTTTGCCATTTTGCAATGGATATTGTCCTTGAAATTCATTAACAGATCTCATGTTTTGTACTGAATTTTATAGTTTAACTTGTTAGGTCAATTTGAGAATGTGCTTTATGAACTGGTTTTTTTTTTTTTTTTTTTTTTGTGTCAAAGTGCTCTATGAGCTGGATGAGGAGCGCAAAAATTGATTTGAACGCCCTCTAATCACTAAACCTCCAAAAACATAATATCATATGAATTGCATTAATCTCGAAGCGAAGCTTTATATTTCTTTATTTCTTTAATATAGACATCGCATGGCACTTTATTATCGCCTTGTCATCATTGTATCTTTTTTTTTTTACTTTGAGGTTAAAATAATGACAGGACATTTTAACCTTGACGTGCATTTTAACCTCGCGGTTGTTACCTTGATGTGCATTTTAACTTTAAAGTAAAAATCGAATGATGACAAGTGCACGGACGTTGTTGAAAGTGAAGTGTCGGTGCCACGTCGGACGCCTCCGACAAGGGACAACCTGGAGGTTGATCGAAATTAGAATCACGTGCTGGTAATTCAAATGCAAGGTCAAGGTTGCCCACCATCATCATTTGGCTGTTGATAACTCTCTTTGCGTGTTTAGACTCCTCGCAATCATGGTTACTAAAAATAAATCACTATTTCCTAATGTATTAACTATACATAACATGAGGGAAAACATGTATCGATTACAACCAGTTCGACAATGAAAAGAATCACTTTTGGTCGAATCCCAATACATTTAATCATGTGTGACAGGTGCAAACGCATCGCATCAAAAATTGTTGGCTCTACTTTTCACTATCGATATTATCAACTCGCCCACTTATTCCTTCACATCCACAGTAAATTTCTTTTTTCCATTATAGATTCGTACTCACCACTTGCCGCATTGTAGGAAAAAAAAAAAAAAAAAAAAGCCACATCGACCGCTCTCATGACACTGTATCGATTACGGCCAATATACATTTTTCTCTCATGACACTGTATCGATTATATAAAAGATGTCGCTTTAGATTGGATCCCGATTCATTTAATCATGTTCGGTAGGCAGCTGTGAATGGGTCGCATCGAAATTGCCGACACTACTTTTGACGAGCGATATTGT
Source organism: Eucalyptus grandis (assembly GCF_016545825.1). Taxonomy (NCBI): domain Eukaryota; kingdom Viridiplantae; phylum Streptophyta; class Magnoliopsida; order Myrtales; family Myrtaceae; genus Eucalyptus; species Eucalyptus grandis. Next base: position 2,769,666 of record NC_052616.1, read on the forward strand.
CAGTTCGCCCACTTATTCCTCCACATTCACAGTAAATTTCTTTTCCTCGTTATGGATTCGCACCCGCCACCTACCGAGTTGTAAAAAAAAATAAAAAAAAATAACCACATCGACCACTCCCATCATTGTGATGACCGCTACCATCTTCGGGGCATTGGTCAGGGACAAATTCAATGTGCTCAAAAAGCATAGGAAAGAAATTATAAACTTTCCTTCTAGATCGCCGATATTTTACAATTTGTAAAGTCGTGAAATCAACACCCTTCGTTTGTATGTTTATAATCTGTAAATGCATTAATTGGAGATATCTTTTTTACAGTAAGTCAGCTCAGGATTTCTCCGCGTCGTTAACCCCCCAAAAAACATGAAGCACGAACGAAAGCGGGCGTTGCGTTGGACTGATGCAGAATCCATGGACGGAAGGTGGCCCCGGGCCGCACTTCGATCCGGGCGTCTGGGAATCGGGGACGGATTCATGCATCTCCCTCGTCCCGCTGACTCGATTTTTGTACCATCGCCCCCTCCCCCTCGATGATCACGTGGTGCTTGGGTTTGTCCGTGGGCCAACGCGGGGGGCGCTTCCATCTTCGAGAGATTCCCGAGTCCTGTCGCCCCCTCCCCCCTCCCCTTTTCTGGCCACGCACGACTCGCCTTGACCCTCTCTGCTTTTTGCCCATTCCATTATCAGAAACTTGTCAATTTTGGACCACGCCCACAGGACGCCATTGCTTTCGCGGCCCCCCTTGCGTTGATGTCGGCTTTAGATTCCGATATCTTAGTCTCGTCCCTCCTCCTCGTTTGGATCTATTCGCAACTAGAAGAAGACGTGATTTATTATCCAAATATTTGAACATACGCGTGAGGATTAGTATTCGAATGGGAAACGAGACCTTCCGGGCGAATCTGCTATGGAATTATCATGCGGGTTGGTGCATCCATGATGTGGCTCGGTGAAGTCGGCACGAGCCTCGAAACGGCGAAAAATCGATTCGCCCCGACCGACCACCGGCCGGCCAATCCTCCGCGGCGAGACTCGGACCAGGACCAGTCAAGGTCAAAAATGGCGGGCTTATGGGGGCGGGAACAGCGCGGCGGCTTTTTCTGGGGTTTGTTGGATAGGCATGAACGCGGTCGTGCGGCCAGCCCGGCGGGGCCGACGTCACCGCCGACGTTGCAAAGTTTGCGGATGCCGCTGGAAGGGTATGAATCACGTGCATCTGCCGTCCATCGAGTGGGGAAATTTTATACACATATTTAATTATTTTTATAAATATATTTTATATTAAAATTAGGACCCCACTCCCACATGCGTGCACGTTTATTTTTCTGTCAATCGTCCCCCTTTGTCGTTCCTATTTTCCTTAATTTCTTCTTCTTCTGTTTTCCGGGTAGAGTTAAGCCCTATCATACGGACAGACCAGGGGTGGGCCCCGCCGACGGGTGCCCCTGCGCTTCCGGTGAGGCCCCCCCCCCGGGCCCGTCGCCATATAGAGCCACGCCGCGTCGGTGTCGCCACATAATACCGTTTGGACCACAACCGCAAGCGACGGAGGGATGGGCGGGCGGCCGCCAGCGAAGGGCAGTTTCGTAATTTTGCCCCCCTGAATATGAAAGTCATAACCATTTTGGAGTTATTGCGCAAAGTCCTTGCTCGAGTTATATTATTTCCCCCGACACTGGTCGATATCCTTTTAAGATGGTCGACTGAAAGGATTACTTAGGCAATTCAGTAAGAATCAATCGAGAGAGGGTTCATTGCACGGTGTCGAGATTTCGCCCCGCTGTCGAAGCCGTGTAAGTTTTACTTTCGTTGCTATGGCTGCTTTCGAAATTTCACGTCGGACTGTGACGAAGGCAAAATCCCTGATCTGATTGGTCGTCGCCGCCGCCCTACGAGGGTACGGGTGTCGAGGAGGTGCGGTGTCGACGTGACCGATTGTGTCGCAGCGCCGAGAGAGGCGGATTCCGAATGGCCGTGGCGTCTGAAAGCGCACCCTGATTTGGCGCTTGGTTTTAGCGTGCGGTGCAATGCATGTAATAAAGCGTGACCTGTTTGTTTTCCACACTTTGAAAAGCCCAAGGAAGGTAATGATTTGGGTGACGCGTCAGCTAAAATAGTCAGCACCTGAAGATGCTGTAATGTGACATATTGAGAGCACATGCAGTTTCCTTTGACTTTACACTTGGACAAGACCGTACCAGGGGAAATCCAGGGAACCGAGACTATGTTTCGAAAAATTCAACGAAGAGTAAAAGAAGCATCCGGCTCCCTTCGTGCACGCTCCACTTGGTTCGAGAGGAAATAAAACTCGGTTGGTAAAAAGCTCTGATCTTGCAATTGGGCAATTGCGATTTCGATTTGGATGTTTGATTGTGTAATAATGATATCCCGTGTCTGAACCGCCAGCTCACTTTTTATAAATAATGGGAAAGAAGACGGAAGCACGCAATTAAAAAAATTTATTGAGATGAATATGGGCTGCTAAGGACTTAGAGGAGGTAGATCCAAAAGTTGGAATATAATAACACTTCATTATCATTCGATTCTCGTATTACATAATTGCAAGATAAGTATGAGTGTTGTCCACATGGCTAATGATATGTGATAAGAGTATACTTTTAAAGTAAATGACAAATCTACCATCTATCCCATCCAGTCACATGCAAAAGAAGAAGAATAAATAAGTAATCTATTTGATTATTGAAGTCATTTGATTCCATGCGGCACCAATCAATGTGTTTCGGTATATTTTCGAAGCTATTTATTTACATTTATGTAAAAACACTTTCTAAAGTAAAGAAGTGAACTACTTTTTGTATAGGATCACTTTTTCGGCAATCATAGGTAAAATCAGTTATTAAAAAATTAAGCATAATTTATTCTCTTGAAAGTAGAAATTAGAGTGCAAAAGAACATATGTTTTCCTCTTCTTCTTCGAGATGACACAAAAGATATTGTTGTCTCGAAATTGTTGTTTTTTTTTTTCCTTTTTTCAATAGTTCGTCCTGTGAGTGATAAGATTATGAACCAATGAGGTTGTTGATCAGGTGGTCCAGGATTTGATTTATAAGTTGAAAGTCATAGGTGGGATTCTTTAGGTTATTTTCGATTTTAGGAAACCTTGGTTAGTTTAATTTGCTAAGGACAACGGTGTATTGCCAATATGGGACTTCTCATTTTATATTCAGTGGGCAATGGGTGCTTCGATAGAGCCTTAAAACGAATATTTCAATAACAATGAGGTTCTTAACCTATTCCAAACTTTTTTTATGAACAAAAAAAAGAAAAAAAAAAAAAGTGATAGGTTTATGGATTACCAAAGTGCACTAATTCATCTAGGTTTTAATGTGTGTTGCCCTAGAATTCACGGAATGCTACTAGCTTCTTTGCATGTGTCAAAAATCCTCTACACTAACGGTGGATCTAATAAAAATATTTTGTCTTTTTAAAAGTTTATGCGATGGAAAATGTATTATATAATTATTGCTTCCTTTGTCTTTAAATATTAATACCGAAACGTGCTTCTCTTGTCTTATGGAGCAATAGAACAAAAACAAAATAAAATTAGCCGGCGGTTTAGACATGACAGATGTGATTTAAAAAGAATGATGTTAATTAAGCATCTATTATCAGATGTGATCAAAAGAAATCTCTGAACCGAGGAATGTTTAGACAAACTAAAAACGAGTCATATGATTTGATTATTTATAAATGAAAATAAATATAAATTTTAAAGTGGTAATCATATGGATTTTGTCGCTAAGCCGCGAAACCCTCTATGGTATTTTGCCGACACTGCCTTTTCGTCCACTTAGCAAAGGAAAAAGCACAATTATCATGATTAGGTTCCAATAAAGCACAAGCGACCCGGTCCATTCATTCTGCAATCACCCCATTTTTAAAACAAGAGAATCCTCAAATTTAAAATTTAATTTAAGATATGATCTCTAAATTCTTAATTTTTCCAATGTGGTCTCTTGACTTTAATTTACCATACAATGTCATCTTTAAATTTTCGATTTGTTTAATGTGATTTGTAAACTTTTGGTACATATTTAATTTAGTTTATGGATTGATATTGAATTTGAATTAATGAAATGACAACATTTAATATTTTCATATAGTTAAAGGATTAAATTGAATATATACCAAAAGCTTATGGAATACATTGAATGATTTGAAAATTTATGAATCACATTACATATTAAACTATAATTCAATAATTGTATTGAACAAATTAAAAATTTATGGACCACGTTGAACATTTAGCTTGAGCTTAAAAATCACTTGTGTCATTATTCCTTTTAAAAATGTGATAATACTTGGCAAAATAATTCACTAATATTTTGAAACACTAATTAAAGCCTATAAAATTTAATAATCAATCATATCGAATTGGATCATGTTGACTATTATTATTATTATTTTTTCAGTCACGACAACTCTACGAGATGCTTCCTTTTGAAATTAGCGAACTTGCGGCTAACAATTCCACACGATTTCCTCTATGTGAATTGAGTTCTCTACGAACAGACAAGCTTAGCTTCATCAAGCATTCTTCCTCTCTTGAATTATCCGATTGGGTGCGCCACGAATTACATTAAACATGTACAGCAAAAATAAACTTTGTTACAACTATTTATCGGGTCATCCTTTTCTAATCAGCAATTTTTTTTTTTTAATCGACGTGTTGTGATTCGATCGGTAATTGGCTAGCTATTTGCATATTTCCGATGCAATGCATCCAGACGATGCAGTGCATCCGGACTAACCTTAGTTGGTAAAGAATGGAGACCAACATGAAATTCGTCTAATGTATAAGCTTGGTAATCATGTGGTAAACATTTGTAAGAAAATAATCGAGGTATGCCTGAAATTCAGAAAAGTTCAAGGACATTTTAGCAAACTAAGATTTTGTTGAATGCAGAAAACAAAATGCCTAATTCCCTAATAATCCCTAAACTTTAAGTTAAGTCAAAATTTTGTCGTGAATTTTATTTTGTCTAAATAAAACCCATAAATTATAGGTCTAGTACATAATATGCCCCAAACTTTTTTTTTTGGTCTAAAAAAATCACAAAATTTAACTCTAGTCCTAAATCTACCAAGAACTCTTTTCTTTTTAAGAGTAAAGTCATAAACTTTCAATTTAATCTCAAATTTGCACTTGCTAAACCCTCTGTCCTTTGACAAAAAAAAAAAAATCCTCTGTCCAAAAATCACAATTTGTTATTTGTCATGGCATTCCCATGTTAGTGATGTGGAAATGAAACCCTTTTTTGATACGAAAATTAAGGAGATTAGGGACAGCTAATGGTGATTTTTGAATGGATGGCTAACGGGATAGATTTTGGTGGGTTTTTCAAGATAAAAATAAGTTTGAGATAGATTTGCAATTGAACTTAAAGCTAGAATTTTTATTTTAACTAAAAAAATATAAGGTAGAATGGGGACCAAATTTATAATTGGCTGTTTTTTTTTTTGTTTGAAGGGATAGGGCTGAAAACAGAAGAGGACAAAAGCAGATATATCGTTATAAAATATGAGGTGGTGGTGGTGGGGCGTTTGATCACATGGGAAAGCGGTTTCAACCACGTGCCCCCACAAAAACGTAGGTTCAAAAAGAAAAAGACAACAAACGTTGTCGTCATTTCCCCACGCGCATCAAGCAAAACGTGCTCCAATATAATTGCCATTTTTTTTCTTCCCAAAAAATTAAAAAATACATATCCCCCGAAACTACTTGCTTAGCGTCTAATTAATTAACTTATTAATTTATTGATTAAACGTTGCGAGAATCGGACGGAGGTTGGATGAGCCGATCGAGGGTCTGGATTCGAATGGTCCCTCTTGATGTGTACTCGTCCCTAACCTTTTGCAATTGTCCCCACACGTATCGTTTATTTAATTAATAGTGATTAATTAATTAACTCGGGTATATATTCGTGAACTGTTATTGTCTTAATCTGATTTTTTTTTTTCTCCCACAGGAATTATCAAACTAGAGTTTAAGGGGAAAGGGCTTAACTCGAGTCAAGGTGACTAGTGGTTAGTTGGACCATGCTGCCAATTTTTCCACATAACAGCCTAGGGAACTAAAATTGATTGACGTTATATTATCAAACTAGAGATAATTAGAAAGTGCCCATGGACTCCATTAAGATATTTTCACATGATTTTTTTTTTTTTGGTCGGTGATTTTTTTTCACACGAATGTACATCAAGATTAATGATGCTAAAGGGGTCGTTTGTGGTGGACTCATTGACCTTTTTATTTCCTCGTCAAAATCAAGAAGAGGGTTAGAGTTTTAAAAATTATGACAAAAAGTATAAATAAATTAATGGGTCAATGTTTGTATATATTATGAAAGTTTCAGATGTTGAAAATTATATAAAAAAAAGAAGAAGTCGAAGTGCACTTACCGTGAAATTTACAAAAAGAGGAAAGTCAAAAAGTAAGGTCACTCTAAACTAATTTTTTTTTGTATGGATTTGTCACTAATTTCCCCTTTGCTTTGTAAAAATTAATGCGTAACGGATGAGATTTAGTACCCGATTGTTGCCAATACGAAAAGAGATTGAGGAGTTTTCTTTTTGGGGGGGTGGTTCGTTATGTAAACTGCTTTTAGGACTTAAGTTGTTATGTTTCGCATGCAAAATGCAAGAATTAACGGTCATGATCTTGCTACAATTGCAAAAGTTCCATCTATAGAAATACCCCATCTCAACTCTCACCTCACAGGGGAAGCGGGGAGAATGTGGGGGAGATTTTCTTCATTAACTACAAATATTTTCAAAAGGGGAAAAAAGAAAATTCCCAAACTAAATTGCCTGGATTTCAAGAAGCAAAAGATATTCTCGGCATTCAATTACCATTGCCATCTATGCTTTTATCATATTCGCTCACTGTTTCCAAATGGACGTTTCAAGAAGAGTTTTGGATCGAGTCGACCATAGGAAAAAGGCTAAATTAAAAGGTTTGGAATGTGAAGTTTCGCAGAGAAAATGAGGGCCTTTTTTGGGGATAAAATTAATGAAAATCAAGGTGAAATTTTCCATATGAAAATTCCAGGGCTGCCACGTTTGCCAAACCAGATATTTTGCTTTTGCGGAGATAATTCATCTTTTACCAAAAACGAGAGAGCAAGAAGAAGGATCCCAGAAAGAAAAAGGAGAAAAAATGGGAAGAAGAAGATGAAGGAGCGGCAGCAGCAGCACAACGCGAGGACAGTAAAAAAGTAAAAAAGTAAAAAAGTAAAAAAGAGTGGGAAAGTAACGAACGCGGGCAAACCCAACGCCGGCTTTTCGATTTAATCGGCGACCAATCCTACGAACTCAACTAACCTCCCCCCCCCTCCCTTCACTCCAAAACTCTCTCTCTAACTTTCTCTCTCTTCTCCATCTTCTCCATCTTTCTCCATTCTCCATTCTCCATCTTCTGCAACTCCAGCTGCTGCAACCCTTAGTTTCTCTCTCTAGCTCTTTCCCGTCGGAGAGGAGAGGGGGAGAAGAGAGTCGTATGGAATGAGCGACTACAGGTTGACGCCGAGCATGAACCTGTGGAGCGACGACAACGCGTCCATGATGGAGGCCTTCATGTCCTCCGACCTCTCCTCCTTCTGGCCGCCCCCTCCTCCCCCATCTCCACCCCTCCCCTCCCTCTCCCCCACCACCAGCAGCCGCCGCCCCAGCAGCCGCAGCCGCAGCCGCAGCCGCCCTCCTCCTCCGCCACCTCCTCCGCCGCCGCCGCCGCCGCCGCCGCCGCCTTCAACCAGGACACCCTCCAGCACCGCCTCCAGACCCTCATCGACTCCACCTCCCGCTACCCCTGGACCTACGCCATCTTCTGGCAGTCCTCCTTCGACGGCTACCCCGGCCCCGCCGCCGCCCCACCCGCGGCCTCCTCGGCGTCGCCGCCGGTGCCCGTCCTCGGCTGGGGCGACGGCTACTACAAGGGCGAGGAGGATAAGTCCAAGGGGAAGGCCAAGATCAGCGCCTCCTCCGCGGCCGAGCAGGAGCACCGGAAGCGCGTGCTCCGCGAGCTCAACTCCCTCATCGCCGGGCCCTCCTCCGCCGCCGCCGCCCCCGACGACGCCGTCGACGAGGAGGTCACCGACACCGAGTGGTTCTTCCTCGTCTCCATGACGCAGTCCTTCGGCAACGACGGCAGCTTGCCCGGCCAGGCCCTGTACGGGTCGACCCCGCTTTGGGTGTCGGGCGGGGACCGCCTCGCCGACTGCGGCTGCGAGAGGGCGAAGCAGGCGCGGATTTTCGGGCTCAACACCATGGTCTGCGTCCCCGTGATCGGCGGGGTCGTCGAATTGGGCTCCACGGAGCCGATCTACCATAGCCCAGATCTGCTGAACAAGGTCAGGAATTTGTTCAATTTCACTGGTGGGATGGAGTTAGGGTTTGGTGGGAATGGTAACGATCAGGGCGAGAGCGATCCTTCTTCGCTCTGGCTCAATGATCCGGCGGGCACGGTCGAGGTCAAGGACAGCGCCGTCGCCGGGGCGGCCGCCGTCACGGGTTCTTCGAATTATAACGGTAGCAATCATGGGTCTAAATCGATTCAACTCGAGAATAATCATGTCTTGAGTAGCATGGGCGAGAAGCCGACCGCGATCCATCGGGACAATCCTCGCCACAATTACCCGCAGAGCAATCAGCAGATGCAGGGCCAGAGCTTCTTCACCCGCGAGTTGAACTTCTCCGAGTTCGGGTTCGATGGCAGCAGCGCGAGAAACGGGAATTCACATCCCATGAAGCCCGAATCCGGCGAAATCTTGAGTTTTGGTGAGAGCAAGAGGGTTTCTTGCAACGGAAATGGGAATCTGTATTCTGGTCAATCGCAGCTCACGGCAGTGGAAGAAAGTAAGAAGAGGAGGTCGCCTACTTCGCGCGGTAGCAACGAAGAAGGGATGCTCTCGTTCACCTCAGGCGTGGTTTTGCCGTCCTCGGGGATGGTGAAATCGAGCGGAGGCGCGGGGGATTCTGATCATTCAGATCTCGAAGCGTCCGTCGTGAAGGAAGCTGATAGTAGCAGGGTCATTGAGCCGGAGAAAAGGCCGCGAAAGCGAGGTAGGAAACCTGCTAATGGCCGAGAGGAGCCATTGAATCACGTTGAGGCCGAGAGGCAGAGGAGGGAGAAGCTTAACCAGCGGTTTTACGCGCTCCGGGCCGTGGTTCCTAATGTTTCCAAGATGGACAAAGCGTCACTTCTTGGCGACGCGATAGCGTACATCAAGGAGCTGAACTCGAAGCTCCAGACCACGGAATCTGACAAGGAGAATCTGCAGAAGCAAATGGAATCCTTGAAGAAGGAATTAACGAATAAAGACTCTCGGTCTGCTCTGCCCCAGAGCGATAAAGATCTCAGTATCTCGAGCAATCACGGTGCCAAGTTGATAGAATTGGACGTGGACGTGAAGATAATCGGATGGGATGTGATGATACGGATTCAAAGCAGCAAGAAGAACCACCCTGCTGCGAAGCTAATGCAAGCCCTAATGGAGTTGGATCTTGACGTGCATCATGCCAGCGTCTCCGTGGTGAATGACTTGATGATCCAACAGGCGACCGTGAAGATGAGTGGTCGTTTTTACACACAGGAACAGCTAAGGCTGGCGTTGTCGTCCAAAATAGGATAAGCCCATCAGAAGTAGAAGAGGGAGTGATGGTAATTAAACTGTATAAAAAGAGCTTGCCGATGTTTGAATTGTCGACGCGAATAATCAGGGGCTGGGATATTTTAAGGCTCCCGGCACAGCAAGTTCTGAAGCAAGAGCTGCCATATGCTGTTTGTTCCTCTTGTAGTTCTTAGTGTAGCCTGCTAGTGTTTCTTATTAGGTACTTTCGATTGTGGAGCACTGAGAGGATATGAAACAAGGTGGAATTGTTGTTGAAGATAAAACAGCTCCTGATCGAGTTAGTAGCATTTTGTCGTCGGGTCGATTGTCTACCTTGTCTTCCTATGTATATAGATGTTCGGTATTCGGGTCTTATAACGACATTGAGGCTTCAGGCATGTATGCTGTGGTTCTTGTTCTGTCACGAAACCTGGGTTCTTCTGTTTGCAAATATATACTGTTCTTGTCTCATCCATCTGCATCAGATTTTAATCACTCTGGTTTGGCCACAACGAGGGAAGAAATTCCTGCCACAGAGCTTTTTATAGCAATGGCAGAGGGAAGCAGGATGCTCTTTGCTTCGCAAATGCCCCGGTTCTGCTTTGCCTCGGCCTCATATTTCGTTTAGGCCAGACATGCGTGGATCGGTTTGGGAAAGTCATTCGAGCATGTGCGGTTGCGACACTCGCTCGGCATCATGATGAGTCGTTCGACAGCGAGAGGCGGCACGACCTAGAACATTCATGTCTTGAAAATGAGATCTTAACGTATCTTTTGAATAATTTTGGATGGAGATGTCTCTCCTGCGCAGAAGCATCCAGGCTCGAGCGGTGGCGCGCACACGCTCGTGATGGTAAAAATTAAAGAATTGGAAACGTGAAAAATGCCTGCCACTGATATGGGCCACTCGAAAGCCGATCGATTCAGCTCGAGAGGAGGAAAGGGAAAAGGACAAAAAACCCACCAAAAGATCGTCGCTGAAAAGTCCAAAAGAAAAGAGTAGGTGGGTGAGTGCTTCCTTTTTAAGTTTCTCCTGTGCTTGAGCTAAAATACTCCTTCCACTTGCTTAAAAAGTGGCATCGGCTGATCTGTGCCTTTCTTTCTTTATTTCTTTTCTCTTGTGGTTCAGAAATTATCGTGATTTTTTCCGCTTTCTCATGCAGTTTTCTAAGCTGGGGGAGGTGTCTTTATCTTTGGTCCTATAAAACTTTGTCAGAATATTGTTTGGGGTGGCAGATGTAAGGTTCCCATAACATCATAGGAATGCAAAGAAAATCTGAAAAAAAAAAAACAACGTAAAATAAAAACTGAGACAGCTGCGAAGAATATCGAGCGAAAAATAGCATCCGTTGACCGAGCGGGAGGTGAATAATCTGCAAAAACTTTCCTGCAAAATCAAGTGACTTTTAAAGGTTAATTGATATGACAGAAAAGGATGAGGCGGAGAGCAGAGAAAGGGATCGGTGCAATGCTTCGCGGGAATCTTTTTTGCAAGAAGGTAAACGATTCTGTCATTTGATTGATCCTCAACTTTATCGGGTTACAATATATTCTTGATAAAGTTTATAGAGATTCATGCATATAATTCATGATTCTTCTAGACAAAGTTGAGCAGAACATTTGGGCGGTAATTCTCCGACTAAACAATTCGTCGGGGTCGAGTTCCTGTTGTTTCTTTTGCCTTTGTCCGTCCATTTCAAATCACAAGAGAATAAAGCTTGCAACTTTGGAACCTGCTTTTCTGATCCCTTTCGAAGTTTTTCTTTTTTCTGTTGCCTTTGGAACTGTTATCGCTAATGGCGGATCAGCCAGCGAAATGAATATGTTTATATAGCTCATGGAAACTGATTCCTTCAGAGGGTCTCCTGATGATATGCAGACTATCAGAAAGCATTTGAAAAGTCTCATAGCAAGAACATCAGCAACGAATACATCAAAGAGGACCGCAATCTTCGAAAGAACTAAAACGATCCAAGAACTACTAAACATGCTTTGCACAGATCATTCATCATTTTCGTGTCACGTTTCGTTCCACTTCCCTCTTGCCATGCGGGTAATGCATATAACGTCTCTGGCAAACGAGTAATGCTAAAAGAAAAGTAATTTTTTCGGTCAGAAAAGGGAGACAGTCTACCAAACATCATGCGTAGGCATTCACACAAGCTCTAAGAAAGCTTCGCTGCGATGGGCCCACGTGGGCATTTTATGTGCTATGATTTGATCTTTTTCGCTTAGATGTCTCATCAAGCCTAATCAAGTTCTCAACCTTCTTGTGGAAAATGGAGTATTCAAATGTTTGCTGCTAAAAATTTTCTTATGTCTTTTACATTCTGCTATTCTCACCATTCCTTCATGTATAGAGAATGCATTCTCAGCCTGCCTCACCATTTCCATATGCTGAATCATCTCTTGGATAATTTCAGTTTGCTAATTACATGTCTCTCTGTTGACCAGCAACTTTTAAAAGCTCGATCTTTTTATCTCTCTTGACCTTGTCTCAAGGAATGCATCCAGAAAGCAAAAATAAAATTCGGTTTTTATTCAGCAACTTCTTCACAACCGGTATTCACAAAAACGACAAAAAGAAAAGAGAATTTTGAATGGTGAAAACCCTTTAATCAGAGGATGCTATTTGTTACCTTCCAATCCAGAGTGGCAACTTTGACTTCAGGTCCATAATTAGACCTTGCAACTTTTGACAAAAGAGCCTGTTTGCAGCTGTCAAATCCTCATTTGACCTCTCTCCCCCATTCACGTAGAATCGCTCGGTCAATATGCTGAATTATCTCCAGCCAAAACCACGGTAGCTTTTTGCTTCTTTTAACCATCGGCAGAATTATCTCCATCGCCACCACCACCATTATAACCATCTGCAGAATTTCCATCTCTTCTCTGAACCCCATTATAAACTCTCAACGTGACCATGCATTACTAATCCTCGTTCCTCTTTCTCACGCCTCCCTGTCGCACTAGTCCTTGAAGGGCAATATGTAAGCATTTTGAGGAAGGGAAGAAGGGGAAATTCAGTAGCCATGAGTCTCAATTGCCTTACATGCCAAGCCCAGAGAAAGGAAGATACAGAATTAGACTATGGCTGTATTGATGAAGAAGGGCCTCGCAGTTTGTGTTGTGTCCTGGTAGATAGGAACTGGTCAGGCCCCTTGGTCACGCCACCCGCGCCTACCACACCATACTATGAGCACAGATCTAGAAGTGGGCCTCTTGGGCTTCGCAAGAAGAAGGCGAAGAAGGGCCACCGCCGGCTGTGGGGCACTACGGCCTCTTCCTTAGGTGAGAAGCCGATTGCGGGCTCGGGGGAGGCGAGGCTGGTGCGGAGTAGCGGGATGAGGAGGGATTGGAGCTTTGAGGATCTGAGAAAGATGAGGGATGGGAAGAGCAAGAACAGGAGATGAATGTCCAAGATTTTCCCTAATGTCCATACTTGTTTTATCCCTATCATTTGGTTCCGATTATCCACCCTTCTGTTTATTTGTTCATTATACTCTTGGTATCTTTCATATATCAATTCATATCCCACCTATCTTTACATCATACTTCTTTTTAGCTTCGCACTTTTTACACATGAATGATATGCAAAGAGGGGATGCAAAAGCCTCCGGTTCAGATCGGAGTTGGCTTTCCAGTTTTATACATCTTTGAATAGATGAATGAAATCCTGGAAACAAAATGTGAGAACTTAGAAGCGCGGTTGAAGTTAATAATACCAGAAAGGGGTTAATGTAGCCAAAGGCACGAGCCTGCTTTAGCTTTTGCACCGCTATGGTGCTGCATAGCATGGTGACCATCAATATGTCTATGGATGCTTGTAGGACAGGCCTCAAATTGTCAACCAGAGGCAAGAAATGATTTTGGCAAAGCTTGAGTAGATAAAACAAGAACAGACTTTCTTCATGAACAAAGGGAATGAGGTCCCTGCATTGTATGGGATATTGGCAATAAGATCTCCTCAACATCCTCTCTCTCTCCATCGAGCCAAGTGGGCTAGGACCATCTTACTATCGGTGCAGACATAGATAGGATCTCTCACAGTGATGCCCGAAATAGAATCATCTTCGATTCGTCTAGCGTCCCTCGCCCTTTTCTTGGCTAAACAAATTGTTCGATGAATGGCATCAACACCAACATGGCAATGGAACCTTTGTCAAATCTGGAAAATGATGCTAATCTTCAGTTTCAGCTAGAAATTAGTTTTCTATCAGGGCAATAGATTCTCCTTGTGTGTTTGAGCAATTCAGTATCCGCCCTTATGTTTCGATCATATCGTTTTAAGGGTGCATTTGAGAAAGCATATGGAAAAAATATTTGCACAAATGCACTTTTTCCATATGTGAAGAACTTTAGATTAAAGGGTTTTCAAGAAATGCAAATAGTGTTTGATAGACCGTAATCATAAAGTTTATTGAAAAGCAATTTTGATTTAAATACTGTTTCAAATAGACTACACATATGGAAGAAAACATATAGTTTTTTTCCTTAAAAAAAAGAAGTCTCCGGCGACCTTCAGCACCTCAGGTGACTTCTTGTCGCCGAAATCAGGTAGGCAAGGTGATGTTGAGGTCGTGCGACCTTAGGGAAGCCATATTTGGGAACAATGACAAAGTAGATTTAAAATAGATGTGAGCTTAGGTGATTGCTTGTTGTGTTTGCATGACTAGGTGAGCCTCGACCTTGGAGAGTGACACTCGACGTGCAACCAGGCAAGCCTTAATAGGTGACACACATTTGAGAATAGTAGTGAGGTAGGCCTAGGACTGAGATGAGCTCAAGCGACCAACAAGCATCGACCATGACCCTTGTCATGCAATTGAGCGAGCCTTGATAGGCGAACCATATCCGGGAATAGCAGTAAGGTAGATCTGGAATAAGCAAGTATCGACTTTGGTGAGTGTCCATGCACAGCCAAGTGAGCCTAGACAGAGAAGCCACATTTGAGAAATGACGAGGCAAATTTGGAATGGGGGTGAGCTCAAGCAGTGGATTGCTAAGATCACGTGACTAGGCTAGTGTCGATGTGTGACCCACGTCGTGCGATTAAGCTAGCCTTGATCTTGTCCACCCTCATGCAATAGCTGGGAACTCACAGTGAGTTTCAAGTGATGATTTGGTGACCCCTGACTTTGTAGAGAGATGATGAATACAAAAATATTAGTGATGGCAAGATTGGAATAAAAAGATTCATTAACTTTAGGCTTCAACGGTCCAAAAATGCTGCTATGTTCAAAGCCCCTTGATAAAGTGTTGCCGGACGCACTTTCTAAGTACTTATTTCGAGCTGTCGTGTTTTATCATGCCAAGTAAGATGAATTTTATCAAACGTTTCTACATCTAGGGTCCCTCTTCTTCTTCCAATCAACACTATCTCTTAATTATATGGGCTCACCAGGTCAAAGCATCTAAATACACTCTTTCTTTAAAGCATGGACATACACAATGATCACACTTACGTGGATCGGATAAGGCTTTAGTCAAGTAACTTAGTCCCATGTCCTAAAGCCACCCCCTCTCTTCTTTCTCTCGTTGATTGCTGGGGGGCCCTCCTTCTGTCCCTCTCCTCTCTCTCTAGATTGATTTGCTGGGATCGATGAATGTAAGCTAAAAAAGAGAGAAGGACAACGCGTTAGAATGGGGCAAAGAATCTCTGCTTCTCTCTCCTTCTCTCTCTCGTTAAGGGGTATTGAATTGTCCGGCTTTAATGAATGAGCAAGTGGGCAACTTGCGCCCTAAAAGAAAATGGTCGAAAGGACGGATTGGTGCTTTTCCTTTAAAAGCTCTACTTTGACGGCCACCATGCGTCGACGCACCCATCGACCCCGTCCAATCGCGCGGACCGAGTTGTGTATATTCTCGTAACCGCACAGAGCGAGCGAAGAGGAGCTTAAGATGCTGGATGGTCCCCCCCACAGCTCAGCAGCTCCTGATTAGTATTTAAAGAAAAATTCTGGAACCTTCGAGTATAATTTAAGGAATTTGAAAAAAGAAAAAGAAAGAAAATGTGACCGGGGGATCTCGATCCTCTCGAGTACCCTCCATCTGATTTGAGGATTCGGGTTCTCCCACCCCGATACGAGGATTCGATTTCACTAGCCCTCGTTCGATGGCCGACACTAATCGCCCTCTCCTATCACCACAAAAGCATCCCTAATTTCCATCAAGATTTGGGTGCTCTTACCCGATCTGAGGATTCGATTTTACTAGCTCTCATTTGATGGCTGATGCTAATTGCCCTCTCCTATCACCACAAAAGCATCCCGAATTTCCATCCTTCTGTTCTCGTTTCGTCAAATTCCATGCCTTCAACTCTAAAGAGCAAAAAGAGCCCTACTAATAAAACTTTGTTTTGACTTCTATGAGTTTAGGCAGCTCGCATCACCATCTTATCCATATGTCATGGACTACTCCGATGCGCCTTTTAGGATGAAAGGATTACCCATCGGGTTCATGGGGCATCAATAAGGGCCGGGCTACGCCACGTAGAAACATGGCGGTCGTGTGCACCTGCTAATCCCCCGTCAATTCTGTGGAATCGGGTGGCACCTAACGCAAAAACGCCGACCTCTCTCCGCCACACAAAGCTCCAGCCCCATACGCACGTTAAATACTCGCCGGACCTAACATGGCGATGTTGACCGTACGCAGCGGGGTTAGTGGCCGATAATTATCAGCCCCCTGTACATAAAAAAAAAAGATCCGATTTTTATGACGACCCAAGATTCATAATGGCCCGTAAAATAATTTCGTGATGAAAATG
This sequence comes from Eucalyptus grandis, assembly GCF_016545825.1. Classification (NCBI taxonomy): domain Eukaryota; kingdom Viridiplantae; phylum Streptophyta; class Magnoliopsida; order Myrtales; family Myrtaceae; genus Eucalyptus; species Eucalyptus grandis. The sequence goes on from NC_052616.1 coordinate 2,786,065, forward strand.
GAATGACCCACCAAAAAAAAAAAAAACTTGCGAAAAAAAGGAGGGAAAAATCCATACCCTCTCGGAACTTCCAAATCATGGCGTTGACCGTCCTTATTACAGAACCAAAAACCTAGCGAGAGCATCAATCATTGAGACCGGCTGGCGGTGTTCCATTCATTACTCTCCCTGATTAGCTGATATTTCCAGATACGTTGAAGGGGCATTATCTCTTGGCATGAAAAAGTAGGTCAACCGTGTGCTCGATTCCGCTGGTTGTAATCATGGAGGTCTTTTTGTCAGATTGGGAAATCGAAATTTCTTTCTGCAGACACTCTCATCAGATCTGGTGGCGACGATGAGGTTAGTCCACCGATCTCTCCCCTGAGGAGAGAAAGGTGGAGCACGAGGAATGGGAACGGGTAGGCGGGCGGTAATTAGCCGGGAAAAAAACTAACGACTAACTAATGCCGTCCACACGAGAGATGCGGGCTAAGTACTTAGCGGAGATACGCTCGAAATGGAGCCGAGGTGAAAGGGTTTAAGGACTTAAAGATCTAACTCAAGTCCCGTGCTGTTTATGGAAAGGACAGCTCGTTGGGAAAGAACTATTGCTGAATCTATGCTTCTCAGCCATCGTTCAGCTCGCTCCCAAGAACGAACTGCATGCGCAATCCCAGTTTTCTACTCAGTACGACCGCAACATCCCCCCAGAATCACATTGCCTCATCAAAGACGGAAAAAGCGAAAAATTTTACCTTTTACCGGGCCAAATTTTAATGGACAAGACGACAGTGCCTGCAAAAAATTATAACGTTTCCTTATCCTCCTTTTTCCGTTTTGCCAAATTGGCATTGCAAGTGGCAAAAAAGAGGAGGAAAACATGGAACAGCACCGGCCATTATTAGCAAGAAAACAGACAAAAGGGCAGCAAGAAGAACGGAGAACGAGATCTTCAAGCGGACAGAACACAACAACGGCAAAGATTGCAGCAAGATCAACCGAAAATGCCCTCCACATTTTTCCATTGATTTGTCCAAGCAGTCCCCCGGTTTCCCAAAACCATCCCCAAAAAAAAGAACCATTTTTGGTTTTGTTTTGACTCCAGATAATTCGCAAATCAAGAACCCCTTCGGATTCGTAGAAAGAGGAAATCAAAATGGGAAATTTCAAGTAAGAGAGGAGCAGGAGGAGGGAGTTGGTGCTATTGGCCCTCACCGTCGCGGGCCACCAGCCCTTCGGCGACGGAGGCCAGCTTCTGCAGGTTCAGCTTCACCACGGTGTCGGCGAAGAGGCGGGTGTCCTCCTCGGTGTTCCCCTCCGGCACGTCCACGACGTAGGACTCGAGGACGACGCTCCAGATCCCGCCCTCCTCACGCGCCACCTCGTGCACCGTCGTCACCGACCGGTAGTTCCGCAGCCGGTGCTCCCCGCCGATGATGGTGAACCCCGTGACGAACCGCTCGTCGTCCAGCACGTCCAGCCGCTCCTCGCTGGTGGACGCCGGGAGGCCGGAGATGACGTCGACGTAGCGCGTGGCCCCCGCGGCGAGCTCGAAGCCGGGCCCCACCGCGCAGTTCTTGATGAAGTGCTTGTACACCTGGGGCTTCTCGAAGCGGCGCACCACGGACCAGACGGCGGCGCGTGGGGCCCGCACGCGCTGGCCCAGGAGGGAGGAGCACTTCCCCGGCCCGAGCTCGTAGGTGTGGTGCTCGACCACCGAGGGGACGAGCTCGGCGAACTCGCCGGGGGTCAGCCCCGGCGGCGTCGTCAGGTGGTGGGCCGTCACCGGCGGCGACAGGTCTTCGGGTTCTCCGGCGGATTCCGATCTTTGACTCCTTTCCATCGGAGTGAGTGACGGACGGCGATTCACAGAGAGAGAAAGAGAGAGAGAGAGAGAGGGAGAGATTTAGAAAGAGGTGGGGGGTGAGGAACTAGGAGTTGAAATTTCGGCCGATTTATAGGGGCCATTTCAGTATTATTTAAAAGTTTAGGGTCCTATGTTTTTGGGGGAGGGTTAGATTTTAATTTTTTTTCTTTTTTCTCTTGATCGAGAGGGGTATGGGATATTTTCTAATTTTAGGGCATCTAATAATGAGTTTATTTTATAAGGGGGGGATTTTGGCATCCTATAAAACACACATGCGGCCATATTCGATGGCGTTTCGTGAATGCCAAAATTCATAATCCTAATTCGCTTTCTTATCAGCACCAAATAAATATGTTTAGATGGTATACGAAAGGGACGGTTCATACGAAAGTTAGTCACAGTACAATTTTTTTTTTTGCATACCCAACATAATTAAGAAAGAAAGGAAGAAGCTCTATTGATAGCATCCAAGTTGGAATTGAGGTCCCATCTATGGTGGGTTGTGGCTCCCAAGCTAAGCCCTAACCCTAATTTTGATTGAGAATTTTCTTGATTTTACTAGACAAACGTGAATATTTGTCAATTTAGTAATATAAAAAAATGGATGCTCAGAGAAAAAAATTAGCAATCAAATCGCCGCAAATTAATTGGATTAAACCACTCCACACTCAGAAAGACAATCTGCCACTAGATGGAATTAATTCTTCCAACCTCAAGTGGATACTTACGTTAGGGATCCGTCAAGTTTTTAGCATTTTGCATTTATGTTGTTGACTTTCGTGAGGGGCGGTTGTGAATATTTGTCAATTCGTTAATTTAAAAAAAAATGGATGTTTAGAGAAAAATTAGCGATCAAATCACTGTAAATCAATAGGACGAAATCACCAACGCTCAAAAGGGTAATCTGCCACTAGATGGAATTAATTCTTCCGACCTCAAGTGGACACTCATGTTAGGGATTCATCAAGTTTTCAACGTTCTGCATTCCTACTGTTGACTTTCTGAAATATTTTTTCCATTGAAGTGCTCAAAGACACGAACTCGTATATGTATAAACCATGGCTGTCAAGCACTAACAGATCTTTAATGGAATTAATCCTGAGCATTTTCTCTTACGTACTGTGTGTGAAATGACTTGATGTCACAATCAAAACCAGTAGTCGCTTGGAAGAAAGACCAACTGCAGTACGTGTACATGCCTTTTAACATTCTTTTCTCTACACGCTTTGTGTACATGCGGTGAGAGAGGGAGAGGGAGAGAGAGAGAGAGAGAGAGAGAGTTGTCAACAAGAAAATTGGAGGAGTCCATGTCAATCCACAGCTGCTAAAGTAAGAGAACCGTTTGTTTTTTTCGCTGCTTTTTATGGTACTGAAATCATACTAAGCCTCATGATTTATATTATCTGGATAATCTAAGTACGTGTTCTTATCCACCTTCTTTGGTTGGCCACTTGAACGACCTCATCACAGGCATCACGCAGACACAATAAACCAATCAAGACCGAAACCTCCCTTTTTTTTCTCTTTCCCCATGAAAAAAATTAATGAAAACATCACGAAAGCATTTGATCATCAGCCATGACTTTGTGTCCCTATTTTATGTTTTTCAACATTATCTTCTTCCTCTTCTCTTTGGGTGTCGTGTTCTTGATTCTCGGCCACTCCCTTTTCTTGATTGAGGCACGGACAAAGTAACAAGCAAGAACATACCAGCGAAAGCACAGGCACTGATCTGTCATGACATAGGTTGAGAGCGTCTTTCCTTAAGGAAGGGGTATTTGAAAAGTAGATGAAAACAAAAGAGAAGTTGAGTGTATTATGGGATCAATCACCTTTCTTTTTCTTAATGTTTGAAATATGGCAGCTCATCGATCAACATAGGCTAAAATTGCAGGGCTGAGGTCATAAGTGACTTGAGGTCGAGGTAGCTTCTGATTCATAAAGTTAGTTGACGAACGCATGGGAAGAAAAAGAACTGAAAATAAATTTTGCGGCTCCATTTTCCTAGAGGAAAAGCTTCCTAAAATAACAGAGAACGACACGAATAGGAAACATGACTGGTGCATCAACAACCCAACAAGCTCGGTAGTGGCCAATTGCGAGGCTTGTCCTTTCTTCCGACAAGCTTGGATGTTCTCTTCTTGTTATTGCTAGCAATCTTGCTCTTTCCAAGCTTCAGCTTGCCAGGAGCTGAGTGTTTAATCTTTTGCTGCTGTGGAATGTTATCAGATTTCCCCTCTTCCTGCAATCACATGTGAATTACAACTAACATGAACGGGGAATAATTTATTCACCTAGCAGCCCAAAATCCCGCTTTGATTATATGTGCAAGGACATATTTACCTGGATTTCAGACAAATTTCGATGAAGTTGAGGCAGGTTCGTTTCAGTTTTGCAATTGGAAATGCTGAATAATGTGGAGGATGAGGAACCCGACACTCTTTTGGATTCTTGGCCTGATGATTTTTCCCCGGAAGTCCGTGAGCTGCTGCTCGAATCCATTTCGAGGCATAGCTGAAAAATACATTTTTGTGTGCACAAATATTTAGAGGCATTAAGCAAAGACTGCATTTGAGATCATAGCATGACCGTCTGTTCAAAATTTAAAAAGAGTCCTTCTATCAACGCTTTTCAAGTCAGGTTCTTGGATATGTTGAGGACATTGTTAAAGTAGAACTTTCGTAATGAAATGATTATTTCATTCACAGTTTCAATGAATAATTGTAATCATTTACATGACGTATTATGCACTGTGACAGTGTCTACGTATCCATGGCTATCGTAGTCCTCGCATAAACACTACCTGAAGAAGACGTTGTTCGAGGGTCGCCACCCGATCTATCAGAGACCCTTTGAAGTAACCTTCCCTCACTGCCAAATCCAATGGCAGAATCTCCCCCGCCTCTCCTCTAACTGTACTTCTCTTGCTCCCCCGTTTCGCAGAATCTTGCTTGCTTTCTAAACGTTTCATCTATATACGATCCAATTTCCCAGGAAAGAGAGATCGATGAGATAAAACTCACTTTAGAAAAAGCAAAGTTCAAAGAAACAAAGTAAACAAGAATAAAAAACAAAAGAACAAAGACGGGAGAATGAAAGTGAAACAGTGTTAGACAAAGCAAACGATGTCAGAACTCACGATAAAATCCAAATGATCCAGCCTTGAAACAAGTGGTATGCTAGAGTGAGGTGGCCTTGCAGAATCCATACCTAACAACCCAATTAAAAGTTTTTCTGCTTTGAATACCGAGGAGCCTGAGTCTAGTCAGGATGAGTTGTTTATATATATGTTTCAGCTGAATTAGTTAGAGAGTCAATCGGTTGTTTGTTCGTAATGTTTATCTTGACTATTCAATCGGTGGTTTGTTTCCCCGCGTGGCACAGCATCTGATGAAGCACCAATGATTTGCTGGCGGTAGTAGTTGACTTTGAATGCTTCCAGAGTCACCATTTCCTTTCACTTTGTAACAGAATCACCTTGTATTGATTACGAGAAAACAGCACTCAAATTCTGTCAAAATGATACCATTAGCAAATGGGTATGAGCTAGCAGGTGGAGCTCATTATCAAGGTGCCCAAAGTGATGTAAGTACAGGCAATTCTCAATTTTAGCTATTTTGTGACTTCACTGAAAAGAACCAGAAAACATAAGACCTCGCGAAAGCCAGACGTAGACAGTCGAAATAATTGGAAGCACAACCTTGCCTCTGTATTTTGCATGTACATTGTCGTTCGAATGTACTACTGACTATGAAGTTGGGTAGACGTTTGGGTACCTCTGTCCGGTCAACATTTTTAACCTCAAGGATGTGAAAATTAGGAAGTAGAAGCGATATATGTTAACGTGCCAGCACAGTTAAAGGCCACCGTAAAGCAACCAGAGAGCACCACATTGCCAACCTGAGTCGAAACAACTCCAGAGATGCACAAAAGACACAGGCTGCTATGCAAAAAGAATCATTTTGGAAAGCATTAGAGTTAGCAAATGAAGACCTTGCAATTGCTGCATAAAAATGCCACTACTTTGTCAACGTCAATTGAGTGACAATTACAGGACTTTTGAAGAATCGGGATTCTCAAATTGAGGAAGATCATCATGCAATGGCCCCAGTAAACGGATACAAAAGGAAATCCAACAGAAGCAACAATATGTTTGGCCCATTTCATCCCAAGCTTGATCTCGTCACTTCATAAGCCAAGAAGCATGCGGCATTTGCAGGAACACTTCTCGCCATTGCTGGTCCGAAACCCTTGTACAGTCCTTTGACACCCTCTGAGGCCAGAATCTTATTAAAAGCATTGAGAGAACCCGAATACTTTGGATTTTTGTAGTCATCTACCTGAATCACACTCTTCACTACGTCAGTTGGGTAGACCATTGCCCAGAAGGATGCTCCTGCCAGGCCTCCAGCCACGATTAATGACCCCCGTCCCAATCCAGAAGTATCACCCCCTCCAGCCAGGTACTGCTTGATCCCCTCATAGACGCCAAACATTGCAGCATTTCCTGGTACTTCACGGGCCAGAGTGGGAAACAAGCCCTTGAACAGACCTCGTGTACCACCTTCTGATCTCAGAACGTGCCTTGCCACATCCATTGGCCCTCCATACTTAACTGCCACGGTAGCAGTGGGGCCAGCGCTTGCCAGAGCACTTTGCGCCTGCAACCTGCTCTTGCAATGTTCATAAAACTTTTACCATCCCTTCTTTTAATGGAAAGAGACAGAAACATTGAGCCATTTCAATATTTTCTAAACAGGCGCCTCAAGGCATGTCTTAACCATTGCTAGATATGATGAATTTATCATAAAGCACGGTGCTCTCATGCACTCAATAAGATGACATACAAAGCTGCCTCTTTTTCTACGCATATATATATTGTAACTGAAGAAGCGTCCTTTGAAACTCATTGTAGCATATATTAGGAAAATGTGTTCAGCACTGAAGCTGCGTTCAAAGATTCAAAAAACTGAATCAAGTAGGGAGAAAATGCAAACACCAAAGACACTGACCTGCACTTGATTAATTCGGTAGGGCAAGCAAGGAAGGAAACAGCAACTCCAGCCCCAGCCCCAGCAACAACCTGCTGGTTGATGGTTAAAGGGGCACCAGGTTCAGACCTCAGTAGCGCCTCCATTTGCCCCCTTACAGTGAAGAGGACGGCATTGAAGGCCGCCACTGTGGCAAGTGGGGCCCCCATGCCTTTGTACAAACCCCTTGGCCCTTCGGCAGCCAATGTTTGTCTGACTGCATCCATGGCACCTGAGAACTTGGGAGGTTGGCCGGGGGCTGGAGCTGGCTGACTTTGGAGCTTGACCTTGATGGTATCAAAGGGGTGACCAACAATCAATTGTGCTGCCCCACCAACTGTTCCTGCAGTCAGATCCTTGGCCACATCCCCCATCTGCACATCAAAGAGTTCACCATCAAATTTTGCCCCAGGCATTGGTATTTAAATGAAAAAGACTTGAATGAGGAGATAAGAACATCCATCACAGTGACATGAGTAAAAAGATATTTGTGGACATTATTCAGGCACAGGAGTGCATCTTTGAAAATAAAATAACTGACTCTCTCTCTCTCTCTCTCCTGGTTATTGGCAAATGCAGACTAGCATGGGCCTTCATCAGGAAAAAAATGTCACAAGATTTTGGAAAGATGTAACTGCTAACAGCAGTTCTGTTTCTCTATGAAACTTGTTCTCATAGCATATGATGCATCAAAAACTATACAATTCCAGGAACACCGATCAAAGAATTTTCAAAAAGCATGAGAAAATAGTCAATGCTCATGCTCATTCTTCAGAAGATGCCCAATATTAAAACACTTGGAGTATGATGAATGATGACAGAGGATTGCACTTTAGGACCTCACAAAAGATAATCCTACTAACTAGCTCACAGAGAATATCACCAATACACAAACATTGAGATGGATAAATAATGCAATTTTGAGAATTTATCACTTCCACCATTGTTATGGAATGGCCATTGCCAAAGCAGTAAAACATGAATTTTGCAGACAACACCACGTAACATTTTGCTATCTCATAAGCAGGCTGAAACAGTTGAGACTAGTTTAGCAGGAGCGGCTGAACTCCCCAAAAGGTGAGATTTTCTGGTCATCAAATAAGTTAAGCGACAAAATTGCAAAATAAGCAGACTCTGGATTCACCCACTCTGGGGACAGATTCTTAAGCCCTCGTATTACAGAGGACAATGGAAAAAGTTCGAGCGTTCCAGTCCCTTGATGCCCTTGATGCAAGGATGCTGTTAACATAAAACTCGCTGCAATATTACTTTAGGTGCAGCAAGCTTGCTCACTGACCACTATTGAAAAATACACCCGAACAACAGTGCAAATTCAGTCTGCCTGCCTACATACTAGAATGTTAATACTTATAATGGTATTCTTATGCGCATACTGGACAAGATAATGCACCTACAGAAGTAATGCAGATCGTCCATCATGGATAACTGCAAAAAAGTTTCCCTTGGCCCTGCCAGCAATCCACATGATTATCGGCAATTTCATGAAGTTAATGAAGTCTTGTCATACCGCATTCCAAGCCGATGACTTTAAAAAAAAAAGAAATAAGTTCACAGATAGATGAAACCTTCAGAACGAATGGTTCCTCTTAATATTTTTGCTTGGCATAACAAATCCCTCCATGAATCTCCAGTGGATAAAAATCAGAGCTAGAACAGCAAAGAGAGAAATCAATTCAATAACAGGTGAGGATTTTACCTTTGCGAATCAACTTCGACAAATGCAAGAAAGCAATCAATAGAAGCGTGGAGCTGAATCCAGGCGAAACGAACTTCTACTCAAATTGACGAATCACCAATCAGCCACTCCAATCTGATGAAACAAAAACACAAGAACCATTTACTGATGAAAACCACTACCCTCAAAGCAAAAAGGATCGACAATGTGAAAAAGCAACGAAGATATCAACACGAGACAATTACCAATGACCGATAACATATCACCATTGTTGCATAAAACAACCTCACAAATCAAAATAAAAAAAGAACTGGGAACGGAACAAATCGTGCAATCAGTGAAGAAAGTTCAGGTTTTGAGGGGAACCCAAGATTACAATACGCAAAACGTGAAGTGGGCGGGCGTCAAAAGATGGGAAATTCATAAAATTTGGAGGCAGCAGAATGAATCTGGGGGAGAGGCAGAGCCACGCAAGATAAGCGGAGAAGGGGACAAAACAGTTCTCACCAATTTGGTGGGTGGAGGGAGTGGAGTTCACACAAAGAAACAAATGGTTGAGATGTGACCCGGAGAGGCTAACGCAGGTGAGGATGGCGTTTGACGAAAAGCCGATCGCAAGTTCCTGATCTCTCCCCCTCCGTCACTCACCAACCCTCTCCCCGCCTCTCCCTACCTTCCGTTGCAGCCACAAAGGAATCAGAAAAAGTCCGAATTTTTATAGGACCAGTTGGCAGTTGATGATCACCGTGAAATCGACAGATTCTCGCTGTTTGACATCCTACGGCACGAGTTTTTGCCTAATGGGTCTGTGCTCCTCATGGAAATTTCTCAACATTGGTTTCCTGTAGTGGCATGATAATTAATATCCTTCAAGAACATGTCCAGATTCCTTTTTTCGGGGGATTCCGTGGGTGACTCGTCTAGTTTTGGTAATTTGTCCTTTGACGGAGCCGAAGGGTTAAGGTTGATATCCTGCACAAAATTTGTCTCTGTATATAAGGGGAAATAAAAAAAAAACAGAGCCTCGCATGCTTGGAAATTGCAAAGATTCCAACTTTCATGTACCCTCGTCAGCTACCATTATATATAGTATTATCTCCTGATATTTTTGGCTTTGTCCTCTCAGATCTCATTACGATGCCTGAGGATTAAACTAAGGTAGAAGAAACCCTTTTGCTCTTTTCAGTTGAAGAGGCGGCGGCTTTTCGTGCTTCTGGGAAGTGTGTTGGTGTAAAGGGATTGTCCTCAAATGTGGAATATGACTGTGCGAGCATTGATGCCCTTGTCTGGTCCACGTTGGTAGGAAGAAAATGCAAAACGTCGCACTCCACAAGTGCAGTTGGTAGTGTACACACACGTTACAAATGTTTGATTTTGAATCGCTGGGGATGGCCATGTTTTTATCGAGATTAGCTTGAAGCAAACTCATTTTCATTCGACAACCAACATTTCCCATTGGGTCGTATGGGATATGGGAGGGGCTTGGATAATGGTTCCAGACTTGCCAAGTAAAACACAATTATCTTTTTATATTGACAGGCATAAACAAACGATTTCTTTCTTGAGCTGGGCTCACCTAATTCGATCAAAATTGTCAGTGAATATGAAAGATTCAATATATAATAGCCCGACCAAGCGTGGGCTTGACCGCCAGGCCACGTTGGTGGATCAGTTGAAGCCTGCTCGGACCAGACGAGTTTTCCCTGGAACAGGTTGATGGGCCAACGGACTAAAAGTCCCATCTTTGCTTAATCACAGCCCTCAAGTGCTATCTTGAAATATCTTCATGCATTATAAAAATAAGAGAATGATGATGGAGATGTACTGATAGTAATCCCTAAAATTTGTTTGTTAGTACTGATTGACGGGAATGTTTGAACAAACTCATCATCCAAATCATGATTTAGTAAACGAAAGTTGAATGAAGCGCTTCAATTCTCCTAGTTGTCTTTAAGGACAAAACGATGGTCATTTCTCTAATCTTGACACCAAGAAAAAAGAATGCCTAAAAGTTTTATTTTTACATAATTCTCTAGATTGCTACAGAAGTTATCTTCCTCTTCTAGACATACATTACAGCGGGGAGAACTTTCTAAGCATGAGCTATGCATTACATCTTTCTTCTACATCCCTACATTGCTTTCCCTCTCATCTAACAAGATTTTTCTCTCTGGTCAGTTCAATATGAAATCAGATAGAAGCTCATCCACCAAAATACCCATAATCTTAGCCTCAACTTCCAAAGCGATCTCCTCTTTTTCCTCTTCGAACTTTCTCCACTTCTCTCCTCTGTCCATTTCTCTCAGATAAGAATCTTTCTTGCTATTGATTCCCCATTCGCACTTTGCACTGAGCTCGTTATTCATCCAAGATTTTGCGGTGCTCACCATCATAAGCTCAGAGTCATCGTTTGTAGTGTCGCATCCTGGAGTGGCTAGTTCATTTATGAAGTAGTCCAACAATAGCATATCCACATTGGTCTTCATGCTAAGACCAGAACTTGAAGCTTTGACTTGGTTTAGCAGCATTGTTGCCTTTTGTTCAGTAGGTTCATTTGAGTCTCCCTGTTCTTCTCTGAACTCATCATCCTCTTCTTCATCAGATCGTTCATCAACATCCCCCAATGACGTGGAACTTTGCACATAGGCAACACTTTCGAACTGCCAAGGTTGTCGTAGAAGGAATTGTGCATCCTCTGTCGAAGTATTGTCTCGGCTTTGATCTCGAGACCAGGAAAAGCCTTCATCTTCTCCAAATTCAGCATCAATTACAGAAACAGGACTGTGTTGTTCTTCCTCCTCATAGAATGAGACTCTCTGTGTCAATGCAAGAAACACATACGTAAATAACAGAAACCAGTTTACTCAGGCAAATGTCCAAGTTAAATACAATAACTGGTCAGAACAAAGACAAGGCCAATAATTAATCCTAAAAATAAATAAATGATGAGGCCATTGTTTTTATTATGTTGTAACTTCTGTGTAAAAGGCTTATATTAAGGCAACAATGAAATCTCCTATTTATTGTCCCCCCAGTTGTACTGCCGTAAAGAGGACAAGAATGACCTCTATTTTGTCTCATCTGAATTTTGTAGTAAAGTTAATACAAATATACTATACACGAGACAAGAGTTCCACTCTATTATGGAACAAACTACGCGTTTTAGATTAATTTAACCAAGTACTATTGCGGTACATGCCAAGTCACATCTGTATTTTCTTAATGGGGAACATAGACCCTGAACAGTGAGCGCTGAACAGCAGACAACAACCAGCAGACAACCCCTTATCGAAACTTTATAATATGTAGAGCTAGCATAATATACAAGTGTTTAAATTCAGCAACTGACCTTGCGTTCAACATCACAGAAGCTTCTTGTTTTCGGTCCTGGTAAAGCCTCCACTGTGTATTTACCAACACATGGTTCACTGTATTCCTGAAAATTACCATTCCAGGGCGGTGAAAACTCCAGCGTGAAATCACTTTCACACCAACTTGAGCCATTACTGTTGCTCTCAGTACTACTGCTTGACCCTGTGGTCGTCACTGTCGCCGTAGAAGAGCATTGATGTGGTGGCGAGGAACGGAAATCCGACGGCCAAGATCGCTCTTCGGCCAAGTCCCGGAAGGACGTCCACCGTATGATGTCCTTGATCTTGACTGTCATTTTGGCCTGCTCACCGCCACCTCCATGACCATCATCTTTTCTGCTTTTCTTGGGCAATCTTTGTGCTGACAGCTTTCTTGAGAGGCTCCTTAGGAAGATCATTGAGTAGGGCTTATTCACCGAACTAGTGAAAGGGATGTTTTTGAATGCATTGATCATGGTCTCTAAGGCTGGAATTTTTCTCGATCTGCTTCTGAGAAGTGTTGCTGCTTCAATATTTGAAGAATGAGGTCGAGGATCTTCTCTAAGGAAGTCCTTGAGCAACATCTTCTGCTTCTGCATTCTTGTCAGTAGGCAGGAACTAGTGTTTGGACGTGCAATGCCAAGAAAATTATCAAGAAATTGAACAAAAATCACCGCGAGTGAGCGCTGCAGACACAAGAACAAAGACAAGGGCTCCCAGCAATGCCTTACCAGAGAAAATGGGTAGTAATCCCTTTTCTCCACAGAGCTGGTTTTGGTTTAGGTGGGGGAGTGGGTGAGTGGGAGAGAGTTAAGTTAAGGAGAAGAACTTACAGAACTTATAAAGGGGTTGAAGGAGAGGAGGGGGAGAAGAAGAGAGGATGCTTCCAGGTGGAGATCTCTAGATGAGCACAGCAAGCGAAGTGCAAGCGAAGTGAATGAAAGATTAGAACGCAAGATATGGACAAAACCGGTGTAGAAACCAGGATGCTTCTCCCATCTCTTCTTAAATCACCAAAAACAGAAACAGAAAAAGAAGAAAAATCAACCATAGGACCCTTCCAAATTTTCGTGATAACATAATGAGATTCGGTGGATTTGGACTCGGGAAGCATGTCGTCCAAGGGTTAGACAGCGGACCATATTTTATGTGTCAAAATCAATCAGATTTTTCTGGAGGGGGCGCTAATGAAGGTAGGGCATATGGCATGGGGCGTTATAATTGTACTCGCGAGTTATGTCGCCACATGGAGCCATTCGGAGCGTACCAAACAGGGGAAGGATCTCATGATCTTCATAGATTCATTTGCATCAGCCCTCCCACGTCCAATAATGCGGTGGCGCCAATATAGATCACAAGCCTTCATGGACCACACCTCGTCCGACAGTAAGATTTTGGGACGAGGCAGAGATGCATTCAAGTGATGGGGATTGACAAGCACACGCCCAAGTGACTCGAGATCTTTGTTGGGTAGCTTTGGGTTTAGGAAAATATTGAGCTTGAAATTCTATACAGAGTTCCATAATCTATGATACGGCACTATTGACAAAGTAGACTCGCGCTATCTTTTAATACATTTTGATTGGGAAAATAGTTTAATAGCCCTACAAGCAAGTGAACCAGCGTCACGAGCCCTTGTGAGGGCCTTGAAATTGGCCATAGCCGCTTGAGCCAAGTGCGCACTTGCTTAGGAGTATTTTCGTCTTTCAATATTTTGCATATCTGTTCAATTTATGAATAATGTCATTTCAAGCATTTATAGTATTTGCTCATTATTTGGGAGATCCTTTCAGGGAAAATTCAAATGAGCGGTGGATATAGTTAGGATCAATGATACTTGTCAAGCTCTTTAAATGTTTGAATATTCAAACTCTTTCTTCACATGAGCACTCTCAACAAACATTTATTATCCAGTTGATTTTCACAATCAGGGAGGACATTTTTTTGGTTGATGCGCTTTCTCATATGGCTTATAAACGATCCCGCGATTATGTATGGGCTTTGTAGCCTTGACAATTGAAAGCTTGAATCGGTCATATGTACTACTAGTCATCGGGGATGGTACACTTGACACGGTCCTCGAACAAGGGCCACCGGCCCCACACGGCGACGATAAGATACGCTGTCGCGCAATAAAAGAAAGTTAACACGAGTCCATAGGACACAGGCCGAGTGACTAGTACACTTGGATTAATTAGCTCACCTAAGTTCTGGACAAGCTGGAGAAAAGCTCTTTTTCGGAACCGACACATCATGAACATGACGATCTCAATGTCACGAATCATCTGAGATCCACGCCTTCGACGATTGAGATTCAGCTGGTTCGACGATTGACCTGATCTTGAGTAAGAATTCACCCTCGGACAAGCCACTGAGGACGTCCACGCGGCCACCTGCCATTGGCTAATTACACGTGCAATTAACAAAGGGGGGAGCACGGCAACCGAGTCAAACGAAGGATCCGATGCTGCATATGGATCGCAAAGTGCTGCACAATTGTCGGTTGGCTCACGCCGTGGGCTCTTTCACTGTTCTTGTCGTTTATCGCACTGCAACGCTGGCAAAACGCATCGTGGCCGGGGGTCGACACGCCCCCATGCTTTTCATATTTTCGGTGGACGTACTACGGTTCCCGTTAGGTCCACTTCGCCAATAAAGAGAAAATAAACCTGCCCCCCATAGGATGCCAACGTTTTGTCACGAGATGGATTTATTAATCGAAACTTGAAAAGGGTATCTAGTCAATCGTTCCACGGATGCATCAAATGCCTTACATTGCATTTGCTGATGTTGTCCTTGGCATATGACCTAAGCGTTAGTTTGTCGCATTTTCATATGATTCATGGATCGTGTAGTGTCGTTGATATTACTAGAGGGAGCATGAGTTTAGGAGGAATCGGCTATAGAAACCAATTTGGTTTTAGGTTCCCACAATTATCGGTTCATAAGAAATTGGAATCAGTATTGTGCAGTTTGATTCTTGCCTCCTATGCAAGAACTAGATCGAAAATTGGGAAATCGATAAACCGGAATTGATCTAACCCTAAATGTTAATCAGTAAATAGCGTTTATAAGTTCAAGTATAATGAATATACATGGCAAGGTTTTCTAATAATTTTTTAGTTTAAAATTATTATTAAATGATCAACCATGCTTGTTATTTCTTTTGATTTCAAGTGGTTCGAACTTGGAGAAATTTTTATGGAAGATTGAGGACTTAAGTTTTATAATTTAGGTTTTTATGCTATGTTTGAAATTTTTATTATTTATTTTATCTTATGTGATCATCTTTTATGTATTGTTGTTATTGACAAATGGGGATTTTTTTTTCTGCATTCAATTTGATTTTGCTTAACTAAACATGAAAAAAAAAAAGAGAAGAAAAAAAAATTGGCCAATAATCGATCTATAGGATAGATTCTAGGTTTTAGGTATGCAAGTTAGGCTTTAGATTTCAAAACTAGAGAATTGATTTTAATTGGGTAAGTATTAGGTGAAGTTTGGCCCGACCATGAAACTACTCACCCTTAGATATTACTAATTCATATTTAGTCGTGTATACCAAATCAATTAATGTACAACAACAATCATACATAGAAATAAAAAAACGCAGTTATCTTAAATGATCGATCAAGTGGTTAAGCGTTGATTTGGATGCAACAGATTCCATATTCAAAACGAACAGGAATATGAATCCGACATAGTTCTACTTTAAATCTATCGCACGAAAAATTAGTATACTTCTAAATTATTTTCTAATATTCCGAGAAAGGAAAAAAGGAACGAGGAAGAACGGAGCAGCGTTGGGCCTTCCCAACGGCCCAGGCCCATTGGCAACGCCTCTCTCGCCAGTAACGGCACGGAAACGTCCGACCACCGGCCGTCTCCGTCTCCGTCTCCGTCTCCGACGCCATCTCCACGCCCACGCGCGGCCTCTCCGCCTCCGCTCCTTTGCTTCTCTTCTCGACCCTGCAATGCGAGTTCGCCGCACTAGGCCTCCCGTCTCGCCGCCGCCGCCACCGACCACCTCGTCAAAATCGAAACTTGAGCTCGGCCCGGAGCGATGGGCGTGGGGGGTCACTTCTGGGACCTGCTGAAGCCTCACGCCCGGCGCGAAGGCTTCGACTATCTGAGGAACAAGCGCGTCGCGGTGGACCTGTCGTTCTGGATCGTCCAGCACGAGACCGCGATCAGGAAGAGGTCTTTCGCCCGCAACCCGCACCTGAGGCTCACCTTCTTCCGCACGGTCAATCTCTTTTCCAAGGTGGGTGTCGTTGCAGTTGCAGCATTTTGGGGGCAACTCTGTTCTTGAGGGCAAAGCATGTCTGCCTGCGTTCCATTTTTTGTTGAAAAAAAAAAGACCTTTTGGTTCGTGTATTGTTCTGTACGAAATGGGTTCGACTGGAATGATGAATTTTGTCGGGTCGAGTTTCGTCTGCGCTTTTTCGTTTGCTGGGGTCTGTTTGGTTGCTCGTGAGATGAGGAAATGGATTTAGAATCGAAGTTGTGGTTTCTGCGGAATTTAGGGGTTCTTTTTATAGTTGCAAGCACTGATCACACTTGGTGATATGTGCATTTGCTTCGGACTGAGTTTTTTGTTCTTTGCTTTTCTAATAGTCGAGTATGCATTAGCTTTAATTTGGCATTAATTTGACAAGCTTCAGGCTTGTGTAGTTTGGAGCTTTTCCTACCTTTGTGGTCGATGGCACTCCTTCTCCGCTAAAATCTCAGGCGAGGATCCAGAGGTTCTTCCAAGCTTCTGGGCTTGATTTGTCGAGTTTGCCGGTGCCTGAGGATGGTGTTTTGGTAGAGAGAAACGGGGCGTTTAGGAAATGTGTAAAAGAGTGTGTGGTAAGTTTCAGTTTTGAGTCCTTGACCTGTTACCTCACTGAATTTGTTGCCAAACAGCATTCCTGCCAAATTTGGTTTGCCAGAAGCCTAAGATGACAAATGTTGACACATTATAATGGTTCTTATTTGATGACTGCTGGATTGTTTATCTGTCTTTGTTCTTTTTTTTCTATAGGAACTTCTGGAACTGCTTGGTATGCCTGTGCTAGAAGCAAGAGGTGAGGCTGAGGCACTGTGCGCGCAGTTAAACTATGAGGGCCATGTAGATGCTTGTATTACGGCTGATAGCGATGCATTTCTATTTGGGGCAAGTTGTGTGATTAAATGCATCCATCCTAATTCCAGAGTACGTTGCTGCATGTTTTCTCTTTTCATTAAACTTAATTATCCCTTTACACAATGTTCTTACTGGAGAAATTTGTGCCATGTCATTTTTACCTGGCTAGTTGCAGATTCTTCTAAATAGTTTACTTATGATCTCTCTTATCCATTAAAATTCCAAAAGATCATTTGTATAGTCTAACTTTATGCTGGTTTTCTGATATATTGGATTGAAGAGGCATATAGCTACAGCACACCATGTTGATGAGTTAAGGATAGCTTTAAATTGAGGTGCAAGTTAGATATGTGAATCTAGGAGGTTAATGTAAAGAAATGGGTTAAAGTTTAGGGTGATGTCAGGAAACTTGAATGAGATTTGAAAGCTCATGTACATCTCCAAACAGGGAGAATTTCAGAAAGAGAAGGCCTAATGTGCAAGGATTTTGCTTATTGCTGTTGGGTAACAGTCATTGCCATCTTGAAGGTGCTATTATTGGCTTAGTTGTTTTGAGGGAAATATGAATATCTTGTTGCATGCAGGAACCGTTTGAATGCTATCATTTCTCAGATATTGAAGATGGTCTGGGATTGAGGAGGAATCATTTAATAGCCATCGCTCTACTTGTTGGCAATGATCATGATTTACGGGGGGTACAGGGAATTGGAGTAGATACAGCACTTCGCTTTGTCAAAACTTTTAGTGAAGAAGAGATACTAAACAGGTTTATCCTAGAGGCCTGTCCATGCTTCGTATTATTGTTCTTGAATGTTGTTTGGATGATATTAAAAAATATGTTTGTAAGATGAAGCACTATTGTGACAACCCTGCCCCTCTGCACATGTATATTGATGATCAAACAAAACATATTGTAACAGAAACGCAAATTTGTCAAAGTGGCTGATGTGCCTGGTATATTTTGCATGACTTCATTTCTAAGTTAATGTTGTTTGATTGATCATGAATGAGTGGAAGAAATATAAAAAGACTGAGATACGTGCATAAGAAAAGGATGGAAAAGCTTACCTGAAAAAGTTATAGATAATATAGTTAGAATTAGAGGAGCCTGCATCAAGCATGAGTTTCTTCTTCCTCGTTTGCATTGTTTAGGGTTGATGGTGGGTCTCTGTCTAATTTGAGAAATGGGGGAGCGTGGGATTTGAAATGGATTGCTTTTCTTGGCCATATATCTACTAAATTGTTGAAAACAGGTGTATACTGAGGTGTGGAAAATTTCATTAACTGCATCTTCACAGATTGACTAAAAATGATCTTATAATGCAATCATAGGCAAACACAAGGTGTGGGAAACTTTTGTAACTCTATCTTCATACATGGACAAAAATATGTGTGTATATTGTGGGTGGAGTAATCAATTGATTCACTGACTGAAGGCAATTGTCCTTGCAGTTTAAAGGAAATTGGAAATGGTGAAAAGCTGCTATGTGAAGGGGATGCTGGGTCTGCTGATGATCCACTACATGGTTCAGATAGCATCTCACCAAAGCCAAGACCATCTCACTGCTCTTTCTGTGGGCATCCAGGGAGCAAAAGAGATCACTTCAAGTTCTCTTGTGCTGATTGTATCACTGGTGATGGTCCAGGTTGCCTGAAAAAGCCTTATAAATTTAAATGTGACTGCTCCTCATGTAATATGGTAATAGACATCAATTTCTATATCCACCACGAGTTAAATAGTTTTGAGTTTTGTCCTTAATGAAGTTCATCGTGCACTTCGTGGAATGCTTTGCTGCTATTCTGACATGTGGCAAATGCATTTTGTAGGACAGGAAAAGGAAGGAACAGAAGAAGCATGAAAGTTGGCGAATAAAAGTTTGTGAAAGGATCACGTTGGAGCCAAAATTTCCGAACGATGAGATAATCAAAATGTATTTGTCCAACAATCATGGATACTTTGATGGTAGGTTTGCCAGTGCTTATCTGTAGGACTTAAATGTGTTTTGGATTAAGCTTATATTATGGACTGAACTGTGTTTAGACAAGTAACCAGCTTTGTTAACCAATTTTTGTGGGATGGATGTGTTCAGATGTTGATTTTGCCTGGTAATGGCATTATGGCTTTTATGTTTACTTAATTTTAGACAACTCGGAATGTACTTCTCTTCTACCCTTGAATTCTTTGAGCTTTTTGACAGGAAGCAGTGGACCACATATATCGTGGGATAGGCCACGATCTGAAATGCTGGTTGATTTCTTAGCTTTCCATCAACGCTGGGACCCATCCTTCATACGCCAGAAATTGCTTCCAATGATGTCCACTATTTATCTAAGAGACATGGCCACAAATACAGCAGATGAGTTGCTCTGCGATCAGTATGAGTTTGACTCAGTCCACCGCGTGAAGACGCGATATGGATATCAACTTTTTGTGGTAAAGTGGAAGAAAGCTGCTCATACGACTGGAGGCGCTGTGTGTGAAATCTCTGATGACCTGGCTGGTTCTCGGCAACATGAGGTCATTGATGTTGATGATCAGGATGACATTTTGGAGGAGTCTGAGGTCCCACAAATTCAGGCTGTTGATGGAACTTGGTTTTTGTTGACTGACGAGGACATAGAACTTGTTACGGCTGCTTTTCCAGAAGAAGTTGATAGATTTTTGAAAGAAAAGGTAAGTAATTTGATTTGTTTAGTTTGTCTATTCCTCATCTTAGCTAGAATTAGGTATTTTGCAATATGGTAATTTTACTGTTGAGGATGAGCAATGAGGGATTGAAAAAATGGCTCATACAATCTACAATTTTGAATTGAGGATTAGAGGACAAATGAGATTTTGAACACTAATTCTCTGAACTGATTGATGCGGAGTAAAATGCAATCAATTCATAATAGAAGCATTAACAGGATGCCCTGAAATTCAGAAGCAGTACCAGACCAAGGATTGCATTTATTGGTTTATGACACAAATACGCTCGTTGTAGTCTCATTTAAGGTTGTATTTCTACCACTTGCATAGGTCATTTTGATTGGTCAGTGGTTCGTGACCCTGTGAGTAGCACATGTATTGTTTGTTTTCTTGGTCTGAGCCTCATCAAAGTTTGTTTTTCTGATAATTGGTTTTCGACAGACTCTCGTGCTTTATGTGTCAATGACGATTGGCCATTGAATGGTAGAGTTTCTCATTTTTCTCTTTCATGTGCCATGCAGGAGCTAAAAGAATCGAAAAGAGGAAAGAGCGTAAGCTCGACACCTGAAGGGACAGAATCAGAATTAACAAAGTCAAAAGGCGTCCAGCTGAGTATTACGGAGTTCTATCGCTCCACCAAGGTACTGTACCAGGCGAAACCAGCTGATGACATAGTCAACGATTCCAAGAGTTTCAGGGATGCCTCATCGAAAAAAAGGAGTGCAGGCTCGAGCTCTAAATTTTCCAAATCTGTAAGACGCCGCCTTCTGTTTGATTCATGAATTTGTACAGTCCTTCCAGAGTTTTTGACTCGCAAGAATGCGGACCGTAGCTCGATGGCCTTTTGTAAATAAGTTCAGGTTTTTATTTTTTTCCTGGTCGGAGTAGATAAATAGAGGTCTACCCATTGCTTCTTCAAATTTTGCAGATGAATTCTGTATTTGTCATCTTCCTCTCTTTCTCGCTTTCATTTTCCATTCAATGTTTAACTAAAGCTCCTCTGCATCAGATCCAGTTTCAGGTCTCAGGAATTTAGCATTCTTTGAAAGCGGATAAGTTTATTTCCCATCTAGATCGGCCTTCTACGAATTTAAGGAAACTTAGCTGAACGGTATTTGGTATTCTAGATCTTCTTAAGGGGTTTGACCTGGCCCGACGATGCTCATGCCGGTTGGGGTGAGAAATCTGACCGATTCAACTTGAGAACCGGGCCAAACTGGCCTTCAAACCAACCGAGCAGACTGGTTCTGAGATTGAACCCGTCTTATGCACGTTACTTTTTGGAAGAAAATAGTGAAATGCAATCAGGAATAATGGAACCCACAACCTCCAGGTCGAAGTAGACACACAAGATCACTTATCTAACGAGACTTTGCTATTAACGGGCCAAAAAAATAATATATAATATATTTGTGTGACTTTACAAAATAAACCGGGAACCAGCTGGTTTGGTTCCGACCAATTTGAGTACAACCAGTTCAGTTTTCGATTTCAAGTTCTAGAATTGGGATCTACAAGTGAGTTCCATATTTCGGTTTTGGAACCAATCATTTCTATTCATGGGCCGGTGCCCAAAAATTGTTTTTGGCCCTGAAGTTTAGTCGTGGGTCTGGTAGGTTTACCTAGTTTGATTAGGCCCTAAAGTTGGTGTAAGTCAGGCTTAACTTGTCCATTGATCAAGTCTGGTGAGTAGACGAACCTACGTCCATTGACGCTACTCGCTTCCTCTTTCGCCCTCTTTTTGGGATACAGCATGTGGATAATCTGGCGATTGCTATCTTCCGTTGTGTATGTGAAAGATAAGAGGATGGATGTTGGAAAGCAAACCCTAAGTTTCCCATGCTTATGAAATATTCTCAGAACATAAAGAAGTTTAGCTATGGCTTTTGAATTGTCTCATGTTTCTATTTCGTACGTTATTGAACATGAGGAACAAAACAGTTTCGAATTTGTCTAGCTTAGCCTTATTATAGATTCAGAAATCCAAAGTTGATTATTTCTTTATATAAGCACTTGATGCTTTCTGTTGAATGATTTGCTCTCTTTTATTGCTTGCGGTCTGCACAGACATATCCACTACGTGCAATGACATGATAGATCGAATCTGTCAAAGAGACATTATAGCATTCAAACTTTGTCAATATTTCATATTCAAACTTTGATATTATTAATACACACTGTTAGAATATTTAAATATTAAACTATGCTAATTGTTCTAAAAGCTTGCACTTTTAGACAAAGGCGCAGTTTAATACATAAATATTTTAACACACTTGTAGTTGTATGACACACCTTGTCATGCTCTAGTATAACCAACTATCATCAAACCCATCATACGAGAAACGTAATTGTGTAAAACCATAACAGAGCAAAGCCAAACGTTGCCACATAAATCTTCGTAGAAAAGACATTTTTTTATCTCTCACACTTCTCCACTCTCCTATATTCTTCAAGTATCAGTGAATAAGGAAAGTCGAACTCCATCCACGTAGATTCTTACTATCGTGGAGATGCCGCTGGTCCATGTCCTAGTCGAAGCTCCAAATCCAGCCCGTCCCCGGCAGAGTCGCCGGAGTTGTTGCTTGTGTCATCGACCTTAGGTGACTTAGAACCGGCAGTATCATATTTTCTGGTGTAACTTTGGGAAGGAGATGGGAAATTGGTGTCGTTGGGTGGATAAGGTGAGACTGAGAGGAGAGTGGAAGGTGGCGATGAAGTGTTGAAGATGCCATTAGGGCCAGGTAATGGGTAAGGAAAGCACAGCCCTCCATTGAGGACGAATTCGTTGGCCGGGATCACGAGCAGTGGAGCGGTGGAAGACGGGCATGACTGCGACTGGTGGAGCCTTGCCCGGTCCCTGCGGTGCACGTTCATGTGTCCTCCGAGCGCCTGCGCGGAACGGAACTCTCTCCTGCAGAAGGTGCAGGTGTAAGACCTCGGCGGCCAAGTCGCGCCCATCATGTTCCTGGTGTCCTCCGCGAAAGCTTTAACCTCCCACGAGTCGTCATCTTGTTGGGTTTGATTAGCGTTCCACATCCACGAACGGTTCTTCGAGCTCGAGCTAGGGTCAGTTACTTGATTTTGGTGTTGGGTCTCTTGAGATCGAGTCTCTTTGTGAGCCTGGGACGTCAAGGAGAGAAGGTCATCAAGACCAATTCCCATGGTTGTAGGTTTGAAATGATGAAGAAGTGGAGCGAAGGAGAAGAGGGTTAAATACTAAAATGGTGAATAGACAAAGTAATGAAATTTAGCGGAGACAAGGTGAAACCCTAACTCTTGATGTACACAAGGATTTTGTCGGAAAACGGTTGATTTTTAGCATGGGCTGGCAATTAAAATAACATGTCCCACTCAACTAGTCGTCTCTTGCCACGATACCCTTCCAATTACTTGTTCACTGATCTCACCTCGTGTCATAACTAATTAAAAAATTATTTGAATATTATTAGATGTGAAAGGGTTTTAGTGACTTAACGAGTAGTCGATTAATGTAATTAATTCTATAGGGAAGAGCTAAGTTGTTGTTGAAGAACTAAGCCTCGTTTCTTCTATGTTTAGATGAAGAGATCGTGTGGCAGATCCTGAATCAGCTTTTTGCATGCTAGGCTCAATCGTTGTCTCTAGTTCATTTACCCAAACCCGAGCAAGAATCCGATTCCACGTCGAGTTGGAGACCGGACTCAAGTAATTCCTTGTGAATTGGGCTAACGGACATGTTCTCTATTGATCAGCTCCCTCATGCACAGTAGAGTCTTGACAAACCAGGAGCAAGATCTTCCTTAATCTTTTCATCAACTTGTGCAAGATCACATCACTTCCTTTCATATACTTTCATGATCCATCGAGTTTACATCATACACGCGCATAGTTTTACTTGAAATTCGATTGCAAAGGTTTTGGCTTTGGTTTTGTTTCTAGCAAAGAAACCCAACTTTGGTTATTACCAATCCTAAAGGTATTACTTTGTATCCTTCGTTAAATAAGGGAAATGATTTTCACCACACACGTGCTGTAAATCACATGTCAATCCTAATTCTAGTGATCGGCCTATCATTGTTCTTGTAACTCACCATCCACTGGCAAGTGCATCGAACTTTGCTTCCCTAGGATCCTCTGTAAATTTTTTTATTACTTGATCATTGTCCTGTCCACCCCAACTTTCTTTCGGTGTCGTTCATTCTAAAGGCAATTTCTTGGGATTTATTTTGACTATAGAATATCACAGCAATCATTTGGCGTGTCCCACATTATTAATAGTCGTGCCAGCCAAATCTCAATCCTATTTATTTTACTTTGGTAGGGACAAAAACATTGAGATGATTGATGGTAATCTTCTTAGGAGTTGTCTTCTTGCTCCTCTGTTATAATAGGGATATATAATCAGAAAACTTGTTAACTTATGCTTAGAAATGTCTAAAATATATATATACTAAATTCGACAGAATTTACAATTAGTGTGTCGGATTATTCTGCTTTACATAGTCATTTTTAGAAACTTGAGAACATATGATCTCCTACATTTAATGATTACTAACAAGTGCAATTGTTAATCTTTTTCGCGTGATTATAGACTTCCTCCCTTGGCTCTTTCTTTTTCTTGTCACATTTATAACTAGGGAAAGCTACAACGGCTGCAATTTTCTTAAACAAGAGTCTCTCTGGCTGTAAAATGGCAGGAGCACGGCTTTATTCAGAGCAAGATTCTGTGGATTAATAATTTGATACGCATGCGGAAAACGAGCTCCATCTAGAAGCAAGTTCCAGAAACAACCTGTTGAGGAGGCATAGCATTTTTCGCCTACGAATTTACCGAGAAAACCCTAGTCTTCTTTTTTCATTTCTTTGTCTTCTTCTCAACTTCACTTCCTGACTATGTCTCCCGTCTCTGGGGCCCCAACCACCTGGATTTGTGACATCCCGGATGACCTATCCCAAGTCAAAACTGACCGAAAGAGAAAGGGAATGATATAAGCAACGGGCGTTTTATTTCCTTCAGGCCTTTGACTTGAATAATCTGGCAAATGGGAGTCAAATTTAGACAGAAGATGTTCAATTTATTACTTAGTGACTAACGACGTGTTTAGCTAAGATAATATTTTTAATGTCACATTCAACGCCAGTTATTGATCTTATCACTGGAAGGATATTCTTGATTCATGGGCTGGCGTCAAAAGACCAGCTTTCACGAGGGGTTAGATTAAAATGCTGGGCCAAGACAAAATAGGTAAAGAACATGAAGAAAGTGCTAAAACAAGGGTAATTAATGAGGAGATTTTACATTTTAATAGTGTTTAGGAAGCTCTATCGAAACTCTCCATGATGTTTATACTAAGAAAGAGCTAGGGATTGTGTTTGTCTACATCAAGCAAGTGGTACATATCACACATGGAAGCCAAGGATAAGAAACCCAATCATTCACTCGATGAGTTCTTAACTTGGAAAAAATGACACATCACAGAATTGAAAGTTTGCGTGTTGAAGAGGTAGCTCGAAGCACTTGTCAATTCAGGTGCAATAATTAAGTTTTGGGAATGAATAAAGGATGATCTTTTCATGTACTTAGTTTGCCTATTTATGATGTCTCAAATTGGTTATTATTTTCATCTTTTAGTAATCTCGAAAAAGAACATGTCCCATATATATATAATAGCTCTATCCAGGCGTTGCTCCCATGCCAACCCTCGTTAACCCAACCGGCCCTGTTCGGTTGAAACAATAATCTGTTGCGACCATCAAAACCGTCAATTTATTTTCCTTGGCTTGTCGCTACCCAACTTAAGCATATAGCTTAACTCAGCCTGTTCGTTTCAGTTACATTGAAAACTCTAAATGTCCTTGCTTGTGACATGGTCTTCTTCACCAGTTCAGAAGGTTTCGAGCGCATGATTACAAGATTTCCCCGTCTCTCATTCTGTTTCTCGATATTTAATTGGCTTTCCACTTCTGTCCGCAAGCAAAGCATTGATTAAGAAAGCTGACGTAAACGGAAGCCTCTGATGTGATTTCGTGACATAATTCATGAAGTTTCCTCCGCTTTAACCATGCTTATCGTGGGGCCGAAGTTAATTTCTTAAATGGAACTGAAGAGAAAAATCTCTAAGTTGGAAACGCTGACGGACGAAGAATCTGATGATTCGATTGTTTTCTGTGGTTGTTTAGTCATTCGAAGTCAACCCTCTAGAACAGACGACAATTTTTATTCTTTGAACCTTAAGTCCCCATTTTCATTTATAGGAAGGGTAAGAAGGAGTTAGGCCTGCCTTAAACTTTAATTATGGTGTCTTTGTTACTTGTGATCTATCATAGAGGCGATTCTACTATCACCTTCCCAAAAAACGGATATTTTTTTTATACTGGTAGAATTCTAAAAGAGCTAAAAAAAATTAAGTATCCAAATACTATCGATGAAAGTTGGTTATTCCAACTAGTTTTGGGCTACTAATTCCCAAAAAAAAAAAAAAAAAGAAGTTAAGTTAAGATAAAACTTAGACGTTGGTAAGTAATTGAAATGTGAGTCCATAAACTAACACTAACTGGTAATTTGATCCGAGAAAATTTGTGAAATCACTCTAGTTTATGTAGTAACTTCGTATAAGAGTTAGTAAATTCGAAAAGCTGGTGAGTTAGTACAAAAATTGCTAGCTTGTAAAATATAAAAAGTTGATTATTTCTTTAAAATCTTGGTAAGTGACCGACAATTTATATTGAGAAGAAAGTTAGCAATCATCTTTTTCATTGAGTCATTTTAACGTTATCAATATTTATTGACATTTACAGGCACGAAAAGGAAAACTGTACTTTTTTTGTACTTAAAAATAGAATTCTACCTATTAGATAGCATGAATTGTAGTAGTCTTGATGGTTTCATGACTTCCATATCAGCTTCCTGAAAAGTTTAAAGTAGACATGGAAATGAACCATTATTTGACTTTTAAGCGGTCGAAGAACTTGTTGTAGAAGCTGTATCACGAGGGAACTATGGCATAACAATGGAAAAGGATACATTTCCAATGGCAAAATCAAATCTCTCATGCATAATCTCAGAAGTTATTGGTTCCGATATGTAGACCAAATGAACCATTTCGATTAGAACTGCATCAAGTAATTAAAGCAAAGTCACGTCTGTGGCCTATTGAGCTTCCAGCTCAAGTCCATTTGTATATACGTCATTCTATTTGATCACTCGAGCCATGCTAGGCCGTAGACGCATGGATTCCGCCACCACGTTTTCGAGATTGCTCCTTGAAGAAATTTCTGGAGATTGATTTTACTGTAGCAGATCAAAACCCAGATCCGTTTGAAGTAGATTCATGTTGAAAAGCAGGGATTGAAAGTGCCTTAAAAAGGATTATCATCAAGAATCTGATAGAAATCTAAGAAAAGAGATCAGAAACAAATGGACCCTCCGTTTCAAAGATTGAAAAGGGCCCAGCAGTTTAACCCAAGATTAAAGGTCCATTAATCATTTGATCACATCTGAACCCAAAAGCCTAGACCACGCTCTGATTGATTAGGCTTATTAAGTAGCGGCTAGCTAGTTCTCTCTCTCTCTCTCTCTCTCTCTCTCTCTCGTTCTTATATAAATTTTTTATTATTTACTTTATGTTTTTGAGCTCTTTGTCCGATGCTTCTCATGTGAAGGATCTATGTATAATTAATTAGGGTTTTGGACCCATTTGATGATAAAACAAAGTGGGTGCTATGTTGCACATGGGAAGGTGGAGGGAATAAACCCTAGCAATTAAAGCTTAGGCACATGCGAACGCATTGATAATTGGGACTCGTGATCAGCACGTGGTCGACTTTCTTTTGGCTGATAATATGCCCATCTTCAAGGGTGCCTTGCGTTTGTACAATGTTCTGTCGA
This sequence comes from Eucalyptus grandis, assembly GCF_016545825.1. Classification (NCBI taxonomy): domain Eukaryota; kingdom Viridiplantae; phylum Streptophyta; class Magnoliopsida; order Myrtales; family Myrtaceae; genus Eucalyptus; species Eucalyptus grandis. The sequence continues at coordinate 2,813,674 of NC_052616.1, forward strand.
TGTGATTGATGCGTAGGCGCGACCTCTCTTTTGTTGATATCTGATTTTGAATTACAAATTTACATGTAGTTTTTCATTTGGAGTATATATATTTGTTTATATTTTAACCGAATGATTGCATATCGAACTTTGCTTTTTTTTTACTGGACGAGACAAAATTCAAGATATTCATTTCCCTCCGTCCACACTTGCTCTCATTCACACTATCAAAGCAAGAGCAAAAAAAGGATAATTGCAAAAAATATTTTGAAGTATACAATATTCTATCAAGAACCGCCGTTACTTTTGAAAACCTTTTGACTTTGCATCTCTTCCAAACCAAAAAGATACATTTACCTTCCAAACATTACACTTATCTCTTCCCATTCCCTCTCTCTTCCTCCACTTTCCTCACGCAGTCACACGCACACACACACACACACACACAACGAACTCTCTATCTGTCTCCCTTCACCCCTAGCTGCCGCTGCCGCCACGGTCGCCATGGGAGATGATGCCCCAATCCGGTCCAGATCGGTTCGCCCAACCTTGATTTGGACCAGATTTGGGGTGGCGACTGTCACCAGCCATGAGTCCAAGGTTGGCAACGACTGGGGACAGCATGGGGCTGGGCAGGAAGGCGGCAGTGGGCCAATTACAAGTAGAAGAGAGATAATGGAGGAGAGGAGAAGTATATTAGGGTCTGTAGGTTTCCTTAAGAGAAATGACATTTCTGAAAGGAAAATCACAATTCATGTAAATAAGTGAAGTTAGAAGGATGCAAGGTACTATGAAAGTAAAAAACTCACGATTTAAATTATTGGTTTTGAAAGTGGGGATAATAATTAACATCTGAGTGAAAATATGGAAATGCTTTCTATTCTTATTTTTAAAAAAGAAAGAACAAAAAGCTGGTCAAGGTCGTCACCTTCTCTATAAGCGTGTCACTAAAAACTGACAATCCTGAACATATGTATGCATTGTTTCCTCCCTAGATTTCTGTCTTCGTGGAGTGGCGGTTTCAGAGAAGTGAATTTAACCTGCTTTCTTTGCACTGAAATAGAGGCGTATTGATTTCCGAAGGGATGATTTGAAACCCCGAGAAAGATCATCCAATTCCACTCCCGCTTAAATGCAGAACGTTTTTAGCTGAGTCGAAACCTCATATGACTGTAAAAGCTGCTTATATTTGGACCTATAAAGCTACATTCACTTTATTTTGATGCTCCACTGAAATTAACCTATGAAAACATCACTTTGGCACCCAGTTAAAATGATAATCCAGATCATGTCATGCTTACAGAGATTCTAATGAACCCCAACAGCAGCTGCACATTCCCATTAGTCCTTCTCATTTCTAGGGTTTCCTATTGTGTCCCCTAATTAAGCCGGTTGAAATCAATTTCCATTCTCGTCTTCTCCACATGTTCATGAGCAAAAAAGAACATAAGACAAAAGAACCGCGTTGCTTCTTGAATGTGAATATATGTTACCCATGAAGAGACGTTCATTTATTACTATTCTCTAAGCATTTTCTACAAGGGATGCTACGCTTGTCAATTATATATCTTATATACACAATAAATTAAGAACTAGCAGAAAGAGAAGGAAACAAAAACTTGAGTTAATTAAGGATAAAAAGAGATGGAGTATAAATAGAAAACTAAACTTTAGAATATAAAGCACGATCCAAGTAGGTCTCTCGTTTTTTATTAGTCATATGTACAGAATTCTAATTATCCAATGATTAGACGTTTGGATTAACAACATTTTTTTCAGCAATTCAACTATAATAAGTCAAAAAAGAAATCTATAATAAGTCTTTGCATAATCGATATATAAAGGACAGTTATTATCTTAAAACAAAGCGAATATATTATTGATGTCTCTAAATAAAATAATAGATAGTATAGAAAATTAAACAGCCTTCTTGACGCTCGACACTCCCCATGCGTACTTCTCTAAAAGTAAAAAGGTAGGTTAAAATAATCAGTGTTTTGTTCAATCAATTAATTGATTAGTGCAGTTAATTTCATTCTCCTCAAGAACAGATAAAATATTTCTCAGCCGTCTTTTTTTATAAAAGTTAGAAATCTTACAACAGTATCAAAGCAGAGGCATACGACTACTCTCTCTCGTTGTTGGTGAGGAATACTAGTTGAAGAAACAATATCGATCTATGAATCAAAGATTAGAAAGGACAATCTCCGATTAGTTCGCTGATATCAATTTGATTGGATTTACGCGTAGATTCAAGGGATTTTAATACTTTATAGGCCTTTATTCCAAAGACGTGTCACAATCAGGGGATAACATCGACTTTGAATCCTATGGTCGAGAGCATCGAGAAAGGGCTCGGACAATTTCGTTACGTCAAAAAAAGACAGACAAAGGGCATGTAATTAGACTACCTCGGAAGCAACCAATACTCTAAATTCACGAGCAAGCCGCACCAAGCGTCAAGGGTGCAAAACAAGAGGGTCATACATTGGATCCAAATTAAGCACTTGGAAGACAAGAGAAAGGAGACGAACTAAATGTCAGAGCAGCTCATTTTGTATCCAACGATATGATCCCTGCATGAGCCCGCAGCTACTTAAAGAGACTACATGGCAATTGTAGATAACTTCAAATTTCTTGTAAATTTATCATTTCTTACAGCTTGCCATCAGCATATAATTCAAGATATCAAAAATAGTTTTACGTACATGAAATGCAGCTTGAAATTCTGGTCCAGACCCAATATACACGAAACAATTTAGCAGCTTGCATCAAAAGAACATTTTTGATGAACTATTTTCTTATCGTCGTTGTTTTGTAATTAATATTGATTGTTACTAGTAAATTTTTCTTGTGCGCAATTATGGTCGGTCTTAAAATGATAGGTTTTTCTTATTTTTCACAGAAAAAGAAAACTATTTAGTCTGATGAGGATCCAAAGAATTATCAACGGAAAAGGCACAATCAATTGTATTCCACATGGTCCATGCAAGACAGAATCACTCAGAAGGGGGGGTCTCCAAGAACATAATAAATTCTCTCTCTGTAGGGTGAGAGAGAGAGAGAGAGGTCAGCTTTTTGGGAAACCCTAACCTGTGATTCGATATACCGTGTGGGAGTATTGGAGAATTTGACTGGTTCTTCAGAGAGGCGCACGCACGCACGCAACGATCAGAAAAAGTTGGCTTCGCTTCAGGTCTCTCTTATTACACTTGTGGGGCATTGGTTTGACGTATTGACAGGGACGTTGTTTGTGGGTTAGTAATTGGGTGGATCTTTCCAAGGACAGATCTGGTCAACACCCCCATCCTTCCTCCTCCCCAAAGTCAAGGCCACACCCACATCTCCATCTCTCCTTTATGTAAACTTTCACCCTCTCTGACCCTGCACCTGCAGGTGATGACTCCCATGGATTTTCTTCAGGTAATGATCTCTCTCTCTCTCTCTCTCTCAGTCTCTGCCTCAAGACCACAGAGAGAGAGAGAGAGAGAGAGAGTCTGAAACTTGTTTTTGGCTTTGGAATACTTTTGGAAGGACAAGGTTTTGTACTTCTTTGGCTCCACCCTATGCGAGAGTTACAGTAGCTGATGCAGCAATACATACACATAGGGTATCTTTAGTGAGCATTCATATCCATGTCTGAATATCCTTTTGCTATAAAAACAATTGGAGAGAGAATTACTGTGGGCACGCTTGATTTCAGAGAGTGTTTTCACCTTCCTTCTCTTGGAAAATGAAAACCAAAAATGGTTTTCAATTTTTATGCCTTTCTAAATTGTGGCCTGAATTATTTCATTTGCCAACTCGATTTGTTATCCACCCCCCGGAAATTTTGTGACAACCTAATCAGTTTTTCGTTATTTTACAAATGAAGTCTATGATGGAAGTAGCGGAGGGCCCAAGCTAATTCCTGGTACTGTAGCCCAATATCGCATTGCCAAGAGCTACGGAGGCCATTTCCCCCCGCTGTTCAGATCTTGCGTTTTCATAGACATATTCCCTTCGTAATATTTCGAAGGGACTGAGAGATATATGGCGAATTTAGAACGGTCACGATTTTCGAAAATTCTTTGTCTTTTTGTCGTACTCTGAATTTGGACTAGTGAACATTTGCTTCTTCTTTCGCTAGCAAACATAGGCCTCTAGCAGAACCACATATAATTTTCATGTCGATTTTCAAATTTGCCCAATGTACTTTCTTGTTAAAAGCATCTTTGACAAGTGAAAAGAAAAAAGTATCCTCATTAATTACTTACACATCTCACGAGGACGCTCAATACGCGACCGTTCAACTTTTAACGTATTGATTACCCAAAGTACGAGCCAACTCAATCTATCGAGAGTCCTTAGAATAGTTGTTAGTGCAATCGAGAAAGCTTAGATGAAAAACTTCATTTTTTTGGTCATCTAACTGATATCATTTTGGAGAGAGAGAAAGAGAGAGAGAGAGAGAGACCCCCGGGATTTAAGGGGAGGGGAGAGAGAGAGAGGAACAATTCCCAAAGAGAAAATGTGCCTCGTGGCCGACAGCTATACGCCTGCCTCTTCAAAGCTCTGAGTTTTGACTTTGTTAGACCGCACGTGATCCCCTCTCTTGTTGCCCCCCCCAACTTTTGTCGTCTCCCTCCGATGTTTATAATCGTGTCTGTTTGTACTTATTACCATGCTTTTGTAACGGAAGAATTGCCATCTTTTTAGTTTCGACATAATTGACTATTGGCTCCCTAGTTAATACCGAGCATCTCTCAAGTATCGACACATGAAAGACCATTTTTCAGTGATCTGAAATATTCTCATTTTTTTGCAAATCAAAGTATATTTTTTTTTATCAGTAACATTTAAATACAATACCATTTTACATTAAATCGATGTTGCACGATTCGTGATATCGGTTGACATATATATAGTACAAAACCCTTGAACTTTTCTGCCCCTCCAAAAGATGGATAAGCTTCAACATCCCAATTTTTCTAGGCTATATGATTTTCTCAATAATACAGAGAGAGAGAGAGAGAGAGAGAGAGAGAGGCGTGGTTCACTTCATCCATGCGCTCTTGTTGTTGTCTACAAGGTAACGACAATTCCAAAGGAAATAATTATAGTAACAATCAAACATTAACCTTTGGGACCATGCTGTATATCATTTGCTATCCGGTTTTCTTGCCTTTGACGAGCTCGAGAAAACACCTTAAAGTGCTTAGCTAGGTGGTGCATAGGTAGCCTATGCCAAAGTACAAAAGATGTGCACTTTATCTAACCCCACCAAGAATATTACAATACAACGCTCGCGCATCCATTATATTTTCTTATTCATTTATATTAGTGCCAAATACCAGCGTATAAATAAATAAAAGTTTTTCTTGTCCCAAGATGGAAATGCTCCTTTTTCGAGTGTGCTAGGAAGCTATCTCCCTAAGCTCAAATTATGGGTTTTCAAGTTATGTCGCTGAATTGAGATAGTTCAATCGGAAACATAAGCGTTTTTCCGTAGCACCTTTGATACGGTTTATACGATTCCAAGATAGGATTGATTAAAGTCGTGTCAATGTAAGTTCTATCGGTTACATACAATAAATTCACATTAGAAAAAAACTAAATTTCAGCTAAGTTACAGAAGATTTATAAACATAGCAAAAATCGCAACTTTCTATTCTTTTGACTCAGTCTAGCTAAAAAAATACAGAGAGGACATTGTAAAAGCTCTTACTCAAAATGTTTTATGGACTGATGAAAATCGAGAAAGTTCACCAAATATAGACTAACTAAGAAGCGATCACTACACTATACTAACTAACTTTGACAGAAGCATTATATGGTTCAGTAAAATTCATGTCCTTTATATGGTTAGAATGGTTGAAATTAGGAAGAAAAGGGCCTATTGAGTTTTAAGTCTTCAAGACATCCGTTTGGGTCGCTCTATATGCGTATTAGTGCACTTGACGTTGTAGTTATGTTGTTAGAAACAAAGGACCAATCATGGCGGGATTAGGTGCATCCTTTCTCAGTCAAGTCTCAGATGAAACAAAAGTAAAGTTCAGTAGGACGTGGCCCTAGACATGATAATCAAACACCAACGTTGTCTTTCTCTAAATTGTGATTAGACGTGGGAACAGTAATCTGATTGCGCATTTCGTGGTCACACAAAGCACGAGGATTAAAATATAAATCTCCATCAGGCCGCCCTTTATCGATATCGAGTATTATAGCTAATAAAATATCTCTTGCGAATAAATTCAACATGTTTTTATCGGTTGGAATAGTAAGGAGAAAATGTCTTGTGGCTAAACTCATGACGTTGATGATAAAATCTTATTCAATCCACGTCGAAGAAACGATTCGATATCTTATGTGCATTAATTGATTCGAATGTTAAAAAAAGGAAGAATGAGGCGACATGCAGATGCTAGATGTTGCATATTTATCTGGGTTCCATTGATGATATTTTGCGAGGATTACGTGGATCCAGAGCTTGATTTGACGTTTTCCATTCGTGCTCTTCTCCAGGTCTTTATTGATGGCAGGAGAGAGAGAGAGTCGCAACATAGTCAAACACCTTCCGACCCTTTGGATCAGAGCGACGCACGTCTTCTCGAGGAGGATTGGATGTGCATGCAGGATTCACTTCCTAATCAAATCAATCAAATTTTAGCTTTGAGGTAAGCATAGTTATTTTTCATTTATATTTGCGATTTGACGTGGGGGTTGTTTTATGTATTAATTGCTAATAAAAATAAGTGGCTCAAAGAGAGATTTCTATTTAAACATACTTATCTTCCAATCAGATCCTCGTGATGTAATACTTAAGGTTATAATTTGGTATGTTAAAGGATGTGCGTGGATTGTTCCACAATCTCATATTATTCAAAATTAAGGGTGGTTGAATCGAAGCATATATAAAAACTAGACACGTGGGAAGACCTATATTATCTAAAAATTGCACATATATTATAATAGTGAATGCAAAATTCATTGTTTAAAATAAGTTAAACTTTTAGAGGGCGACTCATATCGTGTTTAGTCCGAGCTATTGGTATTGGCTCATGCTTTTGGCTTTTAAATAATGTGTGATGTTAAAATACCATGCATGTAGTTATCAAAGATAACGAACCTTACTTTGATCTACAATTTTGTTCTTTGTTTCCCCTTCTCTTTAATGTAAAAGTTATAAGCATGGTAACATTGAAGTTACAAATTTTGAGCATTAAAACGCGGAGAGTTAAAATCAAAACAATAACTTAAAAAGGTATAAAGTCACTAAAAGAATCCACTATAATTTCCAAACAATCCCTCAGACATTATTATTGCACATAAGATAGAGCATAATCTATGCTCTTACCTTCTAGCCAAAAGGGAAATTTTTTTTGGGTATGTTTGTTTCACAGAAAAAAATGATTTGAAAGATATTCTCTTAAAAATGATTATTTGTATTTCTTACAAAAATAAATCGATGAAAAATATTATCATCGTCCACAAGGAAATTGAGACATAAATTGTTATTGATAATGAAATATTTTTCATCAATTGATTATTTTAAGTGATACAAATAATTATTTTTAGGAAAATATTTTTCAAATTATTCATTTTTTGAAAAACAAAACGAAGTCCAAATAAATTGCCTCTAGAATATCATCGGTTGACCTCGATTTCCATGGCCCAAATTTTCCTCTCGTTACTTGCTCATACGGCTACGAATTTGACAAGTAGAACGTGAAGAATTTCCCATCTCTGACTTTCACTGTGTATTCTGTGTACTTTGCCAAAGTTCAAAAAAAGGATTTTGAAACAGTAGATTCAACGTTGAACGACTCCAAATCGGCCACAGGGTTCTCCGCCCTATTGGCCGTTTTCAATTGTCTTCAGCTCTCTCTCTCTCTCTCTCTCTCTCGCATAATCATTTTGTTTATTGATAATTAGGTAGGTCCATAGTCAACTCTATTTATCACCTAAGCAAGAAAAATATGCACATCGTTGTCATTTTCAACTTGGTGAGGCAAGGCTTCAAGCATGTCATCCTAATGGCAGATAAGCACTGTGAGTACATTTTGTACAAGTACGACTTTCATGCAGCTATGCAATCTAATCTGTGCATGTCGTCATATGCGTTCACGACAAACACCTCGAAGCATCGGTCGGTCAGCTTCCTAAACAAGTATAAGGTGTTGTAGCTGCTATGGTTGTAGACATAAGATGTTTACAAGATTTCTTGCAAAGCTGTAACCATTGTTGAGAAGTTGTAACACAATCCACACATTATGGCACAAGCAAGCCACTTTCTTAGCATATACTATCATCAATTCCCTCTGAACACTGTAAAGCATACCATTGCCTATGCCATTTCACTTAGATTAAACCAATCACAAATGCAAAAAAAAAAAAAAAAAAAAAAAAAAATGCAATTCTTGTAATTCTTGCATTGCTATTGATTATGAAGTCTGCACAATGAGTCGTGTGGTATTGGGACATGATATATGTACTAAAACATTCACCCACTAGATTTGTTGCCTATGGACACGTTTTAACATGATTTTAGAATGTCAACTCAATCATACTTCCCCATCTTGCTATTTTGTTGCACATCCCTAGGTAATCCCGTCTTCTTGTTTTTTTTTTATCTATCTTGTTCATAAAACTTGGGGTTTAGAGTATCCCATTGCGTCAATGGACTTTATATGCACGCCGCTTTTCTAGCCATGGCAATTTAAACTTTTGGAATATTGGGTACACATTCAATTTTTTTCAACGCAATTGTATCCTAACCTAATATATATATCTCCTAGCTCTTTAAACTTATGTCGTCAATACTTGACCCCAAAAAGAAAAATAAAAAACCTTATATTGGCAATAGAGGCTAGACTTGTGTACTTTAAAGGAAAGAAAGCAAACAGAGAGATTTTGATCCCCTCTCTTGGAGGGAATTGTCAAAAGGAAACAAAAACCAGCCTTTCTAAAAGACATTGACCTGATTAGTGGGTAACCATAATTAATCTAAATTATGCCATACATAAGTAAGTGGAAATTGGAATGGGATCTTGGCATATGATACGATAGATTCCTCTAATTTTTTATACATCCCCATTATTAAAAAATTGCCTTTTCTTCTCCATTTGCCTTTCCACATAGAAAATCCAAAAGCATCACCCTAACTAGGAACCCATTTCGCATCTCTAACTGCTGGAAAAAAAAAATGGAATGGATGGCCATCGAAGTAAGTCATAGATTCTCGCGACCACCATAAAAACTTCACCACTAATTATTATATAAATGAATCATTTGTTTATTTCTGGGTATCATGTAGCCACTTTATCTTATCACAAAGTCGGGATCATATAGTCATTCTATTTCTATTAAGTTACACCGATATCGTACTATGGGTTCCCTTCGGACACGTGGTTAGTTCCCTTCGGAGGTCTAGGTTTTAGAAAAAGAGAAGAAAAATTACCGACACTAGATTGGTATCAAAACAACAAAGGCTGAACTCATTTTTATATTTGTGAGCAACGAACTAAAAGATCGATGCAATAAAATATAAATCAAGCGAGTCCTGAGATTAAAATAGATTAGTTTACATTGACGTAACTAATGAGTCATTTAAAAAAAGAAAAAGAAGAGGCAGCACCTCTGTTTCAACAAGTTCGTGCACTTGGGAGAGCACTTATATCTTCTCCTTTCGATCCTCGTTCTTGTTTTCTTGCATAGTTTACGATTTAAACCCTAACGACATTTGTACAGCAACATGCATGATTACGAATCAAAAGCGGCCATCAAGCTAATGGAGAGAAAGAGAGAGAGAGAGAGAGAGAGAGAGAGAGAGGTGGGGAAGAAAGATTAGTTTATAGAAGATGAAGGACCAATTGGTTTTTGCACTTTTTTAGAGCGGATTAATTGGTCAGTGAGCTCGCTTTCGAGCCATGGTGGTGGTGGTGGTGATAGTGGTAGCGTCGTGGTGGTGGGTGGTGGCACTGACGGCGAAAAGGTGGACGGAGAAAGGAGAAGGCCGTCCAAGGAGAAGGCCGTCCAGGGTGGGGGAAGAGGACAAGAGAGACAGGCCCCACGCGCCGCAGCACCATCCTCCCTTCCCCACTTGCCCTAATTTCTTCCCTCGTTTCTTGATCATTTCAATCCGAGCACGTCTCCCTCTCCGGGAGAGGCTTATAGTTTCGACTTGTTCTATTAAATCAAGTCAATCAAAAAGTTTAAAAACAATGAATTTTTCACATAATTCTTTTGAAATCGAGGGCAAAATTCTTTATATTTTGATTGGCTTTGTTTGGCTTTGTTGTTTTATCATATCGATCACGAGATATTCTGTTTTTTAGTATTCTGTCTCAATCCAACTAATTGGTCAACTTTGCTTAAACCATGGTTAAGTCCCACCTTAGAAAAAGTCTAATTACTCCAAAAACGCATCAATCATCTGTACCATGTCCACACACATTCATCTGGGTTTTTTTTATAGTTTAATTAATTATGATGTCCATATCTTTTCTGGATTATATATCATATGGAAAAGTTTAATAAGCTTGGTCCATTAAATTAGTAATGCCTTTATGTTACATGCCTAGGATAAAACCCAATCTCTAGGAACCCTTTTTCCAATGAAAGAGATGTGAGCTCATAGTCGTAAATATATATTAGTTCACATCAATCAAACAATCAAAATATGAAGCTTATGGCTTCAAATAATAAACCTAGAAACCTTTTTTTTTGCTCATTACATTGTGCTATATATATATTTTAAATCACGTCTATCATTTCACTTTGAAATGAGAGTATAGAATCAGATGTATAATACATACACATATATAAATATATGCGCAATTAAGCTGCATGAATTTTATATACTTCACGAATTAAAAATTCGTAGGTGTGGGGCTATATGACACCCTTTTGAGTCTTTGTTTATTTCCCTCCCCCACCCCTTCCTCTCTCTCTCTCTCTCTCTCTCTCTCTCTCTAGCTCCATCTTCTTCATTCGCCTTCCTCTCTACTCCATCCTTGCGGTTCCCGTCTTCTTCTTGCAGCTGTTTTATATCATCTTCTTCATCTCCTCCTCCTCCCTTTTTCTTTTCCTTTTTAAAGCTTTTCTATAATCTCTGTGCCTGTGTATTCAAATCAAGATTTCAAGTTCCCGAGCCCTTCCTTCTCTCTCTCTCTCTCTCTCTTTCCCTTTCTTCTCTTGGGTTCTTTATGATTACTGCTGTCCCCGAAAACCTCCACTTTCTTTAAGAACAAGCACGCACTGTGTGCTAGTTTTTAATTTCCCACACTCACTTAGCATTAAAAAAGGAGCAAAGAAATTCTAAATAATAGTTATAATTTTATTTTTTGGCCACCTTGTTTTCTGTTTCCTCTTCCCCTTTTTGATGCGTGCTCATGATGGCTGGTCTGGATTTAGGCACTGCTCGCTTCCTCCCTCACCACCTCCAGCTCCAACGTCACGGCGATTCCGGGGACGACGCCAGTAACCCTAATCACAACCAATATTCCGGCGAACCCCAAGATGACGGATCCCACCACCACGGCCTCGATCTCGGCCCCGCTGGGAACCATGGGCCCGGCGACCTCGTCGCCCGCCGGCCCCGGGGCCGGCCCCGGGCTCCAAGAACAAGCCGAAGCCGCCGGTCATCATCACCAGGGAGAGCGCCAACACGCTCCGGGCGCACATCCTCGAGGTCGGCAGCGGGTGCGACGTCTTCGAGTGCGTGGCCATGTACGCGCGGCGGCGGCAGCGCGGGGTCTGCATCCTCAGCGGGAGCGGCACGGTGACCAACGTCAGCCTCCGGCAGCCGGCCGCGGCCGGGGCCGTGGTGACGCTGCACGGCCGGTTCGAGATCCTGTCGCTCTCGGGTTCCTTCCTCCCACCGCCGGCGCCCCCGGGGGCCACGAGCCTCACGGTGTTCCTGGCGGGCGGGCAAGGGCAGGTGGTCGGCGGCAGCGTGGTTGGGGAGCTGACCGCGGCCGGGCCGGTCATCGTCATCGCCGCCTCCTTCACCAATGTCGCCTACGAGAGGTTGCCGCTGGACGAGGAGGATCAGCAGCTGCATATGCAGCCGCCGGCCTCGCAGCCCCCGTCGGGGCCTGGGGCCGCCGCGGGTAACTCGTACCCGGATCCGTCCTCGGGGCTTCCCTTCTTCAATTTGCCGCTCAACAACATGGGGTCCGTTCAGTTGCCGGTGGAGAATTGGCCAGGAAATAATTCAGCACCTCGTCCTCCATTTTGAGAAGCTGACAAGAAGAAAGAGGACGATGACGACGAAGATGACGATGCTTAATCCCCTCTCAAAAGGTCAGCAATTTCATCGAAATCTATTTCGCAAGGTTCACGATGGTGATGATGATCGTGGTTTGCTCGGATTCTTAATTCTGTGTTGATGTCTCTTTAGCTCTTTCTCCTTCTTTCTTTCCTGGGTTTCATTTTCTTCTGTACGTTCTTCGTTTTCATCTTCTCTTTTGCGGTTTGGAAGTAGTGTTTCCGAGTCTCTCTTCTTGAGCATTGTGGGACTCATCCTTTTTACTTCCCTCTGTGTATGATTGACTGGGTTTGAATGTGAACAAATTGAAGCTCTAGAGAACAATTAATTCCATGGTGTATATCGTCTGTGCTTGAATCCTCAAATTTAGTTTATCATCATGCAGTGAATGAGCCCCCGTAAAAAAGAAAGGGCGGTGCTTATTCCCGTTAGGTTCTTCCTTCTGAGCTCTTCATCAAGTTGACATATTTTTTATGATCTCTTCACGGTGTTTTCCTTTATGTATAGATTGTCCATAAATCCTAAATACATGTAGGTATATGTTCTCTCATTTATGAATGTGCAGGTGAAATAATATAAGATTTTCTCAGCATGGTTATACCTGTTTTTTGCGCATTGTTTTTACACAAAGTACATTTGAAGATTCTTCTTGATAAGTGGGCTTTTGCGTTGTGTCGATGCCTTAGCAGCGCAGGTTTCAGTGTGAAGTTCTTCGACGTTCTATTTGTTTCGCGATCTCTGCGAAAAAAAAAAAAAGGGATTCACGACGATGATAGCTCTTTTTTTGCACACTAAATTAAAGCGTGATAATAACTAGTTTCATCAAAATAAATTACGTGCATTGATAATCTAAAACGTCTCTTAGACAAATGATATGTTTAGTATACAGTACACATAATTACTAATCAACTATTTAAGGTAGCTAATTTTCTCAGAGTAGTTAACCTCACTTCTAGTGTTGTTTTTTCTCTTGGATCCGAACCCTGGCCCAAGATTAGAGCCATCTAAGATGATCAAATGATTTTAATAACCAGCGATGTGCAAAACATTTCCTGAAGAAAAATGTTCAAAACGAAGCAGATATAATATATATATTCAAGAAGCATGTTGCCTTGTAGAAAGTACAAGTTCTTTCTTTAAATGTAAGCTGAAGATACTTAAACTAACTTATAGATGTCGTCTATACTCGGGATTTTTTATGACAAAAGCTTGTCGTGTTTAATTATTTACTACCTAAGTCTAGATCTATTAAAGGCATACTAATTTTCTATGGTGACACTTTGAGCACACATTACAGAGATAGGTGCAGAAGATCTTTGTTAGATATATCTAGAGTTTTTTTCTTATGATATTTATTTTTGCTATAAATGGAAACTATATTGAGCTTTCCCATGCACATTCTTCCGTTTGAAAATAGAAGAGATGTTTGACAAAAAAAATAAAAATAGAAGAATAGAATGGATGATCCAGTTCAAGTAGAATCAAGCTCTTTAGTTATAATTAAGGATTTTATTATTGCTATATAATCGGTCATGTCTTAGAATGCATCTAAGTATGGTATGGTTTTTTGTTACTTCTTACTTATATATGTAGTGTCACCACTTGCCTGTAAATAATTTTATAAAAGTGATGGAAACAAAATTTGCATAAGTACCTTCACGAGAATCTGTTGATCCAAGCGTTCGAATGTCCTATGGAACAATATGTACATATACAAATCTCATACAAGTTGTTGGAGCTTAGTTTGTATATGTACCTTCATAAGGATTAGTCGAGCCAAATGTTCGAATACCTATATATAAGTCAAATGAAAAACTTATCATGCAGGGATATCATATTAACACCGATCATTTCCTAAAGTTTAGATTACTTAGTAGTTGATGGGATTTGGTAAAAAAAAAAAAAAATACTGTAAGCTGACCTACATAATACAATATTAACCTAATCGTGCCGATGCAAGATAACCGGGCCACTTGGTGCCCATCTCATTACTTAGCTAATAGTTCTTTTTGGGGGTCTGAATCAATTTAACCGAGAAAAATGTCCCCCTCCGTACTTTGCCATCTATGGTGCTTTCAGATATCCGCAGCACACGTCGATATAGGATCATACAAGCAGGTTCGGTGCTTTGATTTCCATCGTTTTATTCGACCTTGGGCTTTTTTAACCACCATTTTGCTGACAGATAAAACTTATAAAAAACCAGCATCTCTAATCTTCATTGTGTATGTATGAATGTATGATGAGGAAGCCCAGTTCCAGCCCTCCTTACAGACAGTATCGTGGATGCTTCGATTTACTTTCTCGAAGTAAAAATCTTCTAGGGCAGTCCTTTGGTTTGTTTAACTTTTGCTCAACAATAAAGAGGAACAGAAGTTAACAATCACGGAAATTGCCACCTTTTTTTTCCAAATTCCCTACTGCAGTTATTTTTCTATTCGTGTCATGTCATGGAATCTGGAATAAATTTGAACATATTCTTTGCACACCAGGAAGAGGACGGCGAAGTATGATCGATACAACAATCGCGTGATGCGGTTGTGGGTACATAGCTCAAGGTTCCATTCTTACCTAATATGAGACGAAACCTTCGTTGCGGCATCGCTGTTGATTAAGAAAAGGAAAAAACCTAGCTGTAGTCTCAGAGAGATAAGGTCTTAACTTTTGCTGGAGCAAATATAATAGTGCAAATGTGAGGTGGAATCGCCCTTAAGAAAACTTGGATTAAGATGCTAACTACGCAGGATCGCATGCGGGGCTACAAATATAAAACTAGTGCCCAAATTCAAACCAAATTTGATTTTGATGACTGTCGCTTTAGGAACACATAAGCAAGAGCAGTTGAGTCATGCGCATATGTATATTATATATATAAGCTAGCCCCGCCGGAGCTGACGATAGATTTCATATTTTCTGGTAGCGATCAACCACATTTCCATGCATTTGCACAAAGAAAACATGACTAAGAAATTTGTCCAGGCATATGGAAAAAAAAGAAGAAAAAGAAGTAATCTATAGCGTCATTCTCTTATTTACTTGTAAGACTTTTCTCACTATTGAGTCATATTGTATTTTAAATTGTAATGGAAGTTGACGGTCGAGTTAGAAGAACAGCAATATATTTTTATTTTGGCATGATGAGGATGACATTAACATGCTACCGGTTTTTTTATTTTTATGGCTATCAATTTTGTGGGTCTAGATTGTTTAGTGAAATTATGAAAGTGAAGATGATATTCCAACTTCCCTCTAGGAGTATTATCTATAGTTTGTACAGAGATTGGGGGGACAACATGGTCCAGAGATCTATCAGAATCGTACTTTCAATGTCCCAAACAATGTCCCAAACACATATGATGGATTAACATGAAGTCGGGAACCAAAGGGTGTGCTGCAATTATGGGAACTCCCTACATTCAATCATGCCTATTAGAGAGATGAAAGAAAAAGTACCCGTTGCTGAGAAGTTGCTCCTAGAAATATGGGGCATTTTAGCTACCCGGTTCGATCTTGGGAGGCTATAGCGGGAGAAAAGTTTTTCCTGATGAATTCTTCCGACCTTAGATGCGGATTGACTGAGTCGGTCTAGCTATTTTGTGTCAAACGAAACTGATTGTCACATTGTTTTACGAAATAGAAAAGAAGATAAAGCTGATTGTATTCATGCACTTATTTACCTATAAAACAATACATGATAACACTAACCAGTACGTGAAGAATTTGGCTTGAGCTTGACAATCAACGTGTGGACATTGTGAAGAAGAGAGAAAATAGAGTTTCTTGTTCCTACTAGGTTTTAGATCCATTTACAGAACTTCTTGCTGTATGAATGTCGTATATATCAGCACTGCCTCAATTACCTTAACGATAAGTATGTTATTGAATTATCAAGGCTTTTTCAATACAGAGTATACATGATAAATTTGAAACTTTTTGCCACTTCGTTGATCAATTTATCAGTTTCCTTCATGAACTTCTTCGGGATGATCAAGTAGACAATGAGACATCCTTCGTTCTGCAGGGAATCAAGCCGAAACGCAGGGCTTGGATCGCCATTTGGGCTCCATATTCAGCCCAGTTTTAAGATAGCTAAACTGCTGTTCCATTCCACCCCGACTTTGGGGGCAGAAGAGTTTCCAGTTTTTATATGAAAGTAGGAATTTAAGTAGCACAGATACCGTATCAGTTCGATCTATTTCTGTCTTCAAATACTTTGTTTGAGCAGCTGGCAAGCAGAACCAAGTGATAAACCAAGAAGAAATTAAGTTTCTTCAGCTGGTCGATCTATTGGGTTCATGTTTCCAAGAGCTGGTTGCTTTCACTCTTCCTTCTTGGTACTTTGCTCAGTTTGAAATTTATACAATCAATAGTACTTCCTTTATTGTCAATTTATCTATAGGCGAAGTTTGTAAAGTGCAATTGATCGAGGCTCAATCTTTGTTCTTGATGCGGGAATTTGGGGCTTCAAATTACTTCTCATTCCATCATTTTTCTCTTACCCATATCACAATGTTCTCGTCTCTCTCTAAGGTGCGTCACCTCAAACTTAAGGCCATCGTGGCCTCCGAAAAGTCGAGACTGCCTTAGATCTCAGACCTCGTGCCTCTTATAAGAGAGAGATTGCTAATGGGGACAGGCCATTATGTAAATTTGATTGCAAGTTAGTAGCAGTAGCAACCACATAACCTAATCCCATAATTTTTTTTGGGAAAGGACTTCGAGCAAAATAATGAAAGTTTAGAACTGAATAGAAAAATTTAGAACGTGATATTCAACCATAAAGACACTCTCTATGTCACTATCCTTTTTTAGCAAAGATAAATCTATGTCACTTATTATTCAATGGATTATCCCCATGACGTGACGATGTTTTTCTGAAATTTTCTGTCAATAGTTTCACTAATGGATATTCAGTTTCTTATTCAAGTAAGAGCTTGAGGTTGAGACTAGCTTTACTTAGTATGAAAGTGACTTTCTTCGTGCTTACTTGCAACTTATTAAGCGCCGACATAACATAAACTGAATTGATAATTACTTGCATATTCATTGAACACCATACTTTAGAATGGATGTTTTGGTGCTTACTAGATAGTCGAGAAATTTTCTTACAGAATGATAAAATCTCCGTATGCTTATTTTGCTATGTATGATAAACTTCTCAGGTTGTAATGATCTATTTATGATGAGTATAAAGAAAATACATATTAGTAGAATTAGAAAGAATAAATTTATAAAATCAGTAAATTATCATTAAAACTTGTGCGCTCTTGTCAAAGTGAAGGTTATGGTCCTCAAACTCTGGCTGAGCAAAGGAATATGGGTTGTCCGATAGTCCTCAATTGACATTTGATCAAGATCGAGCTAAACTTTCTTATTGGTCTTGTTTGCAGTTTGGATTTGAGAACAATAAAATCGAGGATGATATACCATGCCCCTTTTTCATGCCTATTACATGTCAAAAATTTGGAATGTAGCAAGTTTCTTCACACTTACATCACTCACAACTAATAAAATGCGAATCTAACTATAGAAGTTGATCAATTCTTGCATATATTTACTAAATTAGAAAGCATTTACTTAGGAGGATTGACATGAAATTAAATCCAACCAAATATTTGATATTGCATGGTTGGAAACTAATCCAACCCTTTATGAGCCATGACTAGGCTGACATATTGTTTGACATGATGAAATGTAAGCACATAGTTTGACAACACTACTCTTATTCAGTCATTGAGTGATTCACAGGTTATGAATATGGTCGATACCCATTAAATTGATCATTTATAATAGCAAAAAGAAAATGCTTCATTCAAGTAAAGTTATTAGAGATGCTCAAACGGTATACCAGAATATTTCTTTTGACAGAATTTTTTGCTTTTCTTGTCTTTGGGTAAATTGTAATTCGATAATAGTCATTCCTTTTGTTAGTATCGACATGCAAGTGTGAAAAGATGTTGTGCGATCCACATTAGTAATCTGCAATTAGAGATAATGCTAATTAAGTATTTATTGATTTTCCTGTTATTTCCTCAAGTTCTTCTATTTCTTATCCATATCCCTTTCGTGGTAGTGACTAATTTTTTCCTTTTTGTTCCTCCCCTTATTGCAGGTGCAAGTGGCCAACATGTACGTGGCATGAGGCTCGGAAAATCCACAAGATATGCTGATATTGCGGTGGATAAATGAGATTATTGTATTAAATTCTGTAGTAGAAGTTAAGTTCATTTGTGTCTTTTTTACAATCATTTGGTGAAGATCAAGAGAGATTGTAATTTAAGCAAGAGCAGTCTTTCACTACCATAATTGTGAATCTGCATTTTACGATATTTCTCTATTTGTTGATATTTGTATCATGTCAGTGCCCGCTTCTAATTATGTATTTTTTTTTTCAATTTGCAACTAACGAGAAGGGAGATGCTCTTGTGGTTCCAATTCCCAAAGAGCTAATTGGTTTGTTGAAGATCTCTTTAAACTTTAGGTGTTTTTGTAAGCCTATAGAAGCTAAGGTCATTTGGTCTTCTTTTACAAACGTTTGGTGAAGATTAAGAGAGATTACAAAAGTAGGTACACAAACTTTTTATTAGAAAATTCCTTAAAGTCAAAAAAGCAAAAATCACTATGACCCATTAGGCAATCTCCTTAGAACGATGGTATGTTTATTTGCTGATTTTGTTGGACAAGACAAACTTCTTAAGTCATAATAATCTCTTTAGAATGAGTATAAAGATATTAGTATAGTATTAGTAGAGTAGAAAGAACTAATTTATGAAAAATGTAAAATATCCTTAAGAAATTATGCTAATTTATCCAATTGGAGGTTATGGTCGTCAATCATTAGCTGAGTAAGGAATTCGGGTGGTTACACCGATCCTCTACCTTTGGTTATCACCGTTGAAAAATTCTTATTTAGGTAGTTCACCCTATTCATACATTGCATTTTTTGACATTTGACGCTGAACTTTCTTGTTAGTTTAACTTGCAATTTGGAAATAACAATCGACAGTGATAGATCAAGGTAGAGCATTTTTCTTTTATGCCCATTATATGTCAAATTTGGAATGAAGCGATTTTGTTGGCACTTGCATCACTCGCGACTATTAAAATGCAAATCTAACATCTAAAGAAATCATTACTTGCACATATTTAGTAACTTAGAAAGCATTTACTCAAAAGGATCGACATAAATTAGAACCTAACCAAATGTTAACATTGCATGACTAACAGTTAATCTAACCTTTATAAGTCATGATTAGGCTAGCATTTGGTCCAACGTGATAAAATTCAAGCGCATAGGTCAGCAACACTATTGATTCAGGTAAGCAGTGATCCCAAGCTATAAATATGGTATGTATTCACTAACTTAGAAAGCATTTACTCAGAAGGATCGACATGAATTAAAACCTGGCTAAATATTGAAATTGCACGATTGGCAAGTAATCCAACATTTTTTGAGTCATGATTAGGTTGCCATATGATCCAATGTGATAAAATGTAAGCGCATAGGTCAGCGACACTATTCCAATTTAGGTAATCACTGATTCTCAGGCTATAAATATGATTGATGCCCATCAATTTGATCATTCACAAAAGCCAAAGAAAAAAAAAAGGGAGGGGGGGAAGGGGGCTCCATTCAACCAAAGGGATTAGAGATGTACCTCTGTTCGGGCAGTGATCTACCAAAAAATTTCTTTGACAACAAATTTTGTTTTGCTAATTTTTTGGTGAATCATTGATCCGATCAGAGTTCATTCCTTTTGTCAATATCAACATGGTAATGGTGAAAAGATTTCATGTGATGTACCTCGTTGATATGCAATTCTGAGAAGGCTAATTGAGTATTTATTGATTTTCTTGCTAATTCCTCAATTTCTTACTTCTTATCCAATTCCTTTTTATTGTAACGACGGCTTTTGCCTTTTTGTTCCCTTCCTCATCGCAGGTAAAAGCGTCCTTCGTGTACATGGCACGAGGATTGATGAATCACAAGATATGCCAAATGTTATATTGATGAACAAGATTCCTGTATCGATTCTTATCATAGAAGTTAAGGTCATTTGGTCTTCTTTTAGGACCGTTTAATTAAGATTAAGAGAGATTGTAATTCGGGCAAAAGTAATTTTTTGTTACCAATAGTGTGATTATGCATTCCGGGTTGTTTTTATGCTTGTGCGATGTTTGTATACCCACTATTAACTATGTGACTTTTTAAAATAGACTTGTGTAATGAACGAGAAACGTAAAAGAGAAAAAAATTAGAAAAGTAGATGCACAAACTATTTACGTGAAAAATCTCTAAAGTTAAAAAAGCAAAATTCACTATGCTGCATTAGGCAATCCCTTTAGAATGATAGTATCTTTCTTTGCTTATTTTGCTGGGTAGGATAAACTTCTCGAGTCATAATAATCTCTTTAGAATGAGTATAAAGATCAGTACAATATTAGAGGAGTAAAAAGAATTAATTTATGAAATAAGTAAATCATCATTAAAAATTGTGTTAATTTATCAAATTGGAGGTTATGATTGTCAATGACTAGCTGAGCATGGAATTTGAGTAGTCCATTAATCCTCTAGCTTTGGTTATTTGCCATTGAATTTTTTTATTTAGGCAGTTCGCCCCATCCATACATTGCACTTTTTGAGATTCGACGCTAAGCTTTATTATTAGTTTAATTTGCATTTTGGAATTTAGAATAACAACAATCGACAGTGATAGATCAAGGTATAGCATTTGTTATGCCTATTATATGTAGAAGTTGGAATGGAGTGAGTTTCTTGGCACTTGCATCATTTACGGATATTAGAATGCGATTCTAACGTCTAACGGAATCAATCATTATTTGGACATATTTACTAACTTAGAAAGCATTAAGTCAAATGGATCGACATGAATTAAAACCTAACCAAATATTGACACGGCAAAACTAGCAACTAATCTAACCCTTTATAACTCACGATTAATGCTAGCCTTTGGTCCAACGTAATAAATGTAAGTGCATAGCTCAGTGACACCATTTTGATTTAAGTATCTAGTGATTCTTAAGCTATAAATATGGCACGTATTCACTAACTTAGAAAGTATTTACTCAGAAGGATCAACATGAATTAAAAGCCGGCCAAATTTTGAAATTGCATGATTGGCAAGTAAATCAACACTTTCTGAGTCATGATTAGGTTGCCATATGATCCAATGTGATGAAATTAAGTGCATTGGTCAGTGATACTATTTCAATTCAGATAACCACTGATTCTCAGGTTACAAATATTATAGATGCCCATCAAATTGATCATTCGCAAAAGCAAAAGAAAAAAAAGAAAAGAAAAAGGAGGGGGGCTCCATTCAAGTAGAATGATTGGAGATGTACCTTTGTTTGGGCAATGATCGACCAGAAAATTTCTTTGACAACAAATTTTGCTTTGCTAATTTTCTAGTAAATCACTAATCCGATCAAAGTTCATTCCTTTTGTCGATATACATGGCAATGATGAAAATATGTCATGCGATGTATCTCAATAATATGCAATCCTAAGAAGGCTAATTGAGCATCCATTGATTTTCTTGCTAATTCCTCCGGTTATTATATCTTATCCAATTCCCTTTCTTTGTAACGACAGCTTTTTCATTTTTGTTCCTTCCCTCGTCGTAGGTAGAAGTGTCCTTCATGTACGTGGCACGAGGATCGAAGAATTCACAAGATATGCCTAATGTTGTTGTGATAAATAAGATTCTTGTATCAATTCTTATTGTAAAAGTTAAGGTCATTTGGTCTTCTTTTACAAATGTTTGTTTAAGATTAAGAGAGATTGTAATCAGGGCAAGAGTAACTTTTTATTACCAACATTGTGATTATGTAATTCATGACATTTTTATGCTTGTTTGATGTTTGTATATCCACTACTAACTATGTGACTTTTTATAACAAACTTGTGTGATGAATGAGAAATGTAAAAGAAAAAAAATTAGAGAAGTAGATACACAAACTATTCACATGAAAAATCTTTAAAGTAAAAAAAAAATTAAATTACTATATTGTGCCGATTTATCAAATTGGAGGTTATGATTGTCGATCACTGGCTGAGCATGGAATTTTAGTAGTCCACTGATCCTCTATTATTTGGTGTTGAAAAATTCTTGTTTAGGCAGTTCAACCCATCCACAAATTGCATTTTTTGACATTCGACGCTAAGATTTCCTGTTAGTTTAACTTGCATTTTGGAATTTAGAATAACAACAATTGACGGTGATAGATCGAGGCATGGTATTTTTTTTTGGGGTAAGTATAGTATTGACTTTTAACCAAAGGAACTTTACAACAAAAAAATCATGGCACCAACAAAACTTGCACTTAGTGACAAACAAATCATAAGGAGTGGAAGGGTGTCGAAAGTAAAATAAAAGTGGGAAAGCCAAAACTATGGCAACCCTCCAACAAACTCTACAAAAAAAGATATGACACCTCGGAAGAGAAAATAAGGGGATCAAGTCCCCAACTTCTTTAAATCCTCCTATTCCTTTGCGTGTCTACCACATTGCTAAACGTAATAGTCTTGTCCTTAACAGCTTTGACGAGAAGCATTTGCAGTGCAGGCACAAACAGAGCTTGGCTTCTGAAGAGGATGTTGTTCCTTGTCTTCCAAATTACATGACAAAGGGCCCCAAGGCAAATCGGGCAATACAATGCGCAAACTCATTGCCGAAGAGAGATTTGATGGCCCATTGTAAATTTTCCATTCTCAATCTATTTTGCTAAGGGAGATTGCATATTGTAGCTCAAAACATAGCAAGACCAGCAGTAATATGGCAGCCAAAAAACTGATGATCAATAGAATCTGGCCTTAAGTTACAAAAAGCACAAGCACCACCAGCAATTGTACCATAGGAAAGTAAGAGAACCTAATTAGGTAACCGATTTCTGGTGATGAGCCAGAGATGGAACCAGTGCCTAGGGGAGATAGTTTTGTTCCAATGAAGGAGGACCACGAGACCAAGCATTTCTTTAGACGAATAGCTTCCCAAGCAGAAGCAACCGAGATGGATCCTGAGGAGTGTTCTAGCCAACAGAATCGATCTGGGTGCTGCGTTAGTACAGGGAGGGTATAAGTCCATGAATCCAGGATGGCCTTGGTGGCTTGGCCTTGCGAGGAGAAGAGGCATGGCATTTTTTATGCCTATTATACGTCAAATTTGGAATGGAGTGAATTTCTTGGCACAATCTAACAGAATCAATTGTCGCTTGCACATTTTTATTAACTTAGAAAGCATTTGCGCATACAGATCGATATGAATTAAAACCTAACCAAATGTTGACATTGCATAACCAGCGACTAATTTAACCTTTATGAGTCACAATTAGGCTAGCATTTGGTCCAACGAATAAAATGTGAGCGCATAGGAAGGTGACCCTATTTTAATTCAAATAACTAGTACTTAGAAGAATTGACATGAATTAAAACCCAGCCAAATATTGTCAGTGCATGATTGGCCAGTAATTTGACACTTTTTTGGGTCATGACTAGGCTGCCATATGGTCCAACGTGATGAAATGTAAGCGCATAGGTTAGCGACACTATTTTGATTCAAGTAACCACTAATTCTCAAGCTATAAATATGATTGGTGCCCATCAAATTAATCATCCACAAAAGCGAAAAAAAAAAAAAAAAAAGGAAGGGGGAGGGGGCTCCATTCAAGTAGAGTGATTAGAATTGTACATTTGTTCGGGTACTGATCTACCAAAAATTTTATTTTACTAATTTTTTGGTAAATCTCTTATCTGATTAGAGTTCATTCCTTTTGTTAATATCAGCATGGCAATGGTGAAAAGATGTCATGTGATGTAGGGGTGTGCAAAATACGTGGGATCCGCCCCACCCTGGACCGCCCGAACCGGATCGGAACCGACCGGAACCGGCGGTTCTTGAGGGAACCGGTTGGGTTCCCGTTCCAGCTTTTTGGGAACCGGTCCGGTTCCCGATTCCATGGGCGGATCCGCCCGCCCGCCCACCCGAACCGGACCGGTTCCCTTTTAATATTAAAAAAAAAAAAATACTAAAACAAACCTAGGTCTCACGCTTACCGTCTCATCTCACTTCTCTTGCTCTCGCGGCTGCCTCTCTCTCTCTATCTCTTCCTGGTTCCTCTCGCTTTTTCGATTCCTCCTCGGTGACTTGTGTGTCCGCCTCACCACCCGAGCCACAAAGCCGTTGTAGCCCAGTCGTCCGCCACCCTCTTGCCAACGCCACTCTGATCTCATACCCGTGCGCCCGCCGACTTGCGACAGCTCCGCACCTCCGCCATCGTCGTCCTGCCAGATCCGCCTTCCCCCAACGTGCAGCACCACAACCGCCGCTCGTTTCTTCACGCCGATGGCCGCGACTCCAGCAACCCACGAGACCCATCCGCGACCAACGCTCGGTGTCCCCTGCTTCAGCCGCACTAATCTCGCTCGACGACTATAGATCTGAGCTCATCTCAGCCTTGACGCCATCGCCGTCCAGCCGCCTAGCGACCTGCGATCCAGTTTTGTGACCCACGACCCAGCTCCGCCGCTGCCTCTCGCCCAAGCAACCCTTCTGCAGATCCCGAAGAATCAACGTCGCCTGCATCAAGATCGGTTCCATGGATCACCCGAGACCGGACTGGACCAGCGGTCCGGTTCCCGGGTGGATCCCGGTTCCAATTTTTCGGAACCGGTACTTAGCGGGCGGTTCCTGGTTCTAGTCGGAACCGCCCGCTCGGACCATGCACACCCCTAATGTGATGTATCTTGGTAATATGCAATTATGAGAAGGCTAATTGAGTATTTATTGATTTCTTGCTAATTCCTCTAGTTTTTATTTCTTATATAATTCCCTTTTAATGTAACGACAGCTTATTCCTTTTTATCCTTCCCTTGTCGCACGTAGAAGTGTCATTCGTGAGCATGGCACAAGAATAGAAGAATTCACAAAATACGCCAAAATGTTGCAGTGATAAATAAGATTCTTGTATCTATTCTTATCGTAGAAGTCAAGGTCATTTGGTCTTTTTTTTTTACGAACGTTTGGTTAAGATTAAGAGAGATTGTAATCCGCGTAAGAGTACTTTTTTGTTATTGTCATTGTGATTTTAGGACGTTTTTATGCTCGTTTGATGTTTGTATACCCACTGTTAATTTTGTGACCTTTTACTACACGACTAATGTGAGAAAAAAGAAATGTAAAAGAGAAAAAAATTAGAGTAGATACACAAACTTTTTATGTGAAATTGTTAAAGATAACAAGGTAAAAATCACAATGTCACATTAAGCAATCTCTTCGTCACAGTATCTTTGCTTATGTTGCTGTCCAAGATAAACTTCTCAAGTTATAATAGTCTCTTATATGGTATTGATAAACTAGAAAGAATTAATATACAAAGTAAGTAAACTATCATTAAAAAATTGTGATAATTTGTCAATTTTGAGATTATGGTGGTTAATCACTGCCCTAGCAAGGACTTTGAGTCTCCCTTATCCTCTAGTTTTGGTTATTTACCGTTCAAAAATTCTTGTTTAGGTAATTCACGCGAGTTTAGACATCTTTTTTTATATTTCTTTTTTCTAAGTGGAACTTCGATATATAGATTATAGGGATAATTGTCCAAAATCTATTTTGCGGAGGCCACTCAATTATTTAAATTTAAATTTGACCTATTTAGTCTTAAACCTTTTATGATTTGTCAATGTAATTATTTTTACCAATTTTGGTGAATAGTCACTAATATAAATGTTGGTCGTCCTCCAGCACAATCAGTAATGACATTGCTAATTTTTAAACTTTTTTAAAATGTTTTATTTTTTCTCCTTTTCTTTTTATTTTTTCATTTTTTTCTCTATTTCCATTTGTTAATTGCTTAGGCCTCAACAATATTTGGCGAAGGTTGTCGACCATAGGCAAGGTGCCTAGATACCCTCGATAGGCCTCACCCAAGCCCTTGCCACCCATAGCGAGGGTAGCAATGCTTGCTCTAGGGCTAGCAAGGGCATAAAGACCCTTGGCTTGTGGCTGGCGAACCATGAAGAAAAATAGGGAAAAAAGAAGAAAAGGTTAAAAAAAATCAAAAAATTGCAAAAATAGTCAATGTTAACATGAGTCGTGCCACATAGAATAACCAATATTGTTAGATTATTATGCCAGTGATTTCCAATCAAAATTTAGAGAAAAAATTACATTGGCAAATCATTAAAAGTTATAGGACTAAATTGACAAATTGAAAAGTTTAGTACTAAAGTTATACGATAGATTTAGGATTATTTTTTTTTGACAATTTTCCAGAATTTTAAAATCAAATCTTGTGAAATTAAATTTAAATGAGTTTGATACTCAAAATCAGGGATTGAACCAAACCTTTTCGATTTGAGGTGACGCTCACATCCGCTCTAGATAGCAAAAGCAAAAAAAAAAAAAACATTAGGACCCTTCTCCACTTTTAGATTTTATTACTTCTAACTTTCATCGCAGTCCCATCAAATAGGTTCCTTCGAATTCTCTCAATTTCGTTTTGGCGGATGGAAGTTATCTCCTCAAAAATCTCGAATCTAAAATAGATTCGCGAATTCGGGAAATACATTTGCTATTTCTATTTTATTTTATTTTTTTCTAATGAGCTATTATCTCTGAGTTGTGAATCTCTCTACTAGACAAATTCTCAAGGAGTCTCGAATACTTCACTGCCGGCAAACAAAGAAAAATTGAAAAAGAATTCCAAATCAAATGGAAGCTGCAAATAAACTTATAAGTTGCTCCGTAGGAGAGAGAGAGAGAGAGAGTAGTCGCAGTTATCATAATTCTAAAGAAGACAAAAAAGAGGAGAAACAAACGAGATCGCGGCGGATCCGACGACGTCCACGTTCCTTGTACATTTTGCAAGCAATCCACATTGCACCTACCATTAGATTTATCATTTTCCTTCCACCGACAAAATCGTCTATTTACGTATTGGTATAACATAACTAAAAGCATATATATATATACTTGTTCTATGCGGGATCTATTTGCATGAATTTCTTCTTTTCTTATAATTAGTAAACCCTCTTTATATAGATGAATCACGTGCCACAAATGCATATATGTTTTGATTATTAATTTATTCGCTAAACAGAGTTTTCTGGATGAGCCTTTGAATAAATCAATCGGGTTGCCAATCTAACAAGGAAATGCGGTATCCATCTATCTGGTCGGATGAATGAGTCAAGAAGTGGGTCACGATGTGTGTTGGCGACATTTTCAACATGTACGAGTCTACCGCCTTTCAATTATTCGCCACTTATAATAATGGAAAATGTAAAGTCTACGTCATGGATGATATGTATGTAATAATCGAGAAGCAAACATCGACGGCATATCAGAACGCTCCGTGACAAGAACACGAACCTTCGCGTCGTCGTACGTAGGACGCGATATGTGCATGCATAGTGCTGGATCGACGACAGACAATCAATGTACCAAATTTTTACTATTGTTCCTCAGATGATATATACGTCTAGGGCTTCAATTCAATTTTTTTTTTATCCTTTCGATCTTAAAATAGTTATAGTTAATAACCCAAAACACGCATCAGAAGAAGAAGCATATTCTGAAGAGAATAGGTGAATACATTAATGTCTCATTACTTGTATATATACATCCAAATCAAGAACTTAGGGTTCTGACCAAGGACCATTAGAGGATTTCTCACGCCAAGGAAGAAAAAATAACTATAGTTGTACCGATCGAATTATTAAATTAGTTCGCAAGGTTTCTCTACCTTTGGACCTTTTCCAAATGGGTGCTTGTGCTTGTATGTTTCGTCTCTAATTTTCTTGAGCATAGAAGTCGATGATCTCCTCCACGTTCAGCTGGAACAGCGACGGCCAGTCGTTGTGCATCAGCCACAGCATGTGCTCGAACAAGATTGCGTCGACGTCAATGAAGATCACCCTCTCCCTCCGCTCGCGCCGCTTCCTCGCATCGGAACCTCTTCCGCCCTCTTTTCTCGTGACGGCGTCGATCAGTACCCTAAACGGGTTCTCCTCGAGCACATATGCATCGACCAAGAACTCCCTCCTCTCCTTCCCCACCACCACGGTCACAGGGCCGTCAGGCTCGCCCAGCCCGTCCTCGACGAGTTGTTGGTAGCGCAGCCTTGATCCCGAGCACCGCCGGCTCAACAAAGCGACCGGCCGTACCAAGCAATCCATGAAATACCACGCGACGGATAACTTTTGTGCGAGGGCAAGAGGAGCTTTTGAAGTCGGGATGAAGGAAGAGATGTGCATGCAGGATCAACTTATATATATGGTACAGTTAGAGAGGGAGAAGAATGAGTAAAGGGTTGAAATGGGGTTTCGTAGATTCTGGAGGAAAAAGCGTGTGGAGAGAGCATTGTTAAATCGGGAGCGAAAGGGAAGGCCTTTTTTTATAATGAGGAAGGAGATTATTTTACAAGCCTTTGACAAGGTCTCCTCTTGAATTGGCCAGCTAACGGCTAGTGAGAGAGGCAGAGACAGAGACAGAGACAGAGAGTACGTAGGTAATATCCCTACGCAGATTGTTGTTGGCCGAAGAGGAGGGGGGCGTTGGAGTGAGAATTAAGCATCTGCTGGAGCGGGGAGGTAGGAATTAGAATAAGACGGCCGACTAGAGAGGGCGGGAGAGAGGACGAGTGGAGTGCTCTTTAATGCATGAATTCATCAGTAGTTGAAAATAACTCATTGGGAATACCAGTCCAAGACTCTCAAGTCGATGCCGCGAATCGGGTTCGATTCCTTACCGTCGATGTGAACAGTCGATCTACCTATCTCCATAAGACCGATGACTCTAATGAGGTGGATTCGATCTTAAGTGAGATAAAGATCGACCTGAACCGCGAACTCTAGAAAACTAGGGATGCCTGAGGCAAAACCGGAGCTCCACATGGGTAGGTAGTAGTAGTAGTTGAAAGATCATATCAATAGTACTGTATAATCTACCCATCCCTTCACATGGCCCCGGCTTCGCTTACTTTGGAGTCCCTAAACAAATAAGCATCCTCCTGTGTTGGTCAGACATTAGATCTTTAATCACTTTAGAGGACCCTGACTATTGCTGCTTCCTAGTTTACAGTAGTCCCCTCACATTTTCAAAAACTCATAAAGCGTGGTGGAGTAGAATGTCGCATGCGATTGTATATCGGTCACATTAGACCACCTGTGACCGCGGGAACAAGTGCATATCCACAGATTCGAACTCTAACTCTCAATAATCGCTTGACCGGCAATTCCTACTAGTGACTCATCGAATTTACCGATGACCAAGCTTCCACACGCTTAAAAGCATAGGCGCTGCAAGCCTTCAGTGCTTTGTTTATGTCTTCAGGACCGCACTGATGCGGCAACTGAATGTACATAACTGTTCATTCTCAGCTCGCCAAGGTTCTATTGCTAAAGCCATGCACGAGGACAAATTGCCAGAAGCCATCTCTGAGAGTTACCTAGAGCAAGAAATTAAAGTACTCCCAACAAAAAACCACCAATTGAAACAAGAAACCAGAGATGGGAAGTAATTGCCGAAACAAGCAAAGAATCCTCAAGAAAATGCTTCCCATGCTATCAACTATCAACAACAGCACCATGTTCCGATAAGATTCAAATTAACAAACCCCCAGTAACCAAGTTCAGAAAGAGAATAAAGACTAAACAAGAAATAAAATGGAGTCGACGAGAGGATGCCTCATTAAGATGTCATTTGGGTGATGCCTGCCAAGTTGGCCTAATGTATATATATCTGCGGCTACGATGAACAATGATCTCAAGTTGAGTAGTACCCAGAAAGCCAGTTATATCTCAGTTAACTTCTTCAGTGAGGAGTTTGGCCAGCCCACAGATGGTGGTACATCTGCATATTGTGGATCGGCTGGCTAGTGTTGTTGTAGATTCCGGTAGGTCGGTGATTAATTGGGCTATTGCCATTTTCATCAGATGAATCGGCCGATGCTCCGTCAGAGGGGGGGCTCACTGCTGTTCCAGCTGTACCAAAGTTCAACATATGGGATTGTGGACCCTGTGGCGTTGGAGAAGCGTCGGACTTGAGAGCACTTGAAGATGCTTTCTTTGAATTTGCAAGGAAGCTTCCAACAATAACCTGTCACACAATTTGGAAAGAAGTAATGAGAGAAATATGTATCGACAACATGGTTTCACCGTAGCAGGGCATTTTCTAAGTTTCACTCCACCTAATTTTCGACGGGGTAGTAACTATTCTTCTCCTCCCAATTCCTATCTTAATGATCCAGGACATGGAAGAACAAATTTCCCTGACTTTTGTGGACACATAGAGAGAGCAATAAGTTCTTCAAGAACTGGTTAACTTTTAATTGTTCTAGTGAGACCTTTCCCCAAGCAATGCCCCTGTTCTGGGATAAACAGATTACATAACAATAAAACATGGATGGGACTTTGCCTTTCCACTCTGAACAATGCAATCTTTTCTCAAGAATTATGTAAATTGACTTACCTGTACAGGTGTAGCGGCAATTAGCAATCCCGCAACCCCTCCACCGAGCACTCGACCATCTGGACCTGCTAATGACACACTTAATGCACCAGCTCTGCTGCGACCACTTTCATTTTCTGGACACAGGAAGGATCCAGATAGACAGATTATCTCAAATCGGCCCTGAAAGTTGTCAAAGAGAGAAGGGCAAGTCATATGTGATGCTAAAAGAAATTCAAAGTCTGAGATGCTTTCAGAATAGTCCAGAAAACTATTCTACAAAGGACCAAGGATCACTCAATCATTTAAGAATTAACAGCACCAGTGACAATGAAAAATTCTTACATCATGAATTGACATTGAAGTTGCTCTTTTGAAGCTTTAAAAGAAAATCCTTAAATCAGTATGAGATCATCAGTTGTGATGCTTCAAAAGGCGTAAGGAATTAATTTTAGGCATCAACATGAATAGTTGACAATACTGGGGAAAGCGATGCTTGAAATACAAAGAATATTCACTCGAATTATCTAGTCCCAAGGCAAATAGCGACTGGAACATCTATAGGTCTTAAAGCCAACGTACAGTCAGGAGACAAACGGCACATTAACATTAGTCAGCAAGGGCTGCCCAATGAACTACAGAAACAACCGACTAAGTAACAAGTAGAATTGTCTAGCAAATCTGATTCACAAAGACAACCGTCAGTCATATGGAAGGCCTCCCCCATGAAGACAGAGCAAGTACTCTTTTGATGAACTGAACAGAAACGGATGAAGATGGTAGATGGCAAAAGGTCAGTCAAAACATCCAAAATTCTCAATGCCACTGCATTAGACATCAAGCCTGTCGCATTATAATCTCAATAGTCATGCAACATACAGTCAGAAAAGTTTCGTGCATGTTGTGAAGTAGCACCTCAAGCATTCCATAACATTATTGAAATGTTTGGAGCAAATAGTATTGACCTGCATCAACTGACTAGGCAACGATGAACCAATCATTGCATCAACTGCTCTAGAGTGTCAGGTCAGCAATTGCACATATAACAGAAAGCAAACTTTAGAGAGAAAACATTGCCAAAATCCAGGTTCACTATATCGCTCTCTCATCCTCAACTATTTTGTCTCTTCAACTTTCCCTAAAAGCCCACAAATGTTTTATCCCCGTAATGTTAAAAACGCAAAGAGCAAAAAGCAATTCGCTAGAGAATTATCAACTAGTGGTGGAGACGTCACCAATCGTGGAAAATTTTGGCATGTTATACATCCTTGACTTTTCCCTTTTTTTTTACTATTGATCTTATCAACCAACCAACCAAAAAGAAGAAATCTTGTCAGTCACTGTCACATTTTTTTTTACCTATTTGCAAAAGAATCCCTATCCTTCCTCAAAAGTCCATCTACAGCATGCACAAGTATGTTGCTCAATAAAGTACCATATCTAGAAATAAATCCATCAAATCCTGGTTCCCAACTGAACTAATATTAAATTCATATGCACCCCTAACTTGTTTCCTAATTCAGATTCAACAGTATAGATTATAGACTTCTATTATTCTCCAATGACTAGCACATCAATACTCAAGGAACTTCTATCTGAGGATTTTAGGTTCTCTCACCAACACACTATTTCCGCTCTTCCTCATCATTATCAAAGTAGCAACATCTCTAGTGTTGAAAGAGTTTTCTTTTACCCATGTAAGCATTTAGCAACTAAGACAAATGTACTCTATGTTTGTGTCTATATCATGCTACTTACGAAAGACTGGCTAATTAGGCAAGAACATGAAGATCACCTCATATGTCACAGTTCCACCATTCATTGCTGGCTGCTTGAGGGTTACATTGCAGATAGCTCCACTTGCTGAGAGAATACAAATTGTACGGGGTCCTTGCAATGAAAAGGCCATAATTTTAGAGGCTACGTCCTGCAAATCCAGAAAAATATAGCTGAGGACCAGAGTATCTCTATTTGGAACTATGGATTTCTGCTAACAACAAAGAGAAAGCAAATAGGTACTTAGTGCAAGCATTATTTGTGCAAAATTAAATGATTAGATTCTACATTGCATTGTCAAAAGGAAAAATTAGCAGAAATGAAGTCTAAAATTCTCCATTATGATTCGGACTTCATCAGAAAACAAATCTAGCAAAAACCGTTTGGCTAATCAGCTTTAAAGACTTGAATTATAGCATGATTATGTCAATAAGAAAATATTTTGTCTGGAGTCAGAGAAGCATTAGAAACCAGCATAGTGGCTTAGAATCCTCCAATATCAGAATGCTATTGACAAGTCTTATGAATGAGAAGTGTCCAATTTAGACTCTAATAAAAATTATCCATTACAAAACCCTACTATGCCATCCAGGAGCACCTAAACAAAGGCACTATACGAGCTCACAATTGTGTGGGCATGCACAAGAGAGAGTATAGCATCAGAACCTCATATATGCCATCTAATGGCACCTAAATGAAGATACCCAGCACTTATGGGTGCATCGGCACACACATAAGAGAGGAACTTACAATGGAAAAGAGGACCTCATTTATTGTAGTGCTGTTGGAAACGATATATAACAATTCTCCCAATAAAAAAGGAAAAAAAAACACTAAATTGACTTCATTGAAAATGATCTATAATGACTGCACGCTCCTATGATTAATCTTTATTATTGGCACATGATCCATCACTCTAAATTAATCCTTTTCCAGTTTGCATAGATGAGATGAAACACCTTATGATTGATGGATCATGTGCCAATAATAAAGATTAATCATAGGAGCGTGCGGTCATCATATATCATCTTCAATGAAGTTAATTTAGAGTTTTTCTTTTTTCTTCTCTTGGGAGAATTGTTATATATTATTTCCAACATGAGGTTCTCCTTTCCATGGAAAGAGCCTCTCTCATGTGTGTGCCGACGTGCTCATAAGATTCACTTGATCGATTATAGCCTATTGGCATCCCTATATAGACAAACAAAAAAGAGGACAGCTGGGCTACTTCCATCTACAAAGTATACCGGAACTTCGGGCTTCTCAATCAAGCTAATCACCTACATTCATCTAAAACTTCAAATCAAAAAACCAGGACGAACATCAAACTAAAGAAACACTCTTCGCCAAAGACACAGTAGTTAAGAAACTCCAGAACAATCAGCATTGCATCAGCACAAACAAGAGAAAGATTACTGCTTGTCGCGCTCATAACTGCACCACCATCAAGAACATCCAAAAACTACACACATCAGAACCCTAGTGCAGCTGAAATTCAGTCACCACATTCTTCTCTATTCAAAACAAAACAAAACAAAAAAATCCACATACCTCACCAGCGTCGACATGGATCACATGCGGAGTGAAACCAACTCCACCAGCTCCTGCCACCATAAAACAAAACTCAGATCAACATTCGTCAAGATCAAACCTTTACATTCAAAACCCAGAACATACACGAGAATGCTCAACCCAACCGACTCCCGCGATCCACCAAAAACTGCAAAAGAGAAAAGAATCACCTAAAGCATCCATTTGCTTCTTCCCCATCCCAGGTGGCCTCCCTCTGTGCTTCTTAGACTGCGGCTCGGACGAGCCCGTGAGGTTCCCATCACCTCCGCCGCCGCTGGTTCCTCCGCCACCGCCGCCGCCATGGTGGTGGTGATGATGATGATCCCCGCCGGAGGAGGAGTGCACCGAGGCGGGCCCGAGCCCTAGGGCAATGTTGCCCTCGGGAGTGTACTTCCTGGGCCTCCCACGCTTCTTCTTGGCCGGCTCGATGGAGAAACCGCCGGGCCTCAGCCCCGACTGCGACGATCCGTCGTAAATGCCGCCGGCATTACCGAGGGCATCCATCCCCCCCTCCTGCTGCGCCGCCTGCTGATGCTGCTGATGCTGCTGCTGCTGCTGCTGCTGCTGCTGGGGCGGCGGCGGGGGGTGCGGCCCGGAGGCCACCATGGAGTTGAAGGGGAAGCGGTGCTGCATCATGACCGCCGACGAATTGGGGTTGATCAGGTGTTGCGGCGGCTGCTGCTGCTGCTGCTGCTGCTGGGTCGGTGCCTGTTGGGGGCCGCCGGTGGGGTAGGAGCCGGTGGACCCCACGACCCCCACCATCCCGGGTGGCGGTGGCGCGTCCCTTGAGTCCATCAGGTGCTCCCGCTTCGAGAATTCCCCTCTTTGATCTGCGGAAAGTTGGCCCCTTTTTCAGTCTTCCGGTTTGGGGCGGGGGTGTTGCAGGAAGGTGGGTTTCTCGGGTGGCTAAAGGTGAGATTTTTATTGTTGGGAAGCGAAGAGAGGGAAATGGGCAGCGTGAATGCAGGTGGGTTTTTTGGTTTTCTGAACTCTCTCTCTCTCTAACCTTCTCTCTCTTTTTTAATCAAGCTTGAAAGTAGAGACCCTACTTCTACTTTCGATGAGAGAGATAGAGAAGGGAGGAGATTGGGGCGGTTTTATATAGTGGGGGAAGGGCAAGATGAATAGGTAGGGTTTTAAATACATTGCCAGTTTGGGGTGTCTTTGGTGTGGATTCTCTTGGGGGATTTGGCTTCTTAATCTTTTGGTCATTAGATCCATTTGGTGCTTCAATGTCCTATGTCTACAGCATAGACACAGGGGTGGTGCTGCCCAATATCTAAAAAGCCCAAACAGCCAAATCTACTATCTTGACCAAACTCATACGTGCTTGGCCGTGACCGATCGCAATTACCATTTCAATCTTATCCCTAAAAATTTGCACGCCTCTCTAATCCATCCACACATGCTGCCATTAGATTCATGTTTTTCCCCCCTCATCCGGCATGACTTATTAGGGAATTCTTGCATGCATCGAACCGGATCGTGAGTGGCCATTAATTTCGGTTTTTCTCCCCCGTTCAATGTGGCTCATTTGGAGAAAGAGAAATTTGCATGTGTGTGCCGAAACTCATATCGGGCTCCATAATTAAGGACTGTTCATTTTGATTTTTCCTGGTTCGACTTAGGTTCATTTTGGAAATACTTGCATAGCCGAATTTGTACATACACAATCATTAACAATCGGTAATTCCGGTTTTTCCCTCGTTTGACGGCACTTATTTTCGTAATAATTTTGTGTGCTTCAAACTTTATACATGCTTAATTGTCAAAAAGAATTCGCAATTTCAAATTTTCCCCATTCTTATATAGAAATATTTCGTACACATTGAACTCGTAAGTGCTTAATAAACAAAGAATACTTTATCCTAATTCAGATGTAGCTCAATAGTCATGGACTATCAATTTCAAATTTTCCTCATTCGACATGGCTTATATGGAAAAAATTGTACATGTCCAACTCGTGTGTGCTCAATCATTTACCAATTGTTAGTTTCGATTTTTCCTCGTTCGACCTAACTTTATTTGGAAAATGCTTTCTTCTTCTTCTTCTTTTGGTAAATGTAAGAATATATAAATAGCTATAAACCAATGTACATAAGATCGGCACCAAAAACTTTCACTCAAAGTGACAACAGATCAGAATGAGTGGAAGGGAGCCGATATAAAAAGAAAACTCCCTAAAAGAAGCGGGAGACCAAAACAAAGACAAAAACACAGGCTAACTTTATTTGGAAAATACTTTTGCATCCTCCGAACCTGCACATGCTCGATTGTTAAGTGAATCCTCAATTTCAATTTTCCCTCATTTGATATCGCTTATATGAAAAAAAAAAAAAACTCCAACCGCTAAGTGCTCAATGAATAAAAGATGAAATTTCAGTTTTCCCTTCTTCAACGTTGCTCATATGAAAAGTTTTTTTGGAACAAATTCTAAATTACATTCCTTACGAGTAGGAATTTCTTGAACTGTTTGGTCAATTACATATTAGGCATAACTCATCCAATGATTCGTTCCCACTAGACATATCAATTACGGAAATTTGATGTCATCGATTATAATACCATTTATGAAATTAAAAAAACTTTATCCTTATCACTCATCTATTAACCACTTTCATTTGGAGATCTTTCTTACTGAAGTAGATGGTCGCGATATTAACTTTTTTGGAAGATTTAATCCATCATTTCGAGAAATCGAAATAGTTACCTAAGAAATCTAAAAGGTCAATTGTTTTCTAGTTACGTATTATGCTCGGGTGGCAACGTCCCTTTTTTTTATGCCTAATTGCTAGATTGGATTATCCCAAAGGTCACAATGTAATAAATGCTGGTCAAACTGCTCGTTATAGAAAGAGTATCTAGAATGGACATTAATGAGAAAGATCTGATCTCTTCGGATATAACTAGGAAGAACATTAACAGATGGCCATATTTTCCTATGTGAAAGATATAAAAATATTATTTAAAAAAAAAAAATCGAAATGGTTACTTGTATTGCAGTTGCAGACTATGCTTGGGAGGCAATGTCCCATTTTGGCCCTAATTGCTAGTTTGGGTTCTTTTTGCAAAGATCACGATGTAATAATTGTTGTCAAACTGCTCATTATGAAAAAAAAAAAAAAAATCTAGAAGGAACATCAACTAGAAAGATGATGCCTCTTGGGATGCCAATAACCAGGATGAAGTAGTGCCTCGAGAGAGTATGAGAGGAGAAATAAGCGATTCCAGGGAACTTGAATGCCCGGACATTTCCTAGCGAGCATTGTTTCGAGCCCATGAGCCATAACTTTCTATCCCATCCCGATATGAAGTGGATACTTAAGACCTTTCATGCACTAATATCTATCAGTGAAAGACCACCCCAATATTATAAGTACTAAATTATCAAGAAAATATGAAAAACAATTTTCGAGTGGAAAATGATAAAATGTATGGCATTTATGCTTCATTTGTTTTATGGAAAAAGAGTGATTCGAATAATAACATTACAAAAACATTTTGCTTGTATCATTTATAAAAATAAAAGAACGAAAAGAATTTCCGCCATCCACAAAAAAAAAAATTATTTAAACATAAATTATTTTTAATAATGAAATATTTTTATTGATTAATTATTTCAAGCTATTCATTTTAGGAGAATGTTTTTCGGCTCTAAGTTGTCTTATTCAAATTTTTTAGCAATTTTTCTATTAATCTTTTGGAGATTCCTAGTTGCATCTCAAGTCCCTTCACATCTGCGTATATTTTAATCAGGGCAGGAAACTGGAGGAGGGGCCAGGCAGGTAAAAGTGAATCCAAAGCGCCGATCTTTGCCCTAACGCTTGCTTAAAGGCATCATAAGTCAAACTTGTCATGCCAAATTCAAACATAAAGGTGACAGCTTTTGGCCTCTCCCAAGTCACCCCTTTTTCAAGATTCTGGTTGCATCAAGTCGATGGGGGACCCAATGGTACCCCTTTTTCCCTCCTGTTTCGCAAGAACGAAATGTGGACCGTCCAAATCAACTAAGGCCCAGCGACCAAAGCTCCGTTCCCACAAGAACTGCCCCAGAACCGGCCAATTCAATCCGGTTCGGTCCGCTTCTTTTGCTCACCCCTGCTGCACACCGGATCGGCCCTTTTCACTCATCTGTTTCCGGGGACACCGAGATTCCACCATCGATTCACTCGTGCAAGAGACTATATGAAAAGATCAAGCACGTAGGAGAGAGGACGAGATGAAAGAACTGCAAGAACTTCAGGATACAATGTTACCGCACTAAAGCCTTACGCAAGTGAGTGGAAGACGAAACAATGACAAATAACACAACCGATTCTCGTCGCTTACATGAATAAATCAATGTACAATTCCAAGCTCCAGAAGTTAATAAGACCTGACCTACAAGCGCGATTCAAAACGTCCCTGTGACGAAAGATAAAGCCTTTACAACCACAAATTAACAACAGTAAACCATATTTGACAGGCTCATATTTGAAAAATGGAAAATTCCTCCGCAGGACAATTGAGCAGAAAGCAAGGCAAATCGTATTCTGCTGCTCAAGGATAACCAAGCTTTCCACTCTCGACGGCACTCCACTTGACAATTTCTCATAATTTCTGCTGCTACTCCAATGCTTATGAGCTCCGAGGCAGCAATACAAATGCTTAGCACCTAATCTCATAAGACCCTGCTTTTGTTATGTAACGGACCCATTCAACCGTGTTGTATCCACTCTTTTCCCACACCTGCAGTGAAGATGATGTTAGCAACCATCCTTGGTCACACTGAGAAAGGCACATCATACACATGGCAATAATACCTTCAGGAAGCGTACACGTAATCCAGATGCTGTAAACATAGGAACCTGCAAACAAGAATGATGAGATCGCTAGAGAACAGGGGGTGGATGAAAGACACGGCAGTGCATGTAAAAATACACCTAACTGAGCCATGAGATTGCAAGCTTTGAAACAAACTATATCTAGTTGACGACTTAATTTTCAACTATTGTTTATGCCGAGTCAGACTGCCATAATTACTGCAGGCAAACTAAAGTTGATGGGTGAATGGACAGAGACAAACAAGCCAAAGAATAAAAACAAACACTTTAAAATGCCAAGTTCTTATCAATGATTTTGGCCCCATTTCAAAACAAAAAGCAAAATAAGAGAGAGACATACAGGACCAGCAGGTGGGTAATTGTAATCCTCTAAAGGATTTATGGGAGGAAAAACTGCCTAAGGACACGGATTGCAACATGGAAGGATACTCGATAAAAGCACTGCTAGTGGATAAGGGAAGAAGCAATCGAGCTCAACCGAGCACGGGCAAAATCAGTGGTCCAGGATAAAAGCATCCCTGAAATGAGATGTGAAATTTGTCGAATAAACAACAAACCTTATATCCCTTATGGCAGAAAAAGTGTTCATAACTTCTTTCCTCACCAGTTAATTTGGTGAAGAAATGGCACCAAAGAGAATAAATATTACACTATACAAACTTTAAAAAAGTTTATCCACTTGTGTTATCAATCCTCCAGAAAGAAAATTACTAATCACGCATTAATCTTAAATATTCAGCTGAGGAAGAGAAACGGGCAGGAAGTCAATTTTAGAGAAGCTTAATTTTATAAAAAGGGAACCATATCCTTTAGATTCGATTGAATGCCACAAAATATCAGTAATTTTTTCACCTGGAACTCCATCTGAATTGGTGGCCTTGTCCAAGATTTCTTGTCTCCCATTGTTGATATTAACTCAACTTCTGCACTCATAGTTGGTTCCGTTTGTCCAGGGAACTTTCTTATCCTGAGGATTCACAAGACATGATAAGTATGAGTTTCTCAACCAAAGAAAAGAGAGAACCTTTTTGTCTGAATATAAGTCCAGGAAAGAATGACGGAACAAATTTTTTTTCAATGAACCCCATGTAATTATGTATAGTTTCCCTGGAAACTATCAACCATGCCAAAGAAAAATGATTTTCACCATGTGGCGAAACCAAGACGGCTGATATGGTACAGTAGTAACAAGGTTCAGAACCAACAATAACAAGTGTTTAATGTCCCACGCTCACTCTCAACAAAGCAGCAGTCTGTTAGATGTAACTCTCTCCCTGGAAATTCCAATTTCAAGTCCAACCATTCTAAAAACAATCCATTTTTGTACTCCAGTTACTCATGACATGATCAAACGATCAAAATGGGAGTCTATCATCCTATATTATGTGCTTTCGTAAAGCGGTGAGGGGCCTGGGAGAACAACAAGGTCCCATCATGGACTCAAAATGGAAGTAGGTAATTAGAGCTAGACCATATGCTGGAAAGGAGAAACCAAAACAAATTCCAAAACTATATAATCCACTAAGTTAACATACTCACTTCCAAACCAAGCAATCAATAGCAGCATTATACTTGCTCGTCCCGATGTCACCTGGAAACTGGTTTTTGCAGTTTGCTTTGGTACAGGAACTTTAATGACAACCCCGAGAGCAAACATTTTTGGGCCAAAAACACTCTTGACCTGGAGATTAAGACAGGTGAGAAACCAAAGGACCATAGACAAGGCATAATCACTTTGCTTTACTAATAATCATTACCAACCTTGACATTTACTTCCATTCTTGTCCGACCAAGTTCCTTTATCGTCGGCAACACTCGGAATGGAAGATTAACACCCTCCGTTATTCGATACCTACAGAATATAAGATGAATCAATTAAAAGCACGCATGATTACTAGCATTAAGGTACTTATACATAGAATAAATGGTAACAAACCCTAAAATAAGCAATTCTCTGTATTGTTCAGACAATAAACAGATGATGCAAAAGAGGAAATCACAAGCTTACTTCATCAGTTCAAATTCACCATCAGGAGGCACAAAGCTAACAGTTTTTTCTGAGTTAAACCTCGTCAAATTTACACATTGGTGGAATGTGACATCATCGAGCTCGATAGTTTTACCACTGCAAAAAACATTTGAGTGTCATAGAAGAGACATTGAAGAAACACAAATAATAAGTGAAAACTTAAAGGCCAAAATCTAAAGGGCGTAAAGTGAAAGACATTGAAGAAACACAATCCCTGAAGACAAAATGATTGGTCCAATGAGCTGGGAAAGAATTGATATTAGCAAGGTCGTGCGCAATGTGCATTTCAATGCTCAAGCAACTTGAACATCATCAAGCACAAGAAGCAAGAGTCTTTTGATTTGGAGGAACTAATGAGTGACAAACTACCTTTTAATCGGACGAGATTTAATCTGCGACTCTTTCTCAAGGCCAATTTTATCATTTAAACCCAACTTCAGATCAGGCATTCCAGAGAGAAAGCACTTCATAAGAATCTTCCCCGTCACATCACAACGCAGGACGCTTCCTGTATATACCAATTTGTGGTGAGCAACAAAAGAAATCAATATGGTACTTTAGATCCAAAATATTGGAAATACCTTTTGAAGACATAAGAAGATTCACACTTTCCACGATATCAAGAAAAACCTGTAGAAAAGAAGTTTGTGATC
This sequence comes from Eucalyptus grandis, assembly GCF_016545825.1. Classification (NCBI taxonomy): domain Eukaryota; kingdom Viridiplantae; phylum Streptophyta; class Magnoliopsida; order Myrtales; family Myrtaceae; genus Eucalyptus; species Eucalyptus grandis. Next base: position 2,855,226 of record NC_052616.1, read on the forward strand.
ACATAAAATGGCAATATCATGGATAAGAGCAAAGGGACAAACTCAAAGTCACCTCATTCTTCTTGTAAGCCAGCCCTTCCCTCCGCCAACCGACAGCACCAGTGACTTGTAAGGTAGCATTTGGCACAGGTTTATCTGAAGGCTGTTAAACTCACAGGAAATAGCACAATTAGATATCACCAAAGAAGAAGAAGAAAAAGAACCATGCAGAGAACACTTTTGAAAACCATGTCCGGATTAATTTAAGCAATAAGATGCCAACCTTGGAAGAAAATGGTGAGCGCACTCCTTCCTGAGTAATGTAAAGCTTCAGGATTTCAGGAGAAAGATTTTGGGGATAACCAAAGTCCATGATCTCTGAAATGAACGTTACAATGATGAATGTAAATAATCCATTCCTGTATTGGAGATTCTAGATGATATTCTGAACAGAACTATCTCAACGATTTCGCAGCTCTAGAGAATACATCTAGCTAGCAGGCACCCCAAGCACATGCATGTGAGCTCCAAATATTCTTCATAATTTGAGAATCAACTAAAACTAAACTATGTAGATTATACACATGCTTAAATATATTTACTAAGAATTCTGTAGTCATGCTTTCTCACTTTGCTTTTAAAGCAGTATTATCAACCATCCTACACCCAAACATCCCACCCTAAAAATCCATTATAGGTTGATGTCCTGCATTAAGTTAGCTTAACACTGCATTTAGTGCCCTCTCAAAACTCATCAAAGATTCTGTTTTAATAAGCAGAAAACTCGTGGTTGTTGCGTTGGCATGAAAGAGAGTCTACCATCTTACATACTGCATAATGACAATTGATCAACATGAACAGTAGTGGTATGCAGTAAAGTAGGCATATATCTAGAAACTTTACTCTCGCTTGCTCCACCAGTACAAAGACCAGAATCTTGTCTACCGCACAGGACCTTTTGCCTAGGATTATTTACCTCATCGCAACCAGAAACAAACAAATAATTAATTCATGCCTCTAACTTACCATCCAAAAGCTCATAAATGAGAACAAAATTATTACGAATAGCATCTTCATCAAAGGATCCTCCGAAATAAGATTTGAAAAGGGAAACGGCCTGGAAGAAAGAGAAATTCTATCAGGCATTCACAGCAATCTTTTCAATTAAAATATGATTGCACCACAACGACACTTGTCTAAGAAAAAGACACTTGCTGCTTTATCAATTACATCATTCATTCTACCCCTCTTATTATTCCACAATCATGTATATTTTCTGACGCCTGCAGCAGTTATTGTTCTGGTTCTGTGAAAGAAATTAAAATGCTTTGGTGGAAGAAAGTCCTAAGCAGTCTATTCACATCTCCTTTGAAACCACAGAAAATAGAAAAAGACCAAGTCAACAGCTAATGGGAGCACAAACTTCAGGTATCAAAATAAAAGTGGGTGTAACCTGTCCTGACAAAGACTTAGTGGCAATGGTGGTGGAATTTCACAATGAGACCAAACAAGTACCCTATGCACTAAACAGGAATTCAGAATTTGCCGACTTCAAATGAAGATGCCATACAGCAGAAGAAGCTTACCTCCACGACGAATTTAAAAGCACAAGCTACATTAGCGTTGCTGCTGACAACTATCACAATGTAGACATTGCTAATTCTCATGTAAAAGAACGAGCAACCACCAATCTGGCGCACGGGGCAGGTACCGAGCTCTTTTGTCTGCATGATGTGCATGCGGAAAGCATCCACCATATTTCCCCTAGAAGAAACTACCCATCAGAATAATAGGAGAGATCAAGAGAGATACGATAGAAGCAGTTCTAATGGGTGGGTTTTGCAGCGAACAACTAGAGGGCCTATTACTGAAAGTGTTATATTGAGTTCACTAAAGAAATGTGAAGGTTTACATGATGACAACCAATTAAACGGATAATAAATTGGCATGATGAATACGCGTGGGGAACCTCTCTATAAAATCAGCATTTACATTTGTAAACACACTACAATCGAAGGCCATAAAGCCGTCATGTTGCATGTACACTATACACAAAGATCACAACAAAACCTCCGGCAGCACCACCCCATACAATTTCACGGCGATCGCAATCCTCTTAGCAGTTTTAATACGGATCCAATGACAGCAAACGCACATCACTTCAAAGCAACACTACGCCAACGCGTCGCACCAAAATTTTCCACAACGCCATCCAATTCTCGCACCTTTGCTACCGTACCGAACACCTAACCCCGATTAGAAACAGGCCCTGTGGTGGATCACCTGGTAACCAGAACAATCTATATTTCTCAAGCTCTAGCAACAGAACTTCCGATAGGCAGCTCAAACTAACAGCAGCAACAACAACAACAACAACAGCAGACGAGTCATAACGATATCCCATCCGGAAACTTCAACTCCACTCAGCTCCCCGAACAAGGAATCCGCAGTTCGCTCATCGGAAGAAACCGACGTCGCACCGAAGCTCGCGAAACGAAGGAACGTGGGGGAACGATCGGCCTAGCCGACGGGATTCGGCGGGATCGGAGCCGCCGAATCCAGCTACGCGTAACATCGACCAGAGCAACGGATTGCGACTGTTTACCCGACATCGTCGCGGTAGAGGCGGTTGATGAGGACGTCGCCGCGGAGGTTCAGGAAGTAGATGGCGGAGGCAGCCACCGGCATCGTCGCCGATCCTACTCCTCCCGCTGCTCACCGGCGATCCAACCGATCGGAGGCCCCTTCTTCCCCCCCCGCCGGATTCGGAGATCTGGCAGGAACGATCTTCGGAGACGAGCGAACGATTTACTGCATTGAAATTTCAGCGACGAATGGAGGAGGAGGACGAGGGATTGAATTCGAGAGAGAGAGAGAGAGAGTGTGTGAGGGAATTGGGGGAAATGGCGAGCTGCGGTCAGCGAAATTGGGTCGCATTTCTTGAATCTGCCTCGCACGTGACACGAGGCCGCCGGCACGTGCTCTTCCTCCTGGCTTTCGAATACTTTCGTTTTTAGCAAATATAAATTATGTCGATGATGAAAATAATTTTATTGATTAATTATTTCAAACGATATAAACGATTATTTTTAGGAAAATATTTCCTAAAGTATTCATTTTTCTCGAATAGAAATGAAATAAAATTGCGAAATGCATAATCTTATTCAGAAAAATAGAAATCCAATTTGACTAAGAGAAATATACTTTTGTAAATCAATTTGATGCCATCTCCTAATGAAATTAACCTCAGAGAGAAAGTATTTGCGAAAATTTGTATGCAATATAACTAAATTAGAGAATTCGTGTGACCGATCGTCCTCATTGGGGGGAAGATAGATTCAAGATGTTCCTATAAGCATGCAAAATGCACTTCTATTTTCTATCCAAAAAAAGAATGTTAAATGGAAGTGGATAGAACATTAAAAGTGGATAGATTTATAAGATCTCTCTCACCGACATTTTTGTTTGGTCAAAATTGCTCCCTTGATGAAGTAATTTTTCATTGGAATTCGTTTTTCGACTTTAAATTAAAGGAAAATAGGGTTCTTTGCCAATTTCGGATAGAAAAATATCATGAGTGATCAGCAACCAACAACCTCATACAAAATAAGATTGTACAGATGTAAATTGTACTGGAATTTAATTAATAATGTGACTTTTAAAATATAGACCAAAGAAAGTTATCGGATGTAAACAAACAATATTAGAATGTAATTAACAACACAGCCTAAGAATGTAGAAGTACTAAGTCATAATTTAATCAATGACACAATACTTAGGATAAAGATACGGTCAAAATTTAATTAATGATGTGAATCTTGAAGCTACAACTAAGGAAAATAAAGTGTGATTCAAGAGAGAAGAAAGATGGTAGATTTATTTGATTTGTGCAGGACCTTGAAGAGTACGATGTGACTATTTTAAACCATTATAAATTAAAGTTCCAAACATAAGTTGCAAAGGGAGACTACAAATAGAGATTAATTACTTCAACATTGATAGTTTCTTTAAGTTTACTATCTCAATCGTCTCACCGGCCGACCTTGACCCCTATTATTTGGAGGTCATATCTAGTTGATTTGTTCCTCTAAATTAACGGTTGCATTCAATATAAGGACTCCACTTTTTGTTGATTCCTTCGAGTTGCTAATTCATCACCTTGTAAATTTTTTAGGTTGTTGATTCTTTAATTTGTCAATGATTCTATTCATAAATGACCAAATATTGTTCTCATCGAGTAAGTTTATCACTTGTCGATAATAACCAAAATTAGACTTTTTTTTGGTGAAAACAATCATATAACCAATTTGATAGCATAATAAAAAAGTGAAAATTGCCTAGGAGGTCTTAAACATATTGCCCTTTGTCAATTTTGTTTTAAATTTTTTAATTTCACCGATTGAATTTTTACCATTTTTATATTCTTCTAATTGAGTCCATATAGTCAATTTTAGACAGAGATCAAATGTCTAGTGCTAATGTTGAGAATCTTGTAGAATGGTAAATGTATTACATGGGTATAATTTAAGGTTTCTTATGTCACAACAAAATTAAGAGTAAATGTATCATAATTGACATAATTTGATATTTTTTTATGACTTTCTTTACTAAGAAAAAATGTGGGATTAAATTGAATAGTAAAAAAATGTGGGATTAAATTGAATCTAAGGCTCATTTGTTTTGAGAAAAATGTGACATTTCTGAAAAATATTTTCCAAAATAATAATTTTGCAGAAAAGCGACAATATTTTATGATGTTTGATTGAAACTTGAAAATGAATTAGAAATTATTCTATATTGTTTAGTATGAAAAATTTAATTTGATTTTTCTAAGGAAAATTACCAAAGTATTCAAGTTTTTTTTTTTACTTATTTTTTCTTTTTCTTTATTTCTCGACTTATCATTGATCGAACAATGGCTAGGGACTAGTCACGAGCGAGGAAGAGCTTGCTAGCCTTAGGCAATGCTCCAACTTCCTAGATTCAACGAGGTTAAGCTTACCAGGTGTAAGCAAGGTCCAAGGCCTTGCTAGATTGATGCTCGAGCTTATTGGATTCAAGTGAGTTGACTTGAGCCAACCTCGAGCTAGGCTCCACCTTGCCATATCCGGTCAAAAGTAAAATAAGGCTCATTGGCCTCAAGTGATTCTTGTATTTGGGTGAAAGAATGTGACGGGAAATGATTAAATGGAAATTATCATTTGATTTTTTATTTTTAATCAAAGAATAAGAAAAAAGAAAAAGAAATAAAAGAAAATAACATAAAATAAAAATAATTAGAAAAACGTGCAAGGGGAACATTCTTGATTTGGGTGAAAGAAAGAAGAGGGGAAATGATTAAAGAGGAAATTATTTTCTCTACTTTGATTGTTTATTTTTAGTGAATCAAACGTCGAAAAATTCAGAAAAATTTAGTCGAAAGTTTTATTTCGTGAAATGAAAGAAGCACAAGTACGACCAAAAAAAAAAAAAAAAAAAGAGAGAGAAGAAGATCTGCAGGTGAAAACTTTCATGCCATTATTTTATTCAATAACAAAAGCGAGAAAAAAGAAAAAAGAAAAAAAAAAAAAAAGAGAACAGAAAATAACAACAATCCATCGCCATCTCCACCTTCCTCCGCCAGAAACGAACAGAACTTTGCGAAATTCTCCGTATATTCTGCCCAGACCTCCCCAAGCTCGACCTCCATTGACGCTCCCGCAGCTCTCCCCCTCGCCGCCCCACTGACGCCGCCGCCGCCGCCGCCGCCGCCGTATCCGAGGCCGAGATTCGCGCGCGCAGCGGACTTGACGCAATGGGATTGTTACGGCGGATTGCGGGGTTCCTAGGTTTCGGGCGGGACGAGGTCAACAGGGACGACGAGGATCAGCGGCATCACCGGGGAGACGACGGAGAAGGGCGAGACGGTGACGGAGAAGGGGAGGATCCCACGAATCCGGCCGGCAGGGGGGCCCGGAGCTACCAGGAGACCGGCCCCCCCCGCAGAGGGTTCAGCGTCCCGGTCAAGGTCGCCGTCGACCGCCCGGGCCCCGTCCTCCTCCCCTGCGATTCCGGCGACGGCGGAGTTCAGGTCGTCTCTCGTTTTCTCTATCTGGGTCGGTTTCTCTTTCCTCGTTTGTGCGAGCTTCGGAAGTTTAGGCTCGATTGATACTGCCTTCTGCTGGTTATGGGGGTCTCTTTCACCTAAATTGCGGTGTTTCTCAGTGATTCCGAGCTAGGGCAGCGTGGCATTATCTTGTGCTCGTTCCCTGGCATCGATCGGGGCTCATTGGACTTGGATTTGTTCTGAAGCAAATGCAGATTTGCTATTGAAATTGACATGCATGCGGGATAACTGGCTCGGGATCTTAGTCTTTGAAAGATGGAAGTATCACACGTCTTCATAAGATGTTGGAACTCCATTTGACCGGGAGCTGATTAGCTTGTAGGAGCTTGCCAGGAGAATATCTGGATACCCGCAAATCCATAACTGAGCTTCTTTTGATTATGTAGAGTTGTGATGTGAATATTTTCTTGGGAGTTGTGGATAGAAAGGAGAGTGAGAGAGAAAGAACATTGCCATGGTGAAATGGCAGTGGATTGACAATGCTTAAATATGATTGAGCATGAACTTGAAGTTTCTTTTTCAGAACCTAGTTGATTAGAGTCATCATGGGGATGTTAATGGAGTCTGCTGTCCACTTGAGCGGCAAATTTTTCTGTCATTTTGCAATTCACAATGGATTTCCATTAGCTAGATTAGTTATGGGCACTACTATTAGATTGGTGTTGATGAAATGAGCTTGTGCTTCATCTGGCATATTTGTAGGTCTATTTTATTACGTTGTGAAATACAATCTAGCCAAAGATTGATTCCTTCATCCTCTGTTGTCAAGGATGCATTCATATTTCATTCATTGATTAGGAGCTGTTCAGTGATGTTGAAGTAATTTCGTGTCTTGTTTTCCTCTTGTATTGCCATGTCAAGATCTTTTAGGTTGCAGCATCTTGTCTAGGACGCTTGTGTGTAACTCTTTATCGATTAAGTGACACTCAAATCTAAATCACCTGCGGTTCCAAACTAAAGTTACTCAGAGTAACACCACACGAACACATGTCTGAACACTAGAGATGCTGTAAGATGCAAGCCTTCACTTAAGTTCGTATGGGGCCATTACCATGAAAAGGGCCCATGTCAAATTGTTTGATTATGACATCCACTGAATGGCTAGTTAGACCAGCCATTGGTTCAAAGGCATGTATAACAGTCATCTTGTGAGGGTTTGACTACAAGGATGGAAAATGAGACGTGATCTGGGATTAGTCTGAGATGGTACTGGTGCTATTGCAGGCTCACTGTCTAAAAGCTTAGAGTATCTGTTGGTTACATCAGCATCACACTTAAGAAAAACCAGTGTCCATATGAAGATGCAACATATGAGACAATCGTCCTAAGCCCCTTAAGCTATTGAAGTTGTCATATGTGAAAGCTAATTCCAGGAACTTGATTGTTGTGAATTATTTGCATCTGGTGCCTTGGCAAAGATGATCAAATTTTGGGGACATAACTAAATTTTCTGTGGTCCTATACCTTTGTTAGGATAACATAATGTCCTGAACTTGGCATTAAGATCCTGCCCTTTTTGGGTTTCTTATAATGTTTTATGGTTGGCTGCCCACTCCTGCACAAGAATCAATTAGTTGTTTTGGCTAGAAGCTGCAGCTTAGTTAACTAGCTTTACCTTTGGGATAGAGCTAAAGCCATATTACAAAGAAAGATATTCCTGCCGCTATGAATTGTGGGAATCTGTTGAATTCTGGAACTTTGACATTTCTTGTTGCAAGTTACTTTGAGATTGAGATTTTTTTTTGCTAGGAAAAGAATATGAGAGGGGGCTACTAGTGTTGCTGCCTCCTTTAGTCCTTTGGGCATTACTATAGGAATTCCACATCCAAGCTGTTGGATTAGAGAAATGTTGATGCTGGGAGAGATAGCAGGAAGGAAGAGTTCGTGATGGATGGACATATGTTCTTTAACTAATATCATGCAAGTCACGGATCAAAGGTTTCCGCAGATTTTCTGGAGATCATATGTCCATTATGATTGTGATGCTAGTTGTATCAAGTCATTTTCAATACTTTCCTATTCACGTGCTCCTGTATTCAAAAAGCCTTGACTGCATTAAATGATTTACTTCATCCACTAGCTATCAGCACAAACCTTTTGAGCTATGAAGGTAGATGAAAGCCTCTTGTTTCGTTTATGTTTTTAGCAATCATGACCTCTCTCTATCGACACCATTAAACCTTTGTGGTTTCTTAAATTCCCTAAAAGCGAACGGACGACATATATTGTTTGACCCCTTCGGTATGTCTTTTTTTGAATTATTGAAAAAGCCATCGGATTTTGTATCGAACCCTGATGAGTTGCAGTCTGAAGGGTCGGAGGAGAATTGCTAGTTCTGAACCCAACAGCCAATATTGGCAGACGGGTATCTTCTAGGATCTTTTAAGCTTCATTTTCTCACATGTGATGTCAATTTGTGCTCATGAACTAGCAGCTAAAGTTCTCTATAATGGCACGCCAAGTGTCTCAGGCCTCGTTGGATTTGTTCACGTTCCACTTCTGTGCAGTCGTTGTAGAGCAGCACCTTTTTCCCCCTCAGTCCTGGGAATTTTTACAGTCTACAAGATTTCTGTGGTCTAAATCTCTTGAGTTTGTTTTGTTTTTAGGGTCTCCTGTGGTGCGCAAAACGACTGAGGATCGATGAAGATGGGGATGTGGCCCATGAGTTTCTTGATGAGGTGTTGCCGGATGCTGCTGAGCCGGAGGAGAGGCCGCAGCCGAAGTTCGCTGCGCGGTACAGTACACGACCAGCTACGGTCAAGAATCAGGTAATTTCCCACGATGGCAAGGTCCAACACTGTGTGGAACACCATGGTAGACTAGAGTGGGTATGACCCTAACAAGCACCCGTGGAAGAATGCCCTACTCCACTTCTAGGAACTTTTATCCTCTCCTCTGGGAATCCTGCATGATTTTTTTTTGGCAATTCATTGCGAATTATTCTTGTAACTGTACTGATAGACAGAAACTTCATATTGCAGACATTACTGTATCCTTATTAAAAGGGATAGTGTATATTATAACTTTTAAACTTTCCCTTATGAAAATGTCATATCCTACTCTGATTTTGCTGCTGGATTCTTATGAAGCATCTGCCCTGTCATTGTTAAGAGCTGATTTTGACCGAGATCAAGGATTCTCGGATTCTTTAGCAGTTGAGAGTTGCTGGGTTGCTTTGCTTGTGTGCATCACCAAGATTGCAATTCACAGTAAACCATAAGAGCAAAACAGCTCTGCACAGCTCATTGTGTTCTAAATAAGTTCACTTTTAGCGAAAAGAACCCCCAAAACAAACCACAAGGAACTTAAAAAAAAAGTGCTAATGTCTAGGCCAAGCAAGTCTTGAAACACAAAACCCTTCTAGTTTCTACGGTTCACATGTACTTGTGCGTGTGTCCCGAGTGGGGCGGGTGCCCTCCTAAAGGGTAGGTTGGGACGGTGGTTCCGCTTATTGGATCTACAGTCCCGACAGGCCGGTGTCGGGTCTGGTGCCCCGGGGCTCCAACCACCGGCTGGGTTGTTGTGTGGTGAGCCGCCGGCCGTGGTGGACATGGCCTGGCAAGGTGGGATGCTTGGCAGCGAGCTTCTCAGCTGCGTGCGCCGCTTTGGCTTGGTGCAGCTCCATCTTGGCCTCGGCCTCCTTAGCCTTCCTTCGCTGGTGCGCCATCTCTTTCTCCTCCGGCGTCCTCGCCGTAGCTTTCTCCACCTGCAAATATCAAATCTCGGTTACTCACTCCTGTGGAGCGAGACTCCTTTGCCCTGCAATGAATGCAAAGTCGGTATAGGGGGTGTCTATGAGGACCTTTTCTTCAAGTTTGGCTTTGGCTATGTCGATGTGCTCTTTGGCAGAACTGGCCACGTTCTTGAGCTTCTCTCCTGCGGATTGCATTTTCTTGCACTCGGTCTGAGCTTTGCTTTCTCTGTTCTGGGTTTTGCAAATGCTGGGTGATGATGAATGGGAAAGGGAGAGCCTCGTTTAAGGTAGCAAAAGACCGAGGGAATGTCTGTGTGGTGGGTCCTCAATCCGCCGCCACGTAAGCCGCCACGTGCCCAACATGCAATATTAAACGTCGGATGCGTTGCCACGTTGGACCTCAGAAGAGGCAACTATAACCTCACATAAACCCGAAGCTTAATGAGGAGAAAAATATTCGATAAGCTGATCTTAGATACTTGATGGTCAATTAAATAATCGATACGAGTTTCGATTAATTTGCCTAAGTCTTTTTAAATAATCGGAAAAAGTTTCATGATAAAGATCGTGAAATTATTTTTTAGGAAGATGTCTTCTACTTTTCAGATTAGAGACTTTATTTTCCTAATTTTAAGTAGACATATTTTCTTTCATCATAAATAATTTTTCATTGACCAATGATTTTTAGTAAATTAAACTCGTGAAAGTCCAGAATACCAATTCACGACAATCTTTTCACGCAAACGAACAAAGTAAGCAAACTAATAAGTGAAAATAAACTAAGTCAAAGGCAATGAGTGACTAACTTTTGTCATGACGGAGTCAAGAGAACGCACGCTGATCAGCTCGCTCACACCAAGACACGGTCCGAGCGAAGAGGACCGAATTCTCTCTCGAAGCACCAGCGCTATCTCTTCTTCCACACCACCGTCCCACAGCACTCTGCAACGAAGAAGCTCCCCTCTCTCTCCGATGGACATTTCATTGACCTTCACTCCCTCCGCCTCGCTCAACCGCCACCGCCGCCCCTTTCCTCCCGGCGCCGGCGCCGGCACCCGCCGCCTCGCCTCCGCGGGATGCCGCCGCGCAACGACGTCAGGCGAGCTCCAGACGGCGGCCGGGCCCAACGGCCGGGGCGGGAGCTACCCGGCCTCCGTGCCCGTCCACAAGGTCACCGTCCACGATCGGCAGCGAGGCGTTGTTCACGAGTTCTCCGTCCCCGAGGTGAGAATTCCGTGCGGAGGCGATGATGTAGACGGATCATCGCTTCCTTTCCACGTCTGGCGGTTACGCCGTCACGATCTTGCACGGAGATAATGTGGAGCGAGCGCGTACGACTCGTATGTAGGTTTTCAATTGCGACGTCATCGACCGGACTGAGCTGCATAACTTCGACCGAGTTCGTCTGCGAGTTTATTTATGACATTGTATTCCGAGATGCTTATGGCTCACCGCAATAGAAAGAGATAGAAAAAAGAGAGTGGGAGGTGCCGTTGAAGCGCATTAGCTAGTGGCTTATCGTCATGGTGTTGGTTTTCCTTTGTCTAATGTCAGTGCATTTGAATTCGGACGCAGGATCAGTACATACTGCACACGGCCGAGGCTCAGAACGTCTCCCTTCCTTTCGCTTGCAGGCACGGTATTGGTTTTGCACTGTAATTTTCGAGAACATGTCGGTCTGCTGTGCTTAGATTGTGCATGGTACAGATTTTTGCTCTAAGTGTTCAAGGATAGGTGGGGGAGCAACCAGCATTTTACTTTAGTAACGCTCTATTTATTGTTTTCCCACAATTTCGTTATCGTGGTGTTAGCTTGGATCCTCATTAGTTTCACGGAATGTACTTAGCCGATGGACCAAATACGAGAAATTCGTCTTTTACTTTTTCATATTACAAATGTAAGAACCTCATTGAACAGAGAGAATGAAAGGTTTACTACGAATGCTTCCTTGATGAGGCAAGAAATGCATTGTCCATGCACCTACTATGTGTTATGCACCTTCAAGTTGCAACCTTTGCAAGAGCTGTCGGTTTGCTGTCACGAGAAAATCAGTTCTTGCAAAACACTTACCGCCAAAATATCCTTTAATGTCAGTGCTTTGAGATAAATGCAGTGGGCTCGATTGCTATGGACCACCCTGCTCATGCACTAGTCCTGCCTTTGGATCTCACCATCGTGTCATCACTGTTTTTGTAACCTGAAAGTGAATGATAAAGTGGCCCATTTTGCTTGCTTGAGGAGCTTTTGGATTTTATATCATCTCATGCAGTGGTTTTACTGTCCAAGTTACTACTGCTTGTGCTATCTTACTTGCAAAGCACATAAAACAAATTTGCTGAGAGCTACTGTGACAGGTTGTTGTACTAGCTGTGCTGTTCGAATAAAATCAGGACAACTCAGGCAGCCTGAAGCACTGGGGATTTCTGCTGAATTAAAGTCAAAGGTACCATACATTCCTATTCCACTTGGAACAAAATGATGACTGAATTTTGACAATCCTGCATTTATGCAACATTAAGCATATTTTAGACTCCCGAAACCACATAGCACAGGATGTCTATCTTGGTATTGGGAAGGGACACTTCTTGTTTGAACTATGTATTTCGCCTACTGCTTCCCTCGCTAGTTCATAGCAAGGACATTAACAGCTGGATCTTTTGATCCTGTGTAGTTAGATAGTGGAGAGACTCAGTTTAGGAAGGGGCGTGTTGTATTGACATCTGTAATGATACTGTTTAGGTGCCATGGGTGAGACTGGTGAAATTGACTATGCAGGTCCTCTGGTTAGTTTGCAGTTGTTCCAAACAATTCAGTTCCAATTCCGGAATTTGGTTTATCTAACTGACCAGGAGGCTTCTTCGGCAAAGTGAATTTTAGGGAATTCACATTTGTTTCTCATTAGACGTAAATTCATTGACTAGGAAGAAATTTACCTATCTGATGTGATCATCAAAAAGATCAATAATCTGAAGATAATGTATCCTTCTGCTCAGTTGATGCAAGTGCTAAAGCTAACTTTCTGCTAAGTCTGGAGATATTGTTGGATCTTGGGAGGAAATTTGGCTTGTTAAAATATGCAAACTAAATTCCCTAACAATTGGAAGTGTTTTTCGAAATCAGGTAGGTTTTATATTCTTAGTTCTCTGAATATCTACCTATCAGAAGCTCAAATTCAGCTAACAAACCTTGTAGATGAGGGAGATGCCATTGACTTGCCTATTCTGTAGTATGGCAGTCGTAACTTCTTGGATAATTTGTTCTTTCTTGGCAATCCAGGGGTATGCACTACTCTGTGTTGGCTATCCTTCCTCAGACCTTGAAGTGGAAACACAAGATGAAGATGAGGTAATGTGCTTAATGATCATCTAAATGAGGTCTCCGGTTATGAGCTTAGGATGTTCTGTAGAGTAACCCTTGCTGCTATGAGTGGAGTGTAATTTGTGCCCATGATTCGTGAGGGAAGCTGTACCTACTCATGCACCATGTTGGAACCAATTTACTTCATTTGACACGGTATATCTTTTTGGTTTAGTTTTTCCTCTTTTTGACAGTAAAAAGCATGCCATCACTTTTCCTCAAAGACTTGGTGCTTTGCTGGAGCATCATAGCTCAAGTATAGGTTGTGCTCTTGGTAGATCCTTTTGGTCTGGAAACATGTCTAATCTGTGAATGTGATGAGTTGGGGAGAGCATAGATTTTGCATTCTGCATGAAGTAAATCTGTCAAAAAGTTCGCTGTAGATGTTCTGTTCCTAATTTTTGAAACATCATTCATGTGACTTGCAGGTCTATTGGCTTCAATTTGGAAGATATTTTGCACGAGGACCAATTGTAAGATCTAGATACCTTGTTATCAATATAAAACTTTACATTTAAATTGAATGAGAAATGCAGAGATGTGGAGTAGCAGTTGATTTTATAAATCATCGTACACCAACTGCCTGATTTGGGATGTTCAATGGTCTGTTCCTGAAACATTGCTTGTTTTTTCTGTTTCTGTTGCTGCAGGATAGAGATGATTACGCTCTAGAGTTAGCTTTGGGTGATGAATAAGCCGACCAGATGTGCAATTAGAGACGATAGTTCGAGATGATTTCTCCTTTCCCGAGTCGGACTTTTCACTATGAAACATCGTTCTATAAATAACAGTTAATTCTCTCAATAGTAGCCTACTGTACCTACTCTTATTGTTGGCAAACGAGATGGTCTTCCATAGATGCAAAACGTACACTGCCAACTCAACGATCTGCCCATGCATTCCAGGATGAAGCCATCATTTGTAGTCTAGAATCTGTTAGCATCATCCTGGAGGTGGAGGTTGTTTAGTCCTAGCCTAGACTGAACTATCGAAAAACGAAGGGCAATCATAATGGAAACACGCATGCGCATGGGAAAGCGCACAACCTTATCCAAGCACGACCACCCTCGCTGCACGCTTATGCACTTATGCATGAGTATCCAAGCACTCACATACAAAGTTAATCAAAGAATTGGGATTTATCATGAAGGAAAATCACTGGAGGTTGTCCCATTCATCCAATTTCCTATAGCAATTTAATCGGTTCTCATAACCATTCCACTGAAACTTTGCCTCTTCATGGATAAGGCATTTGCAAGAAACGTTGTAAAGATCAGTCTGCTCTAAAGAAGAAGAAACTGTACAAGTAACATTAGGAGAGTGAAAAGAAGCAGCCCTTCACACATCAAACTCTTATATACTCGAGGAAAATACACATGAAGAGATAAGAAATTGACAGCCAAGGTGAATCAAATAAACTAATTTAACCAGGATTTTCCACCTGAGACACGGAACATGCTATTTCGTCTAGACTGCTTTCTTAGCAAAGTAAGTCACTAACTCACTCTTCGACTTCGTCAGTCGCAGCACCACGATTCCCATACACAATGGAGAAGTAAAATCCCAAGGTTCTCAGTGTAAGGCCAGGAAACCTGTGAGAACTGTTTGGTCGCAAATCGATCTGGACGAATGGCCATCTCATTGCTTCTGCCGCTTCGCACTCCTCCCATCCGTCTCCAATCACACAGAACTCGACATTGGGACCGCCGAAACGCTCCTTAATCCACTCGAAACATTGGACTTTCCCCACTTCCCATGAGCTGTACACTGGAAAAAAACACGGTGCATTTCAACTCACAATCCTGACCACAGCTATCTTAAAATCTACGAGACAATTCACAAAGTTTTTCATTACAATTTTGGAATTGTTACTGGTATATATGCGATCACAGGTCCAATAAGTTGATACATTGACATCAAGAGGACCAAGATCCATCACTTACCATCTTTGTGCTTTATCAAACCATCCAAGCGAAAGAGCAAGCATTTTGCAAGGCTGGGTATCAATGATCCTGAGGTCACTAGAATGTTTATGCAATGAGAATTACTCTTTTCGGCCTTTCCTTTGGCCGAGTCAGGACAAGCAATTGGATCCTCCTGCCCAGTGGAACATTGATCCAGGAAGGACCTGGCTGCAGTTAAAATAAGGATGTTACCTTCAAAATGATCATTTAAGACAACAAAGTAACAGTCGCAAGAAACCATACCCGAGGAGAGCCAACCGTCCGTGTACTCATCGGTCATTTGGTATAAGTGATCCCACTTTTCTGTTAAGTCTTGGTTAAAGATATTGCGCAGACCCTGAAATAATAAAGTTTGAATCCAAAAAATAGCTCTCTTATTAGTATGACAATTGAGCAGGATCTGTAAACTTCTAGCATTGGTAGTTAACAAGCTAAAAACCTATAGGACTTCATGAGGTAAAATTGTCCCACACAATGGCACAACTAAATTATCATGTATAGGATGCCTAACCACCAACTTGATTAAACAATCACTGTGTAGAGTGGTGTGACTAAGATCCGTCAATCGTCCAAAGCAGTTTGAGAGTCTACATCTAAATATAATGTTCTCCTGACATCCCTGTAGAGAAGCTATTGCATTAACACATAAGAGTGAACATGCATACATCTATTCACGCTTTGTATATGTCCAGGCTCAATAGGATTCTCTCAAATCTTATCATGTGACTCGGAGATTGGAGATTAAATGCTGGCCTGCCTATGTATAAAGAACTAAAAGCACCATAATTAGAATAAGCTTGCTTAAGCTACACCACACTCAAAGAAGCTCGATTTCATATCAGAACAAGCATAAGAAACAATGCAACCCAATGAGGATGGCTAAGGAACTAAGAAAATATTAGACAATACCTTTTCATACATATAGCCTGCGGCTCTGAGTCTGTATGCTAGTTTTCTTTTATTGGCATCATCTTTTGGAGGACCAAGTCCATCTTGATCAAAGTTGTAATCAGAAAGATCTTGCCCATCGTCGAATTTGCTCAAAGAATCAAGAAAGGGCTCATTAAAGTTCTCGATCTACACGACCGAGATCTGATGTAAGTTGAAAGGAGCAACCGTGCCCAAGAATTGATGCTGATATTCGCTAGAATTCAGTATAAGACATTTTTCCTAGCAGAACATGCGAAAAGAGAGGGGAAGCTCACTTGCTCATAGTGGAAATAATCATCGCACAGGTCGAGTATGAGCTTCTCCCACATCTTGCCAATTTCTTTACCCTTCTCTACATCCTTGGAACTGCCGTGCGCCTCCGCGTACGTCCCATTTAGCAAAGACTTGAGCAGTATAAGAGTCTCATCCATGTCCCAAACATATACACTCACTTTGTGATCCTCAATCTTCGCATCTGTATTCTTGGCCCTTTTGCTAGGAAACCCAGACGTGTCACCCATAAATTCTATCTGTTTCACCAATCAATTCGACAAACTCGAAATTGTGGGAGCCGAAGAGACCCTGTCAATTCAAAATACCAAACACCAACCCATAAAGACATGTCTGACATAAACATGGCAACTTCATAGTTCATAGGCAATCCTGAACAGCCGATTTTTTGCTGACCTATTGAGGATGAAACTTTGTCCGATCATAGGCAAAATACTCAAGAAAACAACCCCAGAAAAATCTGAAAAAGAAGAAGAAAAAAGTATCATCTTCACCTACCTCAACACAGAGCTCTCCATCATTAATAAGCAAAATAAAAAGAAAAAAAAACCCATCAAAGAACTGATCGATTGAAGTGCCAAAGTTCGAAACTTTTCGAGAAGCAGCAGAGAATAAGACGCATCCGCAAGACATTGCATCCGCCCACCAAATCGAAAAGGCTCAAGATGACACTAAAAAGAAGGCTGCCAATCTCTACCCGTTCGGGCCCGATGACCGAAATGCCGTGCCCACCTCAAATTACCTCCTTCGAGAGCTCCGGCGTGCGAAGTTCGGAGAGGCTTCTTCCAGGGTCTGAAGCAGCTGAACTCGAAGTGAATCGAAGGCGATCTGGTCTGGTCGTCAGTTCGATGTTGGCGAGAAAGAGATGGTCGAACGATATATAAAGGACAACACGTGGAATTATCAAGCCCGGCCCGAACGGCCGGCCCGACGGGCCGATCAGCTTTTGCCCAGAGCCCGCCCGTTCGGCCCGCTCTTCCTTCTTTAGAAACCTATATAAAGTCTCCCGACCCCTCACCGACTCAACTCCCTCCTCATCCTTTTCCCGCTCGCGCTCTGTTCAAACCGACTGCCATTCCAAGATCGAACCAGTCTCCATCGTCGCTCAGTCTCTCCAAGATCCTAACCAAACCCATTTCGCCATTTCATCTCTCTCTCGCGATCGTGCGAGCAAGATTCTGTCTTGGCAGCCGCGTCGACCGCACGCTCGATGGGTAAGAGCGCAAGGAACAAGCAGAAGTCCAAGAACCGGCGACCGCCGCAGCTGCAGAACCCGCAAACCAACCCCCGTAGTCAACCGGGTCGAGCGCCGGGATCCATCTCGGGGACCGGACCCAGCTCGACCCCTCGGAGGAGCGGCGGCGGGGATCGTGCCAGCCGGGACCTGAGCTCCGATGATAGCTGGCTCCTGGACCCGTCCCCGGCGATTGGCCCGACGCTCGAGCGTCCCTCGTTCGAAGATTTCGATAAGTTGTCGGAGGAGCAAGGTTTAGAGAATATACTGCGGAGAGCTTTGGAGAAAATGTACCTAGAAGCGTTGCATGGGCTTCTGGATATGGGGTATGATCAGGATACCGCGCTGAAGGCGATCCTCAGGAGCGGGCATTGTTATGGGGACGAGGACATACTGACGAATATAGTCAAGAACGCGCTCGCTTACTTGACTGGCGAATGCCCCAGCAGGAACCCGATTTTCGAGGCGAATGGGATCGTGTTCACGAGCTTGATGCCTATGGCGGAGCACTCGTTGCGTTGCATGGTTCATGTGCTGCAACAGATTCACCACAGTAGAAGGTTGGCGTTGTGGTCTCTCGTTTTAGGCAAACTCCATTTGGGTTCGGCAATTGCATTGCCTCCCCCTGATGGGAATCCCGACTCTGATAGTAGTAACAAGAACGGGGTCGATGATCATCTGCCCCCGTGCTGTAGGTTCAACCGTTGTATGGGGATTCAGTGGTTAGAAAATTCAGGGGTTTCCCTGAATAGGTCAGCTGTTGGCAACGAAGGGAATAGCCATCAGCCGAATGATGAACACAGTTTGCAAATATATATCGAGGTCGCAGATAGGTTTGGTTTGTCACCGGAAATGAAGTCAATGCTGAAAAAGAATGTAGCCAAGGTTGCTGCCGCTGCTCGGACAAACTCGATGCATATGTTGCCCCAGACCCTTATGCCCTCAAATGCTTCTTTGATGGGGGATGCCGCGGCGGTTTCGCAGCCTGAAGTCTGTGACGATTCTAGTGTTTTAAGGCAGAAAGAGTGGGTGAACTCTGTGATGGATACACTTCGCGGTGAACTTGGAGATTTAAATCTTGAGGGGAATTTGGGTGATTTGCCAGAAGATAGAAAGGATGCCATTATTCTGCACATGCAGAATAAAATCAAGGATCTCGAGAAACAAGTGAAGGAGAGAGAGGCGTGGGCTCGCCAGAAGGCGATCCAGGCGGAGAAAAGTGTTGACAGTGCTTTATTGGAACTCGAGACGTTGAGAAAGGAGATGGCGGAGAGTCGTCACATACTGAAGAAAGGTAAACCGACTCTTGATGTGAGCACCGTGATGAAACTCTCTGAGAAGCAAAGTGAATTGAAGAAGGTGACTGCCCAAGCGGAGGCTGGTCACGCAGCTATGATACAGGTTGAGAATGAGAAGGCTGAAATCAAGGCGGAATTGGAGGCTTTCAACCTAAGCGCATCGGAATCTGCAAACACCTATCTGGAGATTGCAAAGAGGGAAAAGAAGAACCTGAAGAAACTCTCGGGTTATGAGAAAGAGAAAGTCAAGCTTCAAGAGGAGATTGCAGAGGAGAGACAGAAGATCACTGACTTAAAGCAGCAGTTGGTTGGGATAGAGCAAGCCTCGAGGGAAGCTGAGGTCAGTTAAATTCATAGTCCATGCAATACCCAGTTTTTTGTGCCTCTTTACCTGTAATTATGTTTGTTTGTCGTCTGGTCAGATTTGATGCCTCTTGTCGGACTTGTCGAAGTTTAGCTTTCTATATACTTGAGTTTGTACAACAGGGAATTTCACTTCTATCTGGCAATTCATTGGCGACTTGACATACATTGATTTCAGTTCTGTGATGAGAGGACCTGCTTCTATATTTTAATGGGTCTGAGACTGGATGACTAGTGGAAGGAATAAGCAATCTGTAGATATCTGATGTTAGGAAGTTATGAGTTGGAACACCACAAGATAATACTGAATGTATAGGATTGGGTTTTTCGTTCCTTGTCAACAACCTATGAAGCATTCCTGTTGTTTTCTGATGAAGTAGATGGAAAAAGAGGGAACTGTTAATGTACTGATCATGAGATTGTGGTTAATGTATGTGCCTTGTAATTTAAGCTCATTTAGTCACTTACAGACTTAGGGTTATCAGACTGGCATAGGGGCCTTGATGTGACATCAGCGGTTCAAATCCCTGTACGCACAAAACAATGGCACAGGCAACTAAGAAGACGAGCTTTGAAGTTACCTATGAAGTGGTTAGCTGAGCTTAGCTTAAGTTCTTCTTTGAACATCAAAAAATTCTCCTGCAATTTACTTGGTGTATTTTCCTTTCTCTGGTTTCCATGAAGTGGGGAGAACTTTCTTCTCTTCCCAGCTTCAACCGTTTCTTTAGTCATCATATGGGTCATTGTGCTGTTCTAGCATTCCAAATCTACCTCGTCACCGTCAGAAATTTCTTAGCTGATTTTTGTTTCATTATCGCATTAAGTTGTCATGATTATTCTTAGGGGAAGCTGTGCTTAAGAAGTCTAGCCTTTTCAGCTTAATGTGAAACATCTTCAAGGGAACATAAAGAATATTCAATAGAGCTTTAATCCACCATTTCTTTTGATTACTTTAATGGCAGATAAAGCACATCTGGTTTCTGCCCATCCGATATCTTTTGCATCTGGAAATTAGCTAGAGATACTATAACATTGTTCTTGTCATTTTTTTCCTTTTAGAATTTCCGTGTTTGTGATCAACTTTCTATACATCATATTAAACTGCAGATAAAGTGGAGGCAGGCAGCAGATGCAAAAGAGCTTGCCAATGCACAGATTGAGGAAGAAAAGCGAGCACTGAAAGCAGCGGAGGCTGATGGTAAGAAAAGGCTAGAAGATCTGCGCTTAAGAATAGAGGTAGAGTTGAAGTCGTACAGGGACGAAGTCCTGAGATTGGAGCAAGAGCTTTCATCTCTAAAAATAGCAGCTGGAAACACCGAAGCAACAGCGGAGCTCGAACAGGATGGTAGAAAATGCATAATCTGCATCAAAAATGAAGTCTCTGTTATCTTCTTGCCATGTGCCCACGAGGTTGTGTGCGCTGACTGCTGTGACCAACATGGGTATAAGGATAGAGTCTCATGCCCTATGTGTCAAGTTCCAATTGAAGAGGCGGTTCGTGTCTTCAGAGGTAGCTAGCAATTAGTATTGCCTCTCTCTCCATCTCTCAACAATGTCAAGGTGCATATAGCTGTAAAGTGATATCAGGGTTACACGGTCTAGTTTACAAAGTGATGTTACAGATTCTTAGCGGGTGATTAAACCAAGTGGAATATCACCTTTGAACAAATTTTTGTTTTTCTAGCATTGTTCCTGCTGCAAATAGGAAGCAGCCTTCTCTAGGCCTGCGTCTTTTGATTGAAATGTGGGAGTTACTCTGCAATTTGTCAGAAAAATATTCAGAGAAGTTTTGGAAACAACCTTATCTCATCATAGCTTGTACCCTGAATGTTTTGATTGCTCAAGTGAAGTTTGGATGGTGAGAGAGAGAGAGAGAGAGAGAATACTTATTGCTAGCGAATGAACAAAGATCTGGATGATGCAGTAGCATTTTGCAAAAGTTTTGGGAGAAGAAATAACTTGACTAAGCGCACCATAGAACACCACCCACAAAGTACTCGGTCGATTATGGAGAGGTTTTAGGAATTCGCGCCTTTCTTTAGGGTCTCTATTGAGCCTTAAATGCTTCCAAAGCAGTGACTAGCTAAATCAGTTAGATTTAGTTTTGACAGCAGGTTTCACCACTGCACCTCTTTCATATGTCTACTCAATATAAGATGCAAGAGTTGTCTCCCTTCGTATTCTTGAAATCCCTTTCAATTTTACTATTTTGTGTTGTGAATAACCAACAGAAATGAAACGACGGACGGCGCCTGATTAAACGAATTCAGATGACTATTATCATTATGCCGTGGCAGTTATGCAAATTAGCCTAGCATGTCAAGAGCATATTATATTCTTTTAACAGTAGCTGAAGGAACGTCCTTTTTCGTCTCTCGGTTTTGCATCCATCTGTACTGTTTATCAATTTAGTAAACACCAGTATCCAACTTAAGCGGTTCTTTTCATGGTTCCGTCGAAGTTTCGTGATCCAACTATCGATAGGTTCAGACAATCTAATGGTTCTATGAGACACCACACTTCAAATTCCACATTCAAGTACGAGACAGCGGTCAATTCAATATTGCCAGAAAATGGAAGTTACTCCTTCCCACCATCTTGGTTTGCTCTTTTGTATTATACAGACCCACCATCTTTGTATGCTCTTTTGCCTTGTACAGAGTCAGGGTGCGAGCAGTTGCTATGTATACCTTCATCTAATTCATGTTCTTGCATCCAGCAGTTGAATCAAGCCTAAACCAGAATCTCACAGAATGAAGAATCCTAGCTACAAACCATTCACTTTCATGCTTTTTGTTCTTGTGGTGAATTACGTGCAATTCACGGAGGTCGAAGCGCATAGTTGCCGTGCAGCAGTCGAATCAGGGGGAGGAAACCGCCGCCCGGACAGTGCTACACGGGTGACGGCTCGGACTGCTGCATCGAAGGCAAAATGTACCCTGTCTATCGGTGTTCACCACCGGTGTCTGGTCACACTAGTGCCCACCTCACTCCTAATAGCTTTGAGAAGGGCAAAGATGGTGGCGGTCCATCGGAATGCGACAATAAGTACCATTCCGATGACTTACCAATCGTGGCACTATCCACAGGCTGGTTTGACAACATGAGCAGGTGTCATCACAACATAACCATTAATGGCAACGGGAGGAGCGCGGTGGCCATGGTGGTCGACGAATGTGACTCGACTATGGGATGTGATGCGGACCAGGACTATCAGCCTCCCTGCTATAACGACATTATCGATGCGTCTAGAGCCGTGTGGGAAGCCCTGGGCGTGCCTAAAGACAACTGGGGATGGATGGACATAACATGGTCCGATGCTTAAGGCTAGTTTTTCGTCTGGAGGAAATATTACGTCGATCTAGTTGTTGTCTTCTCGTCGTTCTTGGTTTTTTCTGCTGTTTCTGCCGTGTGTGTGTGGGCTTATGGCAGTGTGAATTATGTTTTTGTACCTTATGCAATGTAAATTAGAAAAATCAAGACAGTCTGCCCTGGGCATGACTCCAAAGGTCGGTCTCCTGTATTAATTTGTCTCATATTAGTTCTTGTTTCTATTTTGGTCCATGAATTGCCATAGATTATATCACGCGGACATATTTTTCTTTTCTAGAGAGAAGATGCTCTTGTATCCATTAAATAACAGGGGTTGATAAATTAAAATTTGTACAATCCCGAAGGAGGTGCGCTGCGCGCTCGAGAATCACCAGATCAAGTGGCCTCCAATTTTAGCTGTGTTGATCCATGTTGTGTCAATTTGTGTCAGTTTCGAGTTGATTGTCACCGGTCTAAGTCCTATTCGAATTTCCCTTGATTGAAATCTTCGTCGCAGCTTCATATTGAGTCCCATTGTCCCTTCATGCCTACAACACCAATGGTGTGTTTGTTTGTGTTTCTTTTTTCTGTTTATGAACACAAATCTTTTTCTTTTGTTCCCGGAAATAAAAAAAGAATAGAAATGCGTTTGTTTTTGTTCCAAATCTATTTTTTTGTTCCTGGGAACAAATTTATAACAGAAACAAGAAACAAGGAGAAACAAATTTTCTATTTCTTCTTTCTTTTCTTCTTCTTTTTTCTTTGGCCGGTCGCCGGCCTCGTCCATGACGGCGACCGGCTGTTGAGGGCCGGCAACCTTGCGCTGACCGGTGAGGCTCGGCCTTGGCCTCACCGATGGTTGGGCGAGCTCGGCCTCGCCTTGGCTAGGCGAGCTCGGTGAGGCCGAGCCTCGTCGTGGTTGGGCCCGGCCAAAAGGAAGAAAAAAAAAAAAAAGAAAGAAAGAAAAATACAATAAAAATATTAAAAAATTAAAAGAATACAAATTTACCAAATGTGTTTTTGTTCTTTTTTTATTGTAGGAACAAGTTTACCAAATGCGTTTTCTGTTCAGAAATTGTTCCAAGAACGGAAATAGTTTTTTTATTTCATTCCCTGAAATAATTTTTGAACAGAAACGTTATCAAACGCACCCCAATATTTTTCCCTTGTTGCCCAATAAATCCAGTGGTTGGGCTAGAGCCAGATTAAAAAAATTCTGTGAGGCCAATGCGAGTGCCACATGGCATCACCTGAGCTCCCTGTTCGTGGGCTACCAGTGCACGGGCGTGTCTGATTCTTGCATATGAAAACATCGCATTCAAAGATGAAGCGACTAGCTGTATTGAGAAGTCACAGACACCGTTGAAAAACGTATCCCGGCGTGTTTGATGTTAGGTTAACGATCCAAGAACTCTCCCTTTTTGCGTCTCTCCTTTTCTACCAAGCTACGGAAAACTTTTTCCGGATCCCTTTACATGAGCTCGGTTGCTGTGTTGCTCGTGAACTCCCCAAGGGTGTGCATCGTTGCAGCTGGGCAGTTCCAGTTGTCTCTGTCATTCACCGTCTCCAGCCTTCAATGCTGCTGCACTTTTTGTTGTCGGTCAAAGCTCAAACCCGTGGCTGAGGTTGCTTGCTTTTGCTGATGTCAACGACTGTAGAGGAGATTTTACCGACCATTGACTCACAAATTTCTTCTTCTTTTTCTTTGGGAGGAGATTACATTTCACCATACAAACTCATATACAGCAGAATTATCTTAGCTCAGGAAACAAGACTAGAAGCAAAAAAAGCAAATACCCCTCCAAGAAAATTTAGCACAGAGGAGTCAACAATATAATATTAAAGAATTTTACATGCATACTGATAAAAAGAATCTCCAATATCAAAGTTTAAGCTGAGGTCCTGTGTCCTTCAGGAGGTATATAGAAGTATTTGGCTTGCATATTATGAATGATCGAAGTAGTTCAATTGTTTGCAATAAGCTGCACATTCTTCTGTGACGCAACCTTGTTTTCGCTCATTAAGCATAACAAAAGGCCTAATCTTGCTTCTCTTTTCTTAAACACTTTTTCCTGACTTAACGGACCTTTTTTGCTGTAATGAAATCCTGCGCAGAAAAATGACCAAGTATGAAAGCAAGAGGAAAACGGGAAAAGAAGTTCTCCACGCTATAAATTGGATTTTGTTAAAGATTGTCACGACAACATTCGTTAAGAAAGGTTGAAATTATCAATACGCTGGTTTTTGACGTGAACAGTTAATGTTTTGAAAGGCGCATATATTATTGGTAAGAATGCTTAACTAGTTCCCGTGTTCCCATGCTCACAGTTGGGCAGTGTTTAATTCCCATTGAGTTCAATAGATTTTGGAACACTCTTGATTTTTTATGGCACGGTTTTTCCCCTAGTTCAACAAGCAACAAATATTTTCTACTTGCTTTTGACTTCTGGCCGAAATGAAAGCTACCGTCTTTAGAAGCCTGAAGAACTTTATTGGGAAGAGACACGTGAATTCCAGGTAGAGCATCAACATCTCTCTCCTCCCTCCCTCCCTCCCTCCCTCAACCTCTCAATAAATAAGTCTGACCTTGCTGAGAGGAAAAGGAGGAGTTTGCCACTAGAAGCCGAACCTTCTCAATATCAAACCAGAAGCCAATGTGGGGACTGACATCAATATAATGCCTACTTGTCCCACAAGCCTGATACTGAATCACACATAAACTTCCTGAGAGATCAGAGCCAATCTCAAATTTTGCCTTATTATGTCTATCTTTCTCAGAATAGCGCTAGCATCAATTGATCATACCTCCAGAAAATATTCTCTAAAGTTCATGCGGGCAAGGATATGGCAGCGGCAACAGACCAGGGCGCTTCAGATGTAGAGATCACTAATGAGCAGAGGTTTCCTGGAAAATCTGCTGAGAAAATCAAGAGGCTGCCAGGGAAAATCTGGGGAATGATGTGGAAAGTGGGAAAGGAAGATCCCAGGAGGGTCATCCATTCTTTGAAAGTCGGGTTGTCTTTGACATTGGTCTCGTTGTTGTATTTGATGAAGCCGTTGTATAAAGGGATTGGCCAAAATGCCATTTGGGCCGTGATGACCGTAGTCGTGGTGCTAGAATTCACTGCAGGTTGATATCCAGAAATTTCTAGTTACTTTGGATTCTTAATGAGATTGTTCTAGTCTAACAGATCATTTTATTTTCCTCATTGATAGGTGCAACTTTGTGCAAGGGACTTAATAGAGGATTGGGCACTCTTTTGGCAGGGTCCTTGGTATTTCTAATTGAGTATGTTACAACGAATTCTGGTCACATGCTTCGAGCCATTTTCATTGGAGCCACAGTTTTTCTGATTGGTAATTTTTATCTCTCGCTAGTGATTAAACAAACTGTGCTATCCACTTATGAACTCCTCTTCGAACATTCATGGTCATATTTTATTATCATGAGCCTGCTTATAACTTTTCTGCCTTTTGTTGCAATATTTACAGGAGCTATGGCTACCTACATGAGGTTCTTTCCGTACATAAAGAAGAACTACGACTATGGTGTCGTGATATTTCTCCTTACATTTAATTTGATCACATACTCGAGCTACGACATTCATAATGTGTTGAAGATAGCCCAGGAGCGCCTTTACACCATTGCCATTGGGTGCGCCATCTGCCTTTTCATGACTCTGATGATATTTCCTAACTGGTCGGGGGAAGAACTCCATAATTCTACAGTATCCAAGCTAGAAGGCCTGGCAAGATCCATCGAAGGTAACTGGAATGTGCTGATGTGGTGACAAAGTGTACTCTTCAGCATAACAAACCGAAGTTTAAACTTTACTCGTAATTATAAGAAGAGCGGTTGATCACTCTGATTGAGAAAATATCGTTTTGCAGCATGTGTTAACGAATATTTCAGTGAGGCGAAGTTGACAGAAGAGGTGAATGAACCATTGGAGGATCACATATACAAGGGTTACAAGGCCGTCTTGGACTCTAAGACTAGTGATGAAACTTTGGTAACATTTTCCATTTCCTTCAAGAAAACTAAATTGATCTTGGATTGACGTGAATAAGATGAGACTTCACTAGTCTCTGTGCCATGAATTTTCAGGCACTACATGCTAGTTGGGAACCAAGGCGTAAAAGACGCTGTTATATCTCCCCGTGGCGGCAATATGTTAAATTGGGAGCCATTTTGCGCCACTTTGGTTACACAGTCGTCGCACTACATGGATGTTTGAGAACAGAAATTCAGGTATCCTTTTTATGTGACATCCATCAACCAAGATGTCGAAATTAATATCATCATTATTGTCCATGAATATAGATAACCGGCGAGCAGCAGCGTCACTGACCAGTGGTGAGCGTG
This sequence comes from Eucalyptus grandis, assembly GCF_016545825.1. NCBI lineage: Eukaryota > Viridiplantae > Streptophyta > Magnoliopsida > Myrtales > Myrtaceae > Eucalyptus > Eucalyptus grandis. Next base: position 2,882,120 of record NC_052616.1, read on the forward strand.
CCATTTATAATCTGTCTTCAATTTTGTCACATTCATGAGGAAAGAACGAAGATTTATGTCCCTTGTTATTCTCTAAAATGGAACCGGCTTCAAGTTCCTTGTTATTTCTCGAAACTATGGTCCTGCTTGGGCAAATTGTATGTTGCGATTCTTGTAGGGCACACATTTTCATGGATCTAAGGCTATCGGGCGGAGGACTAATCTAAGTAGTCTTTTTATCTGTTGATTTCTAGACTCCACTTGCAGTCCGTGCACTCTTCAAGGACCCATGCATTAGACTTGCCAAGGAGGTGCAAAAGGTCCTGATGGAATTGGCTGATAGCGTGAGGTACCGTCGCCAGTGCTCGCCCGAGATACTGTCCGATCATCTTCACGAGGCCTTGCAAGACCTAAACACCGCGATCAAATCCCAACCTAGGCTCTTCCTAGGTTCGAATAATAATCAAACATCAAACATGCTTGCCGTGGCAGCTGCACAGGCCAGCCAAAAGAACCAAAAGGCCTCCAAAGTCTCGTTGCCCAGTGTAAAGACGGACAGCTCTGCCTTACTGGAGTGGAGGACCAAAAGGACTTCCGAGCAATCGAGGGAGAATGAGAGGAAAGTCCTGAGGCCACAGTTGAGCAAGATCGCCATCACAAGCTTGGAGTTCTCGGAGGCACTCCCCTTTGCAGCTTTCGCCGCCCTGCTGGTCGAGACGGTTGCAAGGCTCGACCTAGTGATCGAAGAAGTAGAGGAATTGGGACAGGTTGCATGCTTTAAAGAGTTTAGACCCGAAGATCAGATCTCCATCGCTTGCGAGCGCCCACCTGTGGGTGTTTGTCACAATAATTTGCCTTCCCATGGAGCAGAATAGGTTACAGGGTCACTGGGCAGTAGAGCCCTAGAAAATTACGTATTAGAGAGCTAGCCACGTTGATTTGGCTTGTCATCACACATCTTTGGGATTCATTTATTGGGATCATGTTCTTCATGCATTAGTGATATTTTTTTTTTGGTCGAAAAGAGCATTTCATTCATTCATTCATCAGTAGAAGTGTTACAAGCGACACTAAGAGAAGATTCTGAACATAAAATGTCCCACAGAGGTTGGGGGGCAAAGATTTCCACCCTTGAGGAAGGGTCTTTGTGTGATGTGCTTTCGCAATCCAATCGGCTGCTTGGTTGGACTCCCGCGGGATATGCGTAATACTCTTTAAAGGTAATTGATCCTGCTTGGTTGGATTAGTGATATTGAAAACCATTTCATTAGCACAGAGTGCCTAGAGGAACCAAATAACGTAACACTCCGCTATCCTTTAAGGAAAAAATGGAGCTAACACAACGGAGATTGAAGCTTCATCAGGCCTAACTGATGTATCTGCTCAACTCCAGTGAATCTCGATATGTCTTGAATGTAATTTACCCATTTTGAGGGAACCCGGTGTTCTTTCATTTTTTTTTTTCAGATATATCAATCACTCACAATCTACTATAAAACAAATTTTGTCGATACTATTACAGGATCACACTTGGGTACACCCAATTAGTCCTCGGCGAACATTGTCCTAGATTAATCTAATCATTGTTGATACTGACAATTAATCTAATCCATCGCAAATGGAGAGATGGGCACGCTTGAAGCGAGTGCTTGGATGGACCATCCAAGAGTCAGGCTCTGTTTGATTCAGTATTTGGAATGCTCATTTGGGCTCTAAAGTCCCTTGGCCAAATGCAAAGCTGTTTGGTTCGTTTTTTTAGCGCGACTTTGGCGAGATGCAATTGCATCTCCAAGTGTCTCTAAGGGCCTTTAGCCCAATGCAGCTCTTGAGGTCCTTTGGCAAGTTGCATCTTCGGAATGCAACTAAAAATAAAAATTGTTCATCTCTCCGGTGGAGAAACTAAATATGTCTAAATAAAAATAAAAATAAAAATAAATATATTTATATTTATATAAAAATAAATAAAATATAAAAATAAATATGTTTATATTTTTATATAAAAATAAATATGTTTATATTTTTATATAAAAATAAATATGTTTATATTTTTATATAAAAATAAATATGTTTATATTTTTATATAAAAATAAATATGTTTATATTTTTATATAAAAATAAATATGTTTATATTTTTATATAAAAATAAATATGTTTATATTTTTATATAAAAATAAATATGTTTATATTTTTATATAAAAATAAATATATTTATATAAAAAAAATAAATATGTTTATATTTTATATAAATATAAACATATATATTTTTCTATATTTTATGTTTATATATATTTTATATATTTTATATAGATATAAAAATATCCATTTTTTATAAAAATATATTTATGTTTAATAAATAAATATATATTTATAAATATAAACATATCTATTTTTTTCTCCAATTGTTTTTATATATTTATATAAACATATCTATTTTATATATATATTTTATGTTTATATTTTTATATTTTTTATATAAAAATATGTTTATATAAAAAATATAAACATATTTTTTATTCAGGCGATTCGGCCGCCGAATTCAGTGATGCAGTATAAATATATAAACATATATTTATGTTTATTTTTAAATAAAAAAATATAAACATATCTATTTTTATATTTTATGTTTAATAAATATATATTTATAAAAATATATAATATATATTTGGGTTAATACCTTAAAAAACCTCAAGCGGTACATCGTGACAAATTTACCCCAAACTATTTTTTTAACCACCAAAAACCCCAAACCGGTACATATGTGACAGATCTACCCTCCGTTAGCTTCCGTTCGATTTTTCCGTTAATTTCTTGATGTGGTTGCGCGTGGCAAGCCATGTGGAAATTCATAAGTTTAATACTATTAAAAATCTCAAACTGGTATATTTATGACAAATTTACTCCAAACTGGTATATTTATGACAAATTTACCCAAGCTGATATATTTACGACAAATTTACTTTAAATTAATTTTTTTGATCATAAAAAACCTAAATTGGTACACGTGCGGCACATCTACCATCTTTCAATTTTCCCAAATTTGACTGAGTTGTAATGTCCAATCAATTTTATTTTCCGGATTACTCTAATATTGCCTTCATATCATTAATACTTGATTTTTTTTTATTGGAATAATTATTAGAAAATTATTCAAAGGCTACCAAATGTGCACTTCATTTTTGTGCGGGAAGATGTCCATTAACTAAAAAATGGACAGATCGCTTGCGCACATATACAAACGAATCACACTCAAAGCACACCTGAAATTAGCGACAAACATAAGTGATTTTGGTTCCAGCATTTCAACGAGCATGTGATGTATGAGTCACTCATACCATTCACATGCAAGTTCTATGTTAAAATTTTGACACTTACGATTCAAGGTAGGAAAGACTACGTAATTAATAAGGACCAGGCAAAGTAAAAGTGATATGTAAGCGTACAAACAGATTGCAGACAAATAGTAAACCATGTGGGGTTGAGACATATAAACATAAAGCTAAGTTTGTCACAAACCAAAAACGAGTGAAGCAATCACAATATGTGCACTTCTTTTGTATATGTGCGCAAGCGATCTGTCCATCTTTTAATTAATGGGCATCCTCTCGGCACAATAATGAAGTGCACATTTGGTAGTCTTTGAATATTCTCTAATAATGATTCCAATAAAAAGAAAAAAAAATTAAGTATTAATGATATGGAGGCAATGTTAGAGTAATCCGGAAAATAAAATTGATTGTACATCACAACTCAGTCAAATTTGGGAAAATTGAAAGATGGTAAATGTGCCGCACGTGTACCAATTTAGGTTTTTTATGATCGGAAAAATTAATTAGAGTAAATTTGTTGTAAATATATCAGCTTGGGGTAAATTTGTTATAAATATACCAGTTTGGGGGTAAATTTGTCATAAATATACCAGTTTGGGGTTTTTAATGGTATTAAACTTATGAATTTTCACATGGCTTGCCACGTCAGTAACCACGTCAGCAAAATTAACGGAAAAATCAAACGGAAGCTAACGGATGGTAAATTTGTCACATATGTACCAGTTTGGAGTTTTTAGTGGTCAAAAAAATAGTTTGGGGTAAATTTGTCATAGGTGTACCGGTTTGGGGTTTTTTAGGGTATTAACCCTATATATTTATATAAAATATATATTTATGTATATTTTATATAGATATAACATATCCATTTTTTATATAAAAATATGTTTATATAACAGGCGATTCGGCCGCCGAATTCGGCGGTCCGGTGGCCGGACTTAAAAAAAAAAAAACATATTTTTGCTTTTTTAATTTAATAAAAGTTAATTACAAATGTAAATTTTACCAAACGGTATTTTGGCAAAAGTTGTTTCTCAATGCAAATTTTACCAAATGATATTTGCATTTCGGAAAACCCCATTCACCCAAAGGTATTTGCATTTTTGCAAATGCATTTCCCAAAAGTCGAACCAAACGGGCCCTCAATCATTTAGCAAAAGTATACTAGATATTTAAGTACAAAAACTTTTAAAAAGTACACTTAAATGACATTTTAAAAAAAAAATTAAACACTCAAGTGCCTACTCCAATGAAGGTAATTAAGAATCCGATGTGAAATTATTTTAAAAATAAATGTGGTTTACATGACTTGCTAAAATTGTCTACTTAACAATCAATATGCAAAACGATGTCGTTTTACCCTCAAAATTGATTTTTAATATAATATTAATCAAATTAAATTATAAACTAAATTAAAAAGGGGTGTAGCAAAGTAGTGAGGGCCGGCCGAAGGAAGAGGAGAAGAAAAAAAGGAAAAAAAGAAAAGAAAAGAGCAAAAAGGCAAAATGCACTTGATTTTAGAGTTATCTTTGGGAACAAAGAAGTAATTTTTTTAACTTTTTTATTCTATTCCAATCTACTCTTTGGAACAAAAAAAGTTACCAAATGAATTTCTATTTTTTTATTTTTTTTTGTTTCGAGGAATAAAAAAATATAATTAAACATTATTTGGCCGGTTATCAAATAGGGCCAAAGTGTACCTTTGGCAATTGGCTAGTCCTTCCATATATAGCTCATGTTACCCACGTTACACCCTCTTTATAAATTAGACATCTGGGAGATTTGATTTGGCATGATTGGCTCATGACTTCTGCTGATTCATGTATGGCTTAAAGTCTCTCCAAACCAAACCAAACGCGTCCTCGATTGGAAGAAATAAGGCAGTCTAAAGAAGACCGCAGGATTCACCCACCCCAGATGGATCTTTGCTGTTCCTTTTCCGGTCCTACAACCTCGGCCCAGCTTGACCTCCCCCAGAAACACCATTCCCATAATCAAGTTTCGAGAACATGAAGACTTGTCCAAACGTAGCCATCTGTCCCTCGGGATCAAGCAGTGGTACCCTGGGAATCTGCCCCAGGTGACACCGCTTCATACATTTAATATGCTCCACGATTGTTGATTGCCTGACCCATGTATTCCCATAAATAAACAGCTAAAAAGGTACTGGTTTGACACTGACTTCCGAATTTAAAACTAGGAAGACCGGTTTACAGGAAGAAACGTTACTAGTCTTCTTGAAAAGCTCGCCAATGTACGATCGGTCTGCTCTGTATATATTAAAAAGATGAAGGGCTATTTTGCATATTAAATTGACTGACGATGTGCGAATACGATGGGCCTTTTCCATTTCAGTGTCCTATATAAATGAAGGCAATAACAGCCGTTTAAAGAGAAATCAAATTCGTCTTCTCCCCAGCTGGGAAATTTTCACAGAACAAAAGTAGAAAAGAGCATTTGTGGATTAATCAGGGAGTTTTACATTGCAAATGGCGGGGAGTCATGAAAAATCAAATCTCAGAGTTTCTGCTGAGAAAGTGCTGAGATTTCCAGGTGAGGTGGGTGTTATGATGTGGGAGGTGGGCAAAGAAGATCCAAGAAGGGTGATCCACTCGATCAAAGTTGGTTTGGCTTTGTCATTGGCTTCAATGCTGTGTCTGTTGGAGTCACTGTCTCAAGGGATTGGCCAAAATGCAATCTGGGCTGTCATGACTGTTGTTGTTGTCCTTGAGTTCACTGCAGGTAACTTCAATCTTAGCAAAAACCAAAAAGGATACAAAGAAAGTAAGAAGGAAATGATCGTTGCTGATATGGGCATTCACAATTTTTGTGAACATGTGTATGGCTTTTGCGATTTAGTTTTCTTCCTTTTCATCGTGTTCTTTTACCTTTGTGCGATGAGAATATGTTATTTGCAGCTGAAACACCAAGATCGGAAAGATTTTTTACCATTGAATCACTTGACTTATTCTTCGTATGACAGGGGCCACACTACGTAAAGGGCTGAACAGGGGCGTTGGGACGCTGTTAGCGGGACTGTTCGCGCTCTTTGTTGAGTGTCTCACGGCAGATCGGCCTACACCCAGAGCAGTGGTCATGGCATGGACAGTTTTTGTCATTGGTGAGCGCTAAGTTTAAGGCGTATTACGAGTCATTGTTGAATGGCCTCAAACTAAATTATGCAGTTTGATAGATCCCAAGCTCCATCGTCACTTGTTAACATTTCAAATTAGACATTAGGCCAAAGGAATTGATACCAACTATAGATCATCTTTTGTTACTCAAGTATTTCATCAAGTCAATGTTCTTTTATTTTCCTGTTTCGAGCCAAAGTACGCCATACAATACAATGCTTCTCTCTTTTCTCACTCAGCGGCGGTGCCACATTGTAAATGTCACAGGAGCTGCAGTTACCTACATGAGGTTCCTTCCCACTATAAAGAAGAATTATGACTATGGGGTCATGATATTCATTTTGACCTTCAGTTTGATACTAGTGTCCAACTACCGTATTGATGATACAACGAGGATGGCGCGAGACCGCTTCTACACTATCGTAATCGGTTGTGGAATATGTCTTTTCTTGAGTCTGCTCATCTTTCCAACTTGGTCAGGTGATGACCTCCATAAATCCACAATAGCCAAGCTTGAAGGACTAGCACAATCTGTAGAAGGTATGATAAGCATCTTTTGATTTCAGCTCGTATTCTTGCGAAATGGTTCAACTCAACTGAAGTGGGTTCCTCACAGCCTGTGTTGGGGAGTACTTTGGTGATGCTCAGACAAAAGAAATCCAAGACGAATTGTTGAAGGATTCCATCGACGAAAACTGCATCAAAGTATTGGATTCCAAGTACACTGATGAAACTATGGTATTACTCACTTGGTTTCGTGACTGTCAATTTGAAATACGAAAAACCAATATTTGACTAGCCTCGTTGCAATTTTGCAGGCGTTAAATGCAAGTTGGGAGCCGAGATACCGATGGAAGTGTTACAAATCTCCTTGGCAGCAGTATGTGAAGTTCGGAGCTGCTCTACGCCGTTTTGGTTACACAGTTATGGCTTTACACGGTTGTTTGCACACCGAAATCAAGGTATTGAAAATCGATTCTTATTGGAGTTATCATCAATACGACCAATGTTTTCTTAAGTAGCTGTTGCTATGACATCCACAAGCGCAAGTCTGTGTCCTGTAGAGGCAACTGTCAATAGCCCAACAATTTAGACAATTTTTTAAAGAGTTAGGTAAATCATTGCTACTGACATTCATTTATACTACACGCAATACTGGCATATCAGATTAGAGTAGTTTCTCATGCGTAGATTACTCGACAGAAATTCTACCAAATATTTACCTTCCATAGATGCATCATTTTTGCCTTCAATAAAATCGGAGACTAAACTCATTGTCAGGCTATCTCTTCTCCGGAAATCCGTTGTGTATGTTCTTTTCTCTAACTAAAGCGCACTCCTAGACACCTATGATCATTTGCGCTGCCTTAAGGAAACATTCCCTAATTATTGGATTTAATTATGTTTCTTCTTTGGTACTATATTCATGAATGTAAATGTAATGTTGCTAGACTCCACCATCTGTACGTGCTCTCTTCAAGGACCAGTGCACCCGTTTAGCTGGAGAGGTATCAGAAGTGTTGGTGGAACTTGCTAACAGCATGAGGAATCGCCGCCATTTTTCTCCGGAAATTCTCTCCTGTCATCTCCATATAGCTTTGCAGGACCTCAACACCGCACTACAGTCCGAGCCGCTGATTCTCTCAGACTCGATGAACAGAAAGGACTCCGGATTCTCTCTTACGGCAAGCTTGGAAGCCAATTCTTCTCCTGTGCACGAATCAGCAACCGCAAGACCTCCTGAACAAGTGCATGGCATTCAGAAGGTGTTAAGGCCACAGAGGAGTAAACTTGTTATAGCTAGCCTCGAGTTCTCCGAGACGCTTCCTTTCGCTGCATTTGCTTCTTTGCTAGTAGAGGCCGTGGCTAGGCTTGATCATGTTATTGAGGAAGCTGAACAGCTGGGGAGGATGGCTCGGTTTAAGGAGTATAGAGCGGGTGACGATGTTGCTGTGACACTTGAAAGAACGAAATCGGACTTCGTAGAGAATCATTTCCCTCCATCGGAAGCAGAGTAGTGGGGATTTTACTTTTTGGGATGAGTGCCCTCTAAGGTTCTGGTGCTATTTTCTTCTTCTTGTAGCCCCTTTTAGGCATATTATCTTCTCAACAGGTCTCGTATAGACCAACTGATTTGAAAGGGCAGAACCTTATTCTTTTATTGATCAGATAGATTTGTTTTAGTTATAATGGTAGTATTAGAAACACGGTCCTTATTGAAATAAGAATACTACGAGTGCCATAACTTTCTACCGTTTTCACTTGAGTGCCACGACTTATTTATCATTTTTTTACCTTACCATTAAATGCCATAACTTCTAAAAATGTTCACTTGATTGCTATAACTTTCAATCGATCGTTTATGTGCAAAATTTTTATAAAAGATGTTCACCCAAGTGCCGGAAGTCCGACGTGGCATAGTATTTGTGGTGAACTTTTTAATAAATTTATGGAACTCAAGTGAGGGATTGAAAAGTTCACTGCATCAACTGATTGGTGATACTCTGCCAATATTGAGCTATGGTCGTACAAATATGAAGTCACTGGTGGTCCTGCTGTAACATTCATTTGAAGAAGAATGTAGCCCTTGGCAGATGAAGAGCACAGCTGAAAATCAGACGTCAATGCTTGCCTAGCAGCTGCACAGGCCAGCGAAAAGAACCAAGAGACCTCCAAAGTCTCATTGCTCTGTGTAAAAAGAGACACCTCCGCCTAATTGGAGTCAAGGACCTAAAGGGCTTCAGAGCAATCGAGGGAGAATGAGAGGAAGGTCTTGAGGCTGCAGCTGACCAAGATCGCCATCACAAGCTAGGAGTTCTTGAAGGCGGTCCCTTTCATGGCTTTTGCCACCCTACTAGTTGAGATGGTCGCTAGTAGGGGTGAGCATGGTCCGGGTTGGGCCAATCCACCTCCTAACCCAAGGACCAATCTGCATAGTGTTGGTTCTTAATTTTTGGGATCGAGGACCGATCCTATTGAGCTTGGGACCAAGGAGCGGACCGACCAGTTCCAGGGTCAACTCAGGACCAACTGATAATTTTTTATTTCATTTTTTGTACTCCTTAAAAAGGCGATTGAGGATTGGACTGACCCAATGGGTTCGATCCGGTTTCAAGGTCAACCTATGACTAACCAATAATTCTTTATTTCATTTTTTGTACTCCTTAAAAGAGCAACCGAGGACCGTATCGATCCAATGAGTTCGATGATGAGCAAGGTCAGCTAAGAAAGGCAAGCAGTGAGGGTCAAGTGGGGTGAGCGTTGAATAGAATGAGCATCGAATGTTGAGCCGGGAGCAAGCCAAGCGAGCATTGAGCGGCGAGCGGCACAAGTGACCCAAAGCGAGCGAGGTGAATGTTGAGTGGCGAGCGGAGAAGTTATTTTTTTCGATTTTAACAAATTGAAGACTAAGAAGACAAATAAGACAAAAAAGAACGAATACTAGAGGAGGATGCCATAAGATGCCTTTTTGGATGCCGTGAGAACTCCTCACAAAAACATTTTCCCATTTCGTAAATTATGACTATTAACGCCGTAAAATATATTAAAAACCTAAGTTATTAAAGAATAATGTAAAATTATTTGAACTCCTCATTAAAAAGCTGTTTAATGTTGTTGACACCGTTTATTTTAAGATTTTCTCTATATAAGAAATTATATATATATATTGGTCCGGGTTGGACAAACCCGCAACTTTTAGGACCAAAGACCGACATGCACAGTGCTGGTCTAAGAATTCTAGGACCAATGACCAACCTAGTTTCCTTGGAAATCGGACCAGGATCGGTAGGGTTGGGCCGGTCCAGGGTCGGTCCAGGGTCGACCTAGACCGATGCTCACTCCTAGTCGCTAGACTTGAACTAATGATCGAGGAAGTTGAGGAATTAGGATAGGTTGCATGCTTTAAAGAGTTTAGACCCGATCAGATCTCTATCACTTGTGAGTGCCTGACTGAGGATGTGTGTCACAATGATTTGCTTGGAGCAGAATAGGTAGATGATCAACCAAAACACCAGAATAGATTGAGCATAATACTACCTCTAACGATCATCATTAGGCGAACGTTTCAAGCACAGCACCAATATCTTGATATTTGTTTGACCTTTGCTCATGATTAGCATGACCTTTGCTCATAATCAGCACGTGCAAATTATCACCAGTCATGGATGAGAAAATATTGGGTACCTTAAAAGTACCACGTAATTTGTGCTCTAAACCATTCAAAGTGTGACACCCGTTCGTGCGTCAGTCCACATCGTCCCACTTCTCCATTTCAAACCAATGCGCAGAAGCCTCTCTCTCTGCTCTCTCGAGCATAAGCTTTGGCCCACCTCTGCAGATCGTCTCTCTCCTTTGACTAAGGAGAAAATCAAGTGCCATTTTGAAAAAAATTCGGACTGAGCGAGGGTTTCTTCTTCTTCTCTTTCTTCGCGCCTCTCTCACTCTACCCTCCCTCTCTCTCTTTGACGAACTCTCTCACTCTACCATCCCCTCTCTCTCTCCGACAAGAACCTTCCAGTCTCTCCGTGCCCTCCCTCTTTCCGACCGGTGAGCCACGCTAGCAACTGACGAACCATTGCATTGGACTAGCAAGGGGACGGCGAGACCTAGCTCCCTCCCTTTGCCCTCCCTCTTTTTGACCAGTGAACCACCGCACAGGATCAGCAAGAGGACCGCGACCTCCCTCTCTCTCTCTTTGCCCTTCCTCTTTCCGACCGACAAACCACTGCACGGGACCAGCGAGAGGACCACGAGCAATGATGAACCACTACACGGGACTAGCGAGAGGACCGCGACCTCCCTCTCTCTCCCTGCCCTCCCTCTTTCCAACTGGCGAACCACCACGAGCAAATCAAATATTTTTGTAGAGATCTCCCATCGTCGCCTTCATCTTCTTTTCCCCCCTTTTTTTTGTTTTGTTGTTTTTTTTCCCCTAGTGTTCTGATGGTGGATCTGGAGTTGCATATGGAGGACGACATGATGTCTCACATCAACCTCGACGGCTTCTTTGGCGACCTCCCTAAGGCCGACGACGTCATCAGCGCGTGTTTCTCGACAAACGCATCGTCGTCGTCTCCAGACTCAGGGCTCTCGTGATTCGACGAGATCGAGAACATCCTGATGAAGGATGACGAGGACAATAGAGTTGTCGGTGGTGGGATTAGGGCTGATTTGAGCCAAGAGTTCTGCGATAGGTTCCTCACTAACGTGCTGGTTGACTCCCCCGGAGATGGGTTTGCGGAGATAGCCGACGGGTTCGGCGACAAGGAGCCTGGATCGTCGGATGCCATACAAGCTAGACTACATAGCTCACCTTAGCAACAAAGACAAATGAGGAAGAAAGAAAGTGAGAGAACAAAATCCTTTGCAAAATGAGCAGTTTTTCTATGTGCTGAGACTGTTATTGCATCCACTTATGACTTAATAAAAATAGATAAATTACTATCACATTAAAACGGTTAATATCATAGAATACTATCCATGTTTTTTTGCAGCAATGTATACATTAGGTAAGGCTGGATAGACTCAAGCCGCACGCAGTAGACATCACACACCCTTTGGGGATCACTAACCTCGAACTTTACAGGCAATAGAGAAGGCGCTGAACCAAATCAACGTACCTCTTGAGCTTCTTAGAAGCAGGATCATAGGCTTCACCGCCACCATTAGCCCCATCAACCTTCGCAGCCTCGACCCAACCGTCATCCGACGATCCAAGCTTCTTGTCGCCGAACCCGTCGGCTATCTCCGCGGACTGATCTCTGGGGGAGTCAATGAGCACGTTAGTGAGGAACCTATCATAGAACTCCTGGCTCAAATTAGCCCTAATCCCGTCGCCGACAACTCCGCCGTCCTCATCATCCTTCATTAGGATGTTCTCGATCTCGTCGAATCACGAGAGCCCCGAGTCTAGAGACAACTATGACGCGTTCGTCAAGAAGCACATGCCGATGATGTCGCCGGCCTCAGGGAGGTCGCCGAAGAAGTCGTCGAGGTTGATGTGAGACATCACGTCGTCCTCCATATGCAACTTGAGATCCACCATAAGAACACTAGGGGAAAAAAACAACAAAACAAAAAAAAATGGGGAAAAAGAAGATGAAGGCGACGATGGGAGATCTCTACAAAAACATCTGATTTGCTCGTGGTGGTTCGCCGGTCGAAAAGAGGGAGGGCAGAGAGAGAGGGAGGTTGCGGTCCTCTTGCCAGTCTCGTGCAGTGGTTCATCGATTGCTCGCGGTCCTCTCGCCAGTCCATGCGATGGTTCGTCGGTCGGAAAGAGGGAGGGGAGAGAGAGAGAGAGAGAGAGAGAGAGAGAGAGAGAGGTCGTGGTCCTCTTACCGGTCCCTACGTTGGTTCGCTGGTTGGAAAAAAGGAGGGCAGAGGGAGGGAGCTAGGTCTCGCGGTCCCCTCGCCGGTCCTAGTGCGGTGGTTCGTCAGTTGCTGGCGATGGTTCGCCGATCAGAAAGAGGGAGGGCATGGAGAGACTATGAGGTATCATCCTGCTCGTCGGAGAGAGAGGGAGGATGGTAGAGTGAGAGAGTTCGTCGGAGAGAGAGAGGGAGGGTAGAGTGAGAGAGGCGTGAAGAAAGAGAAGAAGAAGAAACCCTTGCTTAGTCCGAAATTTTTTCAAAATGGCGCCTGATTTTCTCCTTAGTCAGAGGAGAGAGATGATCTGCAGAGGTGGGCCAGGGCTTATGCTCGAGAGAGCAGAGAGAGAGGTTTCCACATGTTGGTTTGAAATGGAGAAATGGGACGATGTGGACTGACGCACGGACATGTGTCACGCTCTGAATGGTTCAGAGCACAGATTGCGTGGCACTTTTAAGGTACCTAATATTTTCTCAATCATAGATAGTGTTTACAGACAAGTTGCAATAATATGACTTGTGATCTAATTTCTAGGAAAATTATTGACCAAATCAGCTACCAAAGACTTCATCACCAAAATTCCATTTTGATGGAGCCATTATCTAAAGGGATCGGCTGAAACTCCATTTGGGCTGTGATGATTGTGGTTGTGGTGCTAGAGTATCAATAATATTCCAATTCCTTCAAATTTGTCATGAGATTGTTTTAGCCTAATAGATCATACTATTTTTCTCATTGATAGGTACAACTTTGTGCAAGAGACTTAATGGAAGATTGGGCACTGTTTTGGCAGGGTCCTTGGCATTTCTAATTAAATATGTTACGACGAATTCTGGTAAGGTGCTTCAAGCCGTTTTCATTGGAGCTGCATTTTTTCTTATTGGTAATTTTGGTTGATAAAACAAACTATATTATCCACTTGAAGACTTCTCTCCAAACATTCATGGTCATATTTTCTCATCATGAGTCTGCTTACAACTTTTTTGCCTTTTGCCGCAATATTTAGAGGAGCTCCAACTATAGTTCTTTCCGTACATAAAGAAGAACTATGGTTACGGAGTCGTAATATTCCTCTTGACGTTTAATTTGATCACATACTCGAGCTATGGTGTTCAAAATGTGTTGAAGATAGCCCACGAGCACCTCTACACAATTGCCATTGGGTGCGCCATCTGCCTTTTCATGACTCTGATGATATTTCCTAATTAGTCAGGGGAAGATCTCCATAATTTTATGGTATCTAAGCTAGAAGGCCCGGCAAGATCCATTGAAGGTAAATGGAATAGGCTGATGTGGTGACAAACACATACTCTTCAGCATAAAAAAAACTGAAATTTACACTTAACTCATAACTATAAGAAGAGTAGTTGACCACTTTGACGGAGAAAATATTGTTTGTAGCATGTGTTAACGGATACTCAGCAAGGTGAAGTTAGCAGAATAGGTGAATGAATCATTGGAAGACCATATATACAAGGGTCATAAGGCCATCTTGGACTTTAAGACTAGTAATGAGACTCTCGTGACATTTTCCATTGCTCCTTTAAGAAAACCATATTGATCTTGGATTGACATAAATAAGATGAGACTTTACCCGTCTTTGTACAATGAACTTTTTAGGCACTACATGCTAGTTGAGAACCAAGGCGTAAAAGATATTATATGTCCTCGTGACAGTGATATGTTAAATTGGGAGTTATTCTATGCCACTTTGGTTACACAGTCATGTGCTACATGGATGTTTGAGTATAGAAATACATTTATCCTTTTAATGTCTCATTTATTAGCGAAGATGTCAAAATTAACATCATTATTGTCCACCGATAGACATGGTTGATCGGCGAGCAATGGGCATGCCAACATCGAGTGGCTGGCGATCATGCCACTATATAATCTGTCTTCAATTTCTCACATTCATGAGAAAAAAGCCGAGAATCTATGTTTTTTGTTATTCTCTAAAATGGAACCGGCTTCAAGTTCTTTGTTATTTCTCAAAACTATGGTGTTGTTTGTGCAAATTGTATGTTGCGATTTTTATAAGACACACATTTTCATGAATCTAAGGCCATTTGGCGGAGGACTAATTAAAGTAGTCTTTAATCTGTTGATTTCTAGACCTCGTGTGACAATATGATTTTTCCATTTCTGTTTTTGATTGAATGAGCCGGGCTTTTTATCGACGCGCTTATAATGCTATTATCTAAGCCGATCACTCATGAGATAAATAGTCTATTTGGGGAAGTCGTTAAGGAATTTTAATGCAACGGGCTTAAGAATTCAACCAGGTATCGATTGCTCGGCTGTGTTAGTCTGCAAGGGTTATTATGGCACAGTCGAAAATCTAGTAAAAATCGGAGATAGGCCGATTTGACCGAGGTGTGTGATTAAGTGTGGGTGATTCCACCTAATGACAAAATTCTCGTCGAACAGCACTAAACCGATTTTTCTGTCGTTTTGGTACCTTGTACTCATATTTGAAACTTTGAGATTTTCACGGTAATCGAGGGTCTCCAATGTGTTGAAGAGGTACATTGTGATTTGAGATAGATTGATCACGAGTCAATTGCACCAAAAATCCCTAAAAACTACCCGGTAGCTTAGGTCACGCTAAAATCGCGTCAGATCAAAATTAACCGCGAAATTTAATCTTATTTTAGAAATCAAGAGTTCTACCGTGTCACAATCAATTCTAGGAACATTGATGCACCCTCTCAAGGCCTTTTTACAAACTTGAAATTTTGGTGGGAAATTCAAATTGCAGCAAATTAAGTAAAAATTGGAAAAGCCATAATTTAAATGGATTTTTGGTCTTCAAATTGGAGATGAGAATTATAAGGATTTAATTGAGGCCTTATTTTTGTTACCTAAGGTTATTAAATGTCAAAGTGTAAAAGGGAAAAATCTAATGTAAAGACTATGAAATTCGGAGCTCTACATGCCAAAGCGGAATTCAACTTCATTTGAGGTGCATTTGGGGAAGATTGAGTCATTAAAGAGGGGTAGGCCCCTTGATAGTGAGATGGCCCAAAAATTCCATGGAAAATGGACAACTTGATGTGGAAACTAAGGGAGGGACCCTCCATGGTTTTTTTTTTCTCTCTTTTCCCCCTCCATCTGTGCGGTTTCCCTTCCCCCTTGCCTGCTCGATCGTCCCTCTCTCCCTCTCACTTTCCCTTCCTTTTTCCTTTCCCTTTTCTTCCACCAACTCTTTTGTCTTGGCCTTCTTCAAGTGTTTCGACTTCCCCTATTTCGGCTGAACCAATCGAACAGCAGCCAAAATTAGAGAGGGACTCTGTTTTGGTGTTGCTGGTTTCTAAACCAGCACAACCCTCCACCAAGCCGCCCTTCATGTTCCATTTCTTTTTTATTTGGCCTTTAATCTCTGCTCAATCACCTCCACTAGTAGTTTGGCAGCCCTCTAAAACCGACGTGACCCATGCATCTTTGTGCCGAAAGCTCAGCACCTCTGTCCACGGTTGCTGCAGCGTCTCCTTAGCTCATCCCTCTTCAATTTTAGCTCACCAACCTCACCGGAGACCACCACCCCTTCGCCGTTGTTGCTGCCCTATCGCTGAGACCTTAGTTGCGTCGGTTTAGCCCACCAATTGACCAAGCAGAACTGCCGTGCCGCTGTTTTGCCCTCACGATTTCCACATCGCCGCTACTCGGCCTGAACCGACCGAGAAGACTGCCTCTCAACCGTGAGCTGAGGGCCTTGTGGTCCTGTTCCGAGCCGATCGAACCCCCTCCGGAACCCCGGAGGCCAAAGCTTGGTTGTCGTCGCTCCGCCGCCGCCAGAAATCATTAGTTTTTAATTTAGGTGAGTTAATTTCCTAAGTGTTGATTAGGGGTTAATTACATTTATCAAGTGATGGATTAAGTTAAATATGATTAGCCAATAGCCTAGCTAGGTAAGTATTAGTTAGCTAAGTTAGTTGGGAGAGAACTAAATAGTTAGACTAGATAGTTAAGTTAGTTAGGCCATTTAGTTAGGAATTTAAATGTTCAATTAGCAAAGTAGCCTAGGAGGTTAGTGTAATAAATTAGTTTAGTTAGGTATTTAAATAGTTGATTCAAATGGTGATCGATTGTAGCTAGTAATTAAATTTGGTAAACGGTAATTAGTTAAATAATTAATTTAAATGATTTAATTATAATTTAATTAATTATTTAATATTTTTCGAAAATTATACCGGGATAGCCGGTGACCGGAATGTTGTGTTGATTGCAGTAGTATGCTTGATTTATGCAATTGACTATCGAATAGTGAAATTGAGTGATGATTATTAATTTTTGGGTATTTATCTCAAATGACGTAATTTCGGTAATTAATTCGAAAATACCAAGTACCGGATTTTGATACCGAAAACTAGTTTTAAATACTATATAAATCGTGGGACTTTAAGAGATAAGTTATCCATTTACACCCAATTATTTTACCATATATTTTAATATAAAGAAAATAGGCCATGGGCACTATTTTAGTTTAGGCATTTGAGTGTAAAGCACGGTATCTTGGGCTGAAATTAGGTGAATGCATGAATGATATGAGAATCTGTCACGAGCCTTTGGGAGTAGACGATGGACGACGTTCCTTCGAAAATGCCCTAAGTCAACGGATGCCGGTTGCAATGGATGCTGGGCCGACACTCTTAAACGGAATGCCGTCTAGATGTAGATGTTGCCGTGCTTGATGGTGCGAGACGATGCCCGGTTGTGCCGGAAGACTACTAACTGTTGAGTTGGTCGTGGCTAGTAGGTCGTAATCAATTGAGACATATGAATGATTGAAATTGAGTGATCTGATTAGGAGGCGGAATTGTGTGATGCAGTATGGGATGTACCATAACGATTTGGTCTGGTAATTGGGACCCGTGTGGTTGTGATGACATGTACACATACACATATACACATGTTGAAATGTTCCAATGATGTATGATTTCAATACAATTATATGTGAATTGAATAGTACTAACATTTAGGGAAATATTGGTGTTAAGTGGGTTTTGAGGAGATGTGATTAGAATGCACGTGGGTGTACTTTTCTCCTAATCGAGATTTAGGGAGTGAACTCATTGAGACATCTCACCCCGTTGTGGGCTAAATTTTTCAGATCCCTAAATGGAAGATTGTCAAGCAAGGTGCAGGGGTTCGCAAGAAGTGAAGTTTAGGTTTTTCTTTAGCCTCTGCCAGATGTTGACAGATCTTCCATCTAAGCTGGATAGTGGGTGATAGTTCGTCCTATGGTTATCGAAAAGTCTGACAGGGTCGTAGGGAGGGACTTTGATCCCATGGATGAGGAGCTCAGAGCGTAGATAGCCTAGAAGCTCTCCTTTTTGAAGTAGACCCATGTTACGTTAGACTTTTCTGTATATAAACACTGTTGTATCATAAGTGTGCTTGGTGAAAATATTATCCTACACTTCTATCCCATTTCTGTGTTATCTGGAGATTATTATTATGTTTCTGCATATGTGTTAAAATGAATGAGTCGGCAATAATTCCTAGGATGTTGCAAAATTTTTATAGACCACTGAGGGATGTGCATGCGCTCGAAGTTTGGGTCATGACACTCTGCTTGCAGTCCATGCACTTTTTAAGGACCCATTAGACTCACCAAGGAGGTACAAAAGATCCTAATGGAACTGGCTAATAGTGTGAGGCACTGTCGCCAATGCTCGCCCAAGATATTGTTTGATCATTTTCACGAGGCCTTGCAAGACCTAAACATCGCGATCAAATCCCAAACTAGGCTCTTCTTAGGTTCAAATGATAACCAAACATCGAACTTGCTCACCTTGGCAAGGTCCATTTGGGATCGGCCGAAACTCCATTTGGGCCATGATGATTGTGGTCATGGTGCTAGAGTTCACAACTGTTGATATTTAGAATTTTCCAGTTAATTCGGACTCGTAATGAGATTGTTTTAGCCTAATAAATCATTTTATTTTCCTCGTTGACAAGTGCAACCTTGTGCAAGAGACTTAATAGAGGATTGGGTACTCTTTTGGTAGATCCTTGGCACTTGTAATTGAGTATGTTACAATTAATTCTAGTAAGATGTTTTGAGTCGTTTTCATAGGAGCCGCAATTTTTCTCATGGGTAATTTTCGGTCCCTCGCTAGTGATTTTGTAAATTCTATCCCAAAATTCATGGTCAAATCATCGTGAGTCTGCTTACGACATTTTCTTTTTTTGCAATATTTATAGGAGCTACAACCATCAACATGAGGTTCTTTCCATACAAAAAGAAGAATTAGAACTATGAAGTTGTGATAGTCCTCTTGATGTTTAATATGATCATAGCATCGAGATATCGTGTATAAAATTTGTTGAAGACGTTGGGGAAATATCCCTATGAATTTTGATGATTTCAAAATTATCTTTGATATAATATCTATGATGATATGTGCAAATATTCGTGATAATATTTAAAAGAAGGACTCCGATGATATCCATTATTGCTATTAAGCACGTTGGAAGCCAACTAGAATGATGTAGACTTTGACAAGATATGGACAAATAAAATAGGAGTTTGACATCATTAGAATTTGGAGGAATCATGGTCGATCTTTTATCATCATGAAATTTGTGGTAGCTGATTTGCTCAGTAATATATATATATATATATATAGTGGTTTTATTGGAGGTCAAATAGAGAGTCATTTTCATATGGCATGTCCATTAACAGCTGATTGGTGATAATATGCACGTGCTGATTTTGAGCAATAATTGTGCAAATATTCTAACGTCGCTAGTACTTTGGGAACATTTGTCTTAACAAAGAATAGTCATTGGCAGTTGAAAAGCGCGGTATGAGAATCTAGCTCTCCCTAAGTTCAAATGATAATGCACAAGCTAGCCAGAGGAACAAAAGGCCTCCAAAGTCTCATTGCCCAATGTAAAGACGAACACTTCTACCTTAATAGAGTCAAGGACCAAAAGGGCTCAAAGCAATCAAGGGAGAATGAGAGGAAGGTCTTGACGTTGCAGTTGAGCACAATTGCCATGACAAGCCAAGAGTTCTCGGAGGCGCTCCCTTTCGCGACTTTCCTCGGCCTGCTAATTGAGACAGTTGCCAGGCTCAAACTAGTGATTGAGGTGTTAGAGAAAATTCATTTATTGTTTTGAAACTGATAAAACATTTCCAAAAGTCTAGTCTGAAGACTTGTAGACTTAAGTACTATAGTCTAAAGAACTCCAGACTCTACCGTTAAAGTTTGAAGACCGCTAGACTTTAATCTCAAAGTCTGCCTTTACTGATAGTTTTCAGACCGAAGAATGAAGACTTATTCAGATACAGGATTATCTTCAAGAATTCGATTCGTATGGTTTTGGAAGTCCTTATGGCTGGATATAGTACCTTATGATCAATTATCTTTATTGGAATCAATTCGGATGATCAAATCTTTTGAAAGGCAAAAATACTTAGAATGTTCTTCTTATAGAAACCAAGATCCTGATTATATAGGCGAGCATGATTGACGGGCTTTCATCTCGATCTTCAAACGACTCGAGATCTCCTTAATTGATTTTGTCCAACGGGTAGATTGGAAAAATTCATTTGGAAAGTGCCAACGGTCGTGAAGGCATGAAGGAGTATTTAAGGCGGACTCTCAAGTTGTTCGAGGGCGTGCATAAAAGAAAATTTTCAAAGTCTGAAGCTTCCCAGTTCTTTGCTATTTCATTTGTTGAGCTTAATTTGTACTCAAAAGAGAAAGCAAACACTTGTGAGACTTTGGAAGATTATAATAGAGTTTCTACACTGCAAAGTCAAGGACGTGAGATTATAAAATCTCTTTTGATTCATAGTGAATTCCAGCTAGTGGGCTATTAGTGCAGGAGTGTTGACGTAGGCTTGATCTAAGCCGAACCACTATATACCTTGTGTTTCTTTTCTCTTCTCTGAACTCTTTTATTCATTTGTAAATTTATTTAATTGTTGAACTTGCTCTAGTCCATTACTTTGTAGATTCCATATCGAAAGAAAAACTATTTATAAACGTTTCCGCAAAAATTTCTTTTAGAATACCTATTCACTCACCTTTAGATGTTCTTACTAGCCCTTTCACGAGGAAGTCTATGAATTGGGCTAGGTTGCGTGCTTTAAAGAGTTTAAACATGATGATCAAATCTCTTATCACTTGTGAGTGCCTGCCTATGGATGTCTGTCACAATGATTTGCCTTCCCATGGGGCTGAATAAATAGATGATCAATAAGCAGGAGAGAGACCATGGTTGATTTGGCTTGGTATCATATCCTTCCTAGGGTGAGATACATATATTGGGATCATGTTATTTATAGATTGGCGATATTGGAAACTGTTTCATTAGCAAAGAGTGCCCAGAGGAACCCAAATAACGTTACACTCCACTATCCTTTAGGGTAAAAATAAAATTCTGGACCTTACACCAATGGAGATTGAAGCTTCACGAGGCCTAACTGAAGTATCTGCTCAACATCAATTAATCTCGACATGTATTGAACATAATTTACCCATTTTGAGGAACCCAGCATGCTTTCACTTGGCAAAATTTTGAACACTCCTAACCCTGCCTTATTTTTTAGATTTATCAATCTCTAACAATCTGCAAAATAACAAAATTTGCGGATCCTATCATAGGGTCGGACTTGGGTGCACCTTGTTAGGTCCTAAGTGAACATGGTCTTAGATTAATTAAATCATGTCATGTTGATGCTGACGACTAATCTAATCATCGCAATTGTTGAGAGATGGGCCCGCCTAAAGTGAATGTTTGATTGACCTTCCAAGAGTTGGTCCTACCTTATAGCCCCTCTCACCAAGATCAGACCCTCTGTCAAATTTCAACGTTTAGGATATTTGATTCGGTATGATCTCGTCATGACTTTTGCATATTTATGGTTGCAATATGACTTTAGGTAGGTTGCATGTATATATAAATACATGCAATATACATAAAATCTTGAAAGATACGGATAATCAACAGAATTATCAAAATGTCTATATGAAGGGAAATTATCCTAGTGAAATCCCTAATTATCTCTAACATATAGACTTAAGTCCAAATGTAAATTTAGGACGATGTGTATACAGGAGAATATCAACAGTTTTGTCGTAATAGTTGTTAACTTATGATTAGTAGACATTAAAAATCATGAAGTAAATTTATGGAGATATTAGGGATATAATTTGATATTTTGTTATTTTTCAAAATGGTTGATTTTCTTGTTGGATTAGATTATTTCCTTCCTTATATTCATATTGTTTGAGCATAAATAACCTTCTTAAGGATAAATACAGATGTAGCCTTTATTGATTCTTTTGAATATTCTCAAATATATATAAATATATATATATATATTAAAAGCAATTTTGCATTTTGAATTGGTCAATGATGATTGAATATCTTGAGCCTTTTCCATTTCAGTGACAGGAAAGTACGGGACTCTAACCATCATCTATAAATGAGTGCAGCAACAAATGTTTAAAAAGGAACCAAGTTAGTCTTCTCACCTTTTCACAGAAAAATAGAAGAGAAGATTCGTGGATCAATTAGGAAGTTTATGATTACAAACGACTGGGAGTTTCAGTGAGAGTCATGAGACTTTTTTCGCTGAGAATGTTATGAGATTTTCAGGGAAAGTGGTGGGTGTTATGATGTGGGAGATGGGCAAAGAAGATCCAAGAAGAGTGATCCACTCCATCAAATGTGCTGTGTCACCATCTCAATCGATTGGCCGAATTGTCATCTGGGCTGTCTTGTTGTCCTCCTTGAACTCACTGCAGGTAACTTCAATCTCAGCCATGAACTTAGAAATGATCATTGCCGATATGGGCGTTCACTCTTTTTATGAACATGTGTAAGGCTTTTGCTGTTAAATTTTCTCACTTTGCATCGTGCTCTTTTACCTTCGTTGAGGAGAATGTGGCATAAGCAATTGAAACACCAAATACTGCCGCAACACCAATATCTTGATAATCAGCATAACCTTTGCTCATAATCAGCACGTGCAGATTATCATCGGTCAGTCAATGCTGTTTACGGACAAGCTGAATGAATATGACTTGCTATCTAATTTCCAAGGATATTACTGAGAAAATCAGCTGCCAAAGACTTCATCAGAATTTATAGGGATGTTTCTCCAATACCATTGCCTAATACTGAATCACACATAATTTCCAAGAGAATCAGAACCATTCTCACATATCCATCTTTTTAGCTTCAATTGATCATATACTCCAGACAATGTTCACTAAAGTTGGTGCAGGCAAAAGGATATGGCAATGGCAGCAGACTAAGCTGTGGAGAACACTATTAAGGAGTGGCTTCCTGGAAAATCTGCTGAGAAAATCAAGAGGCTTTTAGGGAAAATCTGGGGATTATGTGGAAAGTGGGTAAGGAAGATCCTAGGAGGATCATCCATTCTTTGAAAGTCGGGTCATCTTTGAGATTGGTTGTATTTGATGGAGCACTTGTCTAAAGAGATCGGACAAAAAGTCATTTGGGCCTCATGGTGCTAGATTTTCTGCAGGATGATATCTAGAATTTTCCAGCTACTCTGAGATTGTTTTAGCCTAACAGATCATTTTATTTTTGTCGGTGCAACTTTGTGCAAGGGTCTTAATAGAGGATACTCTTCTTGCTGGATCCTTGGCATTTCTAATTGGGCTGTCATTACTGTTCTTATTGTCCTTGAATTCACTGCAGGTTACTTCAATCTTAGCAAAGAACAAAGGAAATAAAAAGGAAATGACCATTGCCGATATGGGCATTCACTCTTTTTTATGAACATGTGTTCGGCTCTTGCTGTTTAATTTTCTTCTTTTTCATCGTGTCTTCTTACTTTCGTGTAAGGAGAAGGTGCTATAAGCAGCTGAACCGCCGAGATCAGAAAGATGAATACATCTAGGACAGATTGCGGAAATTAAATTCTAAGTAGTTATATAAGACACATCGAATCAGTCTTGACTTATTGTTCGTATGACAGGAGCAACACTACGTAAAGGGCTGAACAGGGGCATCGGGACGGTGTTAGCGGGACTGTCCCAGGTCATTGTCGAGCATCTTTGGGCACATCGGCCTATACCCAGAGCAGTGTTCATGGGATGGACAGTTTTTGTCATTGGTGAGTTCTAAGTATCAGTCATGTTAGTCGAAGTGCGTCAAACTATGCAATGCTTCTCTCTCTTTTCTCCCTCTGCAGGGGAAGTGCATTGTAAATGTCACAGGAGCTGCAGCTACCTGCATGAGGTTCGTTCCCCTTATAAAGAAACTACGATTACGGGGTCCTTTATTCATTGTGACCTTCAGTATGATACTCGTGTCCAACTACCATGTCGACAATGCAACCAAGATGATGCGAGATCGCTTTTACATGATCGCAATTGGTTGCGGAATATGTCTTTTCTTGAGTCTGCTCATCCTTCCAACCTGATCAGGTGATGACCTCTTAACTAAGCTTGAAGGACTATCCCAATCTGTAGAAGGTACGATATGCTTCTTTTGGTTTCGGCTTGCAGTCTTGTGAAATGGTTTAAAGTCAATTGAAGTGGGTTCCTCACAGCCTGTGTTGGGGAGTACTTTCACGATGCTCAGACAAAAGAAGTCCGAGACGAATTGTCGAAGGATTCCATCAATCAAAACTGCATCACAGTATTGGACCAAGTGCACTGATGAAACCATGGTAATGCTCACTTAGTTTCGTGACTCTTAACTTGGAGTACGAAAAGCTGATATTTGACTATTCTTGTTGCAATTTTGCAGGCATTATATGCAAGTTGGGAGCCAAGATACCGAGGGAACTGTAACAAATCTCCATGGCAACAATATGTGAATTTCGGAGTTGCTCTATGCCGTCTTGGTTCCACGGTTATGGCTTTGTATGAAAAATTGATTCCTCTTGGAGCTATCATCAATTCGAGAAATGTTTTCTGAAGTAGCTGTAGCCATGACTTTAACAAGCGCAGGTCTGTATCCTGTAGCGGCAACGGTCCATAGCCCAACAATTTAGATATTTTTTCGAGGAGTTGGGTAAATCAATGCTACAGATATTCATTTATACTTCATGCGATACTGGCATATCCAATCAGAGTAAAGAATTTTCACTTTCACATTAGATTCTCAAGTGTAGATTATTTGACAGAAATTTCTACCAAATTATTACGTATCATGGACATGTTGTTTTCAGAGACTACACTCAAATTGTTAATCTATCTCCTCTAGAACCTGTTGTATATCTCTTTTTCTCCAACTGGAGCACACTTCTAGACAGCTATGATCATTTTTGTCATTTAAAGAAACATTTCCTATTCATTGGGTCCGATCATGTTTCTTCCTCGATAATAAATTCATTTATGTAATGTAATCTTGCTAGACTCCACCATCTTTACGTGATCTCTTGAAGGACCAGTGTACCCGTTTAGCTGGAGAGGTATCAAAAGTGTTGGTGGAACTTGCTAATAGCAGGAAGAATCGCTGCCAATTTTCTCTGGAAATGATATCCAGTCATCTCCATCTAGCTTTGCAGGGCCTCAACACCGCACTACAGTCCCAACCACAGATTCTCTCAGACTCAATAAACAGAAAGGACTCCAGAATCTCTCTTGCGACAAGCTTTGAAGCCAATTCTTCTCCATTGCGTGAATCAAAAACCGCAAGACCTCCTGAACAAGTGCATGACATTCAGAAGGTGTCAAGGCCACAGAGGAGTAAACTTGTTATAGCTAACCTTGAGTTCTCCAAGCAGAGGCCGTGGCTAGGCTTGATCATGTTATCGAGGAAGCGGAAGAACTAGGGAGGATAGCTCGGTTCAAGGAGCATAAAGTGGGTGATGAAGTTGTTGTGACATCTGAAAGAAGAAAATCGGACTTCGTTGGGAATCATTTCCCTCCATCGGGAACAGAATAGTGCCCTCTGAGTTTTTGAGGCTATTTTCTTCTTATTGCAACACCTTTTAGGCATATTGTCGTCTCGACAGGGCTCTTATACACCAAATTATATACAGATTCACCACATTCTGAAATATTTTGAATGGTCAGAACTTTAATATATTATCGATTAGCCTGGTTTGTCTCTCTTATAATAATAGTATCAAAAACACTATTCTTATCCTCAACTAAAGTAAACTGCTTTTTAACTGACTAATCTGGTCTAGTGTCTCTCCTGTTTCTGACATGATGTTACGAATCCCGAGGACCATTTCCGACATACCAGATGAAGTATCATTCAGAAACATTAATAGTCCAAAGGATTACAGGCATCAAACCTAATCCTTCCACTCTCTTTATTGATTCTTCATCGCATTTTCCAAGTAGTGGAGCATTTTCTTAAAGTTGATTCTCAATAACTATTCATCGATTAGTTTAGCCTCTGAAAAGAGGAGGGGCCACACGGTTGGTAGGGGAAGGGGAATCTATGCATCAGACGTATATTTGGGAAAGAACTTGTAAAAGGAGCAATATAGAAATGCTAGCCGAAAGATGGACGGTAATATTTTTTATGTCCTCACTGGGCACTCTTTTAACTCTTTAAGGCGCAACTTCAGATTACTTATAATCTCTTTTGATACTGCAAATACAGAAACTCATTCTTCTAATTGATTATTTAGGACAATGACATGAGTTCTGCATAAAGTCAAAATTTGGTCCTGTTAAAGCGCCCCTGAAGAGAACGAATCTAGACCCGTTGGAGATAAATGAGACCAAAATCTTATCATATCTCTCTCTCTTTTACTGGGGTCAGAGGATATCATTCACTCAGGCACATCTTCCTGAAAGGAAAATTTCATGTCCCTTTAGGTAGAAACTCGTATTCAGATAATGTACCTAGGATCCTGTATTAAGATAGTTCAATCGTCAAAAGAACAAGAAAAGGAAATGGATAGACCTCAAATGCGGACAGAATGTTCCTCTGAAGACTATAACTGGCTTTACATCAACCTTTCAGGTAAAGGTCTTCCTTTTACTTTGTGAATGTACAGAAAACCATCACAAGAAAGTTACAAGGGTAACAAGGGGCTTCTAGTAATGGATGTGTTTGAATTGAATAACTCCGGACGATGGATTATTCTTGAAAGGCAATAGGTACTTTATCAGCTTCATTGTTCAATTCGGCAATTCTTTGTTACATAAACGTACACTAGCATTTAGTATTGTGTCACTCCTTTACGCCTCAAGAAATGAACAGTGAACTTCAAACATTAACAGTTACCATATGAGACTGAGAACTTCAAGTACAAAGTAAACCACAACCTCTGGTTTGATCTATAAAAGTGATTTCCACCAGCAGGCGTACTCTTATCTAAGCTTTAACCCCATAAAGTGGAAACTGAAATGACATTACAACGGAAAGTCGAAAAAGAACAACAGATAATAAAAATCTTCACTTGGAACATTTTTTGGAGTAACGAGGAAGGGCCTTTAGCTGCTCTAGCTTATCTCCCACTCCAAGAACCAACATAAAAAGGTGTTGTCCCGGATCAGATTCTTTTTTGTTTTAACAGGGTGGGCAAAGCTATGTGAACAGCTTTCAATCGACGGTCATGCTTAGGGGAGGACACCTTGTTGCAACCGTCGTTGCTGCGATTTATGGTTGAGTTAACCTGTCCAATCCTTCTCACTACCCTCCTCTTCTCAGAAAGGTTTTGGATAACCCAACGAGCCGGCATTATCATAACCTCCGTATGGTATGTCCCCATAATACTCCATGTAGTCCCCATGTCCCGAGTATGGCGACACACAGCTGAAGTGATTGAGCTCATCAGGAAGTTCGACTTCCCCTGCCAAATTTGAGTACGATGAGCTGGGAGAAATTTCTTTGTGATCACATGGCTGCCACGAATGCATGGGACTCGGAAATTCATGCTGTTGGTGTTGGAAGTTATGAGGAACCGTGTATTGTCCTTGTGAGTAGTCCTGCGAGAAGTAAAATGAGAAGGTGAAATGCAAAATATCAGTAACGTGTGGGAGTGGTCGACATGTATGCGGAAAGAGTTCAATGAATAAAGATCATTTTTTTTGCTCATATAGTAGTTTTAGTACCTTTGAAGAGTCAAGAATCATATCAGGGGAGACCCAACAGCTTGCAGGATTGGTCTCTGTCAAGTAGGGATTCAAATCTGCCATTTGTGTGACTTCATGTTGAGGCGGCATATGGCTAGGATAATGAATTTCATTACATAGGTAACTTCCTTGAGAATAAGTGCTGTTAGACATGCTTAAAGGGCTCACTGCAAACTTCCATTGTCTCACAATCTCCATAACTCGAACTGTTTCCAACCATTTTGCTTTTTGGTTCTCCATGGCAATCGCTTGTCTTCTGAGAAAGCTCGTTCCTTTTTACAATACGGCACAGTGCAAATGGCCCCTGAGATGAATATTAATCACATGGAATACCTCAGGCTCCATTCTGTAAGAAACTAAATAGACCTATTACTCTTCTTGCTTCTTGGATAGTGGATATGCATGTATATCTATTTTTCTATAGATTGTCAAACAAAAGCGGAGTTGATGACATCTGTAGTATTTGGTCTTGAGAAATATTACCCGAAAGTTTTGCGATCCTTGGGAAGAATCATCACAGAGGCGATATTCGTGCATTACCCAGTCGGTACGATCACCTAATGGGGCCCGTCCACGGTAGAAGACGAGGGTCTTTCTATAACCAGTGACAGAGGACTGACAGGCAACCCTCCGGTCTTTCCCTGTAGCCTTCCAATAGCCGGCTTTAGTGGCTCGATTTGTTCGAGAGCCATTCGGGTATTTTCTGTCCCGCGGACAGAAGAAGAACCACTCCATGTCTCGTTGAGGAAGGAATGATTTATCTGCAGTATGAAAACTCATCCCCATTAGATAGACTTCTTGATATGATAAAAAGAAATATGGAAAGATGCTCTGTCTAGGGCATTCTGTCGTATGTCACTGCACAGTTTATCAGAAGAAAGTTTGCAATCGTAGTGGAATTATTGTTTGGTTTGGTCCAAAAAGAGGCGCAAAGGAAGAGATGATTACAAAACGAATCACTTGGCACTTTTTGAAGCTAAAAAGTTTCAGTTCACATTCGGTACACTTAAAAGTAAGCTTCAGCCTCAGAACTTATCACAAACATTTGAGCTAATGATAGAGTTCACTGTGCTTGCATACAAGCATGTACCTGGAAGCTCCCAAGGGTCGAATTTGTACAAATCGACAACAGGAATCACTTCGAGTTCAAACTCTTGTCCCTCAATTTTTCTTTTCAGATAATATCCAACCAATTCTTCATCCGTGGGGTGGAACCGGAATCCCGGCGGCAGGGATGCACTAGCCATTATATCTCACACCAGAATCCACCTGATTTTTTTTTTATTTTTTGCAAACAAAGTGAAATACCAAAGAACACTGGAGAGGAAGAAAATGCGCAAGGTCAAGAGCCGAGGAGCTGTTTCAAAGACGAGACTCGGAAATATTCCGCTAAGTGCCTATGCTGTATCTATTGAAGATCTGGAAAATCCAAAAGTAGAAGCTTTTCCCGACAACGGATTTCCTGGCAAGAACCGAGTGCGACCTCCCCAGAATGCACCCGTTGGAGGTCAGAATCATTGTCTTGAAAAAAAGTTCTGGTATTTCTTATGATTAGGCCGTTACAACCCAACCAAACCCCCCAAGATCTTCCCAATTCCCAAATCAAGATCGAAACACGATGGATACCCGGAAGGCTCAAGCAGTTCCTAGCTTCAGTACTAAAGACGTGCCCGAAACCCGACACCCCGAAGTAGCTAGAACTTCCAGAACTGGAACCTATTGGTGCCTGCCAAGGCAACCATCCATGAATGTTTTGTGAGGGCAGAGAGAAGAAAGATTTGGTGACCCCAGAAGATCAAATTATTGAAAGAAGAGATCTTTTCTTGTGTGTGTGTGCAAGAAGAAGCACAGAGAGAGAGAGAGAGGGAGAGAGAGAAAAGAGGTGAAGAGTAAAAGCAGAGGAGTGTGGGATGGGGTTATATATAGGAGTTGGGATGTGTGGGAAGCCAACAGCGCCAGGACACGACCGAAAGGTTGAGATTGCTTGTCTGAAGCATCCCTGAAAATTCCAAAACGTGTGGACCCGCGATCCCGAACCAGTTCACACACATAACAGTTATTCCCGCCAACTTATGGACACTTTGACCTCGCTTGAAACGGTGTTTTGGGTCTTAATGGCACTGCACTGTCATGAAAATTCAAAGAAATAAAAGACAATGTACTAATAAGTCCCAATGTTGTTGGGATTTTTATTAGAACCAAGGCCTCTCATGCCAAAGAAGTTGCCAATATACCAAAAAGAAGAGGTCTAATTCCCTTTAAAAAAAAGAAAAAAAGAAAATAAACTTTAGGTCCAGTTTCAATTTTGCCCCAAACTCTTTTTTAGTCGAAATTATCTGTATCAGAACAAATTAGAAGTTCTTTATCAGAACTTGCATTTTCATCAACACCCTCATCTTGTAAGGAAAAATAGCAAACTTCTTATGTTAATAATATTGAAGAAATCAGTGGTTATGTTTGGATGTGCGAGCAAATTTGGAACAAGGGTGGAAGTTGGGGATTTATTATGAGACAAAAAAAAATGTAGAATTGGAATTGGACCTAAAGTTAAGGATTTTTTAAGAATATAGTCCAAAAGAAGAGGAAAATGTTATATACAGACATTGTGTCTGTGCATTGCAATGAGTCTAAGACTATATTTGTTATATGACACTAAATGTTTGTGGGGATCTCACTTTCTGCAAGAGATATAGTGTGCAGAAAATTAAAATGAAATAAATATTCACATCTATCAATTTCTACGCTAGAGTTCACATGAAGCTTTATTTAAAGTGGATTCAAAGTCCATCGGGTAAGTTCATCTTCCGACTGAAAGAAAAAATAGTCGTAAAATTGCAATATTTATTGAATCACAATATTAGCAAATGCAATATTTCGAGTCTGTAGAATAATATGAGTGAATAAAATATTGAAGTAGCTTTCCTTAATTTGTCGAAATCTTCATCTTCATGCCATCGGCGTGGTTTGGAAAAGGTCAAGTGATTTGTAAGATGGCTGGATAGAAAGTTAGAGGTGATTTTTTTAAGATATCTTCCAAATTCATATATTTCAGTTTCCTTTCTTTTGGAAATTCTTTGTAATCTTTATGGTAGCCATTTAATGTCTTAGCTATAATTATGCATTTAATCATAAGAGCCATCACTAATCATGCAATTTGTCATAATTATTGATGAAATATGGGAAGTTGTGTATGCATAAAAGATATATTTTTCCTCAATTAACACAATGTTTCATTTAAAATATTCAATTATTTGTAAAAAC
Source organism: Eucalyptus grandis (assembly GCF_016545825.1). Classification (NCBI taxonomy): domain Eukaryota; kingdom Viridiplantae; phylum Streptophyta; class Magnoliopsida; order Myrtales; family Myrtaceae; genus Eucalyptus; species Eucalyptus grandis. The sequence continues at coordinate 2,913,233 of NC_052616.1, forward strand.
GACGTATAATCTTTGTAACAATCCTCTAATAAATTTTATTTGCCAAATCTCAGCTGTTAACTTTTTTTTAATGATTATTAGACATCATTTGTTTGTGAAAATATTTTTTTATGTTGTGTATCCATATATTATTCAACTCTTTCAAAAGCATCTAAATTGCAAAATGATGAGAGTGATATGTGGTTATGCATTTAATCATAAGTGTCGCCATTAATAATGTTTTAAGAAATGATTGGATGACAATTTTTAATTTACTATGCAGTGTGTTTTAGACTATAAAAAATCAAATAATAAATAGTTATAAGTTAATGTGGGGTCCACTTTTTCAAAAATTCTTAGCTCGTAACAAACTGTTATTCTTATTGAAGTCTGAAGATTCGTGCTAGCAAAGTCCATATGTTTTTAATCATATTGATTCATGAAAAATGCACGATCTTGCAACATGACCTTTCACATGTACTACAAAGTTTACCTAATTGAAGGGCTCTTTTACTTTCTAAATAAAGATTGATCTATTTAATATTATATTCAAAGATTAGTTAAATATGAGATGGAGATCCATACACTGTTAAACTGTTTCATAATCTCATCATAGACCATTCTTTTAAAGCATTCATAAAGGTACTTCAAAATAGAATCTATATGTACATAAACTTTATCATTAAATTATTATTACCGGAATTGTTATAATTCTATTATTGTATATTGATTAAACGTTTATTACCAAAGATAGATTTATTAACAAAATATGCATAAAATTGACTAGAGATATATTAGTTTCTGTATTAGAATCAGTAGCAAAAAATTAGAGATTCATTATAATTAGAAATTTGTCTAAATTGACAATAAAAAAGACAAAGTACCTAATAAAGTTTGCACGCGAATGTGACATGTGACCCAACCTCATCAATATATGTTGCAGAGTCTTGTGAAAGCCGCTGGTTTCATTTGCATTGTAAATGGCCAAATGGAAACTGCAATTTGCTCAATCATCACATGCTTGTCATGGACTTCAGCCACCAAATTGTGAAACGAGTACAAAAATCTGACACTTCAGATGAATCAAGAATTACTTTTCTTAACAGACCATTTTTTATCAGATAAATATGAATTTAATACACTTGGGCTGCTAAATTTGATGGTATTCCACAAAATGGTGAGAAAGAAGGAAATGGAGAAAGACCCCACAGTTCCAATTGGACTCACCAGTGCAACGGAAAGTGCATGCAGTCTCAGCTTTGATTGAGCGTTTCTTTGATCTTGTCCTTGCAGTCTAAGCTCCTTCCACATCATCCTGAGTCAGACAAAACACTTTTATCCTCTCTCTCTCTCTCTCTCTCTCTCTCTCTCGTCTCATTAAAGTGATGGTGTCATCCCTAATCTAATCCAGAGTTCAGAGTGGGAAAAAAAGGAGTCCTAAAAGTGCGAACTTGCAGTATTTTGTACCTTTTGGAATGACTAAAGACGCCTTATTAGTGGTGCAAGCTCAAAGCCCTTTTGTGGATTCACACGGAGAGAAGTTGGTAGACTTCCTAAAATTCCCCATTTTATAAGTGGGTCCCTCTGAAAGCAATTGATTCTTATCAAATAACCTTACAGATGGTTAATGGACCATGACAGAACCCTAGGGATTTTTCTAACACAACAACAGGAAAGGGTGGTAAGAAAGATTATTCTCCCACTTATCTATCTTTAGGTTAGACTTACAATATTGCAAGATGTGTATGGATTGGTCATGGTGGCACTTAATGCATGTTGTTTTTGTCCTTTGGACAGGGACTAGCCTTGGATTGAATTTTAAAGATATATTTGATTGGAGAAACTATAGATAAGTGGTGGGACTTTAATATTTTCACACTACTATAAAGCACCCACAACCTTCCCCTGGGCCTTTTATAGGTTGATGGTTGGAACTCATATCTCTCTCTCTCTCTCTCTCTCTCTCTCTCTCTCTCTCTCTCTCTCACAGTGGGTATATTAAATTGTTTATTATTCTAATGAAGAAAATATTGGGCCAAACAAATAAAGTTGAGCCATAAATCTAGACCTATCTTTTTGCATTATAGGACAGCAGAAAGGGGTAAAGAATTATCGGAAAACTTGCTTTAGACTTTGAGTGTTGGGTTAGACTTATATGTCTATTCTCTCTACAATTAGCAGAGGAGTGATCTCAGCTGATTAAATACTATTCCTATTGCTTTTTCTTGTTCATACCAGAGCAAAAGAATAGGGAGACAGAGATCGTGTGTAAGACCCTGATGCTATATGTAGAAGTAGTGTTTTGTCTCTTGCCCGTATAATGGATAGAATCTAACATTAACATCGTTTACAATCACTTACGTGCAATCCAATGATTCTGGTCAAAAACAGCAAGTAAATCTCTCTAATTAAGCTTTTGTCTTCAAATCATGTCCAGATTACTCTTCTTCAAATCATGTCCATATTGCCTGTTTTGACGCACTAGAAGAAAAATTGATCAACCAATGCTGACTAAAATGGCAATGGAGTATTTCGCAGCTTTTCTTGATTATGGCAATTATTGCTCTTCTTTTACTGTTTTTCCTCATCTGATTTGAGGTTTATTTTCTCTTAAAGTTAGCTAAGTACAAAGAACAGTTCATGCATTTAACATTTGAAAAATGTGTTGTTTTTTTTAAACTAGATTTATTGCAGGATTACAATCAAAGGGCCTTTTGAAAAAGTGCGGAAGGGGAGGATGTAAAACAAGACAAGTGTCATTAAGAATCGGAGTCATAATCCCAAGTGATGAGGTAGCTTACAAAATGACTTAGAAAGCTTAAAGACCAGATTAAAGTGTGAAACTAGTTAGTAAACGAGCCTAGACTTCTTTAGATATATCAAGCCAATCACATTTTAAGACCTGATCAATCTTTATTGGACTCTACTTAAAACAAACGTGGACTATCTAGAATATTTTAAATTGTGACGATGACTTCTTACGTCTGTCATGTTGGCAATTATACGAGCTTATGCTACACATTACTTTATTGGTATCACAAAATAGATGGAGTAGTCTAAGTTTGAATGAGTGAATAATGACGTGGAAGAAACAAGTTTGTAATGATGGGGTTTTCTTGGAAAATAGGAAGACTAAAGAAGCTTACAGTTGTCGCTGTTTTGCGCCCTGCTTTCGGTCACTTTTGTTCTTCGGTAAAAATTGCCGCTTTGGTGCATATAATGCTCATTGTGTCTCCCTACAAGCAAGGGGCGCAAGTCAAACACACATGGTGAGCCGATCAGCCTGGGTCGAAGACGAACGATCACTGGCTCTTGAGTTGACTTACTGTTTAGTTTCTGCACTATTTCTGCTCTTTGACAAAGAAATTTCCGGACAGTATGATTGCAAGTAACACGAGAACTGATCCAGCTCCCATTGCTTTCTGACATATAGCCAACCTGGAAAAATAAAACGACTAACGTGTCAAATGCTCTGTATCCTACTATTCCCACATCGTCGTGTTTCTTCCCTCTCTTCGGCATCGCCATCTCGATTAGCTCTTTTCACATAGTCACAACGTACAATACAATTTATCCACCGAAAGAAGGTCTTGTGTGATTGTGCTTAGTATATGTCCATTTTTCAATCATGCCAATTTATTTGCTTTTGACTCGATATATCTAAATTGATTGATAGTTACTCATAGAATTATCGAAAGACCGAGAAAAAGAAGTATCGTAGATTCAAGATAATAGACCCGTCAAAATCCTTAGAATAGTCACATCGGTAATACATATGATGCCCCATATTTGACGAGCTTCGAATAATGATTAATCCGTACCCAATTACGATGCGAATAACGAAAAAAGGAGCTCGAATGACGTGAAAGATACTCCGCGAAAGTCTATTTACAGGAAGGGCTGGAGGGGAAAAAAAAGTAGGGTGAAGAAGCTGCTTTTCCCGCGTCCAAGGGTTAAATGCTGGTTTTGCGAAAAAGAAGACCCTGTTCAATTGGGGCTACAATATGCCAAATTATGGTCTTGTGGACTGACCCCCGTAAAAAGAAAGTGCAAGCATCTCATCTTTACTCGTTTTGCATATTCTTAGCTTTGAGATGTAATCATGGTGACTTGGAAAAGCACTGTAAAGACAGCCTCCAGCCACTGTTGGCGCTAAGGGACAAGGAACACAAAAGTTGGATCGCCTCGCATTGCAGTCATCTCCACGCTTCCCATCAATTCTAATTTCTCGATTCACATCATCTCTACCATCTAATAATAGTCGCTTCTTTTCCGCACGAATTGACCATCACCTTCACCCGTTCATCTAATCAATCAATGGCGGACAGCCGCTTGACAAGGGGGTACGATTTGTATGAAATAGATATCATAGTCCAATAAAAAAAAATCATATGAAACCATTATAATTGCCCCCTTGAAGTTAGATATAGCAAATTTATCCTCTCAACATTGTTTTCCCAGGTTGGTTTTCGGTGCGCGCCGCTATACAATCACGGGACACCTCGAACGAGCTAAACGTTGTGTGCGACTATCTTCGTCCGCCACTAGAGGTTTCTTGACAAGGACGTCCGGTGGACCACGGGATAATCGAACTGCGCGGAGAAAGTTAATGTGAGGTGGGAAATCGGGTATCTAAATATCTGATTATGATGAGTTCCCGTTTGACACGAACGAGCAAAGGGACACGAGAATCATGCAGGGAAAGAGGACAGGATCCAAGCGATCTGGATATGTGTAGAACAAAAAGAGGAAGGAGGAGCAGGTTGATGGGTGCCTAAAAGTGGCCACGAACAATTCTCCCTTTGCTGCTTTGCTTTTTTAGGTGTAGTTTGTAATCATTTCCCCTTAGCAGTTGCGAGGTCTAATCGCATGAAACAAGGGCGTCTCGTCAAACGCATGGTTTTCCATCTCGTTCATATGTTTATTGAGACTGAATGTATGGCGGGGGAGAGAAGAACGCAACAAGGGTCTACGGAGCAATTTGAGTTTTGGGGAAGGGACGGAAACCTATGGATGAGATATACTTGGATAAAAGGTGCCTCGAAAAATTCGCTGAGTATAGTATAGTGTAGATCTAGGGGGATTGAAGATGGTGATCTCCACTAGCCCTCTCCGCCCATGGTCGCCATAAAAGATACAAGATAATATGATGGCATAAATAAGTCAGGACTGATTTGATTTCGCACAAAAACTTAATTTGGTGACTCCAATTGAATTTTTAGTTATACAAGCTAAATTGCTGCAAATAAAATCAACATTCGCTTGAATTGAATTAATAAATCTTTAGACAATGTCAACGTTGTTTTTTGCATGCACTTTAGAAAATCTGTAATTTTTGGTGAGAACCAAAAAAATACGTATGTGGCTATAACTGAAATTTTCGCATAAACTCTCTGATTTATTTATTTATTTTTCCATGTGGCTCAAATTGATTTCCTCCTCACAACTTTTGTGAACTGATCTTCCTATCAATTAGTTTTTTTTCTCAAATGACTAATAAAATTAAGGGCAAATAAATTAAAAACCCGAGGTTCAGTGGGGTAAATGCATTATAAAGGATAAATTTTAGCGGATGGTAGCAAACTCAATTCGGGTAGAATGCCTTAGTGGCTTATCTGCCATGGGAAGGCTAGAAACTTTGAAGCTACAGTTCTTATTAAGGAGCGTCTGATATACGAGAGAATCTATACTTGTTTTCAGACGGAAAATTTGAAGATGCAGTCCCTTTGAAGAGATTGGCAGGCTCCTGCCGATTCACTTTGGTCAACCTTTTTGTCTTCTAAAACTCAAAAAGCTAGATCTCAGAGGATCGTCCTTTCGTTTTCTCATTCTTCTGATTGAGAATTTTGTCTAGCAAATCACAGGCAGGGAGGGGAATTTCATGATTAAATTACTATTTCTTTGACTTGCGATTATCTTCTGATTGACGTGTGTTGGTTTTTGGTTGCTTTCTGATGTCAAAGATGGAGGTGCACACTCAAATGCTGCAACCAAGTTTCTGTAATCTTCCTTCCCTAAGCTAAAGGGTATCGAATCGAATCCATTTTCAAATTTCCAGATTGGTGAGGTTTATTCCGTCTTTAGCTTTAGAAAAAGCTTTTGAACTTGTATGGAAAAACCCCTTTGAAACTAGTTCGAAATTTATAAAGGTGTATCCTCTCATTCATCACATAATATTTATATGTACATCAGATAATAATGTTTCTTTTTTATAATTCTCTCCTCACCAAATGAATTTCTAGTTTTCAAAAAATAAAGAGAAATTGGGGTTTTCAAACTATGGAGCAGGCTCAGAGTGCACAAGTTGCATTTACGTATGTCAAAAACCCATTTTCAATTTGTTATTTCGAAATTGCTTTGGTAATTACTATGTTAATATTTGTGTTCTCCATCTTGTAATTCTGCTCATGATTTAAACTCATTTAACTGTAACTTTTTTACATGAATTTCCAATTTCCTCCTAATCCAATACGAAAACAGACCAAAAAAACGCCTTGATTTCTACAAAAAGAACAAAGTCTCGTATTTTCTAACTCGATGAAAATCGTTTTCTAACCGAGAGGCAAGGTGCGGGACATGTTTGCAGATTAGTCTTTCCTTTACCAAGAAAGTCAAAATAAAACGATATGAAATAATCCAAGACCTTTAAGCCAACTTCCGACAGCCTTGTCTTGCTCTCAATGAAAATGAACATGTGAAGAAATATAAATAGAAGAATACTTTGCACAGTCAAAAAGGAAGTTAGGAATATGGGCATGTAGGAATGCGTTAGTCAATATTTTTTAAATAGTCTTTCTTTATTTTTATTTTTTGGAACAATTTCTAAATAAAAGAACACATTTAATAATTATACAAAATCTTTACTCGGAATAAAAAAATAATAGGAATGTGTTTGGTATATATAATGTATAATTTTTTTCAATTTTTTTTTTTTTTAGATTTTTCGTTTTTCCCTCTTCTTGCTCCTCTTTTAGCCAGCGATCAGCAACTAGCAACAGCTAGCGCACAACGGGGAGCAGCGGGCAGCGAGGAAGAAGAAGAAAAAAATGAAAAAAAATGCTTATTTCTAGAATTGTCTTTGAGAATAAGAACCTATTTCTGTTTTAAATCTATTCCTCAACTACTTTTTTATTTTAGAGATAAAAAAATTAATTGACATTACCAAATGAATTTCTATTCTTTTTTTTCTTTCAAAGAATAAAGAAATTAGAGTGTTACCACGCACACCTTAGGATTCCAATGGCCAACCCTGACTCTTTACACACAGAAAAAAAAAAGGCAAATTCAAAAGGGAATACCAGGCCACAGCCCAGCTCAATCGAAATGGACCAGTAGGATCTCTCCATCAACAAGCACCACCACCCAGCTTCCTCAAACCGAGCCCAAACCCATCAACCATCGCCACCGCATGCCACTGCAACTCACCGGGTCGACTCTCAGACAGCTATGGCGATTGGCGACCGGCGACCGATTCTCCTCGCCACGAATTCAGTGACTCGCCGTGGTCTCTGGTAGCCAGTTTCGTTCTTGGTCTTTCTATCCCCTCTTCTTCTTTTCTATCCATCGTTGTTGGTGGTGGTGAGCAGGAAAGAAATTCAGAAGAGCCATTCAATCAACCGGCGCAGACCATCACCACGGTGCTGATCTCGTCATTTTTTGCAGATATGCACAGCTAACTGATGCGGGAAAACTGACGAGAAGCCTGCTACTTGAAGCCCGTGCGACCTGTTAATGTCAAGCCCAACCTCCAAATCATAGTCGACGACGTCAAGTGCTCCCATGGAGCTGCAATAAGCTGACTTAGGAGAAAGCCAGCTGTTCTACTTCTATGCACGCAGCGTCGACGTGAAGGACAGCAAGAATGGCTCTCGTTTTCTCTTTCGGAGCCGAGGTGGTACTGGCGGTGCCCAATTCTTTCGTCCAGAAGATGGTCGAGAATCAAATTAGAGAGTTGCGGGATCTACAGTGAAGAGACTGTCACTAAAAGGAGTTTTCAGGATTGTTTTTTAGGAGGATGGAAATAAGGATGGAATGATAAACTTCAATGGATGATCTGGACTACAAAAGACAAATACTTAGCGGCAAGGCTTCTCAAGATAACTTTCTTAACAATCACATCCTACATTTCAATGGAACATAATTGTATATATTTCCAAAACAAGTAAAATGATTCCTTATCATCGTGGTTAAAATTCGTAAACTTCCTCGAACTTCATATTATAAATATTTTACACCTTCCTAGACAAATGTAATATTGATTATTATATGGAGACTCCCTTGCTCCATTTTTTCACGTTTTTAGTTATCTTTATAATGCTGAGGAATGCCTTTAGCTCTTGCATGTTATCGTATAAATGATACTTGCATTTTAAAAAAAAAAAAGAGAGGAGCTTTCGGAATTATGTATATTGTGCCTTCTCTTCTCATTTTCCATTTTTTTTTTATACTCCCTGGGACTTCCTTTCCACCAACGATCCAAATTGTATTGCAAATACTTTAGCAGATTGGGAGAAATAGAAGGGTAGATTTCGTGTTCTGTAGTGAGTATTTTATAGACTGCATCGCCACCGGCAATGGGCAGCGGCCACAGGCCAAGCTTTTAGCTTCTTCTTTTTTTTCCCTTTCTTGAGTTAAATATTTTTAAAAAAAACCACGTCCTCATTTTTCATGAGTCAAATTGAACAGTATTAGCATCCTTGGCAAGGGTTGGCCGTCACCTGTAGCTTGCAAGAGCGGCCTCACCCAACCCTCTTTGGGTATTCACCAATCATCGCCTGAGACCGGCCGCTGGCGAAAAAAAAAAAAAAAAACATTAAATATAAAAAAATGATAAAAAAGATTAATGATGAAATTCCCTTAACCGTGATTAGGTCATTCTTTAAGACTAGGGGTAATCAATTCCCTAGGCGGTCTAGGTCCCGCCCTCCCCAAAAAATCGAGAAGCAAACCAACTGGTCTTGGGATTGAACCCGTCCGGTCCAATTCTCGAGCTGTCCAATGGAGTCGGTAAATCAAAATGAAAAAAAAAAAAATATTGCGTAAAACATGCTCTCATCTTTGAGTTCCTGGCATTGATACTACAACGCTAATTGTGACATTTGGTCAGACAAAAAAAAAACTTTGATATTTGGTCATCTTCTCTTCAAGTTATGGTGAATTGATTTTATAGGTTGGTTGCCAATTTAATTTCGATACATTGAAGGAAAGTGGCAACTATCTTTCTAATAATGTTTTGAGTGGAATATAATTTCTTTCTTTCTTTCTTTTTAGTTGTGGAAGGCAAAATCCCACAATTTAAGGAAAATGTCTTAAAAGAGAAACAGATGTTTGGCTATCTATGGTGACTAACTCCTACCTGCTCTTATCTCTATGTATGGCAAATCAAATTAGAAAATGATTTCAATCTCTCCCGATAAGTTTCATGAAAAACCATGGTAAATTGTAATGGTAGATTACCATGATGAGAAATAAAATCGCAATTTACAAGTTAATTTAATCTCTTATCTTTCAATTTATCTTTTGTTAAATTTTTAATACTTTCAAATTTATATTAGAAATAAAATCACCATTCACAAGCTAAGGAAAAGGAAAAGGAAAGAATCTTCAAATTATCTTATTTTTTAAAATAAAAAATCTTCGGTCTAGTCCTATTCCTCATGGAACTAGGGAATGGACCGAAAATCATTGATTCCATAAAAATGGAATCAAGATCCTAACCAATGAACTTGAGAATCGCCCAAAATTTAGTCCGATTCGAGCATCATACGATTCATGTTACTTATTCTTATTTGAAACCGATATGATCACTTTATATCTTTATTTAAAAAATAATGATATTTCAAATTTTTATTTGAAATAAAATTTATTTTAAATCTTTATTTGAAAAAATGAAAATAATTCGGATCATTATTTAGAATTTTTTACGATCAGGATTTGGTGAAACATGGAAGCTCCTCGTTTCAGCCGCAAGTGGAACCCAACCGTCGGACTTGAGTTTGTCTCCATCCCAATAAATGCACAATAGACCTCATTACGTACATATTTGAAAAATATTTTTAAACCATTCAATTTTTTTTTTTTTTAAAACAATTATAACCTCAGTGCGCAAAAATGCAGTTCTATTTTCTATCAATTAACACCTTATTCTAGTTAAATAGCGTGAACAATAAAAAATAAATAATAATACAAAAAAATTGTCAAAAAATATATATTCATTTAAAATAAGCGATGAGCTGGCCAAGTTTGTTAGAAGAAAAACAGAAGGATGGAATTTTGTTTGTTGAAGGAGGGGAGAGAGCTCTTTCGGCGGGGGTTGGCCTGACGGAGCTCCACATCCTGAGCGGCTGGCCGGCCGGCTGCCAACCTTTGTCGCCGACGATTGGAGAGGACGGCCATAGAACGGTTCGCCATTGGGAAGAGAGAGATCGGCGGTTCCCCGCAACGTTTTCGAGCCTCATCGGCGCTGATTCTCGCCACTTCATTGCACCGAACACGCTCGTCGGTCCGGCGGAGGACCAATCCTTCTTTCAAGACGGAGACGAAGATTTTGTCAGGAATCAGGTAAAAACTTCATCAGATAGATTCGTGACTAAATCATGTGGTGCTGTGATTGATTTGCGTTAAATAGCTTGACTTAAAATGTCAAGTATCGTGTTTAAGCTAAATATGGATTTGAGATCAAAATGCTGAATTGCCCCTATCTAGATTAAATTCCTGAATGATGACCTGAAATTGCTTTTCTGAAAGTCGATAATTGGAGCCTCATTTTATGTTTGATTTTTTCTTATGATTTGTCGAATCGACACTGAATTTTCGTTTTCCATGTAATTTCGTTGCATATACTCTAACTCCACCGTTCGAGTCGGCGTGCACTCCCCATTTGCCAGAGATTTTTCCCGCATCGGCTCCGGTCAGTCTTTTCTCCTTTCTTTGATGTGCATATGTTTTTTTTTTTTTTTTTAATCCTAGAATTTATAGAGTTTTAGTATGTGCGATTTCGGCGCTTGAGGATTCCTCAGCGGAGATGGTCCGACGACATAAGCGCCGGTCGCAATAAGCAATCGGCGAGGAATGATTTGGGTGGTGGCCTGAGCTCAGGCCAAGGCTTGTCTGAGAGATGTACGTGCTTCGTTGAAGAGGCAGGGCGGAGACCATTGTTCAGGTGGATGAAGAAGACCTAGGGAGAAAGAGAAATAAAAAAAAAAAAGTATTTAAAAAATTCGGATATAATCCGAAGCGGGTCGGATCCGGATATCCGGATCGGGGCAGAGTCGGATTGTGGGCCATTTTTAATAAAATTGGACTGGCCTTACGTCCGGCCCAATTTCAAGACCCAACCCGGACCATTAGGGTCCGGGTCGGTGAGTTGGGCCGAGTCCCCTGACCTGGTCCGAAGTCCATTTTTCGTAATAAAAAATCGTAAAAAATAATAAAAAAAGGAGAAAATCCGAAATGAAAATTTGCATGGTCATAAAAACAGAAAAAATAAAATAATAAAAATGAAAAACTGGAAAAATGTTCAAAAAATGGCCTTAATGGATTCTATTTGAGTCTTAAGGCAATTTTACAAGTAGACTTTCCTTATTCATGAATGAAATGTGAAAATCCTTTAAAAAAATTTAAACTCAATTGAATAAGCTGTTAGAGCTTTTACAATAGGGATTGTTTTGTGCTGTGTTATTTTTAGAGACGATGCCTAGGTCGCTGCTTATGCATTTCAATTCAATTATACTTAATTGCACACTTTCAATTCATTGGTTGTTGTTTTCTTTTTAGTATAGTTAGGATATTGCTAAGAATATCACATGAACACTTAGCGGATTAGCTTTAAAGTTGATGAAAACAGTGCATGAAAAAACATTTTAGTTGACAGGATGATTAAGTTTAGGTACCGAAAGGGCGTCATTAGTTATATACTTAACGTACTCAAATACTTGAGTTTGAAATATTTGATTATGTAGAAATTGAGACGACACTTCTGTATCTTAATTGGTTCATCTCAATTGATTTTTAATCGACTTTAATTGGCTAGTGATGACACTTCACATAGAATTTTGATAGAGTTTAATTTGAGCTTAAAATGAAAAATCCAACGTTACACAAGGTAATGGACTAAAGAAAACCCGCGTTGATGATCGAAAGCCCGTTTGCAGTGTTATCCAATGATGGCTCATTTGAAACCATCGTTTATATGTACTATTCGGGCTGTTTCATAAACAATTACCTCTAAACCTATCTCTCGAGAATGGCCCGTCATGGGTAAATGAAAATGGATAAACATAAAAGATCTCTTCTCACCAACACTATATAACCAATTGGATAGCATAAGGGAATTAAGCAACCGATCGTATGAAAAAAATTTCTCATTATCTGTTCCACTGGGAAAGAGAAAGAGGAATGGAAATAGATGGATAAAGTAAAAAGACTTCTCTCATTATCACCGTGTCATCACTATTTTCGCTAGTTAATTATGCATGATTGAGTGCAACAATCTAAGGGCGTGTTTAGCAACCGATCAAACGGTGAAAATTTCTGTTCTTTTGTTCCCGAGAGTAAATTTAGAATAGAAATTCGTTTGGTAAAATTTTTGTTTTCCTAGAACAAATTTCTATTTTTTTATTCCTAGAAGTAGATTTGGAATAGAATTGAGAAATAAGACAAAGTTGATTCTTTGTTCCCGAAAACAATTCCAGGATTAAGCCAATTCATATTTTTTCTTTTCTTTTCTCTTCTTCTTTCCTTATTGCTTTTCTTTCTTTTCTCTTCTTTTTCCACTACTGCCATCGCCATCGCCGCCGCCACCGCCGCTTGTCGGGTTCTTCTGGGCGACCCGGTTGGGTGAGCTCACTAGAGGCTCACCAAGCCATGGCGAGGTTAAGCGAGCTTGTCGAAGGCTTGCCTAGCCAATTCTAGTGAGGCCAAGGTTCAGCGAACTTGCTAGAGGCTTGCCCAGCCACCAACGAGCCTCGTCGGAGCCTCCCTTGGCCATTAACAAGCCTTGCCTAGTTGTTGGTGAGCCTCGCCCAACTGCCTGGCAAGGCTTAGCCAACGAGGCGTGGCCTCACAGGGGGCTGGTGACCCATCGGCAAGGTCCTTGGCCCTCATCTAGCCGGTCGCCAATCATCCCAAGGCCGAAGGCGCCGATTGATTGAGGAAGAAGAGAAAAGAAAAGAAAAAGAAAAAAAGTAATGAAATTATTAAAAAAATCAAAGAAAATGATTTACGATAGAAATTTTTAGGATGATGCCAAACGCAATTCTATTTTGAGAATAAAGATTTTGGACAATTACCAAACGCCTTAAAATGCTTAGAAATTATTAAAACATAATAAAAAGAATAATTTCGACAAAAATTGTTCCCGAGAGTACAAGTGTTACCAAACGCACCTAAGAAAATTCATAGTCCTTTGTGGAAAAGGGTTGAAAGTTATGTCAAGCATAGGCAAAATTTATTTGTTTTTGGTAAATAAGAAAGATGTGGGATTAAATCGGTTTGATAGATAAAAAAAATTTCATCACATTATTTTCTATAACAGGACAAGCAAAAAGAAAGAAAAAGAAAAATGTGGGATTAAATTGGATCGACAAATAAAACTATTAAGAGATGAGCCTTCCTAAAACAAAAGTATGTTCCGTAGAAATTAAAAATCATGAAGTACATTTATAAAGATTAAATATCTATTTATTAAAAATATTATTAGATATTAGGGATATTATTTAATATTTCATTATTTTTTTAAAATGGCTGATTTCTTTTTTAGATTAGATTATTTTCTTTCTTATGTATATTATTCGAACATAAATAACATTCTCTAGTAAAGCCTGACGATGAAATCAATTGAGTAGAAATGTAGTTTTTAATGATGGTTAAATATGTTGGACCTTTTCCAGTTCTCTAGAAAATATGGGACTCTTAACCATGCACCCATAAACTAATGCAACACTAAATGTTCGAGGAGGAACTAACTCTTCGAGTCTTCTCACCAGGGTTTTGACAGGAAAAAATAGAAGAGAAGATTCATGGATCAAACAGGGAGTTCAAGATTACAAATGACGGGGAGTTTCAGGGAGAGTCATGAGAAATCAAGTCTCAGAGTTTTTGCTGAGAAAGTGCTGAAATTTCTAGGGGGATGGGCAAAGAGGCGGGTGCTATGATGAGGAAGATGGGCAAAATGATGTGGGAGATGGGTAAAGATTGGGGTGTTACATTATGGAAGACGGGCAAAGAAGATCCAAGAAGAGTGATCCACTCCATCAAAGTTGGTTTTGCCATGACGTTGGCTTCATCGCTGTGCCTGTTGCAGAAGGAGAAGCCACCGTTTCGAGGGATCGGCCAAAATACCATGTGGGCTCTCATAACTGTTGTTATTCTTCTTGAATTCACTGCAGGTAACTTCAATCTCAGAAAAGAACAAAGAAAATAAAAAGGAAATGATCATTGCTGATATGGGCATTTCTCTTTTTGACGAACATGTGCAGTAGGGCTTTTGCTGTTTAATGTTCGTCCTTTTCATCGTGTTCTTTTACCTTCGGTCGAGGAGAATGTGCTATAAGCAGCTGAAACACCAAGATCAGAAAGATGAATACATCTAGTACAGATTGCGGAAATTAAATTCTTTACTAGTCATTTACGACACATTGAATAACTTGACTTATTGTTCGTACGACAGGAGCAACACTACGTAAAGGGCTGAACAGGATTGTCGGAACGGTGTTAGGGATACTGTTGGTGCTCCTTGTTGAGCATCTTAGTGCACATCGGCCTATACCCAGAGCAGTGTTCATGGGATGGACAGTTTTGTCTTTGGTGAGTTCCAAGTATCAGGCATATTACGGGCCAAAGTACGTCATACTATGCAATGCTTCTCTGTCTTCTCACTCAGCAGGGGCGCTGCTACATGGTGACTGTCACAGGAGCTGCAGCTACCTACGTGAGGTTCATTCCCACTATAAAGAAATATGATTATGGGAGTCCTGGTATTCATTTTGACCTTCGGTATGATACTAGTGGCCAACTACCAGGTCGACAATACAACCAGCATGGTGCGAGACCGCTTCTACACTATCGCAATTGGTTGTGGAATATGTCTTTTCTTGAGTCTGCTCATCCTTCCAACCTGGTCAGGTGATGACCTCCATAAATCCACAATAACCAAGCTTGAAGGACTAGCAAAATCTGTTGAAGGTATGATATGCATCGTTTGGTTTCAGCTCGCATTCTTGCAAAATGGTTCTAAACAACTGAAGTGGGTTCCTCACAGCCAGTGTTGGGGACTACTTTGGCGATGCTCAGAGGAAAGAAATCCAAGACGAATTGCCAAAGGATTCCATCGATCAGAACTGCATCAAAGTGTTGGATTCCAAGAACACTGATGAAACTATGGTAATCCTCACCTGGTATCGTGACTCTCAATTTGGAATATGAGAAACCGATATATGACTATTCTTGTTGCAATTTTGCAGGCATTATATGCAAGTTGGGAGCCAAGATACCAAGGGAACTGTTACAAATCTCCATGGCAGCAGTATGTGAAGTTCGGGGATGCTCTTCGCCGATTTGGTTACACGATTATGGCTTTACATGGTTGTTTGCACACTGAAATCCAGGTATTGAAAAATTGATTCCTATTGAAGCTATCACCAATACGATAAATGTTTTCCAAAGTAGCTGTAGCTATGACATCCACAAGTGCGGGTCTGTATCCTGTAGAGGCAACGGTCAATAGCCCAACAATTTAGATATTTTTTCAGAGAGTTGGGCAGATCAATGCTGCGGATATTTATTTATACCACATGCGATACTGGCATATCATATCAGAGTAAAGAATTTCCACTTTCATATTAGACTCTCAAGTGTAGATTATTTGACAGAAATTCTACCAAATTGTTACCTATCATGGACACGTCGTTTGTCTTCAACAAAATTGGAGACTACACTCA
The DNA here is from genome assembly GCF_016545825.1 of Eucalyptus grandis. Classification (NCBI taxonomy): domain Eukaryota; kingdom Viridiplantae; phylum Streptophyta; class Magnoliopsida; order Myrtales; family Myrtaceae; genus Eucalyptus; species Eucalyptus grandis. The sequence continues at coordinate 2,929,150 of NC_052616.1, forward strand.
AATTGTCAATCTATCTCCTCTAGAACCTGTTGTATATCTCTTTTTCTCTAACTGGAGCAGACTTCTAGACAGCTATGATCATTTTCGTTGTTTAAAGAAACATTTCCTATTTATTGGGTCCAATCATGTTTCTTCCTTGATAATAAATTCATTTATGTAATGTAATCTTGCTAGACTCCACCATCTGTACGTGATCTCTTCAAGGAACAGTGTACCCGTTTAGCTGAAGAGGTATCAAAAGTGTTGGTGGAACTTGCTAATAGCATGAGGAATCGCCGCCATTTTTCTCCGGAAATAATCTCCAGTCATCTCCATATAGCTTTGCAGGACCTCAACACCGCACTACGGTCCCAAACACAGATTCTCTCAGACTCGATGAACAGAAAGGACTCCAGAGTCTCTCTTACAACAAGCTTCGAAGCCAATTCTTCTCCATTGCGTGAATCAAAAACCGCAGGACCTCCTGAACAAGTGCATGGCATTCAGGAGGTGTTAAGGCCACAGAGGAGTAAACATGTTATAGCTAGCCTTGAGTTCTCCGAGGCACTTCCTTTCGCTGCATTTGCTTCCTTGCTATTAGAGGCCGTGGCTAGGCTTGATCATGTTATTGAGGAAGCCAAAGAACTGGGGAGGATAGCTCGGTTCAAGGAATATAAAGCGGGTGATGACAATGTTGTGACACTTGAAAAAACAAAATCGGACTTCGTTGAGAAATATTTCCCTCCATCTGGAACAGAATAGTGAAGATTTTACTTTTTTAAACGGGTGCCCTCTGAGGTTCTGATGCTATTTTGTCCTTCTCGTAACACCTTCTAGGCATATTGTCTTCTCAACAGGGATCTAATAGACCAACTCTTATACAGATTCGCCACATCTTGAAATATTTTGAAAGGTCAGAACTTTATTTTATTATCGATAAGCCAGACACTCAATTATTATAATAGTATTAAAAACACTATTTTTATTGACTAGTCTGCGACATTCCGGATGAAAAATCATTCAGGAACATCAATAGTCAAAAGAATTACAGGCATCAACCTGAAGCCTTCCACTCTCTTTGCTGATTCTTCACTGCATTCTCTATGCAAGCAGTGAAGCACTTTCTTAAAGTTGATTCTCAACCACCACCGATCGATTAGTTTAGCCTCTGAAAAGAAAAGGGACCACACGATTGGTAGGGGAAGGGGGAATCTATGCACGACAGGTAAAGTTGGGAAAGAACTTGCAAAAGGAGCAATATAATAGAAATATTGGCCAAAAGACGGACGGTAATATCTTTTAAGGTACTCAACAGGCACTCTTTTAACTCTTCAAGGTGCATCTTCACATTAGTTATCAAATTCTTTTGGTATTGCAGGTATAGAAACTTGTTCTTCTATTTGATTATTTACGACAATGTCATGTAGTTCTGCAAAAAGTTGAAGAGTGTTCCTATGAAAGCACCCCTGAAAAGAATGAATTCACTTAGGCACATCTTCCTGAATGGTAAAATTCCATGTCCCTTTAGGTAGGAACTTGTATTCAGATAGTGTCACTAATGGTTCGATCATCAAAAGTACAAGAAAAAGGAAATGGGTAGACTTCAAATACGGACAAAATGTTCTGTGAAGACTATAACGGGCTTTACATCAACCATTTTGGTAAAAGTCTTCCATTTATTATGTGAATGTACAGAAAACCATCACCATCACAATAAGCTTACAAGGTCAACAAGGGGCTTCTACAAATGGATGTGTTTGAACTGAACAACTCCATACGATGGATAGTTCTTGAAAGGCGATAGGGACATTAGATGCTTCATCGTTCAATTTAACAATTCTTTGTTATGTAAACATACACTAGCATTTAATATTGTAACTCTCCTTTACGCATCGGGGAAATGAACAGTGAATTTCTAGCACTAACAGTTATGGCCGACGCCCACTAGCCATGGGGCAGCAGCCACAGGCGAGGAAGGTTACCAGCGGTCGACAACCTCGCGTTACTCTATGTGAATAAAGATAAATTAGGAAAATACTTTGCACAATCAAGAAGGAAGATTGGAATATGGGCATGTAGGATTCCAATAGCCAACAGTGATTTCTTTAAAAGAGAGAAAAAGGCTGATTCAGGAGGAATACCAGGCCACAGCTCAGCCCAATCCAAATGGACCAGCAGGATCTCTCCATCAATAAGCACCACCATCACCCAGCTTCCTCAAACCGAGCCCAAACCCATCAACCATCACCGGGTTGACTCTGAGATGGGTACGGCGACCGGCGACCGGCGACCGGTTCTCCTCACCACGAACTCAGTGAGTCGCCGTAGTCTCTGGTAGCAACCAGTTTCGTTTTCCTTTTTGTCTATCCCCCGTTCTTCTTTTCTTTCCATCGTTGTTGTTGGTGGTGGTGGTAAGTAAGAACGAAATTGAGAAGAACCATTCAATCCATTGGCGTAGACCATCACCAATTCATCATCGTTTGTTCACTGAGGAGGCAACCCACAACAACACCGGCAGCAAAAGATGGCTGCTTTGGCCTTCCCTCGCCACATCCGCACCCCGCCAAAGCCTTCTTCCTTCAGCAACAAACCGAAAGCCAAGGCCAGAACGAGAATCTCCGTCCGATCTTCGCTCGCCCCTCCTCAACTGGGTTTCTCCGACCCTTTCGTTCTCGAGCTCGCGGAAGCTCTGGAAGACTCCCTTCCCTCTCCTTCTTCTCCAAAGCTCTCGCCTTTACAGAGAATCAGGGACGCTTCCTCGGAAACCCTGTTGTCGACTCCGTGGCCTTCGCGCAAAGACGAGCCCTTTCGCTTTACGGACACCTCCTTCATCAAGAACTCCACCATCTACCCTGTTTCGCGCCCTCCTCCGCAGAGTTTGGAAGCTCCACCGGCCTCTTGCGAAGAAACCCAGTTGCCCCAACTTGCCATCGTTGATGGGTACATTGTGGACTTCGGCTCCAATTTGAGCGGTTTGCCCGATGGGGTTTATGTGGGCAGCTTGTCGAACGCGACCTCAGAGAGTCTGGTCGAACGAATTGGTGAGTTTGTGAGTGGTTTCGATTGGGGAGACTTGTTTTGGTCCATAAATGGTGTCGGGGCGCCTGATTTGGCAGTCATTTACGTGCCTGCCGGTTGCCGGGTTGAAAACCCAGTTCATTTGAGGTATTATTCTGCTGAGGCTAGTGATGAAGGGTCAAACAGATTGCCGCTTTCGAATCCGAGGGTGTTTGTGTTGGTGGAGAAAGGAGGGGAAGTTGATATAGTTGAGGAGTTCATGGGTGGTGATGGGAATAGATGTTATTGGGCTAATCCAGTTCTAGAGGTAGTGCTTGGAGAAGGTGGGAAAATTAGACATTCTTATGTGCAAAATCAATCTCCATGTGCTGCTCATATTAAGTGGACTTCAGTTCAGCAGGTAACTCTTTGAAACTTTTTGTTATGAGTCAATTTTTTTTCTTTTTTGTAGAATTCTTGGTTAGATAGCTGAGCTCCTTGAAGCTTGACATTAATGTTAGAAATGTCACAAACCTGAACATGTGGGGATGCTTGCAAAGTTGGTGCTTTTTCATCTGCAGTTGTAAGATAGAGGAATATCCGTTATGGGTGCAGACAGTCTATGATCTCCGGCTCTGATTGATGGCACAGCATTTGTCCATGAGAACTTGCTTGCAGTTGCACTTTTGAAAATATGTTCCCACAAAAACAGAATGCCCTCTTTTTCTGTGTGCATTTGATCATATATCTGCTAACTCAATCCACAATTTTGCTCGGCCTCCTTGGTGCATCTGAGTTCTGTTAATTGAGAGGTTGCTTTTCATGTGATTAATCTGATGAACTCCATCATTCTGTAGTCTTATTATTTTGTAATCTCCTTTAATGTAATCTGTTACTTGGTCTTCCTTCTCCGCTTGTCTTGGCAAATGACTTCCTATTGAGCTGTTTAATAGAGCAAAGTTGCAATAACAGTGAAGCCTTCCCGGATATATCGTTCATCCGGAAGGATTGCTTCGCCATGTTCTCTTGAATATCATTTCCTATCTAAGCTCCAACTACTAAGGTGTAGCGTAATTCCATCTATTAAGAAATAAGGGAAAAAAGGAAAAAAAGGCCATGTGTGTCTACTTAATGCAAGCATTGGCAAAGGAAACCTTGAATGTCTCTTTGATGCTTCCACTCCCGTTGATAGGATTTCTGTTTCCTTCTGATGGAACAATGCAAAACTTGAACCCCATTTTCCAGGAAGCAGAAAGTACTTATCAACTCGTGGAGGTTAGTAGTGGCGGGAAGTTGAGCAGGCATAATCTCCATGTGCAGCAACTGGGGCCTGACACTGTGACAGAGCTATCCACTTTACATTTGGCCTTCAATGAACAGACTCAAGATTTACATAGTAGACTAGTCTTGGATTATCCACGTGGTAGCTCCCGTCAGCTTCATAAGTGCATTGTGGCAAACTCACAAGGACAGGCAGTATTTGATGGAAATGTTAAGGTTAACAGGTAACTTTTACTATTTAGATTGCTTTTGTGTGTATATGTTTTGGAATCCATTTTTGCAGTATATATACATGCTTATCTCGCCGGTAGGCCATGTAATCATCTCATATGAGGGATCTAGTAGTTTTCATTGTGGATTCCATCCTCAGAGTACGTCTGCTATGTCGTTCAGTCAGTTGTAGAATATTAGCTTGCGCAAGTATTCCTGTTAGGCATTGGTGTAACGGTGACACACAGATAAAGATGGCAATTTCATTTTGTTGTCATATGAGAGCAAGTTTGATATGTATAAGTGTCATTTTCTATGAAACTGTTCCATAGGATGACTTTAAATTTTCAAGTAGGAATCGTTAGTATGTTAATGACTTTATCTTGATGTTCCTTTTGGGGATTTGTGCTGAATACCACAGGCATTCTAATTATTTCGTTGTGGAGTTCCCTCCGTCTATGGATCCCATCTTACTTGCTTTTGTTGCTCCCCCATCTCTTTCTTTCTTAGTACGTGTGCAGTTAGGATGACTCCTTTTTTTTCTTTCTGTACTTTTTTGACGAATTTGGAGAACTGGAAACTTATTCTGGCTCTAAGATAAATGCAATTGTTGGTCTTTTCCCATTTTCTGCTCCTGTCAATGTTATAGGATATTGTTTGTCTTGGAATTCATGCAACTTTTAACCATCTTTAGCAGAAAGTCATTTTAAGTTGCTGCGCTGCTGTAGCCAAAAATTGTTTCATCCAGCTGTTCTTAATATGTTTGCTCACAGCGATCACATATGGAGTTATCTTGATCTCATCATTCTGCAGATATGCACAGCAAACAGATGCGGGACAACTGACGAGAAGCTTGCTGCTCGAACCCCGTGCGACCGTAAATGTCAAACCCAACCTCCAAATCATAGCCGACGATGTCAAGTGCTCCCATGGAGCTGCTATAAGCGACTTAGAAGAAAGCCAGCTGTTCTACTTCCAAGCGCGCGGCATTGACCCGAAGACAGCAAGAAAGGCTCTAGTTTTCTCTTTCGGAGCTGAGGTGGTATCGCAGCTGCCCAATTCTTTCGTCCAGAAGAAAGTCGAGAATCAAATCAGGGAGTTGCTGGTTCCACGGTGAAGAGAGTCAAGAGACTGCCACTGCGAGGAGTTTTCAGGAATCTTGTGCCTTTTTTTTTATCATTTTCAATTCTTTTGATACTCCCTTGGGACTTCCTTTCCACCATGGATCCAAATTGTATTGCAAATATTTTTGCGGATTGGGAGAAATTGTAGATTTTGTGTGCACGTGTCTCAACTCATGTACTGATTAATAGAAGCAGTCAATAAAGCTCCCTTGTCCCGTTCCGGCCTAAAGTACGGATTTTGTCTTTGATCTTTGATATAGCTACCACTGTACCAAGAACCGTACGGAAAAATGCGTGTGCTAAGTGATAAAATGAACTCTCATCAGTGGTTAAAAAATGTCTTGTTTTTCTGAACGTACATTTGCAGTTTATAACACCATTTTACGTATCAATAGACTCGACCAATCCTAGTATAATAACATTACTCTACTGCTAAATGAACAATCTCAATCGCAGTTTCCAGTTAAGTACTTGACGGGAAATCAAACACGCAATAGGGTTAAGAAAACACGAGAGTCCCACATAGAACAAGCAGAGTCTTAAATGTCACTTTATAATATCTCCTCTTTGTTGTTTGGCCGTGTTCGTAGAAAGGAGAGATGGTTGGCATCTCCCCTGACAGGGACGGGAACAAGCCTTCGGGCTTTACCTGTTACCACACATCCGGTTAAGGCTACCCACCTCTTGGTGGATCTATAACCCAATTTTTTTTTAATAATCTCCGATTGTTCACTCTTTTCTTTCAACCTCTGATCATTTAATTAAATATTAATATATTTATAATCTCTGATTATTCAACTAAAGATTAATATTATAAATAATTTCAAATTAATATATTTATGATAAATTTTATTTAAAATTAATTTTCTTTTAATTCATTTGCCTTTGCTTCCTGGATTTCGAGCTTTTCAGATAAGGCCTGGCAGGAATATCTCACGTTCCTCCATCTGATATTTTCTCTCATTACAGGATCCTAAAACCTCTGCAGTTCGCAGAGTACCTCAACTCCCCTCCTTCGATATTTTTCCCATTTTCAAGATTCTCTCTCTCTGTAATGGCTGCTACTACTCTCTCCACAGCTCTCGACCTCCATTGCGCAATCTCGCACCAGCCAGACCTGAAAAGATCCAACCTTTTCCCTTCACCGTTCGGGCGGCGCCCCACCAGAAGGTTCACCGTCTCTTGCAACTCTTCCTCCTCCCCGCCGAAGCCTCCTCAGAACCTGTCGGAACTCGACCGGAAGAACCCGCCCTTGTCCGAGCAGCTCCGGCCCCTGTCCACGACCACTCTGTCCCCGGCCAAGACGGCCCAGACCCACGTCCTGAAGTCGAAGCCGAAGTCCACCTGGGTCAACCCGGCCCGACCCAGGCGCTCCGTGCTGAACCCGCAGAGGCAGAGGCGGTCGCACTACTCGCGCAATCCCCAGATTAAGGAGCTGAGGGCGTTCGCGGAGAAGCTCAATGACTGTGAGTCCTCCGAAACCGCCTTCTTGGCCGCTCTTCAAGAAGCGCCTAATCCGCCGACTAGGGACGACGCGCTCTTGATTTTGAATAGTTTGAGAGCGTGGCAAAAGGCCCATCTTTTCTTGAATTGGCTCAAGACCCAGAATTTGTTTCCCATGGAGACTATATTCTACAATGTCACAATGAAGTCTTTGAGGTTCGGTAGGCAGTTTGAGCTCACTGAGGACCTAGCCAATGAAATGATAAGGGATGAAATTGAGCTCGACAACATTACTTACTCGACCATCATCACTTGTGCCAAGAGGTGCTTTAAGTTTGACAAAGCCGTCCAATGGTTCGAGCGGATGTATAAGACCGGGTTGATGCCGGACGAGGTCACTTACTCGGCTGTTTTAGATGTTTATGCCAAGTTGGGCAAAGTTGAGGAGGTGTTGAGTTTGTACGAGAGAGGGAGGGCCACTGGGTGGAAACCTGACCCCATTACTTTCTCTGTTTTGGGTAAGATGTTTGGTGAAGCCGGGGACTATGATGGTATTAGGTATGTGCTGCAAGAAATGAGGTCTCTTGGAGTGCAACCTAATTTGGTTGTGTACAATACATTGTTGGAGGCAATGGGCAAGGCCGGGAAACCCGGGTTGGCTCGCAACCTGTTTGAAGAAATGGTCGAATCGGGTTTAATGCCAAATGAGAAGACGTTGACGGCACTCGTAAAGATTTATGGAAAGGCTAGATGGGCAAGAGATGCACTAGAGTTATGGGAGCGAATGAGGTCGAATGGATGGCCCACTGACTTCATTTTATACAACACATTGTTGAATATGTGTGCCGACCTTGGCCTTGTAGAAGAAGCGGAGAGATTATTTTATGATATGAAGCAATCTGACAATTGTAGGCCAGATAGCTGGAGCTACACTGCAATGCTTAACATATATGGTAGCGATGGAAACGTAGAGAAGGCGATGGAGTTGTTTGAGGAATTATCCACATTAGGGGTCCAATTAAATGTGATGGGTTGCACTTGTCTGATTCAGTGCCTAGGCAAGGCTGGGAGAATTGATGATTTAGTTAGAGTATTCAGTTTGGCAGTTGAAAGAGGGGTTGAACCAGATGATAGGCTTTGCGGATGTTTGCTCTCTGTTGTATCACTGTGCAAAGACAATGAGGACGTGGAAAAGGTCCTTTCGTGTTTGCAAAAAGCCAATCCCAAGTTGGTGGCGTTCGTCAAGATCCTAGAGGGAGAAACCACCGATTTTGATATGATAAAAGAAGAGTTTAGGGGTGTGATCAGCAAAACAGCAGTTGAGGCCAGAAGACCCTTCTGTAATTGCTTGATCGACATTTGCAGAAACAGAAATCTGCATGAGAAAGCCCATGAGCTTCTCTATTTAGGAACTCTATATGGCTTGTACCCAAGTCTACATCATAAAACTGCTGATGAATGGAGTTTAGATGTTAGGTCACTCTCTGTTGGTGCTGCACATACTGCACTTGAGGAGTGGATGAAAACTTTGTCGAGAATTGTGAAACGTGATGAGGCATTGCCGGAGTTATTTTTCGCTCAAACAGGTAGTGGAACACATAAGTTCTCTCAGGGATTAGCTAATGCTTTTGCCTCTCATGTGGATGAACTCGCTGCACCTTTTAAGCAGTGCGAAGAGAAAGCTGGTTGCTTTGTAGCAACTCGGGAGGATCTGGTGTCTTGGTTGCAATCCAGAACCCATCGGCTGTTGCGGCATAGAGTATCTGTAGGTCTGAGACTCACCCCCATGAAATGCTTATAAATGTCAATACTTGGCTCTTGCGACATGATGCTTAACTATTTCATATATGAGCAAGTCCTCTGCTTTTTGTCCAATTTGGCTCTTGTGACATCTTATCAGAAAGTTATAGAGATCAGCGTGTCAACAAATAATTTCTCTGCCTTGCTGAATGCTATTATTTGGTTCTCTGATGGATCTAAAGGAGTAGACAAAAATTCTTACAGAGAAAGCCGCGCATTAGGGTTTGAACAATGATAGAAGGATTTATTGATTCACAAGCAGTAGTTTAGGCTTTTGGAGTTCATCTTAACTTGCCCAGTTTACCACTTTATTGCACTCTTTATCTGTCTTGTTTCTGCATCTGAAACTATCTATACAAAGTCCTTTTCAGTTCCTTCCCTTTTAGTCGTCTTTTCATTTGCTTAAATCATTTTCTTCTCCTCTTCTTTTTTGTGACTTCTGACTGTGCCTGAATGCATCCATCTGGTGCCTAGGCTTTCTCTGCTGTTCACTGGTGTTTCTTGAGTCTTTAATGCTACTCACAATTTATCAGTAATGAAGCAAAGATTGGTAACATTGGCAGCAGGAATTTTCGACCGAACTATCGATTAGTAATCGCAAATCCCACATTACCCTGTTAGTGTAGTTCTTCACAAGGCGAAAAACCGATGCTGCCTATAAAGAGAGAGAGTTTGAATATCAACGCAAGTATGCGAGAAAGAAGCTACTGAAGAAAAAGTTATGCAGGAGTCGGTAAACCGCGATAAAGATGCTTAGTCTGCACCGGGAACTTCTTTCGCTAAACCGTGTAAAAAAAAAAACAGAACTTGTGATCAATTCAGTCCGGGCGAACTCGAAGACAATCGCATATCGGGGTAGACATTGACCTTAAGATATCACGGGAGAAGGGTGGTTGTTCGCACGGTGTTTGATTCAGATCAATCGGGTCTAGACGAGGATATCCGTCCGACACGCCCGACCCGAGTATCGACTCGGCTCCATTAATGTCTTTCTAATTGGCTCCTGAATGCTCATCAGTGAAAGTCATCGCCCCAGATAAACGATGGTTCGTGGGAAATGAATGGCAGCCTCAAGTTGCTATCAGTCCGACTCATATCGATGACGATGGCCATTTGCTGGGTTTTGCCCACGATTGACGTTGCTCACCTGCTCAACTACCATCAAGGACGATAGCACTTTCCATCCCAGATCCCATCCCTCCCACGCGTGAACAGCGCATTCCACCCTCATTTTGAATTTAAAATGATAGGATAGCACCCCAAAGTTGAACCTTCTAGGCATTCTAAATTTATCAATTCAGAAGGAAGGGAATATTTTTTTTTTAAATTCAGCCCTGAACTTTTCAGTATTGCTAAGGTGACCCTAAATTTTTACATGAAATTCTAATATCATCATTTTCAATCAATTGCCGCCGGAAGTTTTTGATGTGGTTATTTATAGGTTTGTCTGCGTAGGCCGGCAATGATTGAATGTCACGTTACAAATGACTGTAAGTGCTTCGTTGAATTTCTGTGTAAAGATTGATGATGACATTGATAAAATTAAAAAAAAAAAGAATTAAATTGATATATGTATAATTAATTTAGGACTGATTATGTATTACCACCATAATCAATGCAAATTACCTAAATAATTTGGTTAATTAAGATGTTTATTAGAGTTGAACTCGAGCTTAAAAAACACTTTTAACTCAAGGAGCTCGGCATCGAAATAATTGCATTGTGCTTATTTGCAGTATAGACACATCTATTTAAAATTTTCAACTTTAGCCTAGTTTTCAAATCAAAGCTCAAGTTTGACCAGAGCTTAGGCTAAAGTTTGTCAAACAAATCGAAACGAATCGACCTTATCAAAAGCCTTGATCCAAACGAGCCAAGGGCCCGAGTATTGACACGTGCGTCAAGTCTAGGGGTGAGCATAGTCCGGGTTGGTCCGAGCCACCCCCTAACCCTAGGACCAACTCCGGTGTCGGTCCTCGATTTTAGGACCGAGGACCGACCCTACGAGCACGGGGACCAAGGACAGGACCGACCCAATGGGTTCGGTCCGATTCCATGGTCAACCTGGGACCGATCGATAATTTATTTTGTCTTGTTTTTTATACTCCCTAAAAAAGTAAACCTACAAATTCAAATTACACATCCATCGACAATGCGGCATTGTGCAACTAAACTATAAATACCAATACAAGATCTCAAATGAAGCACAAAGTAGATATCACTAGTCAAGTTGTGTTTGGAAAGCAAGGGCAAGCCGAGCATTAGGGTTTCTAATTAGGGCTTCTTCTTTTTCCTTTTGATTTACTCGGTGATAAGTGAGGCGACTGGCGCGAGTGGCGAGCGCAAGCGTCAAGTGTTGAGTGGGGTGAGCGTCAACTGGCAAGCGGCAAGCGTTTAGTGAGGCCAGCGGCGAGCATTGAGCGAGACTAGCGGCGAGTGGTGAGTGGCGAGCGTTTAGCGAGGCCAGCGACAACAGCAAAGGGCGAGTGGTGAGTGGCGAGCGGCACGAGCAACGCGCACGGTCAAAGGTGAGCGGTGCGTGCAACCAGAGGCGAGCGGGATGTTGCTAATTTTGATTTTGGCAAATTGAAGAACAAAGAAGACAAAATGGAAGAGAACGTACTTTAGGGAAGAAAGCCGTGAGGAGATTTACGGCATAAACTTCGTGCCATTTTGGACGTCGCGAGTCCATGACTATGAGGAGTCCTTGGTCCTCACGGTGAAGAATGTACTCTGGAGTCTAGATTGTGGAGGAGGAGGCCGTGAAGACCTTTACGGCGTAAACTTCACGCCTTTTGGAATTGGATGCCGTCCCGTCTCCATGATTTGTGAGCATGAGGAGTCAACAACTTTAACATCATTTTACTTAGGTTTGAATATATAAAAGAATTATATATAATATAATATAACATAAATTTTACTTAGGTTTGAATATATAAAAGAATTATAAATAATATAATATAATATAATATACGGGGTTGGTCGGGGTTGGCCGACCGATCCAAAACTCGGGCCAGGACCAAGCAAGCGCGTTGGCCCCGACTCCAGATCGGGACCAACCAGCCGCGCGGCGTTGGCCCGGACTTCGGGGACCAGCTGACCGACCTGGGGCTTTCTGGGAACCGGGCCAAGACCCGGCAGGGTTGGGCGGCCCAGGGTTGGTCCCGGGGTCGACTCTAAACCGTTGCTCACCCCTAGTCAAGTCCCAGTCGACCCGATCCGGCATAAAGTACAATCTGATTTCGATGTCAAGGTGGTCGGTGCCAATTTTTGTAAATTACCGTTTCGTCCTGGGCTCGGCAAAATGCAATTTCGAAGAAGTCGCGGGGAGAACTTGTAAAATCCGAAAAAGGAAAGGTCAAAGTTGTAAATCCGAAAAGGGAAAGGTCAAAGTTGTATTTCCTTATAAATTCTGGCATCACGGACCAAACGGCCCTAAAATCGCCATCGTACGCCCCGAAAGCTCAAAGGTACGATTTTCTGTGTCTCAAATTCCAATTTGAATTCGCGTTCTGGTCTCGCGGTCATCTATTTCCTTTGAGCCATGCGTCCGTTGATCCGCTTCAATCCCATTTTCCTGCTATTTTCCCGGGAAAATTTAGCGAGAAAATGAGGAGGAAGCCGGTAAGAACGGTCTTCCTGGTTCCAAACCTGCGTCGCTGTCCGTTCTTCGGATGATCCTACGCTGTGGTTTCATCCGTTTGATGTTCGATTGACTCGATTTGGGATTTTTCCTGTCTTCGTCCCGATTTTGCGATCTAGGGTTTTATCCTCTTTGGGGGTTTTTCTTGCATAGCCGCAAGTTGTTTTCTTTGACTTATCTTTTCTCGATGCTTGCGCGTTCTGAGCTTGGGAATCTAAATATAGGGCTCCGTTGAGTTTTTTTCTACGTGAAGTCGGATGTGGGGTGACTCTGAAAACTTGCATTCGTTTCGATCTTGTATCTGCTTGTGGGTAGATTGCCCGAATTCGAATCGAGGTACAAGGAGCTTGATTTTCTCATTGAAAGGGGATGCTGGACGTCTGCCTGCTCCTTTTGATGATGTGTCGAAGGAGTCGGAGCTCGAATCGCATTGTCGAGACGAAGCGGGTCTTCTTTTATCTTATGTCGCCGAGTATGATAGTCTTTTTTATCGGGGCATTGAGAGGGAAGTACTGCCGCAGCGGTGTTCTAGTTCTCCAATTGGATTCAGTGAGATGCCAGAAAGGGCCTTAGTAGTATAGTGGATCTATTTAATGCCTTACCTTAGTGCTAGTCTTGAGCTGTAGCATTGGAGGTTAGAATTTATGGACCTTTACAACTGCCGCGAAAAAGGAAAACAAGAAAAACTTGAGAAATTGTGACATGATTTATGTTCATTAAATGTGGAGGACAAGTTTGTGCCAGATTGTAGCTAGATTGTGCATTTAAAAGCCATGAAAGGCCTCAGAATATAACATGTGGAGGACAAGTTTTTGCCAGATTGTAGCTATAGATTATGCATTTAAAAGCCATGAAAGGATTCGGAATTTTTATTTTTCTTTGTGTCGTTAAGTTACCCATGTAGCTGATTTTGAAGAGATGGGATTGTTTCTTATATTGCAGGAAAAAGTTTATAGTATATGGATAACAAATCACCACCGTGCAAGGAGGTTGCTGACGAATTGACTCGGGAGTCACTTATCGCGATCTCTTATTTAGAACCGGATAACCCTGCCAATATGAATGTTCAACCTAAAAGCTGCATTGTTGCAAATGATGATGCAGTGACTGATGGTGACAACACCGAGAAGTACAGGTCAGAGCTCATGTCCATCTCTGAATTGCCGCCGCCTAATACTTCACCTGTTGCTGTGGATCCTTGAGGATTAAGGGGGTTTCAATTTCTTTGAAAGACCATTTTGACTAAGTGACAAGCTTGCTTTGATGTAGAACAAGTGGAATGTCTTTTAATGCTGCTTTCTTCTTCTGTGGAGCTGTCAAATTCTACTGAAAATATGTGCAGTATCGAACTCCATGTACAAAAGTGATGTATGATCAGTTTGAGAAAATGCACAAAGAAATTGGTTTGAGCTTTACTATATCCTTGCCTTTTGTCTCTTATTTGTCTGATTTTCGTTTCAGGAGGGTGACACAAGTATTCTAGATCCGATTCGATCATCTCATTGTTCGCTTTGTTTTACCTCCAGAAAACCTTGAGACCTATACTCAAATACCGAACCCAAAATGCTACTCTGATGAGTTAGTCTTGGTTATGTTTGCTTGCTCAATTGGCCATCTGCCTTTGTGTGGTGGTAGCCTTTGCTGTGACTGTTTATTTTACATGTTTCCCACAGAGACTGAGATGATCTATTCTTCAAGACAGCAAACTGCTTTCAGAGCCCAAGCACGAGGCATCATTCATGCAAGTTTTTTCTTATGCCTCTGCGGGTGCCGAGAACTTTATTATCTCTGTAGATAAGTCAGTGCTGGCTCCGCACTTTGCCTGTGATCTTTACTGGATTGCTTATGTTAATTTGCAAAGGATGCATCAGCTAGAATGCTGGATTGATGATAAGTTTGATGGGTTGCTGCTTAAACTTCTGAGCCATTTTCGTGGAAAATTCTTTCTCGATTTCTTTACAGCCTAAGTACTGATCCAGATTCCAGTTCTCGACATCTCATGTTTATATAAGCTCAACTATAATGTGAAAATTTCCGCGGCTCTAGGATCCTTGGGCTTTCGTTTGCTGAACCAGGATCCGTGAGCTTCTAATGGGAGACAGCTATCGATCAGCTTGCATCATGCTATTAAGTCTCTTCTCTTGCTCTGCTGCATACAAATTGCGGCCGTTTGAATATAGTTACCCGGCGGCAAAGGACTGCTGCTCTTGCACAAGTGTATCGTCGGGGAAAGCATGCGCATTACCAAAAAAATTGCACGGAAGTTGCATGTAATTTCAAAAAAGCGAGCTACAGATCTCTATATCGTGAAAAGCCCCTACCTACATCAACGACATAACACGATAGGGACCTATCGTCTCTCATGCTAGAATCAATAAAAAAACCTTTCTGTTTATTCATTTAACTGGTGGCCTAGAACCGACACTACTTGAAAGGCGGAAGGGATGCTAGTAGACAGAAACACCACAGAAGTCCATATCAAACTCTGCTGCCAAAATCTAGGAAGCAGGGAGTGGATTTTCTCCAAGCAAATTGCTGCAGAACTCGTTGATCTGGTCACTGAACGAGATGCCGAAGATGGGTAAGGGGAAGATCCATGTGAAGCAGTTTGTGGGGAGGCTGCCGATGACCTTGCAGCAGGCGGGCAAGAACTTGACGTTCTTCTCCACCAGCGACTTCACGAGCTGCTCGGTACACCCTTGTACGTCTCCAATGAACTGCCAGCATTTGGTCGGATCCCCCAAGGCCAGAAGCTTTTGGCTAGAGATGTCCACGCTTGCGGTCGGAGACGGAGCGGGCGAGAAGGCCATTGCGGCCACTGAGAAGGTCAGAAGCAACAACGCCGGTAGTGCCGATACCATGTTGGCCAAGCTATTGTCTCTGCTTTCGCCGGAGCTTGTGCCTGATCTGTCCTTCTGCTCCTGCTCGGAGATTTGTTCGTGGTTGCTTCATGAGCTGGAGGTTTTCGGTTGTTTATGTAGGCTTTCATCGGCCTTGAAGATTTACTCGTTCTGTGTGAGAGAGAGAGAGGGGGAGGGAGTTACATGGAACAAAAGGAACTCATGTTTTGCACAATTTAAGGAAGATGAGTTACAAGAGACTTGCATTAACTTTGCTTTAAAATGTACCAATCAATGCCAAATGAACCATAATGTTACCAATTGCTGATCAACAGAAACTCATTGTTGTGTTCGAGATTCCGTCAATTAATTTTTTTTTCTTTTTGGTCGATCCTATTTATAACTCTCGTTTGTTTTTCATACTTTTGCCTTTCAAACGTGACATCATAATTCCAATTCTCCTCTCTTTGACTTTTGCCTCTGTGCCATTAAAAATGCAAAAGCCGAACGCAAAAGTTGAACCCTGCACCTGTAACACTAGTAGCACCAACTCCCAGTTCCCTTATTCTTGGGTTGTGTACCCAATTCTTCAATTTTAGAAAACAATAACATATGCTTATGCAGCCAAAAATAGGTTGTGAATTATGTCAAGACATAAAAATCTTTTGATTTCGAACATGTTTCTTTTTCGTTTCTTCATTTTATTTTTTTGGTGAACTTTTCGTTTCTTTATTGAATCTTACTCGAGTAATTTCGGCCCTCAGATCCTTCTACATCTCTCCAAAAACGTAGGAGCTTGCGCGACCGGCCCAACGGTTCCACTTGAGAACTTATAGAATCAAGAATACGAAGATGAAGATGAAGAATGACGGTAGATGATCCGTGAAGAAGTTTTCGATCTACGTATTTCCATTCAATTGAACAAAAGAAGATGTTCTCCATAATCATCAACCGATTACAATACCTCTCTCGTATATATGCGGAAAACGAGAGGACTAACAACTAGAAAAACAAACTAACTAACTTTCGCTAACAAACTTTACAGCTAAGCAAAACAGGAAAGCAATCTTGAGACTTTGGTAATCCGCAGCAATCTTGAGACTCAAAGCAATCTTGAGACTTTGGTAATCCGTGTCTTTGACATCGTATGATCTCCACCGTTGATGAAACTCATTATCCATGAGTTATCAATTTCTTCAACTCTTTTTGCTTCTTGACCGCCTTCCGGTGATCCACATCTATAATTGTCGAGGACTTCACCTCCCGTGATTGACTTCTCAATATTGCAGACTTGGCTTCGATCTTGATTCTCTAACATTCCCCTCAAATTGGGAAGAGTAAAAGATTCGATTCCCAATTTGGTTCGAGAGTAAGATGAGATAAGCGGGATAGAGACTTGGTAAATATATCACTAATTGTAGATGAGTAGAAATATAATCGAATACGAATAGATCCGAAGAGACTTTCTCACGGACAAAGTGAAAGTCAACTTCAATGTGCTTGGTTCGAGCATGTAATATTGGATTGGCGGTGAGAGAAATTGCTGATTTGTTGTCACAATATATAGTAGTAGGTGGTGAAGAGAAATCCCTATATCTCGTAGCACAAATGTGATCCAGTGAGTTCGGCCGTGGTCGAAGCAAGTGCACGATACTCGCTTCGCTTGAAGATCTAGAAAATGAGGTTGCTTCTTGGCCGACTGTGATAGTAGATTGGATCCAAGAAACGTGCAAAACCTGTTGTGGAACGTCGTGTTGTTGGACAACCAGCCCAATCCGCATCGAGAAACCATAGAGATGTACTTGAACTTTGAGAATGGAGATAGATTCCAAGATGTATAGTACCTTTGACATATCTAAGTACTCTTTTTAAGCGATGGAAATCTCCAACAAAAGAGGCTGTTGCATCTTTTGGAGAGAAGATTAGTAGCAAATGCCGATCCGGGTCGAGTAATGGTTAAGTATTGAAGAGCACCAACCAAGCTTCGTATTCCATAGGATCGTAAGTAGATTTGCGGTGTCGGCCATGGAGATTGATCAAGAGGGCAGAGGTGTTGAGACCGGGTTTGCGTCGGCCATATAAGCTCGTTTCAACAAGTCAATAGCATATTTAGTTTGACACGAAAGAGAGTCTCGTGAAGTTCGTTTGGCCTCAATACCCAAAAAATAGTGAAGATACCCAAGATCTTTCATGAAATCGAAGACTAAGTTTCGAATAAGATCGGTTAAGAGATGTGGTGAACTCCCGGTCAAGATGATATCATCAACATATAGGAGCAAGAGAACGCGTATGTGAATTTGTATGTAGAACAAATAACGATGGATCAAAATTTGTCTTTGCGAAGAAACCATTTTCGATTAAAAACTTGCTGAATTTATCAAACCAAGCTCTTGGTGCTTGTCGAAGACCATATAGAGACTTGTGGAGTAAACAGACATGGTTTGACCGATGAGGACCGATAAAGCCAGTGGCTGTTCCATGTACACCGGTCTCGTTCAAATCTCCATGAAGAAAAGCATTCTTAACATCAAGCTGGTGTATTGGCCGAGTGTCTTATCATAGCAAGAGATAACACTATTCGAATTGTGTGTGTTTCACAACCGGATGAAAGTCTCGGTGAAGTCTAGTCCTTCTTCTTGGTGAAAGCCTTGGCGACTAGACGAGCTTTGAGTCCGTCAAGACCGCCATTTGTGTGAGTTTGGTCTTATAGACCCATCTGCAGCCTATTACATGCATCTCGGTTAGTTCTAGGAATCAATGTCCATGTTTGATTTTCAGCAAGTGCATCCATCTCTTCTTTCATAGCCCTATACAGCTTGATTAGCTAAAGCCGACTTGATAGACTTTGGTTCCATAGGAACCGGATAATCGCCTAAATAAGCATACTTTGATTTGGTTTTTGGAATTCCGGACTTTAGTCGAGTTTGCATATGATGAGTATTACTTGTACCTTGAGAGGATGAGAATGGAATTGGAGTTGGAGTGCCTTTCATTAGAACTTCCTTCAGCTCGTAGATCATTGTGTGAGGATAAGGAACCGGTAGTATTTTGTTCTTGAGAAATAGAACAATGTTGAGGCACAAAGCATCTATAAATTGTCCTTTGTCATTGTCTCATCTTGCATATTCCTTGAGGAAATGATCTCGAGATTGCTGTGACAAGGATGATAGGTACAGCAATCATGGAAAT
Source organism: Eucalyptus grandis (assembly GCF_016545825.1). Lineage (NCBI taxonomy): Eukaryota > Viridiplantae > Streptophyta > Magnoliopsida > Myrtales > Myrtaceae > Eucalyptus > Eucalyptus grandis. Next base: position 2,947,656 of record NC_052616.1, read on the forward strand.
CGGGATGGATCCGTGTGTGGCCGATCGATGAGTGGATCTAGTAGCTGGTGACTCGGTGCTTGATGACTCAAGGAAATGTAGGCCTTCACTCCATAGTTTGTATAAGTTTGTATAATGTCCATATTCATTGATCAGCTTCTTTGTAAAAGGATAGGAATACTCATCAAAGACAACGTGCCTCTTGATGTATACACGATTATTAGTTGGGACCAAACATCGATACCCTTTGTGCCGAGTGCTATAACCCAAGAAGATACGGGGAAGAGATCGAGGATCAAGTTTATGACTTGCATATGGTCTTAAGCAAGGATAGCATGCACAAACCAAATACTCTTAAATGATCATACCTTGGTCATGTTTATGATGAAGTTTGCTATAGGGTGTGTTCATCTCGCAACTTTGGTGTGGGAAGAATGTTGATGATGTAATTAGCCGTCACAAATGCATCCACCCAAAATCTCAAGTGGAACTTTTGAGTGATAGAGCATAGCTAATCCAAGTTCAACGATGTGTCGATGCTTTCTTTCGGAGACTCCATTACGTTCCAGAGTGTGAGGACATGATATGAACTGTCTTATTCCATGATGACTCAGAAATTTTTGAAATCTAAAGCTTACGAACTCTCCACCTCCATCACTCGGGAAGATTTTAATCGATGATTATACTTTGTCGTTCAACTAGCTTCTGAAATTGAACAAATATATCATAAAACTCAGATTTCAACTTCATGGGATATAGCCAAGAGAAGAGACGAAAAATTGTCAACAAAAATCACATAATATCTAAACTTTTGAAAGGAAGATGGTGATGGTCCCCATATGTCACAATGAATTCTTTCTAATGGGGAACTTGATACGTAATCCGAAAAGGAAATGATAGAGCTGAACTTTTGGCTATTTGACAAATGCCGCAAACAACTTGAGATGAAGAAGCAAATTGTATAAGCTTCTGTTTTTGTAGATGCTTAACTACTTGAGCATTTGTATGAGCCAAAACGCTGATGCCATATGTCTTCACCGACTGTCTTTTGTCGCCGAGTAAAGAAGGCTTCGTGGTTTTGTGGATTAGCTTGATAAAGACCCCTAATTTTCCTTCCGAGCTTCACAGTTGTGTTGGTATTGTTGTCCTTTACATAAACACCAAGTTTTGTCAAAAATAAAAGAACAAGGGAAGTCATCTGTGAGTTTAGATACCGAAAGGAGGTTCTTCTTTATCTCCGGGACAATTAGAACATCGTTAAGAGGTAATGTATTGTTCTTTGTTTTGAGCCAGTGTTGCCAATGTGAGTTGTGTAAACATGATCCATTGCCTATCATAACGGTATCATGTCCTTGATATTTAGAAAAAGTATGGAGCATACCAGATCAGCACTAATGTGATTTGTAGCTCCAGTCGAGATACCACTCACCGCCCGTTGAGTCTTCAATATGCATTCTTTGTCAAGGCCTTTGGAATATCTTCGTTTTGATAAGAATTGTCAAACCGATACCAAGAACGAAGAGCATCATGTCCGGACTTTTTACATATTTGACACTCTAGTCGAATGCTACTTGTTTCTTTTTCATTCTGCAAATTTTTACTTGAGTTTGCGGAAGGATAAGTCTTGACATTTTGGTACCTCGTCGTGAGTAAGTAGTATAGGGCCTAAACCCTTGGTTTGTTGTAGGGATAACATTTCTCCGTCTAGGGTGTTGATTTCCTTGCCCCGGGACTGAAGATATCCGTTCTGCACTCGATATCTCTCAAAACCACGACCCCTATTGTTACCGGTTACGCCACGACCATAACCCGACCACCCTCGTATCCTCCTTTCAGATATAAATCCGAAGCTTGAGAAAAGTAGTTTTCATTTGTGGCATCTTTAGACTGAACTCGAAAACTGTCTTTGTCCAAAATACGCCAAATTCGGATTGAACCGACTCCTAGAAAAGTTTTTGAGTCTCAATTCAAACCTTTCTAATTGAGCAATAACCTCATCATACTCCGCCGAGGCTTTAAACAATATATGGTTGTCCGAAAGTTCTCATACTGGACCTAAACCTTCCAATACACCAAACATCTTGGTTATATCATCCACAGTTTGCCTATTGCATTCAATCGATCACATATGGATTTATATTCCCGAGATAATCGGCAAGGGTTTGTTCATGCTTATGACATGTTTGCAGTTTCCCCTTAATTCAAACTCTCTAGCAATTGATTTGTAAACCTTTTTCGAAGAGTTTGCCATACTTACGGTGATGTTTCTAATCCAATGATTAGGCTCAAAATATTTTAAGAATGTATGACTCCAGAGATCCATGATGAAATCAATCGACTGTTCTAATCCAGTCGATATACTGGATTAATAAGATCGGTTTCACAACCTTCATCCTCTGTTTGCAGCATTCGATTCGAGAGGGTGAAGGAATATCTCCATTAACAAAACCAAATAAATCTTGGCTTTTCAAAAACCTTTGGATCCGAGCTTGCCACAATAAGAAGTTGTCCTCAAAGAAGTTTGATTGTGACGAAGTTTGTGATATTCACATGTATCGGAAAGGATATTTTGGAGTTCTAATCGCCATTAATATGATTCTTTGAAGAAGATGATAACAAGAGTGCTTATGAGCTCTAAACCCGTATGTGTTTACCTTGAACCAGAGGGCTTCAAAGTGTTCGTCTACTTTTCCGGGCTTGATTCACGATCCGGGTTACTTGATAGATTCTATTCTCGACGCAGGGTTGATCTTCCATCTTCCCTCCGATACCATGAGAACTTATAGAATCAAGAATACTGAAGATGAAGATGAAGAATGACAATAGATGATCTCGTGAAGAAGTTTTCGATTCCGTATTTCCATTCAATTGAACAAAAGAAGATGTTCTCCATAATCATCAACCGATTACAATACCTCTCTCGTATATATGCGGAAAACGAGAGGACTAACAACTAGAAAAACAAACTAACTAACTTTCGCTAACAAACTTACAGCTAAGCAAAACAGAACAGCAATCTTGAGACTTTGGTAATCCGCAAACAATCTTGAGACTCAGCAATCTTGAGACTTTGGTAATCCGTGTCTTTGACATCTGTATGATCTCCACCGTTGATGAAACTCATTATCCATGAGTTATCAATTTCTTCAACTCTTTTTGCTTCTTGACTGCCTTCTGGTGATCCACATCTATAATTGTCGAGGACTTCACCTCCTGTGATTGACTTCTCAATATTGCAGACTTGGCTTCTGATCTTGATTCTCTAACACCACTCATCGGTCGGGGAGACGGTTCGGACCATGCGTCTGAGACGGCCGGGTTGGACCGGTCTCGATCGTTCTCTCTCCATGCTTCTAAGCCGACCGGGTTGGACCGGTCTCTCTCTCTCTCTCTCAACTGAAGAAGAAGAAGGAGAGGAAGCAGGTCGGTGCGAAACGAGCAATGGCGACCTCATCGGCGAGCGGAAGAGGGAGCGGCGGCGGCACCAGAGAAGGCGGCGCGAAAGCCATCGTCGCCGATCAAATATCGCAGGCCGTTCAGTCCACCTCCAATCTCCTCCACCTCATGCAGCAGTCCTCTCCTTCCCAGGTTCCTCTCTCTCTCTCTCTCTCTCTCTCTCTTTCTCTCGATCTCGATCGTGTCTGTTTCTAGCAAGCCGGCGAATCCGATTCGCATACGTAGAGGCATCTCAAGTACGTAGGGACAGGATCGGTCCGAGTGTGATTTTATGGAAATGGAGCAAGTTCTGATAGCTGAAGATGCTAAAACATTTCTTTTTTTTTTTTTGACTTGGTACAATTTTGCGGCTTGAGCGTCGATTATCAATCCGGTGTTGTTCTTTCATTCAATTCGAGGGTTTGAGCTGATAAAGGAGCGGGATTGGGATAATTTTGGGGATTTGCTCTGCTGTAGTAGTTTTTGGGAGGAAGAGGGTTCTCAAGGTTTAAGCTTGAATCTGGCGACTGAGGAAATGATTCTCCACGTTGATTGTCCATATGTTGAAGACGGCGAGGTTGGTTTGTCCTGTGAAATGTAATGAGGACTGGGTCAGTTGTCTGGTTTTCATCTGCCATTCGGATTTGCAGTTGTCGAGCGATTGCAATGCAGCTATTTTCAGTGGTTGGTGAATGCTTACCGATTGCTGTCCCGTGTAAAAACTTTTTGACAGAAAGCAGATGCAACAAAGGAAGATGAAAGAGAAATGTAGGAATTGATTTTTTTTAATGTAGCTGGAAATATGGCTGGACAGTGCTCGGGACCATTCGTATGTAGCAGTTAAGCTTTTGGCTTATCTGCTTAAAACCCAGATTAGGAAACTGATGTGTCCCTATCCCGAGAATAACTATAACATTTTCCTGTATCTAAGTTGGTATGCAAATGCCTATTATTGTTCTAGTCATCACAAAGGCATTAGTTGACTGAAGTGTTGGCGAAAGAAGCTCAACTGAAATGATCGTAGTCCAGGCGTGAACCACTCCTCAGTGACTTGGGCAATGCAGAATTATGGACGTAAATATTTTGAGACTGGAATCTATAGAGCAATGTTTTGTATGGTATTTAAATTTGATGCTAGTCAGTTGTTCTTCAAATTAAGTATATAGTTGTCTCAGAGAATCTTTTAGATCTCAAATGTGTTTTAAATGGCTGGTCAGCTTCAAGGTTCTGATTTCGATGTGTGGTTTTTCTTGTGCTACTCATTGTAAATTCTTTCTCGGCATGTTCCCCAGGCCCGGCTCACGATGCTTCCCAAGAAGCTTCTGGCAAAAACAGCAACAATAGGGAATACTGGGCGAGTATGCATATAAATCTGGCTTTGTTGATTGAGAGTGGTGTTCCTCTGCTTAGAGTGCTGATGCCATTATTGCCTTCCATTTTCTGGTGTAGGTCTTGGAAGAAATGCCTCGGGTAATTTCAGCTCTGGATGCTCACGTGGAGACGAGTTTGCAAAGGTTAACGCCTTTGATATTTGGTATCATTTTCTAAATTAAGTAATAGATGTAATTTAGCAGTAAATTTTTTTCTGCATAATGGAAAAAACTGACTAATGCCTTGTGAAAGATGTGCTTAAGAACTGCTATGTGTACAGTGATTATGCCCATTTAGTTGTATGTTTTATTTTTTTGGCAATCTGAAATCTGAGGCTGCAAAGCAATTGTGGCCATCTCTCTTCTTCTTACATGCCGTATGTCGATAAAGACCATGTGAGTATTGTAGTATGAACCATGTCAACTTGATGTTTTCTGTAATAACTTTTGCAGTGTTCCTCATCTGCAAACGGTGGTCCAGTTACTAGCGAACATGGAAAGCAACCAGCTTAATTCTCTCTCGAAAGTTCATTTTGGTCGAGAGGTATTAGGACCTTTCCTCTCCTCACTCCTCTCCTCAACGGACAAAAAATTTGGTTGAAATTGTGTCACACACTTTACCACTGAAAACTGGACTCATGTCCTAGTGTCGGAAGTGTACTTCAGATTCTGTCTCACTCTCATAATCTTCTCTTTCTACTGCATCTTGACAACTGCTCTGAACTTTTCACAGGCTTCTGATTGACGCATCCCTCTGCCAAAGAAATCAACTGGCAAATCAACCTCCTGAAGTGCCATAATTGACTTTGTTTCACTGCTTTACAGCTGAGGTGTTAAACAGGAGATAGAAGAAGTGTGCAGACAGGGTTTTGTCATGGGAAGCTAAGGCTGTTAGGCTTTATTGCATGTGGAGGTGTGCAGTTATCTCTTCCAACTGCTTATAACCTCCATCTTTTTCTTATTCCTAAGGTCGTGCTGTTCCACCTCACAACCTAATTGTATATCTGAATCTCTGTAAGTTTCAAGAATATTGCGTCATTAGTATATGCAGTCTTGGTGGGGAGTGATGTTTTCTCCAGAAGAAACATCCTACCCAGCTGCCAGAAGAGAGTGCAACATTAAAGATGCCATACTTGTTTGATCCATTATGGGCCAAATAAGCAACGCTCACATCATTTGATGCCCCTATGAGCTTGACGAAGGATGCAACCAAGAAGGTTATTCAAGCGTCACTGATGCCAATTAATCTGAGCTCCTGATTAATAATTACACAATGGGATCATGCAACTATTCAGTGGTCTTACCGAAGACTCCTGAGCATATTGAAGTTTTACAGCCTTATTCAGTGGTCTTTTATGTGAGAGGAGGGACTATACTCCTGAAATACTTATTCATGGGTTTCCCATTGCTGTTTATGTACTGTGATGTGTGTAGTAATATGTGTATTTGGCAAACTGTTACTGAAGCTGCCGTACCTGGAAACTTAGAAGTGGTCGGGTGGTCGGGTACTACAGTCAAGGGGATGTTGCAATGAGTGTGTTGCACCTGCTAGATATATACGAAACACCATCTTTCAAAAAGTTGTTTTACTTTTGAAACTTAGTAGTGGTCTAAGAATTTTTTTTGTTTTTTCCAGATCTGTAGATAAGTTGTGCTGGATCTGCACTTTGCATGACATCTCTACGGGATTGCTTATGTTAATTGGCAAAGGATGCATCAACTAGAACGCCGGGTTGATGGGAAGTTTGATGGGTCACTGCTTAAACTTCTGAGTTTGTTTCCCTGAAAAATCTTTCTTGATTTCTTTATAGCCTAAGTACTGATCCAGATTCAAGTTGTCAAGATTTCATGTTTATATAAACTCAACCATGATGTGAAAGTTTCCTTGGCTTTAGGATCCTCGACGATAACAGAGCCCTGCTCCTGCCGAGAAAAGGAAAAATTACCAAAAATATCCTAAACCCATTGTAAGGTAACTAATTCAATCTTGAATTTTTTAATTTGATCAATCTAGTTTGAACTAATGAAATCATTTCGGCCAATTTTAGTTGAAAATTGTTAACATGAATAATATGGATACCAACCATTTTAAGTGGTAAGGTTGGCGGTGATATGGATAATTTTTTTTTTTCATAATTTTTTTTGTCTTTTCTTTTCTTTCTCTTTTTTGGGAAAAAAATATCAGAACATATTGCATTAATGCTATCTTAGTCTTAGTGAATTGGCACAAATCAAAAAATTTAGAATTAAATTTGCACAATTAAAAGTTGAGGTCTAAATTGGGAACAATGCAATAATTAATCGATGAAAAATATCTTCATTATCGATAACAAATTATGTCTAAGCATTTACGTGAATGATAAAAATATTTTTAATTCATTCATTTTGTAAGAGATACAAATAATCATTTTTTTTAGAAAATATTTCCAAATCATTAATTTTCCAAAAAAAAAAAAAAAAAAAGACGAAGCCTTATTCTTTGAATATTGTGTCGAAATATATTGGAATTTATGAAAAGCAATAAAACATACTTATGCGCCTAAAAATGGGTCGCAACCCGCAATTTAATCAATGCCGTTTGCTAATGAAAAATGCAATATCTATCATAGTAATTCTTTCGTGTAGTTCTCAATTAATCTTTTCCGAATGTCCTATTTTCTTTGTTATATTGTTGAATCTTATTCGAACCGTTCTGGCCATTCTCCTGCTGCGTTCGGCACAGCTGCAAAATGCTGGAAGTGTTTGGCAATGAAAATGCAATGACCCTTGACGCAAAATTTATTATTTCTAAAGGTTTTATGTCCGATGCAAGTCCCATTATAACAATGCTGCTTTCAAGGTTAATGATGTTTTTTCCTAACAAACTTTGCCCCTCATTAAATTATCTAGATTTCACTTTTACCCTCATCTTCAACTTTTTTTTTGTACATGTCGAACGACCGACAATCTAAATCTAGCGCTAATGAATTAGACTTGACACTAGCAAAAACCTCTACAAGGTTGGAGGTGTCGTGACCTTGAAGTGGCATCGTAGAACTAGTGCCCATGACCTCTAGCAAGGCTCATGATGTCACAACCTTCGGATGGTCTCGACAGAAGTCGTGCGACCTATGAGGCCTAAGGTCATGCAACCTTGGCATGGATCGCCGGGGTCGTGGTGGCTCGGCACTTGAGTTGGGTCGGGCTTGATCCACGGTCCTCATGTGAGCATCCGGTCTCTCTCTCTCTCTTTATTAATTTATATATTTTAAAAATTAATTTTTAAATTGAATATCAAATTTCATAAAAACAAAAATGTTCACCAAACACTGTTGTGCACATCCTAAAACCTCCCGTCTTAAAAATCCATGCAAAATCCATTCATATTCTCTATCTCTCTCTCTCTGCACTGAAGAAGAAGCAGGTTGGTGCGGATCGAGCAATGGCGACCTCAGCAGCGAGCGGAAGAGGAAGCAGCACCAGAGAAAAGGGCGCGAAAGCCATCGTCGCCGATCAAATATCGCAAGGCGTCCAGTCCACCTCCAATCTTCTCCACCTCATGCAACAGTCCTCCCCTTCCCAGGTTGTTCCTCTCTCTCTCTCGATCTCGATCATGTCTGGTTCTAGCAAGCTCTGAACCCGATCCGCATACGTAAAGTTTTATGAGCTGAAAACGGGGGAGATGAGGATGCCGGAACCATGTGCTTTTTTCGACCTCGATACCATGTTGCGTCTGGCCGGAGCGTCGTGTTAACAATCCGTGCTGTTCTTTTATTCAATTCAAGGACGTGGGCTTATAAAGGAACGGGATCAGATATTTTTCTGGGTTTGCTCCAAGGTGTTAGCTTGAAGCTGGCATCACGGGAATGATTCTACAATGGTTTGTCGATACGAAAAAAAAACGACATGGTTGCTTTTTTCTGTGAAACGTAGCAAGAAACGAGTGAGTTGTCTCGTTTCATTTGCTGTTTGGAATCTCAGTGGTCAAGTGATTGCAATGCAGCTAATTTCGCTGGTTGGTACCGATATTGTTCTCTTGGGTAATAGTAGGTATAGATTCTTTTTCCTGTACCTGAAATATGCAGGATTCAAGCTTTGGTTATGAGATTAAGATCCAGATTAGGAAACTAATGTGTCCCAGTTACGAGGCTAACTCATGACATTTGCCCATATCTAAGTTTTTTGTGCAAAAGCCTATTGTCTTTGTCGATCCAAAGGCATGAGTCGGTTCGAGTGTTGGCAAAAGAAGTTCGACTGAATTGTTTGTAGTCCAGGCATGAACCACCCCTTGGTGACTTGAGCAATGGCAAGAGTATGGACTTAATTTGTGCTGAGACAGGAATCTTCACAGCAATGTTTTGTATGATACTTAAATTTAGTGCTAGTCATGCAACAATCCAATTTCACAGAGGATTGAAATCCATCGCCTCATGAATTTCCTCAGTTGTTCTTCAAATTAAGTATATAGTTGTCTCAGAGAATCATTTTGGTTCTTAAATGTTTAACTGGCTGGTCGGCTTCAAGGTTCTGATTTCAATGTGTGGTTTTTCTTGTGCTATTCATTATAAATTCTTTCTCGGCATGTTCCTCAGGCCCAGCTAATGATGCTTCCCAAGAAACTTCTGGCAAAAACAGCAACAATAGGGAATACTGGGCGAGTATGCATATAGATCTGGCTTCGTTGATAAGAGTGGTGTTCCTCCACTTAAGAGTGCTGATGCCATTATGAACTTACATTTTTTGGTGTAGGTCTTGCAGGAGATGCCTCGGGTAATTTCATCTCTGGATGCACACATGGAGACTAGTTTGCAAAGGTTAACACCTTTGATATTTGGTATTATTTTCTAAATGATGTAATATAGTGGCAGGTTTTTTTCTGCATAACGAAAAAAACTGACCAATACCTTGTGAAAGACATGCTTAAGAACTGCTATATATACAGTGATTGTTCCTAATCAGTTGAATTTTTATTTTTTTTTTGGCAATTTGAAATTGAGGCTGCCAAACAATTGTGGCCATGTCTCTTCTTCTTACTTTTTGCATGTTGATAATGGCCATGGGAGTTTTATAGTACAAACCATGTCAACTCGATGTTTTCTGCAATAACTTTTGCAGTGCTCCTCATCTGCAAACGGTGATCCAGTTACTAGCAAACATGGAAAGCAACCAGCTTAATTCTCTCTCAAAAATTCATTTTTCTCAAGAGGTATTAGGACCTTTCCTCTCCTCACTCCTCTCCCTGATGGGCAAGAAATGCAGTTACAATTGTGTCACATACCTTGCCTCATGGAAACTGAATTGATGTCCTAGTGAGGAAGCGTACTTCAGATTTTGTTTCATAAGCATAATCTCCTCTTTCTAACGCATCTTGACAACTGCTCTGAACTTTTCAACAGGCTTCTGATTGATGCATCCCTCTGCCAAAGAAATTAACTGGCGGATCAAACCTCCTGCAGTGCCATAATTGGCCATATTTCACTGCTTCACTACTGAAGTTTCAAACAGGAGGTAGGAGTAGTGTGCAGACACAGTTTTTGTCCACGGAAGCTGAAACCGTAAGGCTTTGTTTCACGTGGAGATGTGTCCAACTAATTATAATGTCCATCTTTTTCTTTTGTTTTTTTTTCCTAATGTCGTGCTGTTCCACCTTGCAACCTAACCTAATTGTATGTCTGGATCTCCTTAAGTCCTATGGTAAGTCGTCAAAAGAACTTTGTCACTGTGGTATGCACTTGGCAGAGAGTGACATGTTTTCTCCAGAAGAAACATCCTCACCCTGCTACCAGAAGAAACTGCAATGTTAAGATGCCATACTCGTTTAGTCCGTTACTGGCCAAATAAGCAACACTCATTTAAATCGATGCTCCTCCGTGCTTGACGAAGGATGCAACCGAGAAGGTTATTCAGGCCTTACTGATACCAATTAATCTGAGCTCATGATTGATAATTACACAATTGGATCATGGAAGTAAGATGCCACAGTCCGGTGAAAGTAAACTTTGGCTTATTTTACCGGAGACTGCATATTGTAATGTTTAACAGCCTTACTCAGTAGTCTTTTATGTGAGAGGAGGGACTATACTCTTGAAATACTTATTCATCTAGAAGTAGTCAGGTACTCCAGTTATGGAGATTTCTTTACAGTCTTAAGTACTGATTTAGATTCAAGTTGTCAAAATATCATGTTTATATAGACTCAACCATTGTTTGAAAGTTTCCACGGCTCTAGGATCCTTGAGCTTCCTTTTGCTGAACTAGAATCCTTGAGCTCCTTATGTGAGGCCAGTCCCGGTCACGCCACTATTATCATCATTTGCACCTTGAAGAAACTAGCGACATCGTGTGTAAGTCTGGAAAATTATTAGATGCGGATAAAATTGGAATTTGGAAGGTAAGGTTAACACCATCGGTTTTTGTATTAGTTTGGGAGTAAAACTCATTAATGTAGAGGGCGGAAAAGCATTTAATAAATCGGTAATATCAGTGGGGTTTGCATTATATTATTAGATGAAATTTGGTGTATAGGGAATACTTTACAAAGTAACCTGGGCTCTAAAGTCCGTGGGGGTGGAAGTCGACTCGTGATGTTCGGTAAACCTTTTTTTGAATACTTCAAATTAAAGTTGCCTCGGCAAATCCCAAAAATCAAGACAGGTACATCTTTAGTGTGACCAGGAAACTCTTAAAGAAAGCAACTTCCTTTCAATTAAGCTAACTTTTTATCCCTATTTTACTCTTAATAGGCTTCTCATAATTTCAAGATTACCTTCATCTTCTTCGATTTGTTCATGAGAGAGAGAGAGATGCATCGGTGCCACCGTGCCACCACCATGCTTCGGCGAGTTGCCTTGGAGTTGCAAGATCTTGGCAAGGCTGGTGAGCTCCTTGCGTATGGAAGTCGATCCAAGTGAGGCATATCTTTGCTTGGGTCGTTGGAAGCCCGAAAGCCCTGTCAAGAGGTTGCATGATCTTGGGAGTTACCTATCTTGTCTCCTTCATGGACAGCATCTGTTTTTTCACCTCATTTTGAAATTTAATCTTAATGTGAGTATTTTACACACGCACACACATAATGTATACTATTTGCTTTCAATCAAAGTTTGTTAACTTAGAGTGTTTCGCCTCGAGGAATAGTTTTGAAGGTAAAGTATTGCCAAACTCATCAGAAAAAAAAATGTCACTAAGAATGAAATGGAAACGGCTTCAAAGAATTTCAATAGTGAATTTCAATAGTGATGAGCTTAGGAGATCATTGAGCCAAGTTCAAAGGTTAATTAGGAAAAGATGAGAACTTTGAGAAATAAAAGTTACTTCATAATCAATGAAGCCAAAGTGATTCGATTAATAGGATAATTTAGAATAAAATTGAGTTTTGAAACCTTTACATCTGGGATTTATATTTCCCAAAATCGGCTCCTATATATTGTCAAAAAAATCTCAATAAGAATCTCATAATTCTTCATTAGTGGTCCTAATACATGCAATCTAAAAAAAAAAGCAAAAATCTTTCTCCGGAAAAGAAAAATCGAAACTTTCACAAAATTCTCTAGGGTTTTCGCCGCCGCAGGCCACCCTAACCCCAACCCCAACCCCAATCCCCATCTATAAAAACCCCTCTTTCTCCTTCCCTTGTCACCTTGCCTCCTGCCTCCGCTTCTCACCCTTCCAGCTTCCTTCCCCCGCTCTCCCGTAGGCACATCCTCGGCACTGATTCTGCGTCAAATGTCGGATCTTGTCGTCTTTCTTGTCTATGTTCAAGCGCTTCTCTTTGCTAAAACTCGAAACTTTACGAGGTTCCGCAGTGATGAACTGATTATCTCGTGTACCGGAGACGGTCTCATCTTTGGGATCCGTCCGTGACGGCCGCACAACCCTCTAAGAAGTTCTGAGTTCACGCCTCCTCTCTTTCGGTCTCTTCAAATCCCTCGCGGTTTTGTTCTTCTTGTGTGTTTGTACGTTTGCCTCTCTGTCGGTCTCTCTTTTATTTTTTTCTTTTTTTGGTGTGGCTGTTTCGATCTTTGTGTGGGTTGTTTCGAAATGGGGAGCTGAGCTGAAGCGAGGTGACGATAGAAATTCATGTCTGTCAATCCACTGACTTACAACAGCGTGATGTTATCGTGAATCCCGACAGGTTCCGATCGCTGCTAGCTCCTCTTTCTCTTCCATTAACTTGTTAAAAACCTTTTTTTGTGTCTGTATTGATGCTTAAAGAACCGAACTTTTTGAAAAACTGCGAGAGCAGGCGGGTTTTTACTCTGATTTCTCGACCATTCTGTAGATGGGCAGGTGATGAATCTCATACTAACAAATGGGTAATTTGCGTCTGAACTTATCTTGATGCTACATCACCTTGGAGAACTGATGCCCTACTAGTGTTTTGCTCCTTTTTGGACTAGTAAGTTGTTTTGGACTTGAAGTAAGAACATTTGTCCGACTGATTCTTGCTTGCTTTTGTGGGACTTAGTCCTTTACTTGCTTTTCCCCTATGTGTTTTTGTTATGGATTAATCAGAATTCGATGGTCTGGCCATGGTGTTGAAGTTCTTAATACTATCACTCGTGGCATCTATCGAGAATGATATCTGCAGATTTAGATTTCTCCATTATGCGCCATTGTTGAAGTTCTTTCTTGCACTAGTATCATGGATTACTGATTTGCTAGATTTTGGGACTCACTTGATGATTCAATTCACATTCTCAATTAAATTCAAATCTAGGGAGAAGGTTTTCAATCTCTTTATCTCGTTGCTCTTTCGGAGCTGACATGTTTTGGGAGCTTGCAGGATTAAAGGTTTCAATAGGGTAAACAGTTAGGTGGTCTTGGGATTACCTATTTCTAAAGAACTTGCTATTAGTAAACTAATTGCAAGCGTTAGGTAGTCTTGGGATTACCTATCTTTTCTCCCTTTTGTAAACCTGTATTAACCTTGACCACATGCAGTTGCTAAAATCTGAAATAATTGTTCTTGCCTATAGTGGATATTTATCTAAATCCTTCATAAATCAATGGCTGTGATGTGTTTGGTTTCCAAAGATAAAATTTATTGAAGATACTCATAAAATTGGGATTGTTAGTTTCTAGTAGGGGTGATAGGACCCTGATCTAGTTCGATCCCACTTAAGAACCGGATTGATCCTTCCCCATTTCTAGGATCAGGAATCGGATTGTACTGATGGTCTGGTTTGGTTTGGTTCCTAATTCCAAGATTATTCGATTCAACTCTTGATCTTAGAAATAGGAAACGAGTCCTCAATCAACTCAATTGAATTAATGATAAATCAATTTCTCTTTTCCTTTAAAATCAAGCATTTGCTCTTTACCCATGATAATATCAAAATGCCACAAAATTGAACTTCACACTTAACTAATATTATAGTTAATTTTAGGAATAAGTGTATTGAAAGTCCTAAAATTTGTCATTAAAATGTAATTAAGTTTTAAAACTTTTAAAAAATGTAATTAAGTCTTAAAACTTTCAAAAAGTGCAATCAAATTTTAAAATTGGTTTAATTTCAAGTCCATTGCATTTTTTGAAAGTTTTAAGCCTTAATTGTACTTTTTGAAAGTTTTAGGACTCAATTGCATTTTCATGATAAGTTTAGGATTTCTAATACACTTTATCCTTTAATTTTAGCTAAATGATCAAGAAAGGTATGCTTTGGTTGGAGTATGACTTGAATTTTATGCACAACTTGTTTGCGATCTTTGTGTGACTATTCAATGTGGCACTATTGTATGACTTGTCTAATCTGTTGTGTATTTAGCACTTCATGCAAATGCCTTGAGTGTTGGACTCTTAGCTTGTCTCTATTGCTTTGTCGAGCTATGAATGCCTAAAGTCTTACGTCAAATGGTCACACAAAGAATGTGAGGAGAGTTGTGCATAAAAGTCATCAAGCTATACTCCAACCAAAGCATGTATTTTTTTGGTTTTTTGTCTGAAAATTCTTAAAAATTAAGAGTGAAAATTATTTTTTAATAATTCTGAAAAAAATAAAAATAATAATCATCAGCCCAAGCCCAATCCGAATTGGAAACTAGACTGGCCCCCCTTGAGACCAGACCAAATCAACTTATTCGCTTCAGTCGGTTCCTTTTGCTCACCAGTTTCTAGTGTGGTATTGGTGATTCAATTTGAATGATGCCTTTAGAAAGTTAAACTTTAATCGTGGTATGGTGTTATTTTAATAATCAAATTGTATAAGGGGTGGCTTTATTGTCAATAGCATGGCATCTTTTCAATAAAATATTAATCCTACATTTACTTAATACCTTCTAAAACTTGTATTTGGGAAAGGAGTGGATGGGGTCTGCAAAATAGAAGTCCTGAAAATTTCGAAAGAATTTGAATTTTTGTGAGGACTTGAGGGGTGAAAATTTGCGAAATATTTCCTACTTTTCGTCTCCTCTTTGCAAAAATTTATGTTTCTTTCCCAATTTTCTACACTCATTTTCCCTCCTTCCTTTTCCCAAATATAAGCCTAAAAAGGCAATTAAAATGAGACTGTCCATATAGCTTTAAGGTGGGGATAGCTTCTTTGACACATTATAATAGATAATAGTTGTATTGAAAGGAATGTTCATTATTGTCAGAAAATAATGATAATGGTAGCTATGTTAATGGTTGCATTGATAAGATGCGAACTTGATGACAATTGTAACTATTGTATTCATGCCGTTCATTGGCATGGCTTACACGCACTGATCGCATGTGTTCCATGTCCATTGGCATGGCTGTCACATGCCGATCACATGTGTTCCATGTCCATGGACGGTGTGGATGCGACAGTTGCAATTTTCATTAATAATATGGCTGGTCAGATATCTTACTTTTCTAGTAATGCAAGTTATGAGTTTTGATGAGAGGATTTTTAATTCAATTTTGGCCAATTCTATCTCTAATTGTGATAATGGAACAGATGTGTGGAGCTGCTGATTGTTGCTCTATCCATGCAATGTATTCACTAATTTGTTTATATTTAATATGGCCATTTTTGAACGAGGGTGATGGTATTCTCAGTTCAATGAAATTAGAGTTTTAAGTTGGGTAATTGCATAAGAACCAATGGATGGCAAGATATTATGAGCTACTGCAAATATAATTGAATATGCTGGATGGCCCTTCATGTTGGATCTTGTTATTTACACAATCTTTTGCTCCTGATTTTGAAGAAACATCTTTATTTCTGCTCATGCCTCTACCAATTTTCAAAACAATAGAGAAAGTGGTTTTCCATCTTTATTTACACAATCTTTTGCTCCTGAATATCATGAACTTTTGAAGTAGCTGGACAGGTGATGAATCTTACTACAGCTAATGGGTTTGTCCGTTTGAACTTATAAGCGATGCTACTTCACCTTGGAGACCTGATGCCTTTCTGGATACTCCATTTTTCTTTATTTACTTAATTGGGGGTTGATGTGTAGCAAGTGGTTTTAATCCATAAGTAATTGGATCTCGTGTACATCATCAATTCATTTCCTTCTATGCTTTCATGTTTTGAATCTGATACCATTTTACTTGTTATGCTCTCCAAAGTCTTTCATATAGTAGCATTATTTGTATAATCATGCCAAGACATGTTGTATTAGGTGTTGATCAAGATAGTAATTTAGTCCATTGTAAGCACTCACCCCCTTTATTACCTATACAACTACGGTGAGTTAATCAGTAACGAAGAACCTTTTTTGATGTCTTGACCCTTGGTTTTGAAGTAATCGTTGGGCAAGAACTTGCTTTTCAAACGTGGAATGAAAATTTGGGTGGACAATGAAGAAATTTTTTAATATTCCCACCTCTCCTAATAGAAAAAATCTAAAATTTTGAAATTGTTGGACGGGAAGAGGAGGGAAAACTTAAAATCGTCAATTATTTTTAGACCAAACTCGCATCATCTCTTTTCTCATTTGGCAAGCACAAGCTGCACAACCATAGTCGCATAAAGGTTTGATTGGGGACAAAAAGTTGGTTCTGGGATTAGCAATCTTTACGACTACTTGCAAATGAAATTATGTCATTTCTTTTGAAAGACCATCATATCCATGTGAAATATGGTGATGGAGGTTAGATTATCTTTCATGGCATTTGGCTTTTAGCTGGTGCAGATAAAGATAAGTCGTTCAAGGATCGTCTATTCTTTTCTCCTTCATGTAAAAAATTATCCACCGAGACATAAGGAAGTTGGAAAAGTCATGAATGTGTACAGTTTTTATGGACGGGATTCATCATGATCATTAAATACATTGGGTTCTAGTTGATGCCAACATATGAATCAATGCTTGTGGTGTGTTCCATTCACAAATATTGACATTGTCAAGATTTATCCAAGTTTTGGACTTCGATCTTGGCGCGCAACTCCTTGCTGTCCTTCCCCACCAATTGGAGCTTTTTATTGCATGTGAGAGGACCATTGGTTTCTATAGCTTGTGAACTGTTAAGTTCATTGGTCTCGTGAATTCGACGGTTGATATGTTATAGAGAGAATGGTTTGATCCTAAGAAATAATTTTCCCACCAAGTGGGCAGTTGGTTGGGGTTGGCGGCAACGGTGATATTTGGATTATAGACGTGTGAATGTGGATGCAACATTTAAGGTAGTGTTTTGTTTTGGCAGGGGTGAAAGTCTGGAAGGCATTATTTTCTTTTAAGCAACAAGTAGGGATAAGCCAAAGGAATAGATTGGACTAGGAATTGTCTAAATCAGAGTGAACCAGCCAATTTGGTCGGTACTCGGGGGTGCTAGTCCTATTCTTGACTCCAAGAAATTGGAACTAGTGATTTGCAGTCCAATTCCTGATTCCAAGGATAATTGTTTGGACCGGACCGATTATTTTTAAAAATTTTAATTTTATTTCTTTAAAATTATTAATAAAAATCATTTGAACTCGAAATTATTAGGGATTTTCTCAATGTTGTTGGGATGCAAATATTTAGTCAAAAGGTTGAGAAATATATGTTTTCGATAGGTATATAGCTTGATTTTTATTCATAACTCTTTTGATATGGGACCCTCCAAAAAAGTCGCATGGCTTGTCATTAGAGCTTTCCATGCGAAATGTTGAGAGTTCCCCTTCAAATGAGCATACAAGGACTGAAAGAGGAGTTGCGAATAAAATTCTAGTTATGTGCCTATCGAAGTATGCCTTTCTTAGCCTTTGGCTAAGATTAAGAGTGAACCGTCCAATTCAAAGGAATCGGCCACTTTTTTATTTATTTATTTATTCCACTAAAGAGTGGCCATGTGATTGATCTAGTTTGGTTCCTGGCAGTCCAATAGAATCAATTGCACATGTTCCCACGTGCAAAAAAGTCAAACTCCACTTGTGTAAGCATCAATGTATTTCACGCTCAATCGTAGCCAAAAAAGCCATACTCTAAATCTTAGCCAAAAAGGCTATATGGTTAAAGGTCATGTTTGATTTGGATTTTATAGACAATCTCTTTTATAATCTTTGAGTATTGCTTGATGTGAAACTCTTGGAGGCCTAGAATGTGTTGTCTCTTGCAAGTGAGGAGGAGAGAGCGAGCGTGAGGAGTGAGGGTCTGGTTTTTGGAGCCTGAGTGTTACATCGGATGGAAAGAGAAACTAACGAGTAAGCTTCATCTTTACATAACGAGGAACAAAAAGAGTTTTTGTGGTCTCTTGGCCAAATGTAAGATTGGATGAATGAAGAAATTAACAAGTAGGTTTTCTCTTCAAGTAGCAGGCCATCTTTGTTCCACTACTTAAAGAGGAAAGCTACTTGTTAGTTTCTTCTTCTCTCGATTTCACATGTAATCAACCACCTAAACCTTTTCTTCAAAAAATAATTCTACTTGTTAGTTTCTTCTTCCATTCAATATGGAATTAAGGCTTCAAAAGTGTGTGTATATATAAAACAATTGGTTCAGTTCCTAGTTCCTACCCTGGAATTGAGAATCGGATCGATTGACCACCAATTCCAAGAATAAGAACTAGGAACCGAACTGCCACCCACGGGAACCGCCAAAAACTAGTCAATCCAGACAATTCCTAGTTTAGGTGATTCCCGTTGCACACCCTAGCTAAGATCTAGTGAAGTATTCATTAAGTGTGTCATGCTGACAATTTTTGAAGTATTTTGAATATTTTGCGAGTATAGAGCATATGCTTGATTTTAAAGGAGGGAAACACTCAAATGAAATGTAAGTTCTTGAAATTCGGTGCATCAATGCATCATTGTAATCTTTCAGTTGTTCCATTAGATTGCCCGGGAACTAGACTCGTCTATCCAATCCGGTCCGGTCCGATCCCACGACTAGTCAGTTGGTTCCTAGTTCCAAAATGGGGAATTGGTCCCAATTCCCAACTTCATGGGTAGGACCGGATGGGATCGAGAACTAAACACCCCTGGCAACTAGTCCTAGTCTTTATTGAAAAAATAAAAAGAAAAGAAAAGGAGAAGAAGTAAATTTGGTCTCCGGCCTTTGGTTTTTTCCTGATAAGTGACGGTGGGACATATTCGACGATCCGCTGTTTGCTCCATCTCGTTCATTGATTTATGCATATGTCAATGAAAGACGATAAATTCACTAAGTAATTCAGTCCTTTGAATAAGGTATTTGCCGCTTTCTTCATTCTACCTGATTTTGAGGGGTTTCAATTTTTTTTTCAGTTCACAAGCAGGTGTAATTGTGCGGGGTCGCTTTAGGAAGTGCTCTTGCATTTAATATCTTGGGGTTGCTCTATTTTACTAGCTCTGAGTTTTGGTTTGCTATTCATTGCTTATTCTTGTTTTGTCACTTCCTAGTTTCATTTCAACGAGTTTCGTTGTCAGGAATAGTTTCTTAGGTTCATTGACAGGTTTATTCATCGAAAGCCAACATATCTATGATGAATTTTCTCTCTGAAGATTGCCGTTCATGGCTTGCAAGAGAAAGATCAATGGAGTGCCTCGAGCTAAGATGGCTTCTATAAGATTACGGACAATGGGGCAGAAGAAGACATGGAAGAAGTGCGGTTTGTTTTCCAGGATGGCAATTGTTCGAGAATCAAACCTTGTTTACTGATCACAATGTTGCCATGTATTTCAAACAAAGAATCTTGGGAATGATTTGCATGAGTTTGTGCATTTGAAAAGAGTGAAAGTGTTCTTTTAGTTCATTTCTGTGCATCTTAGAAGTTTGTCATCTGAAGAACCTTTTCTCTTTATCTCCATGTTGTGTCCTGAGTTCGGCTTGGATTGATGACAAGTTTCTTGTAATCTGTCGTCCTATGTATCAGTCTCTTCCCTAACAGGCTTTGGCCGGTTTTCAAACACAACATTTATCCGCAATATTGGTCCCTAGCTTTTTGTGCCATTTCAAGTCTTTGACTTAGTATAGTATGCCTGAAGTTTTATTTAGTACTCTCTTTACTTATTTAGAGTGAGAGGTCACTCTGATGAGGCGCACTTTCAACTCTAAGTATGGCACCCAAATGTTGCTGATTTTCGAGGTTCTTGGCCCATGAAATTTTCTCTCATTACGATGGACGAGTAAAACATGAAGAATGTTGTCTTAATTTACGAGAGTTCTCCAATAAAATCGGATGGGAAAATGGTAGACAGATGTAGATTCCCGCTGATGAAAAAATTTGTCAGCAAGTTCCTACAATCCTTTTGCCCCTTTAAGTTAGCTATCTAGATTTACAAATCAAAGTACTGTGCACCAGCAAACCTCAAGCCCTGTATACCAGCACTCTAAAATCGAAAACTTGGTGTGTTCTGACCCTATGAAGATGTCCCTCTCCAGAAGAAAAAAAAGTCCGGTCACTGCAAAATCTTTAATCCTGCCAAAGAAAGGGATTATTATGATATTACTCGGTACATGGTGATGGGGGAATAAAATTGACAATTTGGGGAGTAAACATCTGAGCAACACGGGAACAAAGTGTCTTCTTATATGGATCTTAGTTACCTGCAATTTCCAGATTATAATTCAATCTTCATCCAGCAGCGGTTCAGGGTGTATTGCAGCACTCATGAAATTGATAGCCCTCTGGAGCTTCCGATGATCCAGAACTTCGACTTTCACTGAGAAGATTGAACTGACCGGCCGATGATCCGAGAGCCTTATATCTGCTCGTTTGTAAGAAAGTTGCTTTACTCCTTTTCCCAGCCATAGTATCCGGTCGCACCTGCAGATATGGCCAGAAGTAATTTAAGATAGTCTTCCAATCATTCATGTTATAGCCGTCGTCAACTCTATTCAAGAAGCGATTGAGATCCGACTTCGAGGAAAACAATTTTCAATGAAAAACGCAGAATGGGGTCGAGTCTACCAAACCAAAAGAAAGCGAGAATATATGTTGGGCATGATCAGGTCATATCAGTAAAACAAGTCATTTGGCTAAACAAGTTCTATGGAATCAGTTGAAACCACAGAAATTCATATCATGTGTAGCCTGCCCGTCGGGGAAGCATAACTCACCATGCCGGCGATCTTATTTTTTCCCCTTCTCTTGGGTTCTGGCCAACGTATCTGTCAGAGTTGATTTCATATTTGTAAGTGGGCGGAAAGTTTATCATGCCTTCTTTCCATTCCTCGAAAACATGTCCTTTGCGGAGTTCTCTGCTTAACTGCAAATGAAAGATATCTTCAGCATTTCCTTCCATCACAAGATGAATCCATTTTCTTTCTCTTTTATCATACATAAAAAACTATAAGATGAATCCACCTATTTGCTTGATTAACAGGTATCTCTTCGTTGCACGGAGATTCATGTACTCAGTTCTTTTGATCTGTATTTCTTTTATTCTAAGATACAGTATGAAATCAAATTCGGTTTCTCTGAATCATTGACACTGCCTAATGCCCGTATAATTGAGATAACCAGTCAGAAAACACGTTCTTCAAAATGACATAGTCACGTTTTCCATGAAATGGGAAAGGAAACAAGAAACAACCAAAAAAAAGCATGTTGGTTTTTGCGAAACAGTTTTTTTACTCACCTGATCATAGTTGATGAGTTCATCCCACTGTTTCTTAGCAACAAGCTTTCTTACTTCCGCATCCAACGTATTGAGACGGTAATTTAAATCTCCAAACCAGAATACCTGACTGGTTACAGAACAATCCAAACGGTTCAATTTTTGAGAGACATGATCTAAACTCAATAACTAAGGCTCAGACAGATTGACAGTTTTACAATTCTAGTGAGGCAACCAGCAGGCATTATCAACTCAGTCTCATAGAAGTCTGCACTGAAGCACTAACAGAGTTCCATGTTAAACTAGCCTTAGGACCCTTATGTCCGATAATCACTATCTTGGGGACTTTTGTAGTGCTATTTGTTTTAATCCAATGACACAGCTTGGGTTGTCATGAACCATTTTCCGCAGAGATGCTTCTCTAGTCTTGACAAAGTTCACATTTACTAACGCTCAGGACTTCTAGAAGTCAGACATCTCTCCATTAGATTTGTACTGCATAATCACCAGCCTTAATGACATCATGCTATGTCTAAGATTTCCAAGCACTAAACCCTTAGAATCATGAAAAGGGTTTCATTTTGGCTCTGGGACGTCAAAAAGATGCTGTTTGCTAAACCATGCCTAGTGAACGGATCTCATGACTTCTAGTTGATGCCACAGTAGGCAAAATTGTTTCTTACTGTGATTGCAGCAAGATTAACACTTAATATCAAACCATCCAAGCAGAACAGGGCAAGAAGATGAATTGATGCTTCCAATGTTGTGATTATTGCAAAATGATACTTACTCGTGACATGGAATTGTCTGTGGTTGATCAGAATCGAACATTGATGAGAAACGAGTGCGGTGCAGGATCTCATTCACATCGGAATTGCGTCTTTGTTCAGCTCCATCCTTCTGACCGGAGGTCAGGTGAGAACAGACAAAGCATATCGATGACTGAAAAAGTGACATGCTCACAGATACAGATCCCTGTATCAGAAAAGCAAAGTATATTGCAGTGAAAACAATAATATATCAAATGTGTTGATCATTATCAACACACAAACAAGAAACTCGAAAGTAGCCGTAGCCTTAGGCTTTTTCTCCACAGGCGATGCAAGTCTTGCAAACATTTTAGCATGTACAGATAATCAAGCGTGGCTATTATTCAGGTTTAGGCGTCATCCCAAAAGTAAGGCTACTAACTCAAAGGGACTAAAAGAAGATGCTTTTGTCGTGTCACCATCTTTGCCATAATGTTTCCATTAGTCTTAGCGTAAAAGAGGAAAGAGCTACCTTATTTCCCATGTAGCCCATGAGGCCGACTCCGACGGGAGAGACTTTGAGATTGTTTATGTGTCTCCTCAACCTCCTACGCACCCAGATCGAAATGTATATTCCCACCATCTGCTTGCTGACTATTCGAACATATGTAGGGCGTTGCTTCGCCTTATCTTTCATTACTTCATTCACATGCTGCAGTGGAATTGTTTCCACAAAACTATCGTCTTCTTCCTCTGAATAACTATCTATAGCATCAAGAGGGGAATCGAGGACATCGGGTATTTGTTGCGCCTCCGTCAGAGCCAATCCCAGATTTCCAGAGCTCCTGTATGATCTCCTTAGTGGGCTGCCGTTAACGACAAAGTTTTGAGAACTAAGTAAAGAAGTATCTGTCCATGTAGAGCCAATCCTCGCAGAACTACTCAGTACTCTTCGCAATTTGGCGCCGGCAGAGATTTGAGGAGTTGTATCCAGTGGACGTTCAGGCCAGTCAAATTGACTGAGGGTGTCTTTGCTAAATATCCTCCTTATATGTAAATTCCTCCCCAAACCCATCATTTCTTGGAAGTTTTGCGGGTCAAGGTCAAAGTCACAGCTTGTTCCAGCATTTTGCTCGCTCATCATCTCAAATGCGTGACTCTCTGCCTCATCTGCTAGCGAATCAGCAGCGGAGGAAGTTCTTAGCCCTGGAGAGGGTGGAGCGCTGTAGCTCTTGTGCCTACTTTCAAGTTCCAAAGGTTTGTTCAAGGTTCTACGGATGATAGCCTCCCATTTCGGTATCGGCCTGCTATCCTCTGCTCCAAACACATTGCCAGCGTTCAACGGAACCACTTCCTGGAACCTGGAATTAACTTTGAATTGGAAAAATCAGATCAAAGCCGGTGAACACTTTGTCATCTAAGCTGTCTAAA
Source organism: Eucalyptus grandis (assembly GCF_016545825.1). Taxonomy (NCBI): domain Eukaryota; kingdom Viridiplantae; phylum Streptophyta; class Magnoliopsida; order Myrtales; family Myrtaceae; genus Eucalyptus; species Eucalyptus grandis. Next base: position 2,971,527 of record NC_052616.1, read on the forward strand.
TATGTAATAGGCCGAGATTTTTTGCTGACACCAAACAGGATTCTCAGACAAAAGCACGGAGGAAAGAAATCTTAATCCATGAGGCAAGCAAATCTGGGTGCATGTCGGCCATAACTTGCTTGTAACTCAAGGTACGACATCACAGTCTGTAAGAACTTTTTCTCTGTGTCATGCAGTTCAAGCTAAACAAGTCAGTCAGCCTGATATGTTCTTGCTGGTTTAACAGATTGACTAAGAATGATCCATAGATGTAGTAACTACTGTCTAGCATAGCCTCATCTAGCATCACATGGAACTATTGAAATCATGGAGGACCCCGGCATCAGAAGCCAACTACTATGTCAATGACAGGCTTAGAAAACAGTCTAACACAGTATATGAACACTTGCAGATTTCATGCAAACAGAGAGCTGAGAGAGGGGACAGAGAGCACTAACCCAATGATGTACATATCTGCTGGTTCTTTTGTGCAAAGCCAGTCATCGATCTCAAGATCCTCATTTGGAGGTCTCCCAGCAACATTCCAGGTGCCTATAGCCACCCTTCATAAGCAAAAATACGTTTGAGAAAAGAGAGCCATATAGGTGGTAGTCTAATTGCAATTGTACGATTTTATCATTTTGCATACCTCACATCCTTTGTATTAATGTACTGAACGCGCAAAGTCTCCGACTTCCCTCTTCTGTGTCTGAACTGAGAGCACTTCACATGTGATTCTGCAACACGGTCATCACAAAAGCAAACAAGAGACTTGATGAGATGAGAAGGGACAGAAGCTCAAGAAGATGAGTGCAAAACCACTGGGATTAAATAGTCTGTGACCACAAGATGCTTCAAGAATAATTCAACAACCAGAGTCCTGTCGGTGTTAGCAACAAGAGAAACTCAGCAGAACAATCTTTTCATGCCATTCCTAGTCCTAAACAAAAGAGCGACAGAGAAACGATAACAGCAATATCCATGTGTATTTAAGACGTCATGCTATGCTATTCTCCTTAAAATGGGAAGCATCTCGAAGAAAATTCAAGTGAAAGATAGAAGGTATAGTACCTGAAGTTGGATTTGGACATTCAGGTTGGTTCCTCTTCACAGCGTGAGCATAATTACCGCTTCGATGAACTCTTTCATCTTTAACAGAGGAAGCTGGATGGTTATCGCAGAAGGGATGAATCAAGCACAAAACAACCATCAATATTCATAAAGACAAAAGGCCGTATTGAAAAATACCATCATCTTCGCTCTCGGTTTCGGTGTCGACCTCATCTTCACTGAAATCATACACCTGCGGCTTGATGTTGAGCCATTTCTTCATCATAATGGAAGGCCAGAATGCCTGCAACCAATGCAACAGCATTAACATACTAAAACCAGCATCACTAGATATCGGATAAAGAAAAGTGGTGCTTAGGAACACAAACGATCACCTCAGACCGCTTTCCTCTCCGGGCTTTCATTGTCTAATGATCAAACTTTGGAATGGCAAGCTCAACAACAATAGTACAATGGACTTTTGAAAGCAGTAGTCCCTGAAGGTGTAAGCAGGCACAGGCTAATCAAGGTCGCTGTTTTGAGGAGACTTGTATTTATACAAGGGTCTTTTTCCTTCTTTTTTATTTCCTATCAAACCACTAGCGAACAAGAGGTATTGAGGAGACGCTTTGTTTGATGCCAAATACACGGAAGATTCGTACTTAGGACCAATTAGAAAGGACAGAAGAAGCATGGCCATACTCCATAGACACCCACAAATTCAACTTGCAATTGAAAGGCAAAAAAAAGAAAAAAAGAAAAGAAAAGAAAAGAAAAGAAAGTGGAATTCAAAATGGTCCATAACTCACTGGCATGATATTGTTAGAAATTCAGAGAAATCGAAGACAACTCCCAAAAAAGAAAATCAAAATATCATTTTCTTGACAACGAAATTATTGCCCAAAAAAAAAGTCACTTTCTGCCACAACCATTGCTTTCAGCATCACAGTGAGTCAAATGGTATATCGTACGCAGAACAGTATAGGATGCGAAAATAGCATTAGAAAATAAAAGAATAATACAAAAAGGTTAATGATTGGAAAACAGTGACCACACCTTAAATTCTCAAAATTCAGTCAACCCACAAGCCTAAAACAGCAGATGATTACGATAATCCAGGAGGGCATTTCTTTCTTTTTATCATTTATTGAATAGTCATTGTTGCGGTTTCATTACTACAATCCAGCTGGGTGTTTTCATGATTATGTTAGCAGTGACTTTTTATAACACACCAAATTGACCCAATTCTCAAAATAATCTCCCACCACAATCCTTGAAAAGGGCTGACCCAGCAAACAAGCAGTATATAAGGCAAGGCCTAACCCTTGATTAAGACTAGAAACTAATAACTTAATGATATTTTCTAATCGAGTGGGTGGGATAACAACTTTCAAGAACCTCGTGGCCAAAATTTGACAATAGCCCCACCATTATAACATTGCCTGAAACACGGCAGAAATTCCAATTTAAGCAAAAACAATGGTTTGAAACTTAAGAAGAGAGCGACAGAGGGACAAAAAAGAAGAGTGAAACTCAAGTCAAACAAGTAACTGATGGGCTAAGCAAAACAGACAATTTTCCATGTCCACCTGTGCGTTCATTGGTAGGACGGTTGAGCTTCAGCTCTTCCTCTGCAAGTAACATTCTAACATTTTATTTTCTCCACTGACATAATCAAAGCAAAAGAAAAAATGGCTTGAAATAGCCACACCGGATGACGTTGACCACTGTTAGCCATGCAAAATTACATATTTTCCACCTGGTGGGTACGTATGACAACAGCCTACCAAAAAAAATATATATATATCTTGCCTTGATCATCTATCTTGACGTATTCTTTATGCCATGGGGCGAGGGTAAGCACTAGTCATAGTTTCATATAGCTAGGAAATATATGGGGAGTCTAAAGAGGGAAGCCAGCATGAGATGGGTTAGAATAACCTTTTCTGTCTTCATGAAGGAAAAAAGGAAAAGGAGAGGAAAATTGACCCATGCAGCAAGTGGGATTTGATTATCAGATGTGGACCCCAGGCACTATATGTGGGTGAGAATAGCCCTTCAATTGATTGACAGCAACAGCCGATAGATCCTATACGGTTGGCATTTTCTTCCTAGTTGAGTTAAAAAGGGAAAAAATAAAATTATCTTAGGGATTACATAGATTAACTTTAAAATACAACTAATAAAAAATGATTTAACTTGAAAGACTATAAAAGTTATTTGGTCCGTTGTTTTTCAAGTATTCCGGAGACTCGCTAACAGATATTTTGCATGAAAATGGATTTGGTATGAATGAGTCGGCTGAGAGGAAATATCAGTTGAGAGTAGGCAAAGTTATGTGGTATTTTTTCTCTCTTGATGAAATGGATTTGGCTTCTTTGGTACTCTTATCATTGGAATGGATTGTTCCTTCTTTTTGGTCTTGGTGCAAGCCCTAGAATTCTACCCAATTACGGAAATGTCCGTGCGCCCGAAGTTTAAGTTGGGGACAGTCCTGGAAGGGGGTGTCGACAGTTAGGCATTGAAAACAACGCGTGGTCGACATGGAAGTGGGCAAGCGCGCAGACGTGTCCTCGATTGTTTCAAAGAGCGTGCGAGTTCTCGTGACGATTGGGTAGTTCTTGATTCATGCGATACTAATGATGACCTTGATCCCCGCAAATCGGTGCTTCTCGAATGATTCTCAAAATCTTCTTGAGATGTTGTCCATAAAAAATGAAACGTAGGACTCAATTACGATATCAACTCATTCTTTTTCATTGTTAGGTCATCAAATATAGAAGCGCGATGACAAAATAAAAACTTAGGCTCATAAATAAAGCACGGTTTAAGGGCCCTCATTCAAATTATTCCGCAACTTTGTTCTCTATCTCGTCAAGGGTCGAATTAGGCCGAGTGCATGTGCCTTGTGGATGTATTCATGCTTCTTCCTAAGATATACCGAACCTTCAATTGAAGTCACTTCTTGGCTGTAATGACCGGCCAAGGCACTTGATCGTGAAACACCCCCTTTGACCCTACGAAGAGATCAATAGCGTATGATTTTGCAAAATGTGAATGATTATCAGAAATAGAATTCTTCAAGTTGCTTAGTTTTGGGGTTCCTTTATAACCCTTGACTAATCAACTTGCTTACTTTCATAATAGTCCTCAGAAGAAACCTTATCTAGAACCGAATCATGTATATTGCCATTTTCATTTTACGATATGGGATCAAGTGTACCTTAAATAATCTCCAGATTTCGAGTTTTATCAAGTAATCGGCAACTGTGGGTTCAATTGCATCAATTTGCCTCATAATATGTTCATACATAGTTTTATTTCACTAAATTATTGCAGGAAGCACCTAATGTATATTCATTGTACGTCCGATTATGCCATTAAGAAAGCGATCGGTGCATGCATGGTCCTAAGATGTAAAGAGAAAATCTTCTCTCATGATGATTCGTCCAAATCTTCTAACCGACGGTTGAAAAATGCAAAAACCATCAATTTTCAGAGTAGCCTATCTTCTCATTCTGACTTCTTGGGTCAATTTTTTTTTCACGGTACCGACGTTAAGAAGAGTTGGTAAAAGTTAGGGATAAGCGCGAAATGACATCGAAATGAAGTTGATTAAGGACACATGCAACATCCAAGCGTGACTGAAAAGTGTTTGCCTCTAAAGATTAGCTCTATTTGGTCACTTGGCCCCTTGTATAGCGACACTGAATACATGCTTACCAGCTCGCAACACCATGTCGTCTAGTTCAATGTATAAAAAGCAAAAGCTCTCTAGAAATTTGATGAGACAAAAATGAAAAAATGACAAGAAAATTTTGAAATTTTCGGTCTGCTTTCTGTTAGTGAAAAAACTGATATGAGCAAGTAGGGCACCACACCACCCTTTCAGACTCATAGATATCGGCTGTCGATAGGGACGACTCAAGTCATTCGACCTTGCTAAATCAACAAAACTCCAAACACAATTTCCATAAATTCATGCGTTTATTTTGAAAAGTGCCAATTGACTAGTTTGGATGCCGCAACAAAGTCATACACGCCCACAACAATCCCAGAAGAAACAATGAACATGTAGGGTAGAAACCAAATTACAAGCCTGTTCGAAAACAACACTGACAACAAGATAAAGGCGAGAAAGAAAAGGACGGACTCAAAGTCTAGCGTGGCCTTTACATGATATACTCAGTTTAATCAGATCGAAACGCTTGGTGGAAATGAGCTGCAGCCGCCCAAGGTCGACTTTGGTTTCTCAAACTCGTCTCGGATTGGTTATCCAGTCGCTATATGAAGCAAAACATCGATGTATACCATCAACGAATTACCAAACGCGCCTTGAAGAAGGAACGAGAACATAGAATAAAACAAGATAGTTTGGTGCATAAAATATCATATACGATCTCTTTTGATAAGAAGATTATCTTGTATGATCGAGGGAAGAATGGGAGAGGACCAATGAAGGATGATGGTGACTTAGGGAGGCTGTCATGGCGGTTTGCTCGTCAGGAGTAATTGATCAAAATAGTTATTAAAGGAGGTCGGCCTGAGCTGCTGAGCATTTTCGCACACGCGCATACACATATATGTATGTCGTATAAAATGGCGAAACCCGTGTTGCGTTCATCACATATGCATTTATAAAAGCCAAAAGCGCACGCACGGCGGCCAACTTGCAGTCGCGATCTGGACCACAAAGTGGGAAAAGGGATAGAGCTGCACCGGAGATGACAAGCCCACGGCAATAGCGCATCAGGCCGAGTAGTCACTGTTGGTGATGACAGATAGGTTCGAGCGATTCTGTTCTTGAGGGGGATTCCTGGGATTTGTTTAATGAAAAGAGATTAGAAAGGACGGTGGTGGGGCGGGGCGGGGTGGGGTGGGGTGGGACTTCAATTTTGCTAGCGCAAATCCCACTGGAGAATGTATGGACAATCGCCGATGGGAACTCGTCATAGAAAATAATGGCATTCGGGTCAGTTGGACTTTATCAAGAGGTATCTACACGGGTGGACCCTCTTCTTCGCATCAAACATCTACATCAGCAGAACTTTTATGACCAAGGGGAAACTAAAAGTATTTCCGAACTTTTTATATCTTTTTGGGACACTCGAGATTGGCGATAATTGTCGAAATGCACGGCTGCGCTTTGAAGGAAGACAAGATGCACAGACCGTCACGATTCGACTAATTTGAGTAACCATTATTAGTAGGAGATTGAGCTGTAGATTTGCTCTATCCCGGTACTAACTTGGAATTTTGCCCTCTTGCTCTTTTTAGTTTCTGTTCTCTCCTCTCTGGGACATGGTATTATTGTTTGTTGCCTCTGCAACGTATCAATTTATCACTGCACTTTAGACTTCCTAAGCGTTCTGTTTCACTACACCTTTTCCTTTGTATGTAGATCTCTCACAAGGAGCTTGAATTGGATTTTCAATTGATTTCCCAAATTACACCGGTGGTTCGTCTGGCTATTAATTTCCATTCCTCCATCAGGTTGCAGATCAGTCGATCGTGAGATAAAAAGTTCAGCCGACAAAAGAATAAAGGTTCAATGTGCAATCCGTCTCGTCACATCGTCATGTAAATAGACGTCCATAGTTACTACAAGCAGTATAACTCAAACTAGAAGAAAGATTTCGAGGTGACTTAAAAGAAATGTGGCTACCAATCGAAGTGCATTATATGTTTAATACCGAAAGTATGTTCACAGGCACAAATTTATAGAGAAAAAGAAAGCGTATTCATCAATAATAAGCCCATCTTAGCAAAATTGGCTAGCGTACTTTCAGTCCACAGTTCTATGAAGAACTACCTCAATAAGACACTCATGCAACGGGGAAAACACAATTCTCAACCGACTCTCAGGTCACCCGCAACTCCGCACTGAAAAGCAGAAGCAATATGATTTTACACACGAAACTCGGTAAATGTACTCAACATCGTGAGTAAAACCTTGTGAGCTGCCAAAAGCATTTGTAAGATACAGAGACTCAATTGGAAAAGGCACACAGGTCTCCTCAAATTCAACATTATCAGATTGCACCTCCGTCCACGTGCTCAGCCTCCATCAGGTTGAACCAATGGGATATATGTCAGCTACATGATGGTGCAGCGACTCCTTTCTTCTGCATTCTGCGGAGGCACTTGCTGATGCCTGCTTGACTCAGATGGGTTGTATGTAAACTCGGAGGTGTCTAGCCCATACTGATCCGACGAGAAAAGCATCACAAATTAGTAACGTGTCAGGGTACGAAGTACATATCTGAATTTAAGCAGGATTAGTCTACCAGATCACGGTCATACATATGACCTTTGCACCCAAAAGTCAAACAATAAGGTTCCACAGCTAAAACTGCTATGACACGACAGGCAAATGAGAATTTAACTTGGAATACTTTGCTTTTGAGAGAGGGGAGGGGAGGAGATTTTAAAACCTATTTAAAGTCTCTGTGGTCAGAGTGAGATATCTGAGGAGGCCAATTTTTTTTTAAAAGGCAAAACCCAATTAAATTTGGTCTGTTGAGGAGGCATTTGCAATTTTACGTGGATGTTGTCTTCACAAGTGCATAGCAAAAGGACCAGTTTTGGCAAGAAATATTGGAGGAATTTCAAAAGGATGAGAATGCAAAGGCTCATGAAAAGGCTGGAAAGAAAGCAACGTGTAAACTTCATCCTGGAATTATCTACCGTTAAATGGACTCTAATTGTATAATATAGGAAGATGCAAAATGGTGGAAAGGAAGCCACATATTCTGGAATGTGCCGTGATTGATCAAAACAAACTGTGTGATTTTAAACAGTCAAATAATGCAAAAGACACTAGTGACATAGGGAGACAACTTTTACTTGAGATTGTTTATCTACTCAGGTCTTCAGACTCTGGGAATCAAATATTGGTTATCAACCCAAGGTCAATAATGAACTGAAGACTTATAATGCAAGAAGAGATTGGACCTTTTCCCTCATACGAGCAGTCCAGGCATCGTTTCTGATTGGTCGCTGATCAAGGGTGCCAGCAACAGGTACACCAGTTGCTGGTGGTGGCCTGTTGATAAATGGCTGACGGATCTGTTGTCTTGGAGCAATATACTCATCATCACTGTCATACTCCACTGGCCTGTTTGCAGCCCTAACCATAAGAGCTAACAAGAAGAGCAATGCCTGCAATTGCAATGGGAATCATCATTAAGGTTACTACCACACTAAAGTAACTACGACAGCCAACAAATGAGGCTATTATAGTCAGCAAAAGGCCTCATTTCTCATATTTTTTTTGTAAGGTAAGCCTCTACCATCTTCAACTGCAGTTCATACCTAGCAAAGTCATAACTCTTGAGCAAACCCCACTCTCCGTTAGCACTACTCAAAGAAGTATTCTAAAGCCAGGATTCATTTCATCTGAAGTCTCGATTTGCTCACAAATGATCGATGTTAGTGTTGAATAGTTAACCGCCTATGAGATCATACCACGTGGTTCTACCGATTAGCACACAACTGTTCATAATGCAATTTTCCCCACTTCCACCCCCAACAAGGAGCTCCTCCACTATGATAAATTTTCACTGGAATGCACCGCTTATGCAATGTAGCAGATAGTGCCCAGCAGATTAAGAAAACTGAAAGGCATTAGAATCTCAGCATTCAAACAACCCAGGAAATTTTTTCCTCACTGGCATCCGCGTGAAACAGATATGGTATCCATGCTGTTGACCTTGCAACGTTTATGGCTTTTTTTTAATGAATACAGTTAGCACACTGAATTTGGATCACTTTTGCTCATACATTAGCACATCCGGGATATTGCCAGAACATTTTCCCAAAAGCATAGATGAGAACTAGTTTACAACGGCAATCTGCATTATTACATTCACTGTATCAATCGATGAGAGAGAGAGAGAGAGAAGAAAATTAGGAGCTTACCTCCAATACAACTATCCCAAGAGCAACCCATTTGACAATACTCCAGTGCTCTTCCAGAAAATCATATATCATGGCAAAGTCCCCAGTGTTATCCGTAGGAAGTTCCTACAAGTCAAAGAGATTTGTAATATTATCTGATGTTATAGAAACTCTAGGAAAAAAGAAAAGTGGTACCATACTCACATCTTCCCAGCTTTTGTCGAAGTATATGAAAGCTGCACATCCCAGCTCTACCAAGATCAATATGATCACCAGCACTGAGTACTATGTCTACTTAAGAAAAGCATTGGCTACAAATTCAAAACTTAAACAAGAATTAATGCACTATTAAAGGACATGATGTCAATGCTATATAAGAATAACATGAAACCATATTATAAGCTAATAAAAGCTACTAACATGTGATGCAAAATGAACTTAATATCATGCATCAAAAATATGGTCAAACCATCAATAAAAGAGTAGAGATTGAAGTTCTTAGGCATGTACTCAGCCTCGAGCTACTCTGACAGAAATGCTGATGACATGCCGTAATATGCGAAAATAAGAACTAAGAAAAAAAGGGTAACTATTTCGAAGTACTTCCCATTAGCAAAGGGGAAATCAATATGTTTGACCAGATAATTTACGATAGTGAAAATAAGGATACACAAGACAGGCAGCATCCATTCCGTGTAGAAGCTCCAATACAACCAAAACAAGATATAACGAAGAGGATCACTCCAACGCCCATAAATAGGTAGATGAACCTGCATCAGCATAAGATATAGAGATGAGTCAGACACTTCCAACATATGCCAACAGACAAAAACAGTATCAGATAACAAATGCAAGCATCAATGAACATCGGTTCAGAACTTGGAGATCTGTTTGTCAGGATCAACACTCATCCAAATGCAAGAGTGTGAAATAGAAAACCAAAAGAGGCAAAAAGTTGAAATATCAGCTGATAGGAATAATACTGGGGATTGCATAGATGCACATTTTAACTGTAATCCAGTGAGAAAGGCAGTCACAACTTGCTCGAGCACATCATACCCAATTCAATCTAGATATATAGCCATGAAGGCAACTTTTAAGCTCAGAACCCCAAATAAAAGAGTTTCCAGCAGCCCACTAATGGTAGACTGGAAGCATTCATTATAGATTTAGAAACTGTAATTCTGGAGGATACCGCGCATACTTTGGTATTATGATACTAAGAAAGATTGGCAGTTCTACAGTAAGCCTCCCTGCATGTGCTAGGAAGGCACACTTCGTGCCAAATGACCCAACTAATCTCCACAAGGTCCACTAGATAGACTGTCTAGAAAAACATTTTCACAAGTTTAATTCTAACATCTGGGCTAGCTCAAGAACTAAAATTTTACTCTCCCTCCATCATTAAGGTTTCATTTGTTTCGCGGAAAATGGTGATTTGAAAAGCATTTTCCTAAAAGTAATCACTTGTATGCTTGAAATAATAAGTCACTGACAAATATTTCATTATCGCCAATAATTCATGTCTAAACATTTTCGTAGTCAATGAAAAAAAAAATTGTTAGTTAATTTTCGTAAGCAAAACAAGTGATTATTTTTAGGAAAATGTTTTCCAAATCATTTATTTTCCATGAAACAAACAGATCCTAAATGAGAGATTTTTTTTTTTCTTTTTTTGTTGTTGTCGTAAAATGAAAGATCTAGGCACTAGCAAGTAGTGATTATGCATGCTGGCATAATCAGATGATGGCAGAATGAATCCAAAAATCCTACCTCCCACAACATCAATAAAATATTCCTTTTAATAATCGTGACCCAGTTACTTGAGATATTCTAATTTCAGAAATAATCACACATATCAAAGTGCCATTTTTCAATTATACTCAATCCTCCATCACTTGACCAGAGATCTAAGAGGAACCCGTCCACCTAATCACAAACACAACACTTTCTTTCCTATCTATTACTTCTAAGGAGAACTGCTCTTCATGCATTATTGTTTGCATGCCTTCATGTAACTAATCAACACTTGATGAAAATATCCTGATATTTTGAGGCCCAGCAAAAATAAAAATAAAAAAATTACAGGATACTGATCAGTCTAGCCCTTACATAAACATACTATAATGTCCAGCTTCATCACAGCCATAATAAGCAACGATGGATAGACTCAAGAGCATGAAGCAAATTCAGGTGAGGAAAAAAAAAAATCCAAAAAGAGAGCATACCAAGCTTTGGGCAAATCATCAAAAATGCTGTCTGACAGAGAAACTGCTGTGAGCATCGGTCGGCCAAGCTCTATCAAATTCCCGCCAGTGCCCACAGGCAAAACTGAGACAGCATCGCTGGACGAATTTAGGTACATGACGAGCAAGTAGATCCCATAACCCACCATCGCCAAGCCCGCGAGCGTGAACAAGAAGTTCAAGAGCTTCAAGAAGCACCCCAAGCACCCTCTGCACGCCATCCCCTATATCCCTCTCCTCTCTCTCCTCTACTTTCGCGAGATATCAAGCCGGTCCCGTCCGAATCATCAACCAACTCGTCACCTAATCACAAGCACAAAACAAAAAACAGATCAAACACAAGACCCCTCTGTGGGAACTCGAAACCAGCGACGCGGGCCGACCGAAAAGCCGGCATTTTTCCATCCCAAAGAAAAATGGGAACATACCCACATGCCTCACCGAATGAATTACAACCTCAGCTAACTTACAGACAAGCTCGACTTCCGTCCTAGACAAGCCGCCGGAGCAAAACGAGAGACCGAACCTCATGTCCTCAGCATTTCTCAGACCGTACCCAACATCTAATTCGACCTAGCAGGACTCTACGCGCCACGCATGCCGATTCCCAGCAAAATCGAATGGATAACACGGAATTTTTCCCAGCAATCGAAGCTAGAAAAAAAGAAAAAGAAAAAAAAAAAAAGAGAGAGAGAGAAGACCGATCGCATCTCCTGCTGAAACAAGCGGCGCAAAAACGTCGACGGAACGCAGATGGAACCGAGGGACGATTACAGTACCGATCGAGTTTCGAAAACTACACAAGATCGAACAGAGAACTTACGGGAGCTTTGAGTCGGATTGACTCTTCGGATTCCGGAAATCGCAGATAGAGAGAGAGAGAGAGAGAGAGGGTGTTGAAGGTGGCGAGGAAGGTTAGAATGGCGTTTCTTGTTTTTCCCTTTCTTTTCCAGAATTTGCTGGTTTCGATTATTTGCCAGGTTGGCAGTTTTTTTTTTTAATTTCTTCTGTAGCCCCCCAACACAAAAAAAAAAAAAAAAAAGAGAGAGAGAGAAAAGGAAATTAAGAATATTCCATATGTACCAGATTTATATTTTGAAAGATTAGAATAATAACGTAGACTCCGTTTTAATTGGTAAGAATGATTCGAAAAATATTTTTTAGAAAATGATTATTTGTATTATTTATAAAAATGAATGAATGAGAAATAGATTTCGTCGTTAGCAAAAATGCTTTGATATAAATTATTGTTGATAATAAAAATATTTTTCATTAACTAATTATTTCGAGCGATACGAATAATCATTTTTAAAAAATACATTTCAAATCATCCATTTTCCACGAAACGAACACAATCATTGTGGAAAGTAAATAATTTGGTAAGAAAATTTCTTAAAAATTATCATTTGTATCGATTGAAATAATTAATTAATAGAAAATATTTTCTTTATTGATAATAATTGTTATTTAAATATTTTTGTGGACAACAATCGTCAGTTAGTCTTTATAAGTAATACAAGCGATCAATTTAGAAAAAAAAAATCAAATTATACATTTTTCCTTAAAGAAATGAAGCGGTAGACTTCCTTAGTTTTATTCTTAGGCAACTCCCTAATTTCAAACGTGCATCCATGATCTTATCTATGAAATATTAGAACCTAACAATGGGTATCGTCCAATAAATAAATCTTCAAAAATTGACATCATCTACGGCTCAATACCGTCAAAGAAAAAAAAATGATTTTTCCATAGAAAAACCTAATTTTCTTTTCGGTCAAATATAGAAAAACCTAATTCATAAGTGCACGATTCAACATAAGTTGTTGGCGTAGCGGGGCGGAAGGTGTCCGTGTCGGCCTCCGTGTGTTTTGACCGATCCATCCGCTTAGGGCGATATTTATTACGCACTCCCCCGTCATCAATCAATTGCTCTCATCGATATTGATATGAGTTTTTGAAATCACAACGCATCGTGCTAAATGATGAGCAACTTCATCATTATCGATATAAATATTCGAAATCACGACACAACGTGCTAAAAGATGGGCGGCTTGCCATGGTGCGATTGAGAGGACTCTTAACCATTTCGGAGGCCCTTATTATTGCTCATTTTTGGACCACTTTGCAGGTTCATATTCAAGTGGTGGGTCCATATTATGGCGGCAAAGAGTTTTGATTCATACATTTGGAACCCATTTGTTTTGCGGACCGCTTGTATTGCTTACGAAAATAAATAGATGAAAACAATTTTCATCGGCCACAAAAATGTTTTAAAATGGATTATCGTCGACTGATAAAAACTTTTTACTATCAATAAAAGATCCTATAGAGAAAAAATGTTTTCCCGATTATTCGTTCTTCGCTAAAGAGGCGGAGCTCTGGTACCAATTTGCATATGAAACATCAAAATGGGTTGCCAAATTCATGAAATTGAAGCTCAATTAAAGTCCAGGAGATTTAGGAATGTGAACATGAGCTGGTCAGCACAAAGATGTCCTAGCCCTTCCCCTTTCACAAAAGATGAATGGGGGTAAGGGTTTGGACGGTGCGACAGCGATCGGATCGTCGTGTGTTGTCCATTTCGTAGGTTGTCCCAAGTCCAGTAAAAACACCACTTTTACATTCGTGGATTAGACGACCTAACATATCCTAATATAATAAAATAAAATAAAAAAGTGTATATTTCGATGGACATGTGTGCGCAATCCTTTTTGGCTTTTATTTGTGACATTAAAAGGCGAATATGATCTTCCATTATTGATAGAGGCTATTACAATCTCAATTTTAACCGAAATCGTCCGATTGCAACTCTTTATGTATACTACTTTTTTTTGGTCGAATTTATTTATACTTAGGGTCCGTTGTTTCGCAAAAAATGGATTATTCCAAAAAAATAACAATATTTTCTAGTGTTCGGCTAAAACTTGAAAATGTTTGAAGAAAATATTTTCCGGTGTTGGTAAGGAAAATATTTTAAAACTTCACCACTTAGGCATGCATTACTTACCAACCTATAAATCCATCAAATATAAACTTGCCTCTAAATCCGAACAAACTTACTTTATATCTTTGTTCCCTCATTATCGCCAAAGGCTCATCTACTCTAAAAAATGTTCGTATGGATTTTAAAAAGAAGCAAAGCATGTACAACTCTAATGACAATCTTCTAGTTGAGTGGCCTATTCTCCCCTTGCATATTTTATGTTCTAATAAACAAAAGAAAAGAAAAAAAAAACAAAGCGTATAGAGCCCTTTGTTTAAGCAATGTACAACAGCTGGATAGAGTAAATAAAGAAAAAAGGATAAGCAAGAGTGCAGAGCGCAAGCATGAGATGGACGAGCTCGAGGTTCGCCTAGCAATGGCCGACGACTAGCCAAGAAATAAGAAGATGGGAAACAAAGAAATGAAAAAGAAAATTAAAAATAACTCAAATTAAAAAAAAAAGAAAAAGAAAATTAAAAAATAATTCGAATAGAAAAAGAAAAGAAAAAGAAGAAAGAGGAGGAGGAAGTGAGGATTTATAGAGGTGTGAGATAAGAAAGATCAAGTGAATAAAATGTTTTTCACTTTTCAAAAGTGAAAAATATTTTCCCATAATTTAGAAGACTTTTTTCCTTTCATGGAAAATATTTTTTCTAAGGAATTTATTTTCCATGAAATGAATGCCGAAAAATCCGGAAAATGTTTTCCTATAAGTTATTTTCCGCGAAACGAACAGAGCCTTAATGATAACTTAGGATTTCCTTGTTCTTGTTGTTTAGAGAAAAAAAAATTGCCTCAAAGAATCAATTTTTTTCCATTAATGGTTGTATTTTGTTCTTGAATGTAAGATATTAGGATGCCATTGAAATCCTAGTGTGAGATATCTGTAATATATGAAGTATAAACATTAGGGAAAAAGCCACCAAAAACCCTAAACTTTACTTGGAGTGACAGATTTACCCCAAATTTTGTTTTGTGACGTGAAAAACCCTGAAATTTGCTAACTATAACACATTCACCCCAAATTTTTATTTATGACACACAAAAACCTTGAACTTTCATTTGTGTGACACATTTACCCTAAATCATAGGGGCATTTTGGTCTTTTTACTTTTAAAAACTTTTTTTTTTCTTCTTCTTTCTTTCCTCTGTCGACCATGGCGGAGCCGGTGGAGGGAAGTCGATGTCCGGCAAGGGCCGCCCTCGTTGGCGTCAGGCAAGGGCCTCCCTAGCCAGCCCTCACCCGATGCAGGCAAGGGCGGACCTCGTCGACGTCGGACGAGGGCCTCCCTCACCAAATCTGGCGAGGACACCCTCGCTCGACGCTGGCGAGGGCAGCCCTTGCTAGACGCCGGCTTCCCTCTGCCATGGTCGACGGAGGGAAGAGAGAAGAAGAAGAAAATAAATAATAAAAAAGAAAAAGAAAAAACATAAAGAATAAGACGAAAGTACCCTTAATGGGGTAAATGTGTTACAATTTGTAAAATTCGGGGTTTTTCACGTCACAAAATAAAGTTTTGGGTAAATCTATCACTCCCGGCAAAATTGGGGGTTTTTATGGCTTTTTCCCTAAACATTAAAGGTTTTTCTTAATAATTAAAATAAAGCAATGTAAAAAAAAAAAAAAAAAAACGATGCCCAAAATATCGAAATTGCCAAAAACTTAACAACTTAATCTCTCGGCGCTTGTGAAGCTTCACGCGAAAAGGAGTCTGGGGAAAACAATTTCTTCTTTTCTTAGAATGGAGAAAGCATTTTCCGCAACTCTAATTGCGATTGTCTTGCTTGACTCAATTTTTTTTTTTTTTTCCATTGATTATCCACTTTTCAGGATCAAGCACTCGTCAAAACAAACCGCGTCCTAAGAATTCGGCACGGAGCCAACATGCATTGAGATTTGGCGGAATAATGTACGTGCAATTTGGATTAGAGGTGAATATGATCTAGGTGAGCGGTTCCCACCAATTCTGAAAAATTAGAATCAAGACCCACTCATTTGTTCTTATGAATCTACTCGGGAACCAAACCTTAATCCCTACATAATTGCATTCATCGATTAATATCACGATGAATCTATTTTATATTTAGAGAACCAAAGCTTGTCTAGCCTTATATTTGGATAGAATTGAGAGCCATTGATTTTGATCGAGGATTGAAAGGTATAGGGCGAAACAAATAAACAATACTTATTAGCTAAAAACTCAATTTCTTCTAAGGTTTTGGTGTAGTATTCTTATGGTTTCCCCACATTAAAAACATTAAGAGAATTACATTCCTAAAACATTAATCGTTTGATCCATTTTTTTTCCACGTCAATCAAATTTAATCATAAGAATAGCTAAGGAAAGACTAATTATGCTCTTAAAACAAATCGTTGGCTCTAAATTTTGTATCATGATGACAAAGCAACGCAACAGTTATGGAAATCTCCAACCAATTCTCTCATTCCTCTACATTTGTTTATTTTGTTTTGGTTGAGAATGCAAGTAAATGAATTATTAAAATGAAAAAAAGAGAGTAGGGGTTTAATCCTATTACGCACCCAAGAAATAAAATTAGTCAATAATGTCAAATAACTACAAATATACATATATGTCCATATATATTTGATCGAAAAACTATAAAATAATTAAGTAATTGAGATGATTTTTTTTTTAACTATATATAAGTTTGGTCCAAGCGGGTGGGAGGGCGATTCCATGCCTAGAATTGTGAATTGGACCAGTACTTACCAGTTCTATTAAATTGAAACTGAGAATCGGATTGACCCTTATGACAACCATCGGTTCCAATTCGATCCCATCCAATTTTGGGTGGTTTCTTGTTCTTTTGTACAGCCTTAATTGGGGAGACCTTTTGATGAGAGCGAAGCACAGGGTGCGGCTCATGGTACTTGAAAGTGAGACAAAACAAGTCTTCAATATCTAGATTTTATTTTGAAAATTTATTTTTCTCCATTTATGACTATATTTTATTATTAGATGCAGGATATTTATAAGATTTTTTTTGGGGTTAAGTGGACATTTATAAGATATTAATAACATACTAAGTATAAAATTTTAAGGTTTTTTTTTTTTTATCATCAAAATGAAGCAATGTAAAAAGAGGGGATGTCGAAAATATAGAAAATGCGAAAAAATGAACAAATTAATCTCCCAATCCTCGTTAAGCTTCACGCGGAAAAGGAGTCTGGGGAAAACAATTTATTCTTTTCTTAGAATGGAGAAAGCATTTTTCGCAACTTTAAGTGCAATGGTCACTCCACTTTTTTCCCCCGTTGGTCATCCATTTTTAGCAGATCGAACACTCGTGAAAAAAACAAATGCGTCCCAAGAATTCAGCACGGGGCATGGCACGGCAATGCACGCGCTTAGATATGAGGGGACAATGTACGTGCAATTGGGGGGGGCTTTTGATGAGAGCGAAGTGTCGAGGTGGGAATTATTGTACTTGAAAGAGAGACAAAAAAAAAAAAAGACTTTCAATATCTTAATTTTACTTTGAAATTTATTTCCTCCATTTATGACTATATTTTGTTCTTAAATGAAAGATATTTAGATGATACCGAAGCCCTTCTCTACGATATTACTAACATACTAAGTATAAAATGAAGGGTTTTTCCTTTTTTATCATCAAAATAAAGCAATGTAAAAAAAAGAGGGACGCTAAAAATATAGAAAATGCAAAAGAACTTAACAAATTAATCTCTTGAAAAAATGAGTTTGGAGAAAACGATTTCTTGCTTTTTTTTAAAAAGGAGAAAGCATTTTCCGCAATTTTAAATGCGATTATCTTCTCTAACCGTAAAATATCTTTTTTTCATTTTTTTTTATCAGTCCTATTCTATTCTTACTCTACACTCACTCCCAGACTTTTGCCTTACCTTTTGTAGGGCGTGGGAGTCGAAACCCACTCTTGAAACTCATGCGCTCCCACCTTATCTCCCTTGAGAATGTGGGAATTTAAACCCCTCATTTCTCCTTTCTATGTTGAAAGAGTGGCCACTGGAGCATTTTTTCCATTGATCGTTCACTTTCAGCGGATGGAACACTTGTAAAAACAAATGACACTTTAAGAACACGACGGCAATGCACGCGCTCAGATTTGGCGGGAGAATGTGGGTGCGATTGGGGGGGAGCTTTCGAGGAGAGCGAGGGAAGCGTCCGGGCGGGAATCATGGTAACGGTCGTTCAAGACAACCAACTAACGGTCAAGTTGAAGACGGACAAGTCCCACACGTACGCAATAATAATTGAAAAGGTCCAGGGGACAACGTGACGACTGATTTTACTAATATCATCACAAACTAATTTTTACTTATTTTCTATTCACGTAATGATGAAGAAGTGCTCACATGCTTCGAACTGAAAAGGAGGGTAAAAATATTTTTTTTTTAAATATATATTTTTTTTATTTATGTTCAATGCACGAGGGATCTGAAATTATTGAAGGGAGGGGACAGGATAAATGATGGCCAGTAGTTCCGTATAATAATAGTGATGATAATGATAATGATAATAATGATACTCTATTAGCATATATCAGATTTCGAAATTTACCACGTGCAAAACATTGATCAGATTAGACTTTGAAATTAAAAATGTTAGAGATCGAAAGTAAATTACAAAAGCGAAATGCTTGGCTATTATCTTGAAGAAAATGTCCAATCAATTCGAAACATATATGTACGAATGCTAATTAAATCCCAATTTTTTTAATTTTGCTAATTTAATCATAAATTCTAGCATTTTTAGCTGTCTTTTTTGCCAAAAATACTGATGGGATGACCTGCCATGTAGAAGGACCATAATGATCGGACTACTGCATCAAATATGATGACTACAGTCGCATCAACTAATTGATCAAGCACCCTTTGCACACGTATCTTGTTCATGAACCGAAAGCATCATTAGTCACCATCCGTTGAACTGAATAACCATGTGGCTGCACATTTTCTTCCTCTATCCATTCAACATTATTATCGTGACAACCCCATCATTTATTTATTTATTTATTTCATAATACCCTGGAAAACCTTAAATTGGTACATTTATGATAAATTTACTCAAAATTATTTTTTTGACCACTAAAAAACCTAAACTAGTATACCTTTAACAAATTTATCATAAACTGGTATACTTGTGACAAATTTATCCTCTATTAGTTTTCGTTAAATTTTATTGTCAAATTATTAAGTTAAATGATACGTGACAGTTGACTGGTATACCAATTTGGGATTTTACGCTCTGTTTATCATAGTTTACAATTTTTATTATTTTTTTTGTGGTATTAATCAAATTTAGCGGAGATATATTTGTCAAAAATTTATCAGTTTGGGGTTTTTTGCGATCGAATAAATAAGTTTGGAGTAAATTTGTCATAAATGTACTAGTTTGTGATTTTTTATGATCAATCGGGATAAATTTGTTACACGTGTACCAGTTTAGAGTTTTTCATGCTATTAACCCTTCTTTTATTTCCCCCCACCCCCCAAATTTTTTTTCCCCAAAATTCAGTCACATTTGTACATAAAAAATGCTAAAACGACCCATTATTTGGAGAGACTAGACTCGCCTAAAAAAGCAGGGACAACGTGACGAGTGATTTTACTAATCATTATAACTATTTTTTAATTATTTCTTTTCACTAAATGATAAAGAGGTGCTCACATGCTTCAAAAACTGAAAAGGAGGGTAAAAATGACTTCTTCTTTTTTAAGCTCAACGATGCACAAGGGATTTGAAATTATTGAAGGGAAGGGACAAAATAATCCGTTGGCAAAGAGTAGGTTTCCAAATCTACCACGTGCAAAAGATTGACCATATTATACTTTTTACAGTGGTAGGTATCAAAGGTAGATATCAAAAGTAAATTATGCAAGGGAAATGCTTCTATGCTAGCTTCAGCGAAACTATCTAATCACTCCAAAGCATGTATGTAACAAAGCTAATGAAGTTATGAACTTTTTAATTTTTGCTTATTTAGTCTTAAATCTTTGCAAAATACCCCAATATAGTCATTCCAACTATTTTCTTGCCAAATATCGCGAATGTGACATTGTGCTATATAAGACAACCAATGATGACTAGACCACCACATCAAATGCGATTAAGTACAGTCGCATTGGCTAAATGATCAGGCATCCTTTGCATGCACATCCCGTTCATGAACCAAAAGCATCACTAATCACCCATCTGCCGAATTGAATAACTCGTAGCTGTGCTGTGCATTTTCTCCTTCTATCCATTCAAGATTATTATCGCGACGGCCCGGCATTTCTTTGCTTTCTCCAATTCCCCCCACCCCTAAAAAATTTCGAGAATTTAGTCAAATTTGTACATACAAAATGCCAAAACGACCCCATTTATTTCGAGAGACTAGACACACCTGACAGAAGCAAGGGCCATACCCCTCAATCCTCAGAAAGGACCAACATGGGAAAACATGCAAACATCGACACGACCCAAATCCAACAAAAAGAGGCTCCAGCTGAAGCGGCTCCAATTGGAACACACTCCTGTCCCTCTTTTCTTGCTAAACACGACATGACTCCTGTCGTTGTACCACCACAAAAGAGGGCCCACCAACATGTGGCGAGGCGTCGACCTACGCGGCCACTCCTCAGCCGCCCACATCGGCCCGCCTCCTTGAAGCTTCTGGTTGCCCGCCTTTATTCTCTGCCGTCGGATAAGATCGCGCGCGTCGTCGTCGCGTCACATCCTACCCAAAAACGGCGCGTCATTCTCACGCGCCCACTTTTTTTTTATTGAACGTTGAACGGCCAAATTTGGGCGGGCCGGAAATATGAGCCGATGGATCCGGTCGGTCCTCTCCTCGCCGGAATCGAGGGGGGCCGCTAGGTTTCGTCGGGGGGATGGAGCCGGCGCGACGCCATGCTGCGTCAGCATGGGCCGAGCTGGTCGGCATGGGGAGGAATGCTGGGGATGCCTTGCCTGGAGAGCTCGGCGAGGACGCAGTCGGTGGAAGGCGGCTTCAGCCCCAGCGGCAAGGGCAGCCACGGCTTGCTTATCGCCTCTTTCACGATGTTGTCAATCACTTCCTCGTCCTGCAACATACAAAAATGTCACACCAATCGTTTGCATCGCCAAAAGGGCAATTTGCTTGTCCTTATGATGTGCGACGACTCTAGATCTTAGTATGTCCTAAACTTGCTACGTGCGAACTTTGAAACGATGCCTCCCATCGGGGGTAGAGAAGAAAAAATTATTACCCAGGAACTCAGGGGGCCCTGGATAACGATAATCTTTAGTGTCCTGAGATGTCTGATAATTTCCTCCATGACATGTGAGGAGTCAATAATTTTATAAGGCAAAAAGCACAAAGAACCAAACACAAGATTCCAGGAACTACGGTGTTGTCATTCCTGCTTTGTGAAAACATCAGGGATTTAGGCAAGCTGCTGCATTTTTTTTTAAGGGGGGGCCTAGGACTAAAATCCGCCACGTAATGTTTGTAAAATGTCAAAGAGAATGCCCATTTACCGGATGATAGTCGAACGAATTTCCAGCGAAGCTGTTTTCCAATCCGTCGGGGGGATGGCAAACGGGTGCATTCTGCGATTTACCGCAAAAGACCAAATTATATTCAGCAGTCTAGGACAAAGGAGAACCTTCTACCGATTATTCAGGACGCTCACCTGAGGAAAGGCAAAGCTGGGACCGTGATGAGAAGATGGCATCACTGGGCAACCCCACACGTCGGCTTGCATCTAAAACCGCAGATACAGGAAGTAGTCACTCGCTGAAAAACTTTGCGTATGTCACTGTTGAGAGTGACAGGAGTTGCTTACCGCAGGATAGGCAGTCTTCCAATGCCAGTTTTCTGGAGATGGCCATGGCGGATAGCCAGGCGGCCCCCACATCTGCATGCCGGCTGGATGATTACTGGGCGGTGCCCCCCACACAGGATAGGCTGCTCCTGGTGGAAGGGGGTGACCAGGATGGTGAGTCGGATAGGCCATGATAGGTCGATGCGGATAGTAACTCCTGGTGACACCATCGCGAGAATGTGGCCATCTGCGTTCATCTTCCTTGGGCAAGATGTGTCTCCTATGCATTCGGTATTTCTGCAAAATGTGAATTCACATAAATTTCCACAGGGCATGAAGTCATGTCGCTTTAAGGCCAATCGATAACATGAAAATGAGAGTGTGGACTTGCACGAATTTAAGTAACACTTCGATCCTACTACAGTGAATAACCGACAACGTAAGATGAATCTTAGACAAGAGCAGTTCACTGACCTGGAGATGACTCGCCACATTGTGCCTCGTCAGGCCTTCGACTTTCATAAGGTCGAGTATGCGAGAAGGTATGGCTTGGTCCACGCCTAGCTGCTCCACCGCCTGCACAAATTTCTTGTGCAGTTCTGGGGTCCAGTCAACCTGAAATGGAGGACGACATGGACCAAACGGACTAAAGTCACTGAATCACAAAGCTCTCCCGCCCGATTGTCAACTGAAAGTTTAACTAGCACTAATAATTCTACATAGGAAATCACACAACACTTGTATCTACAAAACCTACGGAGGCTTGGTAGGGAAAGTTAATTTTGGGACCACTAGGATGGGAAGGAGAAACAACTAAACCAATGTAGAGGTTTGCTGCTTAAACAAGGGAAGATGGACAGCGACGGATTTTGGATGGTTCTCTGCAATTTCAATGAACAAAACATAGTGTTTGGACATATTTGAGGTCTACTCAGAAGGTGAACCAAGTCTTTTGTAACTATTATAGCTACTACATTATGGCAGGGGTCGCTCGCGGAACGAAGATTCTTTCCACGCATACAAGGGAAAGAAAAAAATGTTTTTCATAGGAAAGATGATGTTACATTTTAAGCTTTTCATTGCAATTATCTGAAGATGGATCAGATCAAACCCATTCAGCTAAAAGGAAATCAATCATCACAAGCATACCTTCATCTTCTTCCTGTTAACCCGTGCTCTGGCAGAATTATGAAGACTGGATGCTTTGCTTAGATTATCATTGCAACCATGTACATCGTGGGACCTATCTTTGTTTTCAGACAGCGGAGATATCATGCTCTCGCACTTGGAATTGTTGGCTGAATCATCCTCTTCTTTTACCATAACATCCCTATCTCTCTGGCCTTGAGCTTCCTGGATATTCTCAGACATTGAATCATCACAAGTTGTTTCGACAAATTTTGACTCTCCATCATGCTCCCCGCTCTCCTTCTCGACCGTTCCATTCGTTTGATCTTGGCAATCCCCATCATCTAGGAGCCGTGCACCTCCCTTCAACTGTGGAGTCGATGGTGCAGGATACTTATCACTCGCAGCGGACATCTCTTGATCAGTTTCATGAACAGACAGTTTTCTCATTTCTCTTGACTCGTCATTGTTCTGCTCCTCATTTTTCAATTGACGCTGCAACATGGAGACCGAAGTTTCTTTGACAAGTTTCAAAGACTCCGAGACCTCACTGACCCCTGCATTAAATGCCTGCTTGAATTTCATGATCAGAATGATTATTTGCTTCGCACTCTCGCATAAATAGACAACAAACTCGGCAAAGAAGAATTAAAAGAACACAGCCAAACCTTGTGGGCGACATGCTGCCAAATATTCCTGAGTTTGTCCTCACAGAGCGGTTTGTGGAGGAACTCGACCGCACCAAGCTGAAATAAATGTGAACTTTATGTGAAATAAATCTGACCAGTTTATCATAGAGACTGCTAATATCCAATCTAAATTTTGCAGTTGCAGCAGTAAATATATGATTGCCCAGGTTACAAGATAAAGAATCCAAGTGTAGGTGAATACCATGAGAGAAATCAATTTCAAGTATTGAACAAGTGAAAAAGCAAAAACTTACAGCTATACACTTCATGATGGTGCTGAGACAATGGTTATTTGACATCACTGCAATAGAAGAGGTCACTCATTGCGTGAGAAACTGCACAAGGACTAATCCTTCAATACAATGCATATTAGTTCTGTGATGATAACAAGGTAAGTTTTTTTTTTTTTTTTTTTTTGTGGGGGGGGTGGATTTTGCTAGTGAGCCTGGCAAAGCAAATTGAAAGTTGAATTTACTTAAATTAAGGTCAATTAAGGGCGCAACAAAAGAAAATCCACAAAAAGGTTCATCATTGGCATGCTGATCATACATGATCATCGATATGAAAATTCAGGGGCATAAATTCAAACTTACTGATGGTAGGCAAGTCTCTAGCAGCTTCGAGGAACTCGAAACTCCCATTACTGCTTGTACTCACCTGCACCCATCAACGCATATGAGATAAAAAATGAATAAATCAGTTTTTCTTCATTGTAACTCGTAAATGAATCGACTGAGTGGTTAGTTTGATCCAGCTGGAATAACCATATTGTTGCAACAATATGATACAAAGATGCATTCCGAAGAAAGTAGCATCCTTTGTCACAGAATTCCACTCTCACAAAACGTGTTCATAAATTTTCAGATCTCAGACTGAGAAATTGATGGTGCTTATACCTCGACCATAGCTATGTGGAAGCTATCAGGTTTGCTAGCTATTGCCGATAGAGCCTCGTCCTCATTGCAGAATGTAAAAACTGTCAAAATGAAAGGAGAATTAAAAGCTTATCAAAGACATGGAAGTAGGCTGGAATTCACATGGAAGATACTAAAAGCTTTCAAGACATCCTCGCTTTAATTAATAGCATCACTGAGGAGACGGGGGAGAATACCAC
The DNA here is from genome assembly GCF_016545825.1 of Eucalyptus grandis. Taxonomy (NCBI): domain Eukaryota; kingdom Viridiplantae; phylum Streptophyta; class Magnoliopsida; order Myrtales; family Myrtaceae; genus Eucalyptus; species Eucalyptus grandis. Next base: position 2,996,404 of record NC_052616.1, read on the forward strand.
TCAAGGAAATTCTCATGTTAAAGAAACCATAGGATCCGAAAGTTTTAGTAAATGCAGTCACAGGAAACACCCTAATCTTTACATAGGACGAAAAAAACTGTTTGGTGATTAAAGAACAATGAAACAAAATCAAAGTAGCATTTGGAAAGTGCTTAAAAAGGGACTTTTGCAACTCCTACAACTGCAGTGCACCAAATAAGGACAAGAAAAATTGCAACGTGGAACTGGGTATTGCATTTGGATCCTTTTCTGCGGTATCCCTTTAAAGTTGGACATTCAGCCTTGCAAGGAAGTACATCAGGATCCACAAATAACATCATTCACGATTATTGCAAAGAGTTGTGCATAAGTCAAATTCCAAGACCACTTTGGCATCAAGAACCAAACTTCACATTAACTGAATCGATGAGGCTCCAATAAAGATGCCCTGGAGGAAAATCTGGGACCAGTTCGATGCTGTCACCAAAAGATTAGTTGAGACAAGGAGGGTGAAAGGGTGAAAAGGATGAAAAGTTGCAAATTTTCAGATTCAGGAATCAGAATCTCTACATTTATGGTAACTAAAGAGGAAGAGAAGAGAATAATCTTACCAACATAGTCCATTAACTCCAGCTTTGATCTTATCTCTGAAGCAGAATCAGAGTCCTGGTCAAGAAGAAGGACCTTGAGTCCCTTTGGGAAGTCCTTCCATTCTTGTAGATCACTGGCAGTGCAAACCATAGCTGGTTTGGCATTGTTTCTCAGGCCACCAACATGTCTCTCGAGTCACGCTCCACCAAAAAGATTCTGCATAAACCCAAATGAAAATCGAATTCAATTCCGAGAAACCTTGAGTTTTATGTTACTGCTGGTGACAAAATCGATCCCAGAGAGAGGAGAGAAGGGCCATAAGTAAAGAAACTTCACATGCCAGGAGGGAAAAATGTGCGAGTTCTCCGGGATCTGATGAATCTACACAGAAATGAGTTGAGGAAAGAATTCTATGACTCACCCACCAGATCACTCCGATCTCATTGCTAATGCAACTTTCCAAGATAAAGGTTCCTATAGCAGGATGAACTCATACAAGCATGTGATAATTCAGCTGAGACTGACCAAATTGTGAGTGATCACCACATAAGCATGTATAACAAGCTCAGCAGAAGAGGAAGATCTTCGTTCAAAAGCAAAGATTCTTCCTGCTTGATGGGTCTCTGCAGAACAGCAAATAAACAGAATCACAGGTAAGATCACGAGTATGGAAAAGACGGAAGAAACAAAAAGCTCAGCTGGAACGAAAAAAATAAGTTGGAAAAGCCCAAAACACCAACATAGACCGTTGTGAAATCTTCCAGGTGACTAGGAAGGGAGATGAACAGCTATGAAATCCCAAAACTTGAAGCGACACACAAACCATAGCATCACCGAACCAACGCACACGGAAAGAAGTCAAGCCATTACTGAAGTGGGTTTTAAGAAACAAAAGAGGAGAAGGGGTCTATTCTTTTTATCTTTTGTCCTTCAGTTTTCACCACCTTGGGTATCCACTGTAGAGCGAGCAAGACTCTCTTCCTAGATTCACCGCAGAGCTACCTTTTCACTTTGGTTACTCCGCAGGCTTGGGTGCATAGATAGAAAGAGCGAGAGCGAGAGAGAGAGAGAGACAGCGCCTTCAGACGATGGGCGTTGTGCTGCGAGAAGGAAGAGAGAGAAGGGTGTCTGATTTAAGTGCACTATCTGAAATGGTGTCTGTGACTTTTCCGAGTAGTTGCCATCAGTTGCTACAAGCCACAGGATACGGGAAAAAGATGACCTTTTTTTCATATTTTTTTTTTCGGACAAAAGAGGGGTCTTCCCAAAGGGACATGAACTTTTTGTTGAAGGCCTCCTTTTTAGGTGATTGTCTCAAGGATCCATAATAATAATAATAATAATAATAATAATAAAAGTTGACAAAAAGTCTTACAGTGGCGAGATGAATGCTTTGCAAAACTTTTTGGGGAATGCTTGTCTATCATGTTATGCTCATGCTGTATGATAAAAGTTTATCGGAACATATATATATGTATATTTTTGCAATGAATAAATGTCAAATTGTATTTCATTTGAGCTCGTGTCCGTTTTCAATCTGTGATTTTTTCGTATTTTAATGATGTCATCCGTGCCGAGGACATTGATTTTTCAAATCTAAACCATAATTGTCTTTTCTTGCATGAATGGTACAACTTTGGTGCATCATCGTATGATTGTTCTCGATCTAATTTTTTAATTCAAGAGATTTAGTTTGTAATTATTAGCTCTTGATTGACCGTGCGCTGGGTCTCCCAACTTTTCTGTTGTCCCTTGCCCCTCGTTTCGGCTTGGAAAAGTCGACGCACGGGTTTCACTCACGTGGTGATTAGGGATTAAAATATAATTTACTCGTGCGGAGAGACAAATATGCTGCTCGTCCAACGAAATTTGTGCTTAGACATGCTTGCTTGGGATTAAGTCGGTAGTTAGTTAGTTAGTTAGTTTATTGATTATATTTTAGGTTGAATTTATGGGGCATGCTTGACCGCATTTTCTTTATCGTGAGTCGCCAATCTAATAAATCTCACTGTTTACTTTATTATTATTATTATTATTATTATTATTATTATTATTATTATTATTATTATTATTATTATTATTAGATTTTCCAAGTTTTATCCCGAAAATGGAAAGCTGGTCATCCTCTGCTTATGAAATGGTAATGATAATCGAATTGAGAAGTGATTTTCCATCTTTAGTTATCATTAATAGTGAAAAAATGATTAATAACGCAAAAAATCCCAAATTATACTCATCGTAAGACAAATATCTTGGACTTTGTTTTATATCACTAAAAACCTTAAACTTGCTCATTATAATATAAAAACTCTAACTTTTTTGTGTTATAAAAAACTCCAAACTTATATCAGCGTGATAAATTTACTTTGGATAAAACTAAAACAGGAGTATACATGCCACACATGTATAAGTTTAGGATATTTGTGTCACGGTGGGTATTATTTGAGGTTTTTGTGCTATTTGCTGAAAAAAAAAACAACACACAAATCTTCACAAGCACCATAAAAGAACCACAACAAGAAGGAGCCAATGTGGGTTTGCTTTGGTTATGAAAAAAAGGCCAAAACCGAATTTTTATTTTCCGGTCACATTTATATATGATTTATATTCTGAAAACTTATGAAATACTCTACGTATTCCTAAATGCTGCTAAAAAAAATATTTTAAAAGGTTTTGAACATAGCACATAGAAAAGTGAAAATAGGCGCACCACAAAGTTTGAAAAATGAATAAAAAAAAAATTTCTTTCCAATGTCGATATAGGGATCTTGAATTCCCGTAATAATTATGCAGATTTGATAATAAAACATCTTTGGTGTTACCACTTTCTAAATTGCGAAATGCAAGGTGTCTAAGGAAACATTTACTAAAATGTGATCTACTAAGTGAAATATATCAAAATATGAACAATTTGCTCTTGATCCACCGGATTCAATTTGCCCAAATTGTATAAGACACACAACAACAATTTCTCCAAAAAACGTAAACCTACGTAATAAGAAAATCAGACGAATGACATGTCATCCTGAGCAGGATAGGAGTCAAAAACGGAAAACTTGGTACTATCACGAGCCCCTTGTGACTCAATTATATACAGATCAATTGCAAGTATCCTAGTAACAAAATTTCCGTGACATATTTATATAATTAACTAAAAATAATTGAAAATATTTTGACCACTCTTTGTTGTATTGAATAAGTTATTGAGCTATTTTAAAAATATGACGAAGGAGCAGAGTTAATGTCTCGCACATATGCCACGGATGAATGTATTGACGTGTTAATTATGATTATTGATTAGTGGAAAGGATTATCTTGTATGATCACGATACATTGATGAGGAAAAATAAAAGTTCGGGAGAATGATGCAAATTGATCTCTAAAATTTGGTCTAAGGTGCAATGTCGTCATTAGTTTTTTAATTTGTCCAATGTGATATGTGATTTGTTAGTATATATTCAATCCAGTCTATAAATTATATGAAAATGGTCAATCTTATTCTTTCGTTAATTTAAATTAACGGAATCTTTTTGACATGACTTCCAATCTATTAAGTTTTTGGTGGACAAAAGAAAAATACATGCAAATTATCCAAATGCAATATTCATCTCAAATCATGATATAATAATTTATGTCGTCATATAATGAGTAACATGTTAATGCCCTATTTTTTTTTTTGACCTCTTCTAAACATATAAAATTAAAAAAGTGAGTACGTTAGACTAATCACTTTTAAGAATCCAACTCAGCATATAATACTTCACGTTATTAAATAATGATTGGTTTGTCGTTTGACCAAATGAAACGATTATGTTGAACATTTAATAATTTATTAACTACATTGAACAAATTAAAAATCTATAACATTGCAAATCAGATCAAAATTGAGAGATTATTTGTGTCAATCTCTCAAAAAGTTTTACACTTTTAAAAGCATTTGGTAAGCAAAGCAAGTGAGTTTAATAAATCGTGTCGACAATGTTGTCCATCGGCCTATTACATAGTAATCACATACGTACACATTGAGATGAAGAAAGATTCGCACAGCCCAAACTCGAAAGCGAAATATGAAACTTTTACATAAAATCATAGTAATCTATAAAAGTATAATTCCTAATCCAGCTCGAATTTGTAAAATTATCGACAATCACATGACTCCAAATTCAAGTCTAGTGTCAAGCCAAAGCAATGTCATATAATCCAAGCGATTGGCGACTGCTATTTTCGACTTGCGTGAGAAGGTGGAAGATCATCACCTGTGGTGTCTAAAATTTGAAAACTCCAAACAGGGGTTTGGGCTGGATAAGGATCCATTTTCCACGTTCATGTGAACCTCGTGGAAAAAGTGCACCGCATCATCTCAAGGCTTCCCATGAAATGGAGCTATCTTTTCAAATGTCGAAGACATCTGCTTTCGCCGCAAGAGTCCACGAATCATCAGGCTCCAGATCGTAGGTATCTCGAGGTTCATAGGAGAAACGATTCCATGCATTCTAGACCGTAAAATCTGTTACGAAAAGTCAGCGATTGAACAATAATATAAATAGAAGAAGAAAATAAATCGGACATCAGATTTACATGATTCGATCGTAAAGATCTATATCCACAGGGAGAGCAGCGACAAATTTACTATAAATCAAGCGATATAATGGAGATTTACACGCTCGAGTCACTCAAATACTCTCAGTGTTTCCCAAGCCTCAATTACACCAAAAAACGCAAGCGGTGTTTAGCCCCGAATTTCTCAAGAAATAATCTCTCAATCTCACGAAAAAATTACATGCAAATCTTACCTCAAGATTTAAATCGGCTACAAACACTAATCTTTCTTGAATATAATTCACGAATAAGAACGACAAAGAAAAATCCCTCTTAAGCACTCGACGATGAGACCGCACTTAAAGATCACTTCTTCATGATCAACCTTCTACCACCCACGGCTACAAGTTTGTATACCATAAGTGAGATCCTTACTCTTTTGCCGACTTCTCATAGGATTTTGTTTCCTATCTTGCCTGACACGTTAATCCCAAGATGCAGATCAAAGTCAACACAAAACTTTATTATTTTGTTGTTATCTCGAACAATTTTAACCAAAACATAGCTTTGTATATTTTAAACAAAAATCAAAGTCCAAGTCAAAGTTGGACTTTCCTACTTTAGCGGCCAAATTCTTCAACGCATATTCAAATTTTGGGAAGTTGATTTTTGGATCTTCTTTGCTCGATTTTGAACGTCTACAACATATTCAATTCGGAATATTCGAAATTTCGCATAGGACTTAAACTCGAGACATATTTTAACAATCTGTGGACTTAGCATCCGACCAGACCATTGCATCAGACCTTTGTAACGTTGCCAGTTTCAAGAGTTATTTCTTTAGATTTGCGATCTGATAGGTAAGAACTTTTAATGACATTTGCTACTGTTTCGTCGAAAATGGTTGTCGACGAAATACCTTTCACCAAAAGTTGGATCTTCAGTCTTTTGAATAAATCAGATTCTGTAACGACTACAACAGGTTACAATGTGTATGGAATGAATTGCTAACACTAACGGAATTAATGGGACTAATCAGACTGAAATAATAGAGAATTGCGAATAAGAATGATAAAACGATAAATTGAACTGTAGAAATTTGTTCAGTGTTGTTGATTGGGGATCTTTTACAATTGATTGTACTCGGCCTTATATGACCTTGTATGAAGTATAACCATCAATGTGTGGTTATCTTCTAAATCATGAACTTCAATAGCCTCCAAAATTCTCAATTCGGCACTTCCCGATCTGTAGTTGCATATTCTTGTCCGTAGGCAGTTACAGTCTTCATGGTTTCTCCCAATTTGATTTCCTATGGATGTATTTGACTATGTCGACAGCTGCTCCAGTTTCTTTTGATCGATTGTACTATAATCCCGTTACGTCAACCAGGCAGTGGTTGATTTGCAATCAAGTTACTTCGACCATTTTCATTGATAACTCAATCTCAACACCTTCCGCTAAGTCTTGGATCATTTTTGGGTGTCAACTCTTGGTTTGCCAAATGAACGAAGCCCACATGATTCTATCAGAGAAAGTCTCTACTAATATATCCAATGCATGCCTAGGATTAAACAAGAACAGATTACTCTTTTTGCATCTCCTATGCTATGTAATGATACACGCTCGTGTAACAGCAGAAACGAAAGAAAATAGGTTAGATTCTGCAGCAGCGATCTTTTTCAAGGTATCATTTGCATGATCATGTTCTTCCCTTTTGCTGGGCTCTCATGCATGACAGAAAGTAAAATCATATTAGCATGGCTCAAAAAAGCACAACAACCCACCCGAGCTCTGTCGTTATTATGCAATTATAGCTTTCTAAGTTTTCATTGTTTATAAAGAGTGCTTCTTTGGTTCTCGCTTGGTCTTAGTAAATGCGTTTTCAGAGCACACTAATTGTGACAGCCCAAGCGACGGTGCGCGGGGAGAAGGGACGGCGGTGCGTCCGCACCTTGGTCCCTGGACGGGCGCAGGAAAGGGGAAGGTTCCTTCTCTAGTCCCACATCGTTTAGGGGAGTCTTGGGCTAGTTTATAAAAAGGCTTGGATCCCTTTAACCCGTTTTAAAGCCGTGAGGACTTAGTGTTTAAAACGGATAATATTACATAGTGGGGTCCAAGTCATTACAAATGGTATCAGAGTCGACTTCTGACCGCGTGTGGGTCCACAGCGAGGATCCTGTGCTCCTAAGACCGCGTGTGTGGATAATATTACACAGTGAGACCCGGGTCGTTACACTAATTGAAGTAGGCGGATCTCTTAAGAAGTGTGATTCTTTTATTTTTCAGGTGTCTTGGATACCCACCCCGGATTGACCCAATGGCAAAGGGCCGACGCTTTCGATGAGCGGGAATGGACAGCTGTAGGTTTGATCCCCGCCCTGGAGAACTAAGCAGGGGCCAGGAGGTGAGTTGTCATGCTAGTTACCCTTTGAGTAACCGGTTAAACAGGGTCGGGCATCACATGTTATTTGCTTTTATTTTTAGACGGTAGGCCCTAAATTATAGATTTTCTGTACACTGATAGCTAATATGATGTCAAATAAACACTAAAATATGATCTCCCCCTGTAAACTCAAGTAAAAACATAGACATTGGACCGACCGACCGCAAATCAGGATCATATACCTTTTTGATATTTTGTCGTGATACTTTTGGTGCAATAATTGCTACGCTAGGACAGACTTGGTCCTGTCTCCAATATACATAACTTGTGGCTATGAGGACAAGCTCAACCCCAGATTTTCACCCCAGTTTGAAATTGAGTTGGCCTTCTTTGTCAATTCGAGTCACTAGACATGTACTTGATTGCGACCATTTCTAGACTCCTCCCTGATCCTGTCCTCCATTTTCGAAAGGCCGGCCAACGTGGCAAAAACAATAGGTCAATATGAAAATTTGGAAGTTAGAAGAAGTTTATTCCGAGACATAATGAAACTGACCTCTTATCCTATCTAAGGTTCCATAGTTTGCAATTTGAATTGTAGATGGAGAGACCATTTGGTTTCTTCAATTGGGTGATCTTATTTATTTATTGATTTATTTTTACCGTAAACGTTTATTTTTCCTTCTTCCAACAGCCGCACAACGTGGGGCACTTTGCCTATGATCAAAGCAAACATAGCATGAGGCAACGGAGCCCTTGGATGTTCATATCATGAGCTGTTTCACATCCTGCCACGTAATTTGAGTAAAGTAGCAGAGGGAATGCCATGATTGCCACCGGCCAAAATTCCCCGTGCAACAATTTTTTTCCTTTAAAGAAGAAACATTACATCAAGAGAATAACTATTTTTGGAAAGCTCGATCTTTTTTTCGCTCCAAATATGAATGGAGAAGTCCCTAACATTTTGAGTTGAGGACGCCATCTTTTTCAGGTCTCACTTTACTATCCTGTTGGAATTTAAAATTTTCGAATTGAGAAGACTAAGGCAAAATGTGAAGCCCAAGCTTATGCCTTGCATCTTTTCCTTCTTTTGTCTGTTTAAATTTTTATTTGACGATGGAACTGGTGATTCTCTTTTCCAAAAAGGAGTAGGTATTTACCCAGCTAATTATTGTGTTAAAGGGTTGTGGATAGCTTTTAGTACTAAGAAACCTTTCTTTTGAGAATAACCTAAGCACAAGACTCGCGAAGAGAAGAATCGATTAGATTTAATAAATGCATTTGGTTTAAATAAGATTATACTATATGTCGTTATAATCTGATTATTTTAAATGCTCAACTTTCATTTTATTTGATGAGTTTAATTGTCCAATTACTATTGATTTATTTTATATTGATTATAAAATGAAAATTGAGAAGTTTAATAAATATACTATAAACGTAGTGACATATACTAATGTATTAGTCATACGAAATGCACTCATTAAAACTAGTCAATGATTGTCTTCACTCTTACTTGTACTTAGTGCAAAATAAAAGGATATATACAACTAATTCACACAAGGGTTTTGGTAGAATAATATTTTTTTGCTATTGTGAGAATAACAACTTGTTATGAGTTACACATTTTTAAAGGAGTGGACTACGTTTGATTTTTCATGATTTCGCACATATTGTTTTTCTCATAATAGATTAAAGATTGTTAATCAATCATTTCTCTTCGCATAATAACTAGTTCGCCATCTACCAAATAGACTAATTTTTTGTGGAAACAAAATTGTCAACGTGAATGGAAAGAAAACCAAAAATAGAAGGAAGAAAATGCAAGAAATAAGCTTAAATCAAGAGTGAGCTCAATATTTGACCTTAGTCTCCACGACTCAATACTTTTAGGATCTAATAGCATGCTAAAGTGGACCGCAAAAGATAATATTGTTCAAAGTGACAAGAGTATCTTCGGCCATATTTGGGTTGGAAAAAGCACAAGGATTGTTGGATTTACAACAGATATCAATTTATTCTGGGCTTTGCTAAATGTAATTAAATATGCACGAATGTATTAATTTGAAGATAAATCACACGGTGACAAAAGAATTGGTTTTGTATTAACAATTGGATTTATATTCAACATGATGAAGAAAGCACCTATTGTCCAATTGCAGTTTCCCGAAAGGAAAAAATTTATAGAAGGAAAAAAAACTTCAACACGTGGAGATCCGAATGATAATAATTTAACAGAAAATAAACCTTTATATGATTGTTTTGTGCTCCTTAGGCTTTATCTTCATTAAATCAAATGATTTGGCTAGCTCTACTCATTTTAAGGAAAGCTTTTGGTTATTGTTTTTACGGAAAAAGCTACAAGAAAAAATAATAATAACCAATTGTGATATATTTATCATAAACGATTTTTTATAACAAAAAAAAAAAAAAACCTTAAACTTGAACTGTGCAATACATTTGCCATAGATTTTTTTTTCTATGACACTAAAAATTCCATTTTTTTTGTGACATCAAAAACCCCCAAAAATTTTCTGCAACACTAAAATTTGGGGGTAAATGTGTCACATAAATATAAGTTTGGGATTTTTGGTATCACAATAAAAAATTTGGAAACTGTATAAGTTTGGGTAAATGTGTCACATAAAAATAAAATTGAGGTAATGTGTCCCAATTGGCATTGTTCAAGATTTTTGGTGACTTTTGTCAGAAACGTATTACAGTCGCTTGAATGAAGTATTATCTCAGTAACAGAAGGCTCAAGCTCAACATGAAGATGAGACAAGTAAAGCTTTTTCTCTAATCTTTTTATGGAGATTTTTTAGAATTTCTTTTTTAGTTGAAGACTTAGTGGGGGAAGCCCCACAGCATTATTCAGTAGATCTTTCATCTTTGTCCCCTCAATCAATTGTCTGAAGGAAAATGGGGGAACCAATCATTTTCAATCTCGAACGACCATCTTGTCTAAAACCCAAAATTTAAAAAAGATAACAATGGATTCTTTAAGTCCAAGTATCATTACAGATGAATAATGAGATTGCACGATTTGTTCATCATTTGGGACACGCACCTTTTAACCTGCTTTCATCATTTTTTGCCTTACGATTAAGAGCCATAAATTGCTTAATGACCCATCTAGCACTCGGTTTGCATATCAAACATGATAGCACGTTCTCTCTCTCTCTCTCTCTCTGGTGCCATGTCACTGCATGAGCACACAGAATCATATGAGCACACAGAATCATATTGATACCAGTTCCGGCAAACTGACTGCTAAAAAACTCCAAACCCACTCACTAACGTCTATACCCAGATGGGAAATTTGAAACTTCAAGATTCTTGACGTGTAACTGTCCAACACCTATCATCTTCCAGCGCTTTTCAGCTTACTTTTGTGGGTTAGTTGAACGTAGACCAGTGAAGAAGGTTGAAATCAGAAAAGGGCAATGCAAGTGCGTTTCTCCTCCCATTTCCTGCTTAACTGCTGAGCTCACAAACATTGAAAAATCATCATATGAGACCAACTCGAACCATACGACCTAAATGAGTAATTAGTGCACCAGAGAAAACAGATGCAGAAAATGGTGGATAATATCAAAAACCAGCTGATTATGTAGGGAGATATGCTTCCCTAGTGTCGGTTCTGAGTTTGCAGAACTTGTCAAGCAGCCATTCTTTACTTTATAGGTGCATGAAGGATGAAAGAATATTTATGGAATGATCCCTTGAGTTTTTGGACTTTTGTTATTTTAACCCCCTCAGCCCAAATGCCTTCGCTGAATTTGCATGGTCTAATTTAGTTTAGTGCTTAAGGAATAAAAAGGTCTACGACTAAAGCAGGTAATATAGGTTCCATATTTTACTGGTGTAATTCCCTTCCGATGGATTGCTGGCTTAATTCTCTAAAGAAGTATGATACTAAATATTAACAATCTACTACGTGGTATGCCAAAAGATATTGTACATGTGATCTCACTTTTTCAAGTCCCTGACTTTAGTTTGAAGATGGAATCGCCGGTGGAAGTAAAGGCTACATCTCTTTTTCTTGCTTGTGAAGCTGCTTAATCCCTTGGCATACACAGCGAGGTTTTAAAAGTGATTGCAAGGTCTTAATCGGTGCTATTCAACCCAAGGGCCTTTGTCCATGTAGTATTCATCATTTCATCTTAGACTCTCGCTTCCTATTTAACAACAACTTGAGATGGACTTTAAAGTGGACTAGTAGACTTAATAATAATGTCACTCATGAACTTGCAAATTGGGCTTTTCATCGAATAGGAATTGCATCTTCATTTCTTTTTAGTAATCTCCCATCTAGAGTTAAAAATACAAATTTAGTAGTCTTTTTTGATTTATCATTCTAATGTAGGCACCGGTTCTTCTTTGAAATATTTCGATGGCTTTTCATGGAATGGAAGGTTAGGTTTAGAAAAAAGGAAAAAGGGAGTCACGAGGTTGATGAATATTTCAGGGTCGTGATATCTTTTAGGCAAAAGAATGTGGTGCCTCCGGCATCCACGGTTAAATCAAATGCCAGGTGGCCACAACAGATGGCCCAAACACATGACCCCAGCTTTGGCAGATATCCACGTTAAGAAAATTTTCATTGTCTCTTGAGAAGTTCACAGAGCAAAATCATGTGCTCAGCCCACAGATTTGGGTATGACAGTGGACGGATGATTTTGAAATCAACCCTCAGACAATGATGGCTTCGATTTTTAGTCCAGTACTGTCCTTGATGTTTAAGTTGACGCAAAAGTCTCAGATTCAACAGTGTCAAAAGTTTGGTATGCTTTCACTTTGCTTCAAGAGGCGCGAGCATCTTTGATGAAATTGCCTAGGGCATGCACAAAATGTGCCATTCGTTAAGGGGTACCGAAGGAATTTCTGACTCTGGGATTAAATATTTAATGTAAAAAGTATGCTATAGGCTTTCACATTTCACTGATCTTGATAGTAGGATCTAGGCTTTAGCAGGCTTCTGTGTTTCCTTTGAATGATGAACGGAGAAGTCTGAGATCTTTTTCTTCTCCTTTGGAGGGAAGGAATCGAATCATAGTAGAATCGCTACTCTTATGTGGGATTCATTTCTTGGTGTTTTTAAGAAAACAATCGCAGCAAAAAAGAATATTATCTGCTGTTTGGGCCTGTGTTTTTCTTATAAATGACTGTATGGGGGGTGTTGGGTGGTGCACAAGCCAAACCTCCACCACAGTGGAAACGAAATTTCCTGAGATAAAAAGAGTGACCAGGGGAGTATAATTTATTACAAGGAGGCTCCAAACCATATTAGTACAAAGCATTAACCAACTCGATCAACTACCTTAACGGCACTAGTCTCGTGAAAAATTATTACTTCACCCTAAAAAAAGACTGCATAAACTTCACGTGACCTAAAACTAAGTTTAAATGTCCATATATTCATATCTTTTAAAGATTTAGATTGGTCAATATTAAATATACCAAGTGCTAAGGTGCAAAAAAATGAAAGTGAAAATCGTTTCAACAGACCCCAAGTCCAAACTTCAAAGAGGAGTATTCCATTGCTTAAAACACTGCACCTCATTCCACTCACAAGCATCTAGTTCTATTATTATTATTATTATTATTATTATTATTATTATTATTATTATTTTGGGTCTGAACAAACATTTAGTTCACTTACAATTATTCCGAGGGCAATAAATGGTTAGATCTCTCGTAATTTATCTCAAGGAGAAATATTTTTCCAACTGGAATTCGCTTGCCCCCCAACAACCAAATAGTCTTAATCAAAGGCAAGAAAATCAATTGTCTCTTGCTTTCTTGGGTGCCAATTATAGAATAGCAGGAATCCAAATTTTGTTTCATTCTTGATTCCATTTCTTTACATGATCCTCTGCATTCTGACATTATTCCATTTTATCATACCAAACATACGAATAAGTGAGCCAAATGGTTGAGACCAACTGCTGTATCTTGATAATGTTTGGTGGCCTCTGCCTCTGTCGGCCATTGCAGAAAAAACAGGAGGGCCATTAGACCAACCGCAGACGAGCGGGAAATATTAGGTCAATGTGTTATGATGCCTTCATTTCCTTTGTGCTGGTACATGGGAGGGGGTCCAAAAGCAACAGTGAAAAATAAAACAGCAACATTTTTGTCTACAGTTATTACACAAACCACCATTGATGCACTGGCTGGAACACTTACACACTCAAAAGACAGGGAAGAATAAAGGTCTGTCAAGGAGTTGCATTCGTACTTTCTAGTTCTTAACAAAACTTCATGGAAAATAGTTAAATAGCATCGCTGTATCAAGATGAAGACTCATGTTCCCAAAGCACAAGCGCTGCCAAGTCTTTGCTGTTGGAAACACTATGTATCGTGTGTGGAGTTCGATCCAAGCTGAGCACTTCAAAAAGATCATACGCAATCCCCAGGAAGTATATCCACCTTATCATCTTGAGAGCATTTGGCCAGATCCACATGATTAAGGGCAGTGCCTTCATTATGTATGGACTCCCTTGCGTTCATTGATCCAATGCGGGTTTGCTTGAAAATCTGTACAAAGAATTATTCTATCCATTATCCCATTTACAAATATAGCATAACAAAGTTAGGCATTTGCCAACTTAAGGATCATAAGGCATAATTCCTATAGTAAACTAGTTACACGCCATAATGACCCACCTAAAACTTTAAATTATCTAGCCATCTGTACGTGACAAGTGAAAGGATGACTCATGACATAGCAGCCTGACCTTAGCCATTAGGCTCAGAATAGGCGTGATGGTTCAAGCCATCTTAGCTAGATCTTTATTCGGTTCTATTTGCAGAACAGAAAAGAGACCTATGCTAAGTAAGATGTCCTCGAGTGGGCTTCATGTCAAGTGATGATCCTTGACTTCCTATTATGCTTACATGACACTACGGAATGCCTCAACCTCTCCAATACCATCTTTATGAGTACATACTGATCTATCAATGTTTAAGTAGGCTCTAATTGTAAACAGATGCATGTCTATACGATAAATGATTCTGACAGAGATGTGAAATCATTAGATAGAAAGAGAAGTGGAAACAATATCCACAGTCTAACGGCTCACCTCTCCTCAATTCATGGGATGGTTGATCCAAATTCAAATGCCTTCCATGACTAGACTTAAGCGTTCCTTGTTCTCCCTTCTTCCTTGATCTTAAGGAGCTCAGAGAGCCTTCAACTAATGAAAACAAGAGAATTGAGTCAGGAATAAATCAGAGAAAAGGGAGACTTCTTTAGATTAGCACTATCCAGATTGAAAAATCTTGTCCAAACCAACTCATAATGTCAAATTAAAATAAGATCCTTCAACATTTTGCATGTACTACAGACACTACAATGGTTATATGTGGCGTGCATAGTACAGATTGTTCATCAAGCACTATCATCTACCCCCCATGAACTCCTCTTCCTTTTCTTATCAGTTGAGCAAATGAACTCTTGTTCTGCTGCAAACGAGATATGTATTCGTAACTGTACACTCAGCCTAGTGATGTGGTTATACATGTCCAAAATATATATAAGCAAAAAGATAGGCGATTCTGCTTCAAAAACATCAAGTTCTGCATGTAATTGATGAAAGAATGTCGTGTAGCTATCTTAAAATAGAGTATATGTTCATCTCTTCTCCTTTCAAACCCCTTTTCCTTCTCCTCTTTGCTTTCTTGTAAATGAGACCATAATATTATACCCAGAAAAAGCTGCAACATTTTTTTTAAATCTCAGTGCTGTCATCTCATGATTGCATAGTTATTGAACTTTTCTCCGTTATATCTGTCATCTTAACAATGAAATAAAAGGATCAGATGAGTTTTTTCATCTAGGAAAAGTTCATTTTGTCCAAAACACACAATTCAAGTTAGTAGGCAGAATTTCTAAAATATTCAATGGACACTTCAACTACACACAAACCATGAAACAGATGACAAACAACGCTGGTCGATAACATGTTGACATTTCTTGTGAGGCACAGAATGCAGAAACTACAGAACCTAGGAAAGTGCAGCACCAGGGATAAAAACTGTCAAAGCATTTGCAAATACAATGGCGTGGAATCTTCTATGCACTGCGTTTCTGGTAGAGAAATGAGCTAAAGCATTCTTGACAGTGCTTTCAATATTTCAAAAGAATATCTAACAACGACAAATGACCATTCTGCTGTGACCCTCTTCAGGTTCCAACTTGTGGAATTATGTTACAACTTACATAAATTAAACATGTGCAAGTTCCAATACCTTGCCACTCCCAGACCACTTTTGATTCACCCTTAACCAGCTTTGGATATCTATCTATGCGAGAATCTTCCTGGACCAACTCCTCAACCTGCCACACAAATGGATATTAATACAGACAGCAGCTCTTTCTCACCTTTTTAAAGATAAATGAACAAGAAGAATTACTGAAAAATGCCAGAGCACACAGGAAAATTTGTCCTTAACATGTTTATCTGTATCCAGAACTGTGAATGTACGAACCTTCTTCCACAGAACACGATCTTTCCTTTCTTTTGGTAAGAGAAGGTGATCTCGTAGCCTAGCAGCAACTACCCATGGTTCAGTTTCGCCATTACCCTTCTTTGATGTCAAGGCATTATCCTCGAGTATGTCACAAACCTATTAGTAAGATTGCAATCAATGGTCTGACATGAAGTTGCAAGTAAAATGGAGGAACAGTATGAGATCAATAAATAGCTTAAATAACCCATTAAGCTTGGACACCAGACCTCTGTTATAGAGTTCCATGTACAATTATTCCGTTGACATCATAGACAATTCTCGTTGCACTATGTGATCAAATATCACGTCCCATCTAAAAAAAATTTTCTTGCCAGGTAGCAGGAATATCAGCACTAGAAATATGGGCAATAATAAAGTCATCATTATTTGACATTGACTCCATTGTTTAGGAGGTTGGAAATCATTCTATCAAATCATCTCTCTTAACTTTCATAATGGAAGAAAAAAAATATAAGCTCAAGGCCCCTAATCATCTCAAAAACAGGCAGTCGAAGTCCTCATTTAAGAGAAGTGGCTGAAAAATACCTGAAGGGGTAAAAAAATTGCAGATTAAAAGATGGGTCACAATAACTAGTGAATGTATTCCAGGTTTAAGCAGGTTCTCCATGAGGACAACTGGACAAGAGTGCTAATATAGCAGAGACAGCTGTAATGAGTACAAAGCATGTGCTGACTCCAATGAATCAAATTACACTTACGTCTTATCTTTACTTTTAGTTATCTCCAATGAAACAAGTACTTTTTTATAATCAGCCAGATATATCCCTTGACTACCTGATGATAAAGCTCTTCCACTCTAGTTGACAAAATCCATCTGCGACGGACTTTCCAGATTAGCATTGCAGAAGCCACGAGCTGTATACCTTAACACAGTCAACAAGCTTTGGTAGCATAGATGGTAAAACATAAACAGTGAGATCTGCCCAAGAATGGAATACCAGCAAAGAAACTGGCACAACCAATAACACATGCTTGAAAATCCATAGACGGATTCGGCAGGTGTATGGCTTGAAAAGTTCCGCTACTGAGTCTGGACACTTCAGCACTTTCATCCTGCACAAAAGCACCAAAAAATATAAATGCAGGATCCTCATTATAATCCTTCATCTGACTTTTCAATAAATGCAAACAAAATACCCAGATAAATCTGTCCTGCTCTCCATTATCTTTCCAGCGGCTTCTACTGCCTTCTGTTTCGTATAATTGAAATTAGCAGTGTCCCAGCCAAAGTTCTTCATCAGTGGGTGTCCATCCAAATTGTTCCATATCTCTTCAGCTGGAACCTGACGATACTTAGTTAGTTGTTTGAGCTAACAAGTAATGTGGAACATTATTTAAAAGTAAAGAGACTTAAAATGAGGATGTCATTGTCCCAAAGAGACAGAGGAAGAGACAACAAGAACATACCCAAGCTGTCCCAGTCCTGTAGCATAGAAGCTGAGCATTTGCTTCACAAAGACAATTTTCAACCCATTCTGACTGAAATCAAGATGATAAATTACACGAATGGCATCAAGATATTCCACCGAACCAAAGTGACACTACAAGTACAGCAGAATCAATGATTCTTTTAACGTACAAGTTTCCTGGCCGTTTCATTTATATCTCCATCTTCCACACATGACCTTCCAACCTTTTGGTATCCATGAGCACAATCCAGTTTGCCCTGATGGCATTCTCCGTGACTTGGACAAGCCTCACAATCATCTGTAGTCACAACAGTTAATATGACAATACTGCCGACGTAAGCATTACCTGGTAATTATAGCCATGTAATTCAAACATAAAATTGCAAAACAAAACTGCTATCGGAAGGTTCTGCAAGAAAGAGTTTGGGTAAAAATAGTTCAGTCTTTGCACAATGAAACACCAAAACGCCTTCAAGAGAAAGAACACATCAAAATGCCAACGCACAGCATGTTAGTAGGATGTGCCAAAGAAAAACACCTTCAGTTTTCCGACATTGAAGGGAAAACAAACACCAAGTGGGCCAACAGGCAGATGATCAAGACTTACCCATGTGAGAGCAGCTACCTGATTCTAAAGATTCTACCTTGAGCATGCCAAAAGGAAGTTACATTACACAGAAAGCTAACTCCAACTCGAGCGGCCGTTTATACTCATAATCCCAGCTAAAATTCTGCTCCTCATCGCAGCTCAGCGACACAATTAACGACAACAAAGAACGTAAGCGCAACAACAAACGGACCCACGAACCAGGCGCCGAAGACCCATGACTAGAGAAACCGACCAACATCGAAAATGGAGAGAACACAAACACCAAGTGGGCCAACAGGCAGATGATCAAGACTTACCCATGTGAGAGCAGCTACCTGATCTTGCTAAAGATTCTACCTTGAGCATGCCAAAAGGAAGTTACATTATACAGAAAGCGAACTCCAACTCGAGCGGCCGTTTATACTCATAATCCCAGCTAAAATTCCGCTTCTCATCGCAGCTCAACGACACAATTAACGAAAACAAAGAACGCAAGCGCAACAACAAACGGACCCACGAACCGGGCACCGAAGACCCACGACTGGAGAAACCCATCAACATTAAAAAAGGGAGGGAACCTGCGAATGCGTCGAGGGGGCCGAGGCCGCTGTCGCAGAAGGGCTTCGTCTGGGGGCGGAGGAAGCTGGCGAACAAGTGGCAGGCGACGGCGACCGAAGAGGCGATGGCGAGCACCGCCACGAGCCGCCGCAGCTCCTGCCTCGACGGGAACAGGTGCCGCGGCGGCTCCAGCGCGATCGGCGATTGCCGGGACGAAGAGGGAGAAGAGATTTTGGGTTTTAGGCGCTTCTTCGGCGTGGCTGACGACATTTTTCTTTTAACCTCTTTTCTGCATCGGAATGTCTGGAGGTCGGAACTGCAGTTTGCTCATATTCGGCTGTTTCGTGGGACGGTAGATTGGTAAAGTAAGTAAGTAATTAATGGATGAATGTACTAAGATGTTCATTTTCAAAGCAAGAAATCAAATTAAATGATGAAAATTGATTTATGGCAATTGGTTTCTTTTCTTCAATTTTTTTTTTTTTTTGAGGGGGGTTCTGGATAAAATTTGATAAAATTTGTTTAAATAGTAATTACAAGTTTGAACAGCCTTTATAGAGTTTGAATCGAGCCTGCCAAAAGAGTAAATGAAATGCTTTGATTCGTGTTAGGTGCAAAGGAATATCTGGGAGGGAAAGGATTGGAAAAATAGTTTTAATTCGTTTGTTCAATTGTAAGAAAAATAAATGATGACGATTCGATAAATTTTAATTGGGATTTTATCTTTTAGTAGCATTTACTTAATGCTATAAAGTTTAAAGAAATTTTCAAATAAGGACTTGAAATGGGATTGTTTTCTAAAAAGGGACATAGAGTAGACGTCATGTTAAATAAGGGCATGAAGTGCGCAAATCAGTCTCAAATAAGGACCTCAACTTGCCTGCCGACAACTATATGATTTTTCCGGCAACCTGAGCAACGATAATTTTGTCCAAAAAAATTTTGAATTGAGAAAAGCCAAATTTATAAAGGTAAAATCCCAATCATGTATCTTTCTTCCCCCAACACACTTAAAGAATGAAGGTGAGATTTGAACTCTTGGCGGCATGTGAACGGTGCATGCGACTGGCAGCAATGTGCGGCCTATGACGGCGTGCGTAGGGGTGTGCAACCGGACCAGGTATACCTGGTTCCCAGACCGGCCCACGCGAAAAACAGGGTCGGGAACCGGTTTCCAAAATTTAGAACCGGTTTAAACCGGTCCGAAAACAAGTTATGAGTGATTACCCACATGGAAACCGGTTTGGACTAGTTTTAGAACCGGTTCTCAAATTGATTTTGTAAGTAAAGATCCAAAACTTTTTTTCTCCCGATTTCTATTCTTACTCCCGCAATCACACGACGTTTTTCCTCTTGGCTCTCTCAAACATGCACGACACTCCTCCTTTGTCATTCCTCTTTCTCACTTGCTTCCCTCTCTCACTGGCTCTCTCTCGCACCGTCCGATGGACGGACAATGTTCGTCACCGCCAAATTCTTGTGTATCATATGAATTGGTTTGTCTAATTTCTCTTTTGTAGGAGGAGTTATGCTTGCATAAATGAGTATCTTCATGCAGTAGTTGTGGGAATAAGACTAATATTATACCCATGTTTATTGCTAATTTTTTGCCTTATGATTTTATTTATTATAATTAGCTTTGTAAATCCTTAATTTTTCGTTTAGTAAAAAAAGTTAGTGTATTTATTTATTACAAGTGCTTAATGTTTCAATATAAATTAGGAGGATTAAGTTATTTTTTCGCGTATTAATATAAAATTTGAAGTCGTATGGGATATCAGAAGATTGCAAAATAGGTTCCGGTGGAAATAGGATTAATCCTGGAACCGGATTGGAAAAACATGGTGGGTTGGGTACAGGGTCCAATACAAACAAAGTTGGGTGTAGGGCCTAGAAAAGAGGAACCGATTATAACAAGGTTAGGTACGGGGTCAGGTCAGACCCTACCCACCTAGACCCGTCACCCCTAGGCGTGCGATTGGCAGTAATGCATGGTGATGTGTGACTACTAGCAATGTGCGACCCACGATGGTGTGCGACCAGCAGTAGCGTGAAATTGGCGAGTGTTGATGGGAGAGTAAACAAACAAGAGCATGGGTTGATTCAGATAGGTTTGGAAGCAAATCGAGTTGCTCATTGCCGGTTTCTCGAAAATTATGGGAAGAAGTTTCAATTGGCAAAAATTGGGTTCTTTAGTAAGTGTCGTGTTCGTACCAAGAGTTTCCAAGAGGTAGTAACTCTTACATCGATTTCTTGTTCAACTTTGCACGCAAGATTTGGGGTAATTCATATTGAGTTTTTCATGTCCACATTTTTTGATAAGTAGGTAATTTTGTTTTATTGTATGCCTTTTGATCTAGTGAATTGTAAATTGTGGTTAATCTTTATCAATGGTTTCTTCCTTTGGGATCATTCAAAGATAATACTTGAGGAGATAATGGATGATATGAGCTATCTTTGCTCAAAAATGTGAACTCGACATTTTTAGTTGGGTGGAGAGCTTTGAGGTTTTCTATTAATGTATAATGGATTGATTAGTCTTGCTTACTTGTATCCACATGATGGAATTATGTTTTTCATTATTTCCTCACTTGTATAGATTGAAGGCAGATTCTATTGCTATTGTCATGCTTTGAGTTTTTGTGCTCTTCTTTTGTTTGCGTTTCTTTGAAGTTGATTCTATTAAGTAGCTATACATATGGGCGTCATCTATTTCTACTTTATTTCTTCATTAGTGAACTTTATGGAATAAGGCATTTTTTTTTTTTGGGATCTCTGCATCATCTTCTTTTGTTTGTCTAACTTGTTGAGTATCAGTAGTGATGTAAATGACCAATTTTGCAACTCCAAGATTGCAATTTGGAAGTTTCATCTCTCCTTTTGATGAAGCTTTGTTCTTGAAGGTACTGAATCTTATCTTTTGTTTACCTAATTGAAGCCATAGGCATGATGCTAGTAATCTGGCATCATTTTGTTTTATAGAGGTGTTTGTGTGAAGTAAGATGCAAATGCATATGAGTGAATTTATTTACTTGTTAAACAAGCATGTACCTTATTAAAATTGATAAAATTGTATAATAAGTCACAAAAGATTGAGCCATATTTAAGTGGGTGCTGTATATATCTTGCTAGTCAGTTTCTTTTCCTTGATCTTCTCTTGGTTTAATTTGACAATCTATGTCTCTAGTACTCATTTGATTGATCAGATTTGCAAAAATTATGGGTTCTGAAAAAACCACCATGGGCAAGATCCTATCTCAAATACATGGATATAATTTTTGTGACAGGTTCATCTATGATTCCTCATTTTCACTTTGAGATTATTGCAATTGCAGAATAGTGGAATCATTAGCATAAACAATTACTGGAATATTCCATCACATACATGTCTTCAATGTTGCTATTTTCTTGGTGAAATGTTTTAATTCGATATGCATTTTTATTTGTTATTCAAGGCATACATGAGATAAGGGATTAGAGTTTGGTTAGGTGTGCCTTTGGAAGCATTGGCGGAGCGAATTGCCACTTTGTGAAAACACATTTTCACCCACTTGTGTATGACAAATCAAGTGACATCTACACAAAGGTGAGTTACTTTCATTGTAGACCTAGATATACAACTTGAGCAGTTCTTCATTGAAGCATGATTTAATATTGTGTCATTCATGTTACTAAAAAATTTCATGCGGGCATTAACGCGCTTGTCTAATCTTTTGGTATATGTTGATATTTGTAGACTAGATTAGGAGCCTGTATCCAAGCCGCCAAATCATCTTTGGGCTCTTGTGAAAAATAAGATTGATTGAAGCCCACTTTTAACAAAGCATAAAGAGAAAAGATTATTTTATGTGTAATGATTTCATGGGTAATAATGTATTACATTTACGAGGATGTGGGAGAATTGCGATTGGTTGTTGTTTACAAGTATCCATAGTAGGGTGGGCTGTGATTAGTGGAGCTTTCTATTGAGTGTTGTAAACTTATCTGTTGTACATGCTATGCATACATCATTTGTAATGCAGATATTAAAGTTCAATGAATTCAAGTGTTTAATGATAAGTTATTGATGATCATCATGATATTTGCTTGATGATATTTGTTGTATTGAGCTTAATGATGATGTGGTGGATTGCCAACAACATAAATGAGTAATGGGCACAAATTGAAATAAAGCATAAAAAGACCATATGAGTAAATTGATAAAAAAAAAAAAAAAAAACTCTTCTCAATGATAGGCACAACTCAAAAGAAAGCAAAACAAATTAAATAGCATTAGACAAATTTGAATTGATCCATATTATTTGATGAAAAAGGGAAACAACACAACATAATACATCTTCCCGACAAAGTAGATCTATACATTTTTAAGATGCTTCCAAAACATACTCATATAAACCCATTCATGTCAATTATCAATAAAACAAAAAAGAGTTTGTGTTGTTGGTTTATTGATCTAGTATATCTCCAAAAGATTGCTCACTTTGACCTTTTTCATGTTTAGGTCTTTAAATCCTCTTATTTGCCTACAAAAAATAAATAATTAGTCAAAACAAAATCACACAAGTAAGGAGAGTTTTATAATAAAGTTAAATATAGATTGATACTTGCATCTTCACGCTTCCCATAGATAATATTGAGCTCCAAATATTGCTAAAAATGACACAAGCGATTCAACTGTCTTAATTTGTGATGTCAGGGCTAAGGGAGTGCTTTCTACCATACCTTGTGAGTATGAGACAAATGTAGAAGTTGCTTGGGCTGATGCTGCTACTGTTATTGTTGATGATATTGATGGATTCTTACAATGATACCTATTATAGCTTAACCCATCACATTTTCTACAAGTGATTGCGGTATTTTGTCTTTTCAACTTTATTTTTATAGACTCTCTCATAACTTTCAACTTCTTTGTCTTGAATTGTTATCGGTAATTTCATTCGCGAGACTTTGTTCTTTGTTTCTTCTTTACGCAATTTGCTTGGACACATCGGTGAGAGTAAATGCTCTCTAATAGGCCATAATTCTTGGAATCTATAGTATGCACAACATGACCATAAGTTTGCTTGAATGTTTCAATATTGAAACATGTGTGAACCCATTTTTCAAGTTGTTTCCTTAGGTATACGGGAGTTACCATAGCATAGCAGCAAGGGATTCAACTAATGTCCCATATTCAGCAGTTACAAGTTTTGTGTCTGATGTTAACAACCCTCATATTTCCATATAGCCCACTCAATTCAAACTCATTCTCCCCATTCCATGTAAGGATCTACAATGTTGAATACTCTTTTTGAAGGTCCAATATCTCTTGGATCTTATGACAAATTACACCAATGTATTTAGGGTGTGTTTGGGAATGACTTTGCCAAAACCCCTTCGGTGTTCAAAGCCTTTTAAGCCAAGTTGTAGGTGTTTGGCAAATTATTTTGAAACCCCATTATGCAAGGGCTAGGCTTTTGAAGGTTGAAAGCCCAAGGTAGCTAGGAGATTTCCTTAACTTTTTAGCATTCTCGGCAAGCCATGAGGCAATTAAAGAAAAATTTTGTTTTTCCATTGTTACCCTCAGAATTTTATTAAAATTCCAAATTTAATCATTTTTCAATTAGATATCATAATCCTCTACTCTAAGGAGCCACTTGCCTTTCCCTTTGCTCTTCTTGAGATCTCGCTTTTCTTACAACTTCAAAGCTTACCTCTCTAGTCACCTACGAAGCTCGCCTCTCCAATCGCACGCCAAAGCTCGCCTCTTCAATCACCTCTCTTTGGTAGCACCATTTTTCGTTCAATAGTTGCTAGTTTCTTTTAATTTCAATGGTTGATTTCAATGGTTCCGCCGCAGTGAAGTAGCTTTGTAATGCCAGAGTACTTGAACTTTGTTCACGATTGCCTGCTTCAATGATTCCATTCATTAATGTTGCTTATGCTATCTTTTTGCTCATATCCGATGTCAATCGCTATGATTAATCATTCTTCATTCAACTAAACTACATGTGCTCTGTTTTCTGTTGTTATTATTACCGTTTGTGTGCAAATCGATTGTGTACACGGTTGTTTTTATGAAAACATGGAATACGTTATCTGACTTGCAAAAAGAAAACACCTTTTCAAAGTCTATGCCCAAACAAAAATGAAGAGAATGAAGAAAATAAAAAAGAATGAAAGTCTTCATCTAGACAAATCAACTAAGGTAAGGTTTATAAAAAAGGGGCATTCAAAAGTATAAGAGGAAGAACAAGAAAGTTTCTTTATTTGCATTTGTTATTGCAACTGCTTAGGGGGAGTGGGGCCAAGAAGATTTTCAAGTATGAAAGAAATCTAGCTTAGATGCTTGATTGAGGCTGCATTAATAATTTGAATTGGTGCTCGTCTGCCGAAATGTATACCACCTGTTTAATGAAATTCCTTAACTAAATCCGTGTGTATTTTCATTTAGTTCTTGATTGAGTATTGCCTTCATTACTAGATTATCAATCTATTCTGGTCATATAAGCATATTTGAGTTCTATTTCTTCATAAAAAAAAAACATAGGTATTCAATTTAAAACTTTTTTGGAATTTGCTGGAACTTAGTCAATACTTGCTGATTTGCCACTGTTGCAACCCTAAGTTGATGTTGATTAGTCATTGATTTGATGCTATTCCACTCTCGTAAGCATGTGTAGTGATATAAGATTGAGTTATGGTGAGTTTCGTGTTTATTGGGAAAAGAAATTATGTCATGAATGAGTTAAATTTTACTGGAAATCGATCTGTGTATACAAGTAAAAATTGTTATAATAACAATAACTTTGCATAATTATATACAATGAAATGCTGTCAATGATAGACATTTTATTATAGTAGATTTGAATCACAATTATGAATATTTAGTTGATCTTGATGATACAAATAAATGGCTAGTACTTCAAATGATAATTTATTTTATGACATAGCAAGTTTATGTGATCAAATAGAAATAAATTTATTAAAAATTTAAGGATGCTTGTAATTTTCAATGATAACCTATTTCTTTCCTTGATGCATATGTAACCATGTTTATTATAATGAATTTACTATTTTTTATTGAGAAAAAGTCCACTTTTTGATGTGATTTTTATCTATGAATTTGTTAATCTATTTTACATTACATCTCAGCATAAAAATATGAAAAATAGTCATTGTTTTTATTTTCCATTTAAGAAAAATTAAAATTAAAAAGCTTAAATTGGTCACGCCAAATGACTTCCCCAAATATATGTTTACCAAATAGCTTTCCCTTAAAGTTGTTTTCCAAGGCACTTTTCAATTACATTTTACTAAACAGTTTTGTATTTCATCAAAAGCCTTTAAACTAAAGGCCTTTGCATTTCTCCAAAGTTTTACTGAAAATCCTTCCTAAACGCACCCTTAGTCAAGTAATCCCTTTACTTATAAATCCTCTCAATGAGTTGCACTTTTATAACTTCAAGCAATGTGATTATAGGCTTATCCCTAGCATCAATGATACTCTTGTTGAAGCTTTCACATCAACTATTCAAGGAAGCGTTACAGTTTAAGCTTGTCTTGAAATGAGATTTGTTCTATTCCTTTGGTGGCATTTGGGACAACTAATTATAAATTTTTCTATTAACTACTTTAAACTCTTCCATTGCCCAGTCAAAATCACATACCTTAGTTGTCATAATAGCCTTCCAAACTAAAATTTCAACTTCTAATCCTATGTGATGCAATCTAAAGTTTTCATAAAAAAACCTCAAGCTGGTGGCATTTGGGACAACTAATTATAAATTTTTCTATTAACTACTTTAAACTCTTCCATTACCCAGTCAAAATCACATACCTTAGTTGTCATAATAGCCTTCCAAACTAAAATTTCAACTTCTAATCCTATGTGATGCAATCTAAAGTTTTCATAAAAAAACCTCAACCAAAATCTATGTTTTGCTTTAACAATTGCTAGTGCTTATATCAATCATTTCTGCTTGTCACACAAAAAAGCCTAGTACTTTGAATTTGTAGGGCTTGTAATTCCCAAATCTTTAGCAATCATACAAATAAACCAATGTTATGTCTTGTATATTTCTTATCCCATAACTGCCCATGCAAATAGATACATCCGATCATTTCCGTCTATGCTCATAGCTGATAGAAGTTTACTCTTGTAGTCTGATGACAAGTGGTAACCATCAAACCCCACAAAGTATTTATATCTTTCTAAAAACCTCCCTTCAACGTATCCAAACATATGTAAACTCCTCTAAACTTGAATTGATTTTGACATTGCTTACTCTTAATTACGCAGGTAGATCTTGGATTTGAATCAAGAAGTGTTTGATAATAACTTTTGAGCATCCCAAATCGCTATTCTTCATTCCTTGTAGTCATACTCACTAATGTTGCCTTAGTTTTATATACCATTGTTTTTTTTTTTTTTTTTCATATACCATTGTTTTGAATAGCTATAAAACATTATGACTCTCAATTGTTTTCTTCAATGAAGCACTTGGCTATATTGGATTATTCCTCAACCTATCACAATACTTGTTTGCTAGCCATTTAGAGCTTACTTGAGGAATATGCAAACTTCTATTATATGTATTCACATGATTAAAGGTTTTAACTTGTAAAGTATGCTTTCTTTACAATTCTGAAGCATATATGAGCCAATCACAACAGTCAAAGCACAGTATTCTTAACTTATCCGATGCATTCTTAGTGAACTTTACCCGTCTCTCATTTTTTATTACATAATTCTTAACTACTTTTCTAAACTTATTAGTATTGCTAAAGCGCATCCCCAACTTAAGAATATGATTCCCCATATCAACCTCCGCAATAAATTCGAGATGTATCTCAACTTGACTACTCATGTTTAAGAAATCTACATCATCAGATAATATATCTCTATGCCAACTAATATCTTCCATACATCTCTCCGTTGAACCTTCACCCTTTAGACATGTACATTTCTTTTGTGTAACTCATCAGGATCAATAATGACAAACCCATCTTCTTTAACGCCCTCAGCACACCTATTATCAGACATGGCATGGTTCATTTCTTCACATTCCTTACCTAGTGCAAAATGAAAGGAAAAAAAAAAAATTAATGTATTTCCAGAATAAAACAAACTTAAATCTACACAAGAAGAAACACAAGTTGTAACTACATTATATTATATATGGAGAGGTTCCAAATAGAATTTAATTGAAAAGAACTCATAGTGCAGAACTAGGGATAAAACAAAAGCCTCATACAAAGTAGGAAATGAAGAAAATTTCTATTATTTGCAACATTTTGAAGCAAATTTGATTGAAAACTTTAAATCAAATTACTCTTTGATTGGAAACTTAAAATAATGAATGTAAAATTTAGAAGCAACAAAACAAAGTCTCACAAAATTTAAGGCTTGAGTTTGCATGTAATCTAATATAAAGAATTTGTAGTCTACTTTCACAATTAAAAATAAACAACGAAACATAAGTTAGTGGATTGATTGCTAAAAGCAACATACAAAAAAAATAAAATGAAAACGGTACAAAATTAAAAAATATGAAGCACAAAGAACATGAAAGAATCACAACTCACTCCATTACAATTAGAGAATACGTAATAAATAATTAACTCACTACGATCACTACCATGGATATTGTATTCCACCACATGCCCATGCCTTGTCAACATATCACTTCAACAAGTGCAATCACTTCTCTTGGGTGAAAGAAATACAAGTTGAACCAAATTAGGAATTTGAAATCCATGAAAACGAAAGAAATTTGAAGATTTAGGAAAATTAAGGTTGCAAATCAAAGCTCCAATTTGGAAAATATGACTGGGAATGAAGTGTTGGTTTAATTTAAAATCCCTCACCTTTGTATGTCGCTGCCATCACTGATTGCAAACTGTCGTCTGGTCACACGTCGCTTGTCCCACATGTCCCACACTGTTGCTAGTGGCACATCGCCTCAAGAGTTCTTGGCCTTGTTTCATTCTCCCATCAACAAAAGCCAAGTAAATATCATCTGGGCTTTTCTTGTTTGTTTAGTCCCTCATCAACGCCGCTGTTGGGTGCACGTGTAGGTCGCACACTACTGGTTGCACAACGCTAGTCCTACAAGGTCTCATAATCAACCTTTGTTTTTTGGGTTGGGGGAAAGAAAGAAGCATGGTTGGGTTTTTACCTTTATAAATTTGGCTTTTCTTAATTCAATATTTTTTTGGACAAAATTATCTTTGTTCTGATAGCTAGAGAAGTCACATAATTGCCGACAAGCGAGCTGGGTCCTTATTTAAGACTGATTAGGGCACTTTAAGCCCTTATTTGATACAACGTCAACTCTAGATTTTTTTATATGAGAAAATGACCCCACTTCATACCATTATTTGAAATTTTCCTCAAAATTCATACCATTCATGTTTTAGATAAATAGTATACGTAATAAAATATCCTACAATTATTAAAATAGAAATTATCGTGTGTATACACATATATGGTATTAAAAGGGTGAAGTTACACCAAAACTCACTTATTGAATTTAGATCAACCCGATCTTTTATCTATAAAAGGAATCAATTTCTTAGCAGCCTATTTAAAATTAATGTGTCATTCATATTACAAAAATGAATGACCCAATTTGCTAATCAATCAATGCATGAGTTACCTTCCTTAAAATTATGCCAAACTTTGTCACATTGAAAATACATTAAATGATTCTGAATTTGAGAAATAAGCATGTTACCAAAGTCGAATGAAGACATCATTGTAAAATTGAATGGGCAAGTTGTTAATTTTAAGAGAGAGAGTTACACGAGGAGCCATATAAAAGATAGACTATATTATGAAAATTTTAAAATTTAAATTTGAAGTTGATTTGCTTTTTAATTTTTATAATAATCGATTTTGTTCATCATAGTAAATACTATATCTCAAATAAAAGTAATTCAGCTTTTAAACACACATACTATTTATCTATTTATAGGAAAAGAAGACCAAATACCACCTAAATTTATTGTATGCAAGTAGTCTCTAGCAGTCTCTACAAACAATTTTTGAAATGAGAATTCTTTTTCATTTTCATCTTTAAAACTTAAATTTGATGGGCAATATGCATTAAGAGTACATTCCAATTTCATCAGATGCAACCAAAATACCCCGGGTGGCAATTTCCTTGGCTCTCCGCTCTCCCTCCGCCTTCCTCTTCCGTGGCCGTTTCTTAAAGAACCCGCAAATTGCACGCAAGATTCCGGGCGGACAAGGCTCGATCTTTAGCTTCCTTCTTTCTTGAATCTTCTCTGCAATTCCGACCCTTTTCCAGCCTTTTCGCCAGGTGCGTTTCCGTACCCTTTTCGCAGCTTGATTCGGCCGGTTGGGTCTGGAATTTTCTCGGACGTCGCTTGTCGTGAGCAGACTTATCCAACGATGTTGTTTCGCGGCCCTTTTTCGGAGATCCCACGTCGTTGTGTGGTTGCATCTGGGAAAATGTCGGAGAGGGTCGACGTTTGCCGCGACGTTTGCCGTGGGAGTCAGATTCGATCCGAATCTTGCGATTCGAGTAGTTTCGTTACTTTTGGAAGGAGACCCGGTTTGGAAATTCCATCCTTTTACTGGGTTGGGATTTCGTTTTCGTGACCCAATTGTGGGTAGTTGGCTCATGGTTAGAAAGATTGATAAGGATAAAGCAGAAGAGACCCCAGTATTTGTATGATTCATAGATTCGTGAAAGCAGACTTAAAGTTGTGACTTTTTTCCTTCTCTATTTTGGTTACTGACTTGCAGTTGTGAACTTGACCAGCTAAATTTTAAGACGTGAAGTTAAGAATTGCTTCAGTGCTTACATTGTGCCTGTACCTGATGGTCTGAGCATTTCATTGGTTTTCTTGAATGACAGATGAAGCAATCGCTATCACAATACAGTTTATTTCGAGTCATTGGATTGAATGTGTTACGCATGCTAAAATGGTCGTGCCTATATTTTCTTGTGATTCATATGCCATAACTAGACAGAGTTTAGTTCGGCTATTTTTGGTAATTGCTTTCTGTGATACTTCATTGAAGATTGAGGCTGCTGAAGCACTCAGTGAGATTTGTCCTTTTAATCTGGAGGATGTATATGTTGGGTTTCTAGAAGTATTGGCCATGCATACTTTGCGTTCTTGTTTTTGCCTCTTTCTGCTGCTTATTGATATTCCTCCTGTATATGGGATGGCTCTCTAACATTTGTGTATCGAAATTGTCTTCATTACAGTCTTGATCCCTTATGAGGTGACCAGAACTGGATTTGCTTAATGGCAGACTTACCAGGGTATATGCGTGCCTGCTTGCATTCAGGAAAACTTGCTTTATTGGCAATTTTGGTCTCTGGTGGAATTGTGTTGCAAATTTTGGTTAGTATCAGTGGTTGGACCAGAACTTTGTTTGAGTGATATGATCAAAAAGATTCCCCGGCGAAGTACCAAGTGTCTTCTGACATTCTAAATGATGTGCTGCAGGCATGTGCTTTATACGATAACTGGTGGCCGATGCTAAGCTGTAAGTGACTGTATCCTGGAGTTTTGGATGTCTTAACCTTTATTTGCATGAGCCCATGTTCTGTAAGGAATTTGAATTCTCCAGTTCTTCTTTTATTGTACGGCATCTTAGCTTTTGAAAAATTAAATATGTTCATAGTTGTATGAGATCAAATCAAGTATCAGTAAGATTGTGTCCTAACTAATGATCCTAGTTCAGAATGCTTCATCTTATGATCCATTGTCATGATAACAATTCCAGAGACAGACATAACTGCAAGAAGTTACCCTAACCGATGCCTCTTCTTTCGCACCTTAGGGAATCTACCTGATGTACACTTTCTAGTTGATCACGCCTGTGATAATCTTAAATATCAACTCCTGGATAAATTTGTTTCAGAAATCAAGAATTTTCAAAATGAATTACCATTCTGTCAGTAAGATGCTGTTCAGAGTGTATGTCTCTATGTGGAACTTCTCATTGACTAGCATATCTAGTGACAATATGCCCTGCATGGTTAAGTAGCTTTGCTAATTTATTGGTCATTTTTTGGCTTATCAAATTGTACTTTTGGATCATATAAAGATTTTTTTACTCAAGAGAGGAATGTTGTATGACTTCACATTCCTTTTGCAATGGAATTTCAGTCATATGAAAACGCATTTTATGTATGTGGTTCAAGTTGCTTGAGTACATGCATGACTGACAAAATCCTCATCCTTTCAGTACTCATGTATGTGCTCCTGCCTATGCCACTGCTCTTCTTCGCTGGCTCTGATGGCTCTGCTCTATTTTCTGAATCTGAAAGCGGGTTAGTCCAATTTCCTCAAACGAGGAGTCCCTGTCCTTTCTTTTTTCTTTTCCATTTGTCTGAGCGAATGTATGAGAATGATAATCCTTTTGGTGACCAATAAAATAGATGGGTAAACGCAACCAAGTTCCTAACCGGAGCTTCAGCAGTCGGAAGCATTGCCATACCTGTGATCTTGAAGCACGCCGGCGTCATTGGCTGGGAGCTCTGGCTATGGAGCTGTCGTCTTTCTTCGTGATTGTGCTAGCTATCATGTGCTTCATTCGAACGAGCAGTGAGGACGAATACAGCATACTGTGAGATACAACAACGTAGGAGCAGCTACAATGAGAGCCCCTTAGACCATTTGCATCTTGTATGACGGTGCACTTCGTCACCTCGGATACCGTATTTGTCTGTGTTGACGCAGGAGTCATTATTGCTTTGAGTGATTGATTCTTTTGCTTTGTCCAACGAGAGCTTTGTTGCGTGATGACTTATTAACCTCTTGTTGTACAGACACTGATGATGTTAATGAATTTGGGAAGAAAAACAAGGAATACTCTTCTGTTTTCCATGAGCAAGGTGGTGTTACAGCAGAAAAAGAACTTGTGCCCTCCATATTAGTTGACAGTTGACACAGGTGCAGCTAAGAAAAGTTGAAATATCTGGTGGGTCACTGCTGATAAAAAATGAACTGAAAGATAACTCTTTATAATCCGTTTTTGACTATCGCAAGGGCCTTTTTCAAAATTCTATTATGGGTTGATTTCAACCAGATAAATCGAGCCATCGATTGATTCTTCGAGTAATATGTTCTCACCGTACACAATGAACATACTAATAGCTCTAGCCACCGGGCAGACGATAGGATGGCGGGGTGGCATCGGTCCGAAACAAAACGATAACAACTGCAATCGCCGAAGAAAAGTGCCAACAATGAGACCACGTTCATGGACGTTGGAAGAGAAGCACCGTGGAAAGAACGATATCCCCAACGAACACCCATTGCAGCAGTTTGAGTCGGTAGTGATTTGATGCCATGGAAAGTTGATAAAATCAAGATACATGCGCCAACTTTAGACCGCTCGAGGAAATCCCAAGTAAATGAAGCACCTTTTCTGACAAAAATTCTTCCTTTGACCATTCTGCTGCTTTGGTACCACCTAGTTTATCTCTCTCTTTTTCCTTAAAAATGAGAATTATTAAAAGCCTACTTGAAATACAGTTGATGCTCGCCTCGCGTTTCGTATAACCTCAACAGTCGTGTTGTCTGTAAAATCGATGGAAGATTTAAAATCCTCCATCGTCTTCTTCTCATTCTTGCCCGTCTCAACACCCAGTTGACAAAGCTCCGGACTTTGTCACGCCAAGCACTCATCCGATGATTCCGAGATACTGGTCGCGCTCTTTTCTGGATACCATGGTGGGCTCGACCTTTCGATGGACACTGTATTATCTCCGCAAGGGTCAGCTTCCAGATGCGCGGAACATGCTCGAGAGAATGCCCGACAGAGGACCTCATGGCCGAGTTGGGCACTGGACTTCGCTGCTATCGAGATTTTCTAGATTTGGTTTCATTGATGAAGCTAAATCTCTCTTTGATATCATGCCGCAGAAAAACCAAGTGACCTATAATGCGATGTTGTCTGGGCTCGTTCAAAGTGGGAGAATTAGTGAGGCTTGTAGCTTTTTGAGCGAATGCCGGAGAGGAATGTCGTGTCATGGACTTCAATGCTTTGTGGGTATGCAAATGCGGGGAGAATTGATGAGGCGAAGAGGTTGTTCAGTGATATGCCGGAGAGAAATGTTGTCTCTTGGAACGCCATGGTTGTTGGGTTGATTAGGAATGGCAATTTGGAAGAAGCGAAGTGGATTTTTGACGCAATACCCGTAAGGAATGTAATTTCTTGGAATGCTATGATTTCAGGGTACACTGAGAATTTCAGGATGGAAGAAGCTAGGGTTTTGTTTGAACAAATGGAGGAAAGGAATGTCGTTACTTGGACCATTATGGTAACTGGTTATTGTAGAATTGGAAATGTAGAAGAAGCTCATACTTTATTCAAGAAAATTCCCGAGCAGAATGTTGTTTCTTGGACTGCCATGATTGGAGGGTATGCCTGGAATGGCTTCTACAGAGAGTCTCTGTCTATTTTTCTTGAAACAAAGAAGAATTTCAATCTCGAACCAAACAAGGAAACTTTCATCTCACTCGCATATGCCTGTGCTGGGGCTGGATTTAGTCGCCTTGGCAAGCAGCTACATGCAAACTTGATAATCAGAGGAATGGAGTCTGATGATGATGATGGGAGGCTGAGCCAAAGTTTGATACACATGTACACTCTGTTCGGAGTAATGGACTTTGCTCATCACATTTTTGTCAGAAACATAGGGAGCTGCTCCGCCCAGTTGTGTAATTTGATGATTAACGGATATATTCGGAGTGGACAGCTGGAAAAAGCTAAAATTTTCTTTGTCACCGCACCAATGTGTGATAGGATCTCATGGACATCCATGATCGATGGTTATTTGAGTGTTGGACAAGTTTCTGAAGCACGTGAACTCTTTGACGTCATGCCTGATAGGGATAGTGTGGCATGGACAGCAATAATATCAGGTTATGTCCATAACGAGCTGATCCCTGAGGCTATTGAGTTGTTCTCCGAAATGCGGACTCAGGGGTTTCGTCCTCTTAATCTTACATACGCAACTCTTATTGGAGCAGCTGGTGCAGTGGCAAATCTTGACCAGGGAAAGCAGTATCATTCCCTCTTGCTCAAATCTAATTTTGAGCATGACCTGATTGTTCAAAACTCACTGATCTCTATGTACGCGAAGTGCGGGGAGATAGATGATGCACATAGTATATTCATGAGCATGATAGTTCGGGATATTGTTACGTGGAATTCCATGATAATGGGTTACTCGAACCATGGGTTGGTGAATGAGGCTCTGCAGGTTTTTAAGTCCATGCTAGAATCTGGAAGCCACCCAAATTCTACGACCTTCTTGGGGATTTTGTCGGCATGTAGTCATGGAGGGCTAGTTGACCGAGGGTGGGAGGAGTTCAATTCCATGAGGGAGGTCTATGCAATTACTCCAGGCCTGGAGCACTATATCTGCATGATTGATCTCTTGGGCCGGGCAGGAAAACTAGAGGAAGCTGAAGACTTCGTGCTGCGGCTACCTTTCAAACCAAATTCTTCTGTTTGGGGGGCTCTGCTTGGTGTATGTGGACTAAAGAAAAATTCCAAAATTGCTGCTCGTGCTGCCAAGAAGCTTCTTGAACTGGATCCTTTAAATGCACCAGCCCATGTGGTGTTGTGTAATGTATCCGCGGCAAATGGACAGTACCTTGACGAGAAAATCCTGAGGAAGGAGATGGGTCAGAAGGGTGTACGGAAAACTCCTGGATGTAGTTGGATACCACTGAAAGGGAGAGTTCAGTTGTTCCTATCGGGGAGCAAAATATCTTTGGAAGCTGATGAAATGCTATCTCTCCTGCTTGGGAATCTTGATGAGCGAGACTGTTTTATGGATTGCATCTAATAACTCCCTGTGTCTATTCTGAACTGCATCAGTTAACGGAGTTCTTGTTGATACACGCTCAGTGGCACTAGTCATGTAATATCAGTCCACAGTTTGCACATGGGATATCATATTAATCGAGAGAAGATTGAGCTGTTTTGTGAAAGTATAAGGAGAAACCAGCTGAATAACGAGGTGTAGATGTAGCAAAGCAGCCAAGATCAGAAGTTATCGCGGTGAAAAAAAGTTTGCAACATTAACTAATTTGGCGAATGAAGGTAATAGTCAGTTCCTCTGTTATGGAGTGAGATTCTAGTTAAGAAAACAGAAATGCAATTGTAGTTCTTGGAATTGTACCTGCTGCCTCACACTTCTTCTGGGAAATTACTATTTGCTTAAGGCACGAACCAGCAAAGGAATTGAGCTTACTGCGCCCCACCCTCAAACAGAGTAAGTTGGAGGCTTCTTGCATTCGATTTTTCCAGGTCTTGCATTCGATATTAAATTGAGGGTATGTGCAATATCCATCTGATAGATTCTACTGACAGGTACAAATTTTCCCCGATTGCCGTTGCAATTTTTTCCCTTTTTGTTTTGTGGGGTGTCAAGTGTCATACTTGATCATTCACAATTTTGCTGCTTTCGTTCACATGCTTGGCATTAGGATTAATCTGTTGGGACAGGGAATTTCCCTGTAATAGGATCAAGGAGCACTTCATGTTTATCTTGACAGACTTCTTCGACATCAACATTTTTAATTGAGATAAGATAACAAGCATTCATTCTCAAGTGAGCACTATTGATGACTTATCAAGTTGAATGCAACCGAGCTTATGATGAGAGCCTCTCTTCGAGTCTTCGCATTGATGATGATAGAGAGTTCTTGATTATCGATTGGAC
Organism: Eucalyptus grandis; assembly: GCF_016545825.1. Taxonomy (NCBI): domain Eukaryota; kingdom Viridiplantae; phylum Streptophyta; class Magnoliopsida; order Myrtales; family Myrtaceae; genus Eucalyptus; species Eucalyptus grandis. The sequence continues at coordinate 3,032,701 of NC_052616.1, forward strand.
CTTCTTCTCATCATGGACGGTAGTGAATTACCATGCAGACATCTCGGAGAATGCCGATTATGCTAGGCTCTCGCTTTGATCTCTACATTTTTATCTTCTGGGTTTACTGATGAGTTGGATTGCAATCTCACAATGCTGAATCAAGAGGATTTCTGCATCTACAATGTGAAAAGGTAACTGCAAACTTTATATATTAGACAAGTTCATTAACAATTTATCTTCAAGCTGTGTAGTGTGCTGCTCGCAGGTGGTTTATCTGAGAATTGTGCAAGTGCAAGCATCCCATTTCTTTTGATCAAATCATACTCATCGACATTAACGTCCCTTCACAGCAGCGCTCAAATTTATTTCACGAAAATTGCTTTTTTCCTGAGTGTATCATCATAGAGTAAAATTTCATACCCAATCCAGATACAGACCAAGAAGTTCATATGAATCATCATCCTCAACAGTCATCATCTATATAACAGCAAAATCATATCTTTCTCCCCCTCAATCCAAGACACGATCTCCACAATTCACACTCTTATTATACAAAGCGGGATACCGAAGAGCAGGGTCGCTTTCCCCTCCTCCTCCTCTCAGAAGACCACGCGGAACTGCGGCGCGTCGGAGCCGGCCGCCGGGAGGACCTCCCAGCGGCAGGGCTCGAGGTCGTCGGAGACAGGGCAGAACCCGGCGAGTGACCTTGTCGGCGGTGGCGGCGACGGACCCGAACTCGAAGACGGTGACGTTGGCCGCCCGGGGACCTCGACGGCGCCGTTCATGCCGGGAGCTTCGGAGGGCGAGCTCGCAGCAGTCAACGCAGTGGGGGGCTTGGGCTCGGATTGAGGTTTGGGAGAGCCTTTGAACCAGGAGAGAAGACCCATGGCGGCGCGTCTGCAGGTTCGTTCCTCTGCAAGATTTTTGTGGATTAGGTTTTGCAAGATTTGGGGATTGATTGTTTTTGTGGGGAGGACGGAGGTTGTAAAAAGACCTAAATGCTTTCTTGCTTTTCTCCCCATGGCAAGAAAATGATGCCCTTTCGAGGTTGAATGTTAGCTTTCCGTCGATCGATCGGTGCATTGCCATAAAAGAAGATATAAAGTCACTTCAATACTAGCTATCTAAAGTATATATATATATATATATATATATAAGTTCTTCATGCGAGGTGTTATGTTTGATTTACAATTTTGAGATCGAGCAAAGTTTTCTATCACAATGGAATAAGTGTGGCAAAAATGTACCTATTTGGATTTCTTATGATACAAGAATTAGTTCCAAGGTAAGTGCGGTATAGATGTATTAGATTAGAATTTTTTGTGACCCAAAAATTAATTTGGGATAAATGTGGCACGATGTGAGTTTCACAACTCAAGTTCGAGAAACCAAAAGAAGGACGTGAAAGCAACCAAACCAAAATACTTATGCCAATTGGACTAGAATATACTGATTGTTGCTCTCAACTTTGAAAAAGCACCATAAGCTGCATGACTTTTGTACGGCGTTCATTTAAATAACATAATTTTTATCACTTAAATATCAAATAACTTTTGAATTGATAATTTGAGTGCGATAAATTTGTAAAAATATTTACCATAAATGTTATGCCATGTTGGATTTTTCAGTATTTGAGTGAATGTTTTAAAAAAATTAGCACTCAAATGATCGATCAAAAGTTATGACATTCAACTAAACTATATTTTTAAAGTTATAATATTCAAATGATAAAAAAAAATTATAATACTCAAATGTTCGAACTCCGTGGCCGGTTGTGTATTTTATCCACTCGAACGCATTCCTCGCGGGTTTTCCTGCAGCAGGTAAAGGACATTCCTTTCTTGGAGTTCGCGAGGCACAACTCCTCATGGAAATTCATTTTTGGGAAAAAAAATTCAATTAAGGGCCTAAAGTGGAACCATTTTCAAAAAAGAACCTAAAATGGAAATTGTCTCAAAAAGGACCTAAAGTGACCAACTTAGTTTCAAATAAGGGCCTCAACTTAAAAAGCCAACCAAATCTTATTTGCATCTAGGGGTATTTTTGTCTAAAGACTTTTTCCTTCTTCTTTTTTAATTTATTTTCTCCTTCTCTTTTTCTTTTTTTCATCATCATCGTGCCTTCACCTTTTCCTCTTTAGATCGCGTTCTCAAAGTCCATCTTATCTTCCTTGCAGGAATTAGCCATCAAAACGCCCTCAACCTCATTCGCCATTACCCTCAACAGCAATTCCAATACCTTTGTTGAAAGATGGAGGTCAATCCAAGCCTAGATCGGCACGAGTGGACCAAGATATGATGCTCAGCTCGATTCGATCCCCATATCTTGTGGTCGTGGTCAAGCACGAAGCATGATGAGGTGTAAGCCATTAGCTTGCTGCCCTCATGGTCATCGATGCTTGAATTCAAATCGGTGCTCACACAGGCTATGATCGATCTTAGTGAGGAGAAGCTAGATTGAAGTGCCTAAGCCAAATTTATTATAGCTTTTTGAGGAATTTCTGTGATACTCATGTGCATTGATTTGTTTAGTGAAATACGTGGTTTGGGAATTTCTGAGCGATTTTCACTTTTTTCATCTTGTTATTCTCTCTCAAATATGTGTAGATAATATTTTAGAGTTAGAGGCAAATTTGTTTGAACATGTATAGACCAGAGTCATTCGTTTTTTAGATTGAGTGCTGTCTGATTTGAATCGCCACTAAAGGTGAGTATCTTTAATCACAGGTTAGAATGATTCAACGGCTTTTGAAAATAACCGGCATGCACAACACAATTGGACCCTCTCAAGAAGCCACATATTCCACCTCAATGCAAGTTGCGTCTATGAATGTTATGGATAATCCAACCCAGACCCAATAAAACATTCCCAAAAGCTATGAGTGAAAGTTATCATGGCATAAGCAATTTCATTGGCGGGGAGAACATAAACCGTTACTTTAATTGCCATAATACGTTTTTATAAGCAAATTGAATTAAAAAAAAAACCCACTGATGGATATTTCTTGATTCTCAAGTTCATTATCGTCATCGGAGAAGGTGAGTGGTGGCGAATAACTTAAAAACCAACTTATGCCGAAATCGATGAGTTCTTGGGTGAGGATGCAAAATTGCATAATGTAGAGAGCATGCACTTTGAAGTTTGTTGATGGGAGGCGCAGAACTAAAGCAAGCAATTTGCAGTTTTGCAAAATTGCATAATTGCTTGAATATCTTTTCGTTTTCTTCTTTTCTAAATTGTTCAAATTGTTTTGCACGTGTGCAAGCTCGTGTAGTGAAGAGTCTGATACATTTGTCAAGAAGGAGGTGAGCAAGATGAAAAAGAAGAAAGAAAAGAAAAAGAAAAAAAAGTATTTAAACGAAAATACCCCTAGTTGCAAATAAGATTTGACTGGCTTTCAAGTTGAAACTCTTATTTGAGACTAAATGGTCATTTCGGGCCCTTATTTGATACAATGTCCACTTTAAGCATTTTTTTTTTTTTTGAGAAAACGATTTCACTTTAGGTTCTTAATTGAAATTTTCCCTTTTTCTTTTCAAACGATAAGTTCTGTCTCAACAGTCATTGCACACGGAGAAACCCACCCCTCTGCTGCGTACACGCTGCCGTCTAACGCGTGCTATGCCGCCTTTGTCCCCTCTGTCCTGCCATCTTCGTTAGCACGTGTATTCACCTGAACGTCCCCCTTTTTTTTTTTTAAAGAAAAAAACAAACTTCCATTTACCGTCAATTTCTGAAACATACGGATAAATGCGCACTTTTTAAGGAACCGATTTATATCGCAAGATTTTTGCTGGATACGACCTAGTTAGATTTGCCTAAATCCCTAAATATTCTTCAATTTTATGTTCAGTTCAAATTATGTTACCAACTTGTTATATATAAAAAAATCACCAACTTTTACTCAAGTCCCAAATTTATTCTCGACCTTTTGTTCAAAGTCACTAGTGATTATTTAATATGGCATCCACATCAACAAACTAATGGGGATTTAAAAGTTATTGCTACCATCATGTTCCTGGTCCAAGAAAAAAGGATTTTGTCTAGAAAATGCAGATTAGTCTCTCTTTCTCTCTCTTCAGCCCCTCAATCCTGACCAGTGTGCATCCCCTCACCGACAACACCTTAGATCTGGTCCGACTCCACCCGTGACAATCTTCTAGCCAACTCCGCCTCTGAGCTGCCTCCACCACCGGAGCCCCCTCTCTCCTATGACTATGTCCTCATGGCGGACAGTGACAATAAACAGTCATCTACCACCACTATTCCTCTATCTCTCTCTATATTCTTTTTATATAGTAAAAAGCATATTCATAACATAATTCCAAACACTAAGCTTAGAGTATATTGCAGCAACAGAAGCAATCGAGGAAGCAATGTGAGAGGTTTGCTTAGCAAGATTGCCACCAAATAGAATTGTTATTTATTGTGATAATTAAGTGCATGTGTCTAACTTAAAACAAATTCATCAAGGTGCAAACCATACAAATTGACAATATTTGTAATCTTTTTAACAAATTATTCTGCTAATTGTCATAGTAGTCATCAGAAGATATTCTGCCACCCAACTATTTTTGTGTCCAGCTTTGTAAATAGAGGCCAGAATTTTCTTCAAACATTTATTGTAGACGAAAGGTCTCTCCACTGCAACAATATGGCCTGCTTTCTCAATGCATACCAGTGTTGCATTATCTCCCAAATTTCTGTCCAAAGAACATAACCGAACGAGTCAACTTTCTTCTGAAGATAATTGAACGGAAACCCAGTGGAGCAAACATCTTTTAAGTATGCCTATTTTACAGTAATAGATATCAGGTCAGGAAGAGAGAGAGAGAGAGAGAGAGAGAGAGAGAGAGAGAGAGCTATTTAACGGGAAATTATCAGTGAACCAAGTGCCAATAATATAAATAAATCGTTACAAGTTTATCAATACTTCCCCATTAGCTTCATGCAATTTCACATACAACATAAATAGCTTTATTAGGTCCACAAAACGTGCAAAAGAAAAAAATTAAACTGCCATCGTCATAAATTGATGTTATATATCAAAATTCATTTCTTAAAACTCTGATACGAACATATTGCAATCTAATGAGCAGTAACAATCTTCTTGTCTTAATTGCAAACTAAAATTGGACAAAATAAGAACTGCGGTTAAAGTTTTTGTTAACACATGACTTCTTTCTTCACGATCAATGATAATCGAGCAAAAGGAAATAGCCAAGACATGCTGATATAACAATATGGTTTTGGCTTTAAAACTTTAGCATGGATAAATAAACAAATAAATATAAATTGATTGACGAACTGTTAAATGAAAATCTGTAAACATACTCTTTCAGTGATTGGGCTACTTCCAATGGGAAGATCCTGTCATTCTCGCCCCAGACCAGATACACCTTCTGCAAAAAGATCATATCAATCATCGGCCGATTTCCACTACATTCTACAAATATGACTAGAAGGAGGATAGTTTGAGAAAGTCTTGCGTACACCCGAATAATGTGAGTCCATTTCGTATAAACTATTTTATCAGCCAATTTATTTGTAGTAATGGAATAAGTTGTAGCGTAATGGCTATTGCATTAATTAGTACATTGTTTGATTTAAGTATTATAATATTTATTATACTATTTGGTTGTATGAATCACATATAAAATAAGGGTAAATAGTTTTTTTTTTTTTTAAATTTATTTAACAATTATGAATGATTATGACTTCAACTTAATGGTTTATCCTATTAAAAGACTACTAGTTATCACATAGTTAAAAGTAGATTGAAATAACAATTATAATTTTTTTGAGCATTGATTAATATAATCAGTAATGATTATTCATTATATTATGAATAATAAACTATTTGATTATAGAAATATAGATAATTGTACCTGATAGTAGGTAACTAATATGATGCTAGTTATTGTTATAATTTTAACATAAACCAATATTTCCCTTATAGATAGCATAATTATTATAACATCAACTGTTTCTATGATTATATCTAATAATTTATTTATTAACGACATAACATATGTATACGTCAAAAAAATATAACTAATGTTATTACTATGTACATAATACAACAAATTTATTCATAATTCGGAATAATAATCTAACATGGATAATTAATGTAGTTTTGGCTATAATAAAAATTATGATGTAACAACTATTACTGCAAACAAAAACTGTAATAGGCAATGAACATGTAATATAATAGACACTATTACAACCAAGCAATGGTCTACATATTGATTCCATGTAGGGCCACAGGGTCTAATGGTTAGCAATAGCATTAAGTAAGTTCACATGCACAGAGTACACGTTACAATTTTGCATGTAACCATTCACTTGGGTTCTAACCTTACTTTCTTTTTGCTTTTCCATTTATGCCCCAAACTCTGTACATATTCCTACTATAGAATATGTAAGTTTTTGCATCACGTAAAAAAGAGATTGACCAAATACAAAAAGAGATTATCAGGTATACAAAGACCGTTAATATAATAAATGATGTGAGAGAACTTTAAAGAGCATTTATCAACTAGATAGTGTTCGAACATCAGATAAAAATATAGCAACTTGATATATCGAGGTAAATATACCTACCATTTCCACTAGGGAATACTAAATTGAACATGAAAATTATCAATTTCAATGATAAACATGTATTCAAAGGCATGCACATGTAATTACATATGAGATTTTGGCCTAATATATAGATTTATCTAGGAATAATTATAAAAAAAGTCCTAAACATATTGCACTAGTGCCAATTCAGTTATAGGCCTTTCAATTATGTTAATTTAGTCATAAATCTTTACACATTTTGCTAATTAAATCCATGAGGTGAATTTTAGCGAAACACAAGCCATTCTACACGACATGGTCGAGTGCTAACATGGATAATTTTTAATAATTTTTTTCTTTTCCTTCTTTCGTCATTTTTTTCACCGTATACGATGAGAGTTGTCAAAGCTCGTTAGCCACTAGGCAAGGCTATCAGGGCTTCACTACCAAATCTAGGCAAGGTCTGCCTTGTCAGCTAAGGGCAAGGCCACCTTTGCTTGTGGTTGGTGAGGGCTTTACAGTTCTTACCTACAACTAGTGAAGGCTTTTCGACCCTTGCCTAGTGGTTGACAGGCTCTATTGACCCTCACCAACCACAATGATAAAAAAGAAAAAAGAAATGAAAAGAAGCAAAGGAAAATGATTAATAAAAATTTGAAAAAATATTAATAAACTAAAAAATTATCCATGTTAGCACAAGTCATATCACGTAGGACGGCCGTCATCCACGCCAGTGATTTTTACCCAAAAAAAATGATTAAAATTGACTCAATTGATAGAATGTGAGAATGTTTAGTATTAAATTGACATAAATGTAATAAGTTTAGAACTTTTATAATAATTATCCTGAATTATCTTAGTTGTTAGATGCACAAGCCTCACATGATCGACAAGATCAAAGGGTTTGGATCAAGTCAATTATGCGTATCTTGCATAGGCATGTTATGAATTCACTGTGTATTATCTACCTTTGGATTTGGTGAGAACCACAAGAAGTAATTCAATAGGTTGCAAGGACAAGAGTTCTAAGGACTAGCTTTTGGCAAAGTAATTATAGCATATACTAACAGTGTGAAAAGTTTTACACAAGCATCTTTATAAACCATCTATCAAGAAGATTAGCTGGTTATGGCCTCAAATAAAAATAAATGAGACATTTGTGTATGTTTTTCTTAATATAGGTGGTTTTGTGCTATTTTTCCTTTTTGTATACTCGATTAGGTTACAAACACGTCTCGCATTATCACAACAAAATGAATACGAGAGTGACATGTAGATTTATTTGATCAAAGTACTATATGTAGAGTCTCTATGTTAGAGAAAATCAACAATGAACGAAAGAAATAATGAATCTCATCTTATATTACATCCAACAAGAAATATTTTCTCAAGTACTTATTCCGTTCATTACTCACTCATAAAATGAGTATAAACAGAATTTTTCAACTGTGCAGGCATCATGCATGGTGCGAATTCACTCATTTATGTTTTGTAATATTTTTCTTTAACCTATAACCAGTTATTTATTTATTTATTTATTATTTAAAAACTATATTTTTTTTGTCGTAACGAAAAATCGTAGGTTTTAAAATAAAACCAACAACCAAGGAGAAGCTTCATCAAACCTGAGGGTACCGTGGGAAAGCGAAATCCTCGTCTGGAATGACCAGAGCCTCCAGCAATTCGGCTCTCTCTTTTCTGAAGTCAAACATGACCTGCCGTCCAATGACAAGAAAGGCATATATTTGCTGTAAACCACTCATCTTTACGCGGAGGGTCCGCAGAGATTTTTACACATGCTCATAAATACCACTAACAAAGTCTCTCTCTCTAACCACCATCATCGACGAGGACCACCACCTCCAGTCCCAGCACCACAACGGGCGCCTCCACTTCAACGACCAGACTTGTTTTGACAGATCTCTCTCTCTCCCCCCGTTATCGGGGCACAATTATCCTGATGATGATCGTTCACCACGGAGGAGATGACATCTGAATGTCTCCCCACGACAATGGAGACGAGATCTACTTTGTTTTGCTCTGCCCCAACCCCACCATCAATGCTGCCGTGCCACTTCCAATCGGCGTCACCCCCATTCCAGCAATAAGCTTGATGCAGATTGCAGCATCTCTCTCTCTCTATCTCTCTCTCAAAACAGGAGGCTAATGGATGGTGGTAGCAGTGGTGGCGGAACGAGGGCGATGGTCAATGTGTTAGGGAAATCCCTTATGATGTTTTGAAGATGACAAAATAAATCAAAGGCTACTAACATGTTTAATGGTTGAGTAATAGACCATGCAGATAATAGAACATGTAAATGATATTATCAAAGTCAGAAGACGACCAGAAGACTGAACGTAACATATGCCCAAAGTATATTCTGAAGATTTCAGGGCTTACGTGTCAAAGTCAAGACTGCGGACTCAAGACTCAAAGTCTGAAGACTGCCAGACTCAAGACTCAAAGTCTGAAGACTGCCAGACTCAGACTCAGATTGTAAAGTCTATGGCTATCAGACTTTACATCCAGATTCGACAGAACGTAATTCAAGCCCAATCATATAACGGCTAGTGATCTGGTTTGGATTCCACATCAAGATTGATTTGATTGATTCAATCTAATTGATTGTGATTGGATCTTGAAGACAATAACTTTCTATACGAAGAAGCTTTACTTATGGAAACCAAGATTTCGTTTGTATGGGCGATCGGAATCAATTTGGGATTTTACCTTTGTCACTCAACGGCTACCAAATCTTCTAGATACGAGCTGTCCAATGGGTATATTGGAAGACGATTCTCCGGGATACTGTCCAACGGGTAGTTTGGAAGTGAAGGAGTATTTAAGGAGATCATGGACCGATGAGCAAGTAAGAGACGGAGCGTAGAATTTATAATTCCAAAGTCTGAGCGACTTTCGATCATATACTTGTCTCTTGAGAGCTTAAACGTTTGTAATCGTTAGAGAAATACCAAAAGAGTGACTTAGTGAGATAGTGTGATCCACTACTAAGTGTTTGCACTCAAGTTGTAATCTCTTGTTGATTGCATAGTGGAATCCAGCCAAGAAGGTTGTTAGCGTGGGAGAGTGGACGTAGGCTTGGATTAAGCCGAACCACTATAAATCTAGTGTTCTTATTCTCTTCCCTAACTCCTTTATTTTGTTCATACTAGCACTCTCAATTGGTATCAGAGCCTGTGTACTTACTTTATTTGAAGTGTTTTACTTCGTAGTAAAAGATCCATGGCTAGTATGCTAGCACCGGGGGCTGATGGAAGGGCAAAGCAATACCAGACCACCCTACTTTGATGGAAAGGATTACAACATCTGAAAGAACAAGATGAAAGCTTTCCTTCAATCAAAGGATCCTCTGGAATGGGACGTTGTAGAAAAAGGAATTACTCCTACCACTGCATCAGTCTCTGAAAGAGGAAAAGAAACTGATGAGACCAGCGGAATGTCTCAGGAAGAAATAATCAAGAGACAAGCACTCGATGCAAAAGCAATTTACTCCTTATATTGTGCTTTATCACCAACTGAATATAATAGAATATCTTCTTGTGGTACAGTAAAAAGAATTTTGGGATAGACTTCATGTTACATATGAAGGGACGATCGTGTAAAAGAGACAAAAGTAAACTTCTTGCTCAGCAAATATGAATCCTTCAAGATGAAGCAAGGAGAGTCGATTGGAGAAATGTTTAATCGTTTTACAGAAATTGTAAATGGTTTGGCATATCAAGGTCATCCAATTTCTTCCCCAATGAAGGTCAACAAACTCTTGCGAGGTCTCTCAAAAGATTGGAACCATGTCAAGACCTCAATCCGGGAGACTCAAAGGATTATGCCACTCACCGTTGATGAATTCATCGGCACTCTTCAATCCTATGAAGTGGAGCAACTTAACGATGAAGATCCCGGAGGTAAGAAGTCCATCGCTTTAATATCTAAGGTTGTTTTTGATGAAACGGACTCAGAAAATGACATGGACGACGAAGAACTTGCTTTTATGATCGAGAAATTCAAAAAGCTGAGTAGAAAAGGAAGGAAGTTGAGTGAAAGAAGACCATACAAGCAGAATGGCCAGAAAAGAACAATGAAAGAAGATGATGAGCAAAGGAAATTTATGCTTGATGGCACATTCAGAATCTGGAGTCGACTCGGACACGGACTGAATCGAGTCGACTTAGACACAAACTCAGAATCCGATGAGGAAATCGAGGAAATAAAGAAAAGAAGAAGTTGGTAAGGAATGTTTTTGGGCACATAATTCTCATTATGCTTGAAATTCGATATATCATTGATTGATTCAGATTTTATAATGATCATATTCCTTGATTTGTTTTATTAAAGAAAGAATCGCATGATTTGTTTTTATAATTTGAGATTTAATTTAATATGTGTGATCATTTTTGATATCATGCTTAAAGAAAAATGAATTTATTTGGTTTGATTTTATACTCTCAGATTTTATCATATTTTGCCAAATAAAAATCTGTTTTACGTGATATTAATTTATGATGCAAGATATTGTGTGCATAATATTCTTTCTTTGAATACTTTGTTATGATGAATTAAGAAAGAATATTTGATTATGGAGATTTCATATTTTACTCTAACGTCAAGGAAGGATCCAAATTGATGGATACCAAAAAGGGAAATGAGTTGATTGCAGGAAATTCTTTAAGGGAAGGATGATTGCGAATCTACGCAAATTTTGGTGCAATCAGAAAATATCTCCTGCGACAATTGGTAGTGATATTTTTAAATCAATGGTATATTTCTAACATATACCATGGGTAAGAGAATTTTTTTCCTACCTTGCTAATCTCTACGTGCATTTATCATGATTTTGGATGATTGTTTATTATATTGCGAATATCTTCTGTCATAAATATAATGTATTGCAATTTTGGCACGTGACAGAAATATCTAATTTCCTTTTGCAAAATGCATATCTGAAATTTATGCTCAAGGAAATCTCTTTGATCTCGAAAGATATTACTGCATATTCATGGATATTCTAGCTATATTCTTAGAAGATATATTATATCTAGCAAGTTTGATCCACAAATCAAAGGAAGATATTACGTGACATTCTTGCAAAGATTATTATCTGTTATATAAGAATTTGCAGGTAACAAAAGAATCTTCCATATGGATTTTTGGAAAGCTCGATCAGAAAATCAAATTCTATACTATCTTTTGGAAGTTCAAAAATTCTATTCCTTGTGCAAAATTTTTGCTTATTGAGGAAATCCCTTATGCGTCGTACAAAAGTTTGTTAAGTTGATGCAGGTTGAATTCGAGATGAGCTTGATTGAAGAAAATAAAATTTTTGCCTTGAATTTCAAAATGCAAGTGATCGTTGCGGATATTGTTGCTACAAAGGGAATAATGGAAAATTATTCTGTTCAACGTGCACAAGCAACAATTGTTTCCATTCGCAAATATTGTCATGATCACAGGGGGAGAACGTGAATCCAAAAGAAAAGGAAAAGAATCGTGATCATCTCAAAAAGGCAACAAATTGAGGGGGAGCTTTGATCAATTGTGGAAATATCTTTTTGAATTGATCGTGATCTTATTATGGATGGAAGGAAAGGTAAATGTGTCAGAATTTGTTCAAAAAAATCCGATATATGATCAAAGTGAGCTATATTGCATATCTTTAAAATTCGATTTACTTTGTAAAAGTTGATCTTTAGAAATTATGCAAGACATATTTGTTATCATTCTCTACGTGAATCCATTATTATCGCTTTTTGATTATGACAAAAAGGGGGAGAAGATATGAATATGCATATGTGCTGATTGGTTGATATTATTTATTGCATAATATTGAGCTGTGATTATTTTTCTATATATTGTTATGCTCAATCTATTTGTTATCTTCTGATATCCTTTGATTTAAATTAATATTTTTAAAGCATGTTTACAAAATCTGCATATTTAGAGATTGTTTTGTCATCATCAAAAGGGGGAGATTGTTAGGAAATCCCTTATGATGTTTTGAAGATGACAAAATAAATCAAAGGCTACTAACATGTTTAATGGTTGAGTAATAGACCATGCAGATAATAGAACATGTAAAGGATATTATCAAAGTCAGAAGACGACCAGAAGACTGAACGTAACATATGCCCAAAGTATATTCTGAAGATTTCCAGACTTCTGTGTCAAAGTCTGAAGACTGCCAGACTCAAGACTCAAAGTCTGAAGACTGCCAGACTCAGACTCAGATTGTAAAGTCTATGGCTATCAGACTTTACATCCAGATTCGACAGAACGTAATTCAAGCCCAATCATATAACGGCTAATGATCTGGTTTGGATTCCACATCAAGATTGATTTGATTGATTCAATCTAATTGATTGACGATTGGATCTTGAAGACAAGAACTTTCTATACGAAGAAGCTACTTATGGAAACCAAGATTTCGTTTGTATGGGCGATCGGAATCAATTTGGGATTTTACCTTTGTCACTCAACGGCTACCAAATCTTCTAGATACAGAGCTGTCCAATGGGTATATTGAAAGACGATTCTCCAGGATACTGTCCAACGGGTAGTTTGGAAGTGGAGGAGTATTTAAGGAGATCATGGACCGATGATCAAGTAAGAGACGGAGCGTAGAATTTATAATTCCAAACTCTGAGCGATTTTCGATCATATACTTGTCTCTTGAGAGCTTAAACGTTTATAATCGTGAGAGAAATACCAAAAGAGTGACTTAGTGAGATAGTGTGATCTACTACTAAGTGTTTGCACTCGAAGTTGTAATCTCTTGTTGATTACATAGTGGAATCCAGCCAAGAAGGCTGTTAGCGTGGGAGAGTGGACGTAGGCTTGGATTAAGCCGAACCATTATAAATCTAGTGTTCTTATTCTCTTCCCTAACTCCTTTATTTTGTTCATACTAGCACTCTCACAATGTGCCTAGGAAGAGGGATAAAATTTGACGGATAAAAGCATATGATCAAAACCTATGTAATTGTTGGTTAGAATTTAAGCTCCGTTTATCTTTATCCAAGAAAATATTTAGATATAAATGGTCATCGACAATGAAAATATTCTTTATTGATTAGTTTTTTTAAATAATACAAGCAATCAATTTTAAAAAATATTTTTAAATCATTCATTTTTGTGAAACAAACGGAGCTAAGTATATATAATTTTTCAAAAAGAGCTACACAAAACAATTGCACAATTTGCATTTAATTGTTTTTTTTTTTCTGAGGGGGAGAGAGGTTGAGATTTTTCTCTTTTATTTATTTATTTATTTATGTTTTACATATCTTAAATTATATGCGATATGTGGGTAAACGCAAATCACTTATTTCCTCCATGGATGGGAGGAAAAAATGATTCTTGAAAAAAAAAATCATCAAATACACATCTTACTTTTGACCTAATATCTACTTCACACCTATATTTATGCACATATTTTTGACATACCTCTAAGCAATATCTCACATTAAAAAGATCAAATTGTCCTTCCTTATAAGCTCATTCTAACATCATGCTTAAAATCTAAGGGATTTGGTTTTTAATTGGTTTTAAGTGTTTTGGATGGGTTTGAGAATTCAGGATTTCATGGGGAATATTTTCGGAAAGGAAATGTTATGTTTGTATATAGAGACGCAATAATAATTGATGTGGAGGCACAAATTCGTTTCTAAAAGTAAATACTCATGTAGCATTTACTATATTCAAAGGAGTATGTAAATAATCATAAGTTTTACTAATGCCATGGCTAAAACAGTGGTTTCGCTTATGTAAATGCTATCAACAATAGCACATGACACGCAACCATGAGCGGCCATTGTGCACCCATTGACTTGCACACATAGAGGATTAGGATTTTTTTTTATTGGGTAATATTATATGCACAAATTGTATAACCAAATTTCTATATATTCTATGATGATCACCGTCGACGTTATTAGTTACTTAGTTGCTAAAACACACAAAAAAGTTATTTTGGATTTTGTTTATCGAGAAATATTAGGTACACAAATTGTATAACCATTTTCCTACATATTCCGCAACTATCACCTTTGAGGTAATTAGTTATTTAGTAACTAAGATTAAAATTAACCACATCAATGATGCTAGATGTTACATAGACTATGTAGCTAATGATTATTCTTTTTGTGTCTATATGAATTGTGATCACATCTATAGATATCATAGTAAAGTGGCTTTTGTACATCCAAAAATACAATTTGAATGACGGATTCTTTTGTTACCAAATTAAAGTTTAAAAAGCCCGTTTGTTTAATTTTTGCTATTGCAGTTGTTTAGCGTAATTCTTAGCTTTTTTTCTGTGTTTGGAGGAATAGCACACCACTTTTTTAACTTCCTCCGATTCTCCATCGCATCCCAAGGAGAATTATCGACCGGTCAAGAGTAGCACTTTTGGGCCCACTTCATGTGAACAACAGACAGATTTGACTGCAGCTCCAGCGGACATCTACTGATTTCGTAGAGGATGGTAGATTGGGGCGAGGTGATGAATGATTTCCATGATACGATGGCCTATTATTTGTACTTTCTTTTTTAACAGTTGAGTCGGGAAAGAAAAAAAATTACTGTTAAAATCAGCCGGCAATGCTGTTAAAGTACTTTTGTATATACAAATTTATTCCTATTTTTATTTCTATTTTTGAATTTCTTTTTATGTTTAATATATATTTATCATTTATATTTATTACTTATTTTAGGAATTTTAATATAGTTTATTACTTGTAAATTTTATTAAAAAATGATGGAAGGGAATATAAAAATAAAAATAAAAATAGAGAGGAAAAGTAGTAAAAAAAAAGTAAATAAATTGAAGTAGGCAAGAAAGTCAAAGCACTATACTTTTAAATTGTAAAAATAAATCATCATGTTTTCTCTCTATTTATAAATTCAACATTCAATAACTGATCTATCTTGTCAATATTGTTGTATATTGATTACATATCTTGTCAAAATCGAAGCTATGGCTTTGAAATGTTGCATGAACTCCTTTGTTGTTTAAGATTTAGATTGTATAATGATTATAATTATTGATGGAGATTATCTCTATTTGTGCATTTATGAATTTTTTTTTTTAGCATGAACTATAAGAGATTCCTAACATCTTTGTTTATCCCTATTTGTGCATATACTGTTTATGTCAAATAATGAATATGATAGGATATGAAAATATCTAGCTCTATTACTACAATTCACCAAATAATGATTATCATATAATAAAATTTTTGGATTTCATATCATATTTTATTCAATCTTATTCTGACTAAAAATTCATATAACAAAATGATGACAAGGACCAATGTGATTTTACATATGGATATGGTCTTAGTAGATGGCTCCTGATTGCTAAGGTCAAAGCAATCATTGTCACCATTCTAAGAAAAGGGGGGAATGCACTGGATATGATGGTGGCTAAGAGATTTTTTTTTTTTCACTGAAACCCACCCCTCGGCATGAAAAATAAATTAGGGCAAAACCTAACTAATAAGTGAAAGTAGATCACAGTATATAAAGAATATATAAACCTTGTAGATACATGATATAGGATATTTTAACATTGGGCTAAAAAAAATTAGTGGAAAAACTTGTTTTCACATAATGGAATAATACAAAGTAGAGCTATGAAGAGTACTTAGTCCAATATGACATCAACATGTTAACACTCGTGAAAATTCTTCCTTCTACCAACATTACGAATAATAAATGCCTTCATCATTTTGAAGCAAATAATCAAGTCCTCACTTTAAAATAGAGAGATTCTCCAAGTCCTATGTATAATAAAATGTATTTGGATCATTAAATTTGATAAGATTCTTGACAGTTCACACTTATCAAATATAACTATTTTCAAAATTTAACTCACCGAATATATCGTTCGAGATGAATGAATGAAACAAGTGATGAACTCATTGGTAACATAACTTCCCATGGTCAAGACCAAGGACCATGTATTTGAAATAAGCGCAATCAACTTCATTTGTAAAAGAAAATCGCTGGTCAAAAATTAATATGAAAGCACGCGTACCATAATATTCCATAACGGGAATGATACGTGTTGAAATATCCAAATAAATTCACCTTAAGAAAAGGATCACAGTCTAATCCAAATACAGTCCTACATGTACATGAGTTTTGTGAATGGAAAAAAGTATAGCATTTTTCAGATTATGGTCCAAAAGTAGCACTCGAGGACCTATATAAAAACTTTCCTTCGAGAACTTATCAATTACAAAGTTTCTAAATTAATACTATCATCAAACCTCCAATTTGTGCACTTTGTATATAAAGTTTTGAAACTTTCAATTCAACTAATGAATACTATAATTCCAATGGTTCATGCAACCAATTTCTTTTGTTGCCAGGTATTTAAAAATTTACAGAGAAAATGAACAATTATTTGAATAATAACGAGTATTTGTTCATAGATAAGTTCCTAGGCAAAAAGAAATAGTAACAATTATTATTATAACAATAATTGATCGACTAATTTCGAATATGTGGAAAGAAGGAACATTTGTGATGATGGAGGTGACTCCAGGACAGGACAGGGTTGCCAACGACTAAGGCTAGGTTAGACGACACGCGGTTACTCTCTCTTCCCATCTCTCCCCTTTGCTATTTCTCACTTCGTATCTGTTTTCTTCTTTATTACTCTACGTTATACATTGGCCAAAAAATATAAAGCTGAAATTTCAGAATTTTAATTTTCTTGTTATGTTTGTAAACTAAAATTGGTTAATTTTAACAACAAATCCAAAATGACTAAGGGTATTAATGATGAAAAAACTCTATTAGAGTCATCTAATCTAGAGGACTTTGCCTCACAAATTATAGGTTCCACAATCATTTACTTAAAATACCATCTCATTGAAAAAGTTAAGAAACACGACCATTTACTCAAAATTATAAAAGCATAACCAAGCAATTAGTCATTAGCACCAAAATTAGAAATATTATATACTTACACTTTGCATTAAACTATCCAAAAAAAAAAATATTATACAAATCGAAAACAATGAAACATTTCACCAATCTTAGACCTAGGATCAACTATAGTTGAAAATGCTTTTTGGTGGAAAAGAAATAAAAAGAGATAACATATGTTATAAAGTTGAAAGCAAAAGGTAAATTTGATTAATTGATCAAAGATAGATATCTTGGTGATTTAAATTTAAAGCATAAATCAACTAAACCATATCACATTGCCCACAGTAAATTGATGATCAGTGCAACATGTTATGTTAAAAACCACTTTCTTACAATCTTTTTTTTCATATATTAAGTGAAGCCTCACAGATTTTTCCAATTTAATATCATCACTCGTAATGGCATCTTGACATGCTAGCAATTTAAGGCTAGAAGTGTAAAGGTTGCTTCGAAAAGTACGCTAGAATCAAAATTGCCATGAATTTGTCATGAGAAAAGCAAAATTTTGTGTAATCGGTTGATATTGTCAACCACCATCCATCAATTCTAGTGCTTGGTCCTACATAAATTTAAGAGAATGCATTTTCCGAGTTAGAAATGAAAACATATAACTGTTGAAATTCTCAACCACCTTGGCTCGTCCTATATAGCTTGTGAAAGTCTAAAGGGGAAAAACAGAGACAAAAGCTATCGAAATTTCGAAGAAAGCCACGCCTGCAACTTTCCTCGTTTTGTTAAGAGCATTTTTTTGAAAATAACGAATATTTATATGTCATCGGATTGTAAAGAACAAAAATTACGTTAAATTGTTCTAAAACAATCAAAATAGGATACTCGTGCTAGATATGGATAAACGATATAATTTGAAAAGTAAAAATGATGAATTCCGATTAGCTATGTAATAAATCGACAACTAATCAGTGAATTGATAATTTTAGTTTGATTTGGTAGTTTCAATCACACATAATTGACAAATGCATTTCATTCATGTCATTAACATAATGAAAATTTAAAAGCCGATAATGGAGAATCGATCGATTATTTAGATAACGGACTAAGAACCTCTAGATAGAGCAAAGGTTTTTGTGCATGATCTTCGAAAAGTTCGCTTTGGGACGTACCTCTAAAGCGTGCTTGAAAACACATTTGGGGAGTATGGGGAAGTGGAAGCTGCTAATTTCAAGCAACTTCTTCAGTGCACTCGCCGAATCAGGCAACAGAAATTCCGACCACGTCGGAAACCCCAACCTCTCTAAGCACTCTCGGCTCAGCGACTCCGTCAACACCGGGCCAGAGCACGTCGCCACCACTGACTCGACCAGCTCAGGCTGCAACTCGGCCAACCTGAACGCCACCACCGCGCCGTAGCTGAACCCGACCACTGTGCACTGCTGCACTCCCAGTTTTGCCAGCCCCCTTGCCAGGCACTCCGCCTGGAATCCCACAGTCCGGCGGCCGTCGCCGGTGGAGGAACCACCGAAGAAGAGGAGGTCCGGCACGTAGACTGCATAGTCCCTCGCAAGGGCGAGGACTTGGAACTGCCATGTCAGGATGCCGTCAGCAAAGAAGCCGTGGAGGAAGACGACGGCTGGTTTTTTACTGTTGTTGGCATTCTTCTTGGATCGGGTCGGAGCCCAGATATTCATGACAGTCCCAGGTTCGACCTCGATCTTTTGAGGTGTCAATCCGGCGAGCCTCATGGTCGCTCGCAACAGGGGCTTGTAAATCTTGACAGCGTTCACCATTCTCTCTCTCTCAGCTTGATTATGCACAGTGTCGTCCATCCCGGGAAAATGTACGTCTTCGCCATCATTTATTGGGGAGAAATGACAAGGTGACTGTGGAGTCTGACCCCACATTTTCCCTAGGGGACTGGACAACTTGCTTGTCCGGTTTTCTTAGGAAATCAAAGTCTCGGTCTAATTACTTGTTAAACCGCACATCCCTTTGATTTTTTTATTTTTCTTTTGTGCTAGATATCATTGTGTGTTGTCTTTCCCACCATTGGAGCTATGCCCCCTCTCTCTCCCCCGTCTCTCTCAACCCTTAAACGCCGTCTCTGCAGCCGGTTTATACTTTTCAATTTCCCCTTCTGCCACCGTAAGTGAGTGGTGGAAAGAGCAATAAAAGCTCGGTGCTACTTTTTCAATTCCTCCCTTTTTCACGCCTTCCTGCCCAAAAGAGAAGAAGGAAGCATAAACTTTGAGCGTGTTTGGTAACATTTCTATTTTTATAAATAATTTTTATCAAAAATGATTCTTTTTTTTTAATTTTATTTCTGAGAACAATTTCTAAGTATTTTAAGCCATTTGGTAATAGTCTAAAATTTCAATTCTCGAAATAAAATTGCGTTTGGTACCATTCTAAAAATTTCTAATCCAAATCATTTTTAATAATTTTATTACTTTTTTTTTATTTTCTTTCTCTTCTTATTCTTCAATGTTCATCAATCACCGGCGTCGGAATGACCGGTGACCGGCCGATGAGGGTTGGTGACCTCATCGGAGCGTCCCGGCCCTTGGCTAGCCACGCCTTGTTGACAGCTAGGCGAGGCTCGGCCGAGCTCGCCCAACCGTTGGTGAGGCTTGACCTTGCCAGATCGGGCAAGGTTGAGCCTTGCCCGACAAATTGAGGCTTGCCGGTGGCCGAGGGAGGCTCGGGCGAGGTCCACGGCCGCCGGCAAGCCTCACCTTGCCGGGCAAGGCTCGCTGGACCTCACCCTGGCTTGGCGAGCCTCCAACAAGCTTGTCGACGACTGGTGGTGGTGGGCAGTGGACAGCGATGGATGGTAGGGGGCG
The DNA here is from genome assembly GCF_016545825.1 of Eucalyptus grandis. Lineage (NCBI taxonomy): Eukaryota > Viridiplantae > Streptophyta > Magnoliopsida > Myrtales > Myrtaceae > Eucalyptus > Eucalyptus grandis. The sequence goes on from NC_052616.1 coordinate 3,053,002, forward strand.
GCGGCAGCAGTAGACGGCAATGGCGATGGCAGCAGCACTTGAAGAATAAGAGAGGGAAAAAGAACAAGAAGAAAGAAGAGAAAAAAGGAAAAATATGTTGACTTGATTCTAGAATTGTTCTCGGGAACAAATAATCAACTTTTTTCTACTTCTCGATTTTGTTCCAAATATATTTCTGGGAGCAAAAAAAATAGAAATTTATTCCCGTAAATAAAAATTTTACCAAACAGATTTCTATTCCAAATTTACTCTAGGAACAAAAGAATAGAAATTTCACTTGGCCGGTTATTAAATAGGCCCTTAGCTTCTATGAAATGACCCAAATTTTTGGATCTTCTCTATCTCCACATCAAAATGAAGGCTCTCTTCATGAATAGTCATGTCGCCAAGCTCATCCTTGAACTTGATCAGCATGTTGGATAGAAATGTTAGAACCAAAAGGATAAAGGAGCTTTGAAGGATTCAATGAGGAGAGAATGTAAGCACACAAAAAAGAGAATATATTACAGAAAATGCCTTGTGAAGGCTTGATATGGAGCACACAACACACTCTTACAAACTTAACTATACAAGATTTGCTAAGCTTAACCCTCTCTCTCTCTTTCTCTCTCTATGCTCCTAAAGCTCTTTCACTCTCTCTAAAAACAAAATAACAAACGTAGGTACATATATTTATAAACATCTCCACCAGCTGGAGTCCACCGTCTTTGACTTCAAAATACAAGAAGTAAAGTTGAACTTTTCCTCTTGTTTGACGTCTTCAGCATGAATGGGAGTTGCGGAAATTTTATCCGAAGGCCAAGTCCAACTTTACCATGCTAACCAACTTCAATATGTCAATAAGACGTCTCATGTCTTAAATGTTGGGCCCACCACTTATCTTCATGCAACCACTTATCTTCGTGCAAGTTGTTTTCTTCTTCTACCATCACGTACCACAACAATTGGCACCAAGCAAGTTTTTTTTTCTCTCCATCTGGTGAGAGCTCCTTCTACCTTTTGGTAGCTCTTATTTTCCTTCGACTGAAAACCTAAATCATCTATTCCTTTCAGTTTTTCCGCTCAATCTCTGCGCTTCGTCTCTTGTTCTAGCTATGGCTTCTTACCCACTCACGACTCTTCACTCTCTGGGTCATCATCATCCTTCTTCCATTTAAATCGGGTCTTGCATGTCATCTATCTTGAACTCCGCAGTAGCAGAACACTCGAAAGGGTTTTCTTATTCCACCGATGGTCCACTCTGACTCTCTTTGCATTGCTAAACCGCGGGTTCGTGCATTCCACTTCCCACAAACTTAATTAGTTGAATTGGCCTGTATTTGTGCAATGGACGCCCCTGGTGAAAACGAGGACTCTCGACTTGCTGCTCTGTGTTGCCGGATGGGTCGCCTCTAGTCTGAGCAGCCGATTGAAGTTTGGGATGAGGCAGCTCCTACAGAAAAATTAGAAGAATGTCGTCTCAGCTTAGTAGGTAAAATCCTGACTAATTCAACTGTCAATTTCCAAGCTTTTCAAAATTCTATGCAGAGGGCATGGCGTCCAGCTCAAGTGTCAATTTCGCAAGCAGAAGATGGTATTTATGTGGTGCGATTCAAAACAGAGGATGTTAAACAACGTATACTCGAAAACGGACCGTGGTTATTTGCAAACCATCTCGTTATTCTGAAACCTTGGCTTCCGAACACACCGTTGCACTGTTATGATTTTTCTTCCTGTGCGTTCTGGGTTCAAGTCTTTGGCCTACCTCTTGAGCACTGCACCGAGTCAATCATACGTAGAGCAGTTAGGCATATTGGACGGGTTATAGATGTTAAAGTTGATCAAAGAGATGGTTTTAACTTCAAAGCAGTAAGGGCTCGTGTTAAAATGGATCTCCAACAGCCTCTGAAGACAGGGATTTTGATTAAATTGGCAGGGAAGACTTTTTGGTTAGATTTTCGATATGAAAAATTATCCCATTTTTGCTATTCCTGCGGCAAATTGGGACATTATGCAACGTATTTCCCAGACTTTCCTTTGGATGAAAATGCACTGAAAAACCTTGACAGTATGTATTATGGATCGTGGCTACGGGCGGAAGTTAACACTCATAGTCCTTTTTGGTGTACCTTTTATGCGCCTAATCACATGCTGGATGACATCATCGAGACTATTCCGGAGACCCCTCAGCCCCCTGCACAGTTTCCTCTTGCTCAAACTGTTGTTCAACAGGAACATGACTCGTCGCTTTCTTTGGACCAAGTCTCTAATAAGAAGGACAAACAGATAGTTGAGGTACCTGAGTGTAATCAGCTCCTTACAGCTGTAGCACCCCTTCGGTGGCAGCCTCTGGTCGAAGATGTTTCAAGAAGTGAGCGTGACAAAGAAATACCAGTCCAATATCAGCGAAAGAGTCACATTACTGAACTGGCTACGAGTTCTCACAAGTCCAAGAAATCAAAGAGTTCAATTTTGAGTGCAAGATCGGGCCCAATCAAAAAAGCTAAACGATATATCTCACATGACTTACCTTCCCAGATTCCAGAAGGCCTCGATGAATCCTCTCTTCAAGAAACTCCTGTCTTGGAGACACATGAACCCCTCGGATGGGCTATGGTGGCTGGCCCAAAACAGCCACCTTTTGAACAATGAAGCTAATTAGCTGGAACTGTCAGGGTTCAGGCAATCCCCAGATAGTTCGAGCGCTTAGGGTCTTAGTGACCCAGGAAAAGCTTGACATTTTGTTTATTATGGAGACCAAGAACCAAGAACGACGGATCCGTTACCTGCAGCAGCTATTGAAATTTTCTGACTGTCTAATAGAACACCCTGCTGGTTTGGCGGGTGGTCTGGCCCTCTTTTGGAATAGCAAGGTCTCTATGGACTTGGTTCATCGGTCTTCAAACTTTTTTGACTTGATCTGTACAGACTTGGAGGCGGCAGTTGTAATGCGCCTTACCTGTATCCAGGCGCTTGCAGTCACTAATATTAGGCAACAATTTTGGGAAGAATTACGTCAAAATGTAATGAGAATGCTCTCCCTTGGTTGTGTGTTGGAGATTTTAATGCTATATTGTACCCATGGGAGAAAATGGGGAAGCGTCTTGCAGATCCTTACCGTATGCAGTCATTTCGAGATCTCCTCAATGACTATTCTTTAATGGATTTGGGCAACAAAGGCTGCACCTACACGTGGACAAATAATAGACATGATGAAAATATTGTCAAAAAAAGGTTGGACAGAATGTTGTGTACTGAGGATTGGAGAATCACCTATCCATTTGCTGAAATATTAGCATTGCCAGCCATTGCTTCTGACCATAGCCCTCTTCTATTGTTCACTGAAGCTGTTGGTGTTAGAAAAAGACGCACTTTTTACTTTGAATCTTATTGGCTTCAGGACAAGGAGTGCCGAGATGTAGTAGCTCAATCTTGGGCTTCCCCACAGCCTGGTCTAGCGTCTTTACTTCAAAAGCTCCGAGCAACATCCTTCGCCCTCTCATTGTGGAGCCGCTCAAAATTTGCTAATGCTAGAGAACAGATAAGTCATCTGCGATATCAGCTTCAAGCTTTAATAAATCAGCCCTATGGACAGCACGACCAAAACTCAATAGCCAATCTGAAGCAACAAATTCAAACATTATGGTAGCAGGAGGAACAATTCTGGGCTAATTCTGGGCTATGCGCTCAAGGGTTAACTGGCTTAAGTGGGGGGATAGAAACATGAACTTTTTTCATGTATCAACTATTCAACGAAGACAACAAAACAGAATATGCATGCTACAAGATGATCAACTTCGATGGGTTAGAGACCAGCAACAGCTTAAGGAGATGACAGTATCCTTTTTCCAGCAATTATATACAACAGCAAGGCACCGTAACTATAGTCCTACCATTGCAAAATGCAATCCACTTGTATCAGCGGAGATGAATGAGACACTTATAGCTGAGGTTACTCGAGATGAGGTACGCATAGCGGTTTTTCAATTAGGCGGAGCTAAAGCACCAGGTTCGGATGGTTTAAATGGGCTTTTTTACCACTCTCATTGGGATATAGTACAAGATGATGTTTATATGGCTGTGAAAAACTTTTTTCAGACAGGGGTGATGATACCGGATTACAATAGGACTTATATCTCCCTGATACCAAAAACATCCAACCCAGAAAGGCTAGATCAGTTCCGACCAATCAGTCTATGCAACTTTATCTACAAAATCATTTCTAAAGTCCTTGCAAATCGACTTAAGCTCTCGCTACCACACCTAATAGCGCCTGTAACGTAGCGCTTTTGTCAGTGGGCGTCAAATTTAAGATAACATCATAGTGGTTCAAAAGGTTCTTCATCATATGATGACTCATAAAAGAACCAAACAATTTCAGGCAGTGCTAAAATTAGACATGCAAAAGGCATACGACAGGGTCGAATGGGATTTTCTTAGAGACTATCTTATCCAAATTGGATTTCATGATCAATGGGTTCACTGGATTATGCAATGTATTTCAACAGTATCCTTAAGTGTGAAGTTCAATGGTGAAGCCCTACCCTATTTTCACCAGTCACGGGGTCTGAGACAAGGTGATCCTCTATCGCCTTATCTATTTATCTTGATGGCCAATGCATTATCTTTGCTCATCAATCAAGCAGTGGAAATGGGGAATATCATAGGTATTAAATTAAACAGATGGTGCCATGTTCTATCCCATTTGTTTTTTCGCTAATGACGCTCTATTTTCCTTAGCTGGAAAGACCCTAGAGTGCCAGAATGTAGCCCATGTGTTCAATGAATACTGCCTAGCCACAGGACAATTGGTGAACCGAAACAAATCAGGTCTCTTTGTTACTAAGCTGTGTCCTATTGCTTTACAACAGAACTTAGCCCGAGAACTTGGTGTCCCACTGATAGACAAAACTGGTAAGTATCTTGGTATACCTTCAGATTAGGGACATTCTAAGAAAGAAATGTTTTCATGGATACTGGGTCGGGTGCAATCTAAACTACAAGGTTGGAAAGAGAAGTTGATATCAAAAGGGGGCAAGGAAGTTTTGATTAAATCTGTCATGCAGGCTATTCCCAGTTATGCTATGTCTGTTTTTAAGTTACCAGTGTCCATTTGTAGAAGAATTGAACAGCAAATTTCCAGATTCTGGTGGAAATCTAGTACTAATAGTTCTGGTATTCATTGGCTGAAGTGGGGATGCACTTAAAAACATAAAAGATAAAGGGGGTTTGGGTTTTAGAGACCTTATTGCTTTCAATAAAGCCTTACTAGAAAAACAAGCTTGGCGAATATCACAACAGCCTTTATCACTATCTAGTAAAGTTTTGAAAGCACTATACTTTCCTTTTCAAGATTTTAGAAATGCCCCTAAAGGCACTCGTCCCTCATGGGTTTGGCAAAGCATACTACTAGGATGGGATTCGATAGAGGAACACATGCAATGGTCTGTGGGGGATGGAACTCTTATTAACCCTCGCCAGATAGATGGTTGGCATCAGAATTCTAGGGGACCAGCCCCGAGAGGAGAACCCAGAAGCTTGCAGGTTTTATGATCCCAAACAGCAATGAGTGGAATCTTCCCTTTCTAAGAAAACATTTTGATTGTCATATAGTAGCAGAGATAATGTCTATTCCACTTCGACCACGGCATACAAAGGACAGACTTATTTGGCGAGGCAAGCAAAATGGATCTTTTACTGTAAAGAGCTGTTATAATCTACTACGGACGCAGCAACTCAATCACAACTTAAATCAAGCATAATCCTCTTTTCAAATACCTTGCAGATTGTGGCATGCAGTATGGAACATGTGATATTGCTAGTACGAGTACCTAGAGGGGGGTGAATAGATATATAAAAGATTTTTCTTCAACAATTGCACAATACTAGACAGTAGAAGGAAACGTTAATCAAAGTAAGGCTTATATCAAGCCTACATCCACTCTTCTTCACCGACAGCCTATTGGCTGGATTCCACTATGAACAAAAGAGAAGTTACAGCACAGCTTTGCCTTGATTCCACAAAGTGTAGATGTTCTACCACACCTCCTCAAGATTTCTCACAAATATAGACTCTCTTTTGTATACAAGTATTCGCTCAAAGGATTTGTCTAAACAAAAAGAGCTTCAGACTTTGGAATTCTTCTATCGCGCACACCTTGAACAACTAAGACCGTCTTCCTTATATACTCCTTTATGCCATCATACCCGTTGGCACTTACCAAAGGAATTCCTCCAATCTACCCGTTGGACAGAATCAATTAGGAAGATTGTTCAAGCTATTAAAGGAACGTGTTGATAGCCCATCAATCATGTTCGCCCATACAATCAGATCTCGGTTTCCATAAGCAGAACCTTCCAATAATATTTAGGCAATCACCGGATCTTCAATTATCGAGTCAATCTTCAATCAATCAAAGGACTCCGTTATGTCTTTTCCAACCATGAGATCTTCTCCAGCTTGATAAAGTTAAATCTTTAACAAAACATCCAGTTCGGATAACCTTTCTTCAACGGATTAGAGACTGTCAATGAGGATAGACTTTGAGTCTTGAGTCTCGGCTGTCCGGAGGTCTTTAGACTTTAAACAAAGAGAGTCCGCAAGTCTTCGAGACTAGATCGATAGAAACGTTTTGTCAACTTCAAAACACTTCAAGAAGATTTCTCCAACAATCTCCCCCTTTTTGATGGTGACAAAACTTTCCCGCAGATTTGGATATCTTTGACCGCAAAACATTTCTCAAACACATATGCATATCTTATAGAGATAAATGGCTTAACATGAATAACACTAGAATCTGCAACCACGAAAATAGGTTAGTCCAAGTATATGATGAAGCCATCCATAAGATATCAATATTAGTTAATAGAAGCAGTCAAGTCCAAGTCTAGTTCAGTTCTCATCCAGACACAAAACAAAGTCAAACAGAGTTCAAACCACAAAACAATCCAACAAACAATTAAAAGTTTAATGAATGAAAAGTTTTTTTGTTCAAATCTTGCATCTCTCCCCTTTTTGTCATCATTAAAAAGGATGAGATGAAGTCAAGATTGCTTGGGAACGCGGACAAGCTGGAAATCTTCCATAGATTGAACGATGCCTTCCAGCCTTTTAAAGTCTTCCTTTAGTTGTGCAATCTCCTCACTCTTGGCATTGGCCTGATTCTGAACAGAGAGGGCTTGCATTTTATCATTCAATGAACAGGAAGAAGCTTGACCTTCATTCTTCAAGCTTTGAACTTCGCATCCCAAGGCATAAATTTGACCTCGCATCTCCAAGAGAATATCCATGATTCTGCGAAAATCTGCTCCATTATCAGTCTGAGTACTTGCTTTGGCTCGATCTGATGGAGTAAATGCAGACGATGGTAGATCAGCATAATCTCGCAGGTTTGGCGATGAAACTTCATGACCTTCCTCTCGGAAACCGAGATGCATAAACATCCTCTAGGTCCGCTGGTGAGCGACTGACTCCTTCACTTGCATCAGGATATGAAGACTTTACTCCTTTCTCCTGATCTCCCCCTGTTTCCATGCCTACAGGTGGAGAAGAGTGTTCTTTAGGTTCTCCTTCTTCTCTTCTTTCTTCTTCAGGTCTTTCCTCCTCTCGTTTCTTTTTCAGCTTCTATTTCTTCTTCTTCCTTCTCCTCTCGCTTCTTTCGTCATTTGTTCCGATTCTTTCGTGGAACAGGACGACTTAAATTCTTCAAAGCCAATGCAGAGATGGTGATGTCTTCCTCATCATCTTCATCCTCAACGAGGAGAGCTCTTCTTCTCTTGGATGGAGCAACCATGGGCTCCTTCCCTTTTCTTTTAGCTGCAGAAGAGATTTGATGAGATTTTGCAGGAGTCTTCTCCTTGAATTTCTCCAACTCCTTGCTCAGTTCCTTCAAACGCATTTTGGTCACCATTTTCAGTCCTACCACCATATGATCGCATGGTCGAACACAAAAGATTTGTGGAGGCTAAATATTCAGATGTCTAAATAACTTCGTAACAAGGCTTGGGTAAGGGAGTTGACCTCTATCCTTCATCATTGCTCTATACATGTGAAACATCACAAAGTGTGAGGGAGAGAAAACCTTTTTCCAAAGAGAATGGCATACATCGCCTTGGCCTCCGAACTTGAAACATCGGTCTTGGAAGTTGATTTCGGTCGGAGGCAATTAATCACAATCTTGTGAAGAAGATGTTGAATGCACCCATCCTTAAGTAGGTGATCTTTTCATCTCGTTCTCCCGTCCTTCACCAGTTCAAGTGTGGCCCGAGCAATGGAAACTTTGATTGGTTGATATCTTCCTCTTTCGACTTCTAACACATCTCGCCAAAGCATATTCATATCCACAACATAGTCTTGGTCTTTAACGCTGAAAGAGAATCTATTCGCATCCAAAAGCTTAGATTTGAATAGAAATATGCAGTTAATTCAGCATAGGCCTATGTAGAGTCAGAGCAGAACTTTTCAAGTTGAAGATAACTGAACTTTTCCCTCAAGTTCACATTCACAACATCCGGAAAATCAAAATCCACACTCCTAGGGTTTATTACCCCACACTTCAGCAATTTCGAGTACAGATCCTTTTGCTCCTTTGATCTGAACAAATCTCCCATTTTTCCTTGATTTTCAACCGCAACACCCATTTTTGGTTGAAATTGACTGTATAATTTATCATCATCATTCCCATCTACAGCATTCGGCCCCTAATCACGAGGATCACTTGGGATATTTGCAAGGGTTTCCTAGCCACCCTTTTTGAGCAATTCCCAAACTTTCCATTTTTCGCAGAAAGATATATTCGTTCCCATGTCCTTTGTCTTTAAGAAAATCATCAATGTAGTTCAAAGGAGTACGAATTCCTTTTAGGGCACGATATAACCGGTAAATATAAGCGGGCTTTTGAACTCTTACAGTGGTCCGCATCCTCGATGATTTCTTCCCGTTGTTGATGATCAACGCCTTGAGGACTAGATGGAGGAGAATGACACCGTTGAGAATGTTGTGGGCTCGCTTGCTGTTCGGGAGTCACTTTTCTTCAGTAAGATCGAAGTGCGTAGGCCCCTCACTCATTCGCCGTGGTCCCCGCTTGCAATTCTCAAAGACTTTCTTGAAGATGACATCTTTCTCGTTTTTGGAAGATTCCTTGCTTGACTTTCCCAGAAAGATGACAACTTTTGAGGATTAAACGAAGAAGACAAACGGGAATGGAGGATCGATGCTTTCTAGGGTTTTTGAGAGAAAAGTGAAGAGGAATCGAAGTGCACGATCGGTTAAAAAGAGGGATAAACGAACCGTCACAAAGGAAATAAAAAAATGCCTTTTCAAAATAACTGTCTTTTTCCGCAAAAATAGCCATTTCAAAAATAACTTCCTTTTGAAAATGAAACGATGCAATATTTACGTCAATTAAATATAGCAACAATTTAAACAAAGTCCGACGATTGTACCTTTTCAAGATGAGATTCAAGAGAGAAAGACTTACGGGACGGTTGTACCAAGACTATCTTTCAAATAAAGTCTTGTAAGACTCGAGTCCGAAAGTCTTTAGACTTTGATATCCTCATACCTCAAAATGTTGAGTCGGGAACGTATAGACTCAAATTGATTTTTCTCCAAAGGCTTTGTGAATATATCCGCTAGTTGATTCTTTGAGTCAACAAATTGAATTGAAACATCTCCATTTTGAACATGGTCTCTAATAAAGTGATGTCGAATCTCTATATGCTTTGCTCTTGAGTGGAGAATTGGATTTTTGGTGAGGTTGATAGCGCTGGTGTTGTCGCAATTAATCTCCGTGCATGAGTCTTCAATTTCAAAGTCTCTTAGCTGTTGTTTTATCCATAGAATTTGCGAACAGCAGCTTCCTGTGGCTACATACTCGCTTCGTTGTTGAAAGGGACACAAGTGCTTTGTTTCCTTGAAAACCAAGACATTGTCCTTGCTTCCAAGCAACCGGCAAGTTCCCGAAGTGCTCTTTCTATCAACTCGCAACCGGCCAGATTCGCGTCTCGAATATCCGGAAGATTAAAGTCTCCTTCTTAGGATACCAAAGACCGATGCTTGATGATGAAGCAACGTATTTAATGATGCGTTTCGCAAAGACCGAGATGGGATTCTCTAGGATCGATTGAAACCTAGCACATATGCAAACACTCAACAAGATGTAGGTCTAGAAGCAAGAAGATAAAGGAGTGAACCAATGATGCTCCCTGCATGCCTTTTGATCAACTTTCTTCCCTTCTTCATCTTTGTCTATCTTCAAAGAACTTGACATCGGTATGTCGGTCTTTTTGCACTTTTCCAGTCCAAATCTTTTGACAAGATCATTAACATATTTTTCTTGATAAATAAAAGTTCCTTCCTTCAATTGTTTTACTTGAAGACCAAGAAAGAATGTTAACTCTCCCATCATACTCATTTCAAACTCATCCCGCATAGACTTAGAAAATTTCTTGCACAGATTTTCATTAGAGGATCCGAAAATAATGTCATCCACATATATTTGAACAAGTAAGAAACTTTTGTTTTCCTTTTTGATAAATAAAGTCGTATCTACTTTACCTTTGACAAAACCATTTTGTATTAAAAACTTACTCAATCTGTCGTACCAAGCTCGAGGTGCTTGCTTTAAACCATACAAAGCCTTTTTCACCAAGACCGAGTCCGGCTTCTTTGGGTCTTCAAACCCCGGTGGTTGTTCCACATAAACTTCCTCATGGATAAATCCATTTAGGAAGGCGCTTTTGACGTCCATTTGGAATAACCTGAAATTCTTATAACAAGCAAACGCAAGTAATAGTCGAATAGCTTCTAACCTTGCTACCGGAGCGTAAGTCTCATCATAGTCTATTCCTTCTTCTTGCGTATATCCCTTGGCTATGAGTCTTGCTTTGTTTCGTACGACTTTTCCTTTCTCATTCATCTTGTTTCGAACACCCATTTAGCTCCAATAACAGTTTTACCTTTTTGGTTTGGATGTCAATTCCTAGACATCATTAATGTTGAACTGTTCGAGCTCTTCTTGCATAGCTTCAATCCAGCTTTCATCGATAAAGCTTCTTCTATGCTCTTTGGTTCAATTTCAGAAACGAGAGCCACAAAGACTAGACTCTTCTCGCCTTTTGGATCTGGTGCGAATTCCTTCATTAATTTCGCCGATTATAAGATCTTTGGGATGACTGGACTTATGCTTCCAGTTACTTGTTGATTTGTCTGGATGATGATCTCTTTCTTTGTTTGGATCTTCACGAGCATCCCGATGCTGGTTTTCCGAGTCCGAGATGCTTCTTGAGTTGTAAGCTTTGGAAGGTCTGGAGTGTGTTCGACTCTTCTTGATGAGTCGACTTGATTCATCTTGCGTTGAGTCTTGAAATTTGACATTCATTGACTCCTCTACGATCGGCTCTTCTTGTTATAGACTCTGAAGGCTTTGCTTGATGTAGAATATCCAAGGAAGATACCTTCATCTGATCTTTCTTCAAACTTACCAACTCGATCTTTTGCATTTTTCAATAAAACATTTGCAACCGAATACATGAAAGTATGAAACAATAGGCTTCTTATCTTTGAATAACTCATAAGGGGTTTTTCTAGAATAGGTCTTAAGAAGACTCTATTGATTATATAGCATGCTGTTGAAACAGCTTCAGCCCAAAATCGTGAAGAAATCTTGCTTTCAATTAAAAGAGTTCTAGCCATTTCTTGAAGAGATCTGTTCTTTCTTTCCACAACTCCATTTTGCTGAGGAGTATATGGAGAGGAGAACACATGATTAAATCCAGATTCATCACAAAATTTTATAAAATCTTGATTTTCAAATTCACCTCCATGATCTGTTCTTATACTTGAGATGACACATCCTTTTTCATTTTGAACCTTTTTAGCAAATTTTTCAAAATACGAGAAGGTTTCGGACTTACTTGCAAGGAAATATACCCAAGTAAAACGGGAGTAATCGTCCACAATTACTAAGCAATATTTCTTACATCCAATACTCTGTGTTCTGGTTGGTCCGAAGAGATCCATATGCAGCAACTATAGTACATGATTAGTAGAGACATGATTTATTGGCTTAAATGAATTTCTTACCTGCTTTCCTTAATACATGGAGTGCATGGATCGTCTTTTGATAAGGTAATTTGGTAGTCCTCGAACAAGCTGTTTTGATGAGATTTTGGCTAATTGCTTCATGTTGACATGACCAAGCTTTCTATGCCATAAACTTGCTTCATCTTGAATTGAGATAAAACATTGCGATTCATTTGGTTTTACATCCAGAAGATAGATGTTTCCATGTCTTCGACCCATGAAAGATCGAGTAGAGTCTTTACCGATTCCGTAACATATTCCTTCTTGAAAGAAGATCTTGAAACCAAGTATCACACAATTGACTAATGCTGAGAAGATTGTAATTGAGTCCTTCCACTAAGGAAACATTACTTATTGTGAGATTTCCAATTTTCACAGTTCCAAATCCCACAATACTTCCTTTGATGTTTCCTCCAAATGAAACTTTTCCACCATTTACTTGAGCAAGCTTTATAAAACAATTTGAGTCTCCCGTCATGTGTCTTGAGCATCCACCTGTCAAGATACCACTTTACCTTTTTCTTGACGGTGACCTGCATTTAAAATAGAGTCTCAAGCTTTCTTTGGTACCCAAACTTTCTTGGGTCCTTTGGTGTTAGTAACATAAGCAAGATAGCCCATATTTTCTTAATGGTTTCCAAACCATATGACACTCTTTTTCAAAGTGATCCGGACTATTGCATTTTGAACATCCGAGAGCATTTCTACCTACAGATTTTACAAAAACTTTCTTGAAGTGATTTTTGTAAGCCTCTCTCGAGAGTCTTTTCTTAATTCTTTCTTTTACTTTAGGAAAATCAATCAAGGGAATTGTTTCGCTGTCATACCTAGACCGGACTTATTGAAGTAAAGTCTTTGAGCTGAAAGAATTTTCTCAAGTTTTTCAGACCCTATTGAAAATTTCTTTGAAATATTTGATAAGTCTATTTTTAAAAGAGCATTTTCTTTTAAAAGATTATCTTCATTTTCTTTAAGAGTGGAAATAGTCAAGTCTAGACTTTTAACTCTTTCTACTAAAACATTTTCTTTTGTTTTAGAGCTGAGTTTTCCTTTTCAGTTCGGAAATTCTTTTGAGAGAAGTCTTAAGACTAAAACACAGTTCATCAATGTATTTAGAAACTTTGACAGGAATTTTAAAATTACTTGCCTCAAATTCACTGTTTGAGTCTGATCCAGAGTCTGAGTCTGATTGTGCCATTAGACATAGATTGGCATATTCATTATCACTTTCTTCACACTCTGTATCACTCTAGGTTTCGACTTTGAGAGCTTTTCGAAATTTTTCAGATTTTCCTCTCTTCTTCTTCAGAAGAGGACAGTTGGGTCTGATGTGTCCCTTTTTCTTACATTCAAAGCAGACTATGTCTTTGTTTGGTTCCTCATCAACAGACTTGGTCTGCTGTCTTTGAAAGCTTTGTTTCTTTGAGTTGAACCTTCTTCCTTTTCTATTCAGTTTTCTGAATCTTCTTATCATGAGAGCAAGCTCCTCATCGTCCATATCTTCTTCGAATCTGTATCATCGAATCATCATTTGATTTTAATGCAATGGATTTCTTACCTTTGGATCTTCATCTTCATTGATCCGTTCCACTTTATAAGACTGAAGAGTTCCAATTAGCTCGTCGATAGATAGTGGCATAATTCTTTGCGTCTCTCTTATCGAAGTCTTTATGTGATTCCAATCCCTGGAGAGTCCACGCAGTAGCTTGTTTACCTTCATGGGATCAGAAGTTGGTTGACCTTGATTTTCAAGACCATTCACAATATTTGTAAAACGACTAAACATGTCGATATAGATTCTCCCGGTTTCATTCTCGAAGGCTTCGTATTGACCGAGAAGAATGTTGATTCTTGTTTCCTTCACTGACTGTTCCTTCATAGGTGATATGCAATCTGTCCCAAACTTCTTTTGCTGTAACACAAGAAGATATTCTATTATATTCAGTCGGTGACAAAGCACAATATAAGGAATAAATTGCTTTTGCATCGAGTGCTTGTCTCTTGATTATCTCTTCCTGAGTCATTCCGCTGGTCTCATCAGTTTCTTTTCCTCTTTCAGAGACTGATGCAGTGGTAGGAGTAATTCCTTTTTCTACAACGTCCCATTCCGAGGATCCTTTGATCGAAGGAAAGCTTTCATCTTGTTCTTCCAGATGTTGTAATCCTTTCCATCAAAGTAGGGTGGTCTGGTATTGCTTTGCCCTTCCATCAGCCCCGGTGCTAGCATACTAGCCATGGATCTTTTACTACGAAGTAAAACACTTCAAATAAAGTAAGTACATGTGCTCGATACCAATTGATATTGCTAGTATGAGTACCTAGAGGGGGGTGAATAGGTATATAAAAGATTTTTCTTCAACAATTGCACAATACTAGACAGTAGAAGGAGACGTTAATCAAAGTAAGACTGAGAGAAGAGAAAATTGAACACACGGTTTATAGTGGTTCGGCTTATATCAAGCCTATGTCCACTCTTCTTCACTGACAGCCTATTGGCTGGATTCCACTATGAACAAAAGAAAAGTTACAGCACAGCTTTGCCTTGATTCCACAAAGTGTAGATGTTCTACCACACCTCCTCAAGATTTCTCACAAATATAGACTCTCTTTTGTATACAAGTATTCGCTCAAAGGATTTGTCTAAACAAAAAGAGCTTCAGACTTTGGAATTCTTCTATCGCGCACACCTTGAACAACTAAGACCGTCTTCCTTATATACTCCTTTATGCCATCATACCCGTTGGCACTTACCAAAGGAATTCCTCCAATCTACCCGTTGGACAGAATCAATTAGGAAGATTGTTCAAGTTATTAAAGGAACGTGTTGATAGCCCATCAATCCTGTTCGCCCATACAATCAGGATTTCGGTTTCCATAAGTAGAACCTTCCAATAATATTTAGGCAATCACCGGATCTTCAATTATCGAGTCAATCTTCGATCAATCAAAGGACTCCGTTATGTCTTTCCAGCCACGAGATCTTCTCCAGCTTGATAAAGTTAAATCTTTAACAAAACATCCAGTTCTCGGGATAACCTTTCTTCAACGGATTAGAGACTCACAATGAGGATAGACTTTGAGTCTTGAGTCTGGGCTGTCCGGAGGTCTTCGACTTTAAACAAGAGTTTGCAAGTCTTCGACTAGACTGATAGAAACGTTTTGTCAACTTCAAAACAATTCAAGAAGATTTCTCCAACAACATGAACTCCTCACCAAAACTCCAATCCTTCCTATGGTCAGTATGTAAAAACGCCTTACCCACTCGAGAAAACCTTTATCACCGTCATATTATGCAAGATCCCATATGTAGTTTATGTAAAAACCAGGCTATTGAATCACCAGAACATTTGTTTTTATTCTGCCCTTGGACACAGCACATATGGGCACATCCATAAATCAACATACAGCAGCATATCAGAGCAGTTAATCGGATAGAAGCATGGCTAATTAGTTTCACAGAACATCACAGTGACTCACCCGACTTGGAAACGATCGCATCCATCCTCCGGTACATTTGGAAGGCTCGTAACAACTTCATTTTTTCGTCCCGGCAACCCCAACCAGCCCGTATAGTGCAGACAGCCTTAGCTCACGCCACGGCAAATCGGATCCCATCTCGACAGAAACAGAGGAAGGACACACAGCAAACAGATCAGCACTCCTTTTGGCGTCCGCCAGACCACGATGAACTGAAACTAAACATCGATGCCGCTTACCAACCTCAAAGTAGTGAAGCATCGATCGCATGTGTCTGTCGCACCTCATCAGGCCTTTTAATTGACGGATTTGCTCGATCGGTCGTGGCCTCCTCAACCCTGCAAGCGGAGGCGACGACGCTCAACCACACACTACACTTTGTGCAGGACAAGGGGAAAACCTCAGATCGGATGATCTTGGAAACCGATTGCTCCGTCCTTGTTGAGACGATCTACCACAACGCACTGTCGCCTTGGGAAATCAGAGCTTTGATCGGCGAATGTGTAGAGTTGTTCCACCGTTGCCCTAATCTACGGTCTGCGGCTCATCCATTGCAGGAGGGAAATGAACATGGTGGCGGACCGGGCTGCGAAGGCCCATCAAGCCGGCTCGCTACCTGCGGATTGGGTCTTCAATCCTCCTTTGTTTTTATGTGATCTGTTGTCTTTTGATATTTTGCAAAACGTTCCTTCTACTCGTCGGTAATATTATTATCTTTCTGACAAAAAAAGAAGTTGTTTTCTTCTTATTCATTAGAGTTGAAGTCAATTAAGAGTGCAACTCCAACACAGTCCAATTCTTCCACTTAAACGCCTATGCCATGTTCGAGAACAGGTCCAAGTAAATTTTTGCTGGATCTGAATCAATTTCACTACTTCCAACAATGAAGACCTTGAATTGGTTTGACTAGCTTCGGATGCTCAGCATAAAGGACAACCCCATCTCTAGCAATGTCCCTAACCTTGAGTCCCTCAGCCCAAATGGCAATGCCTACTCCAGTATCTTCAGCGAGATTTTAGATAGTCAGTAACCCCATGAATTTCTTTTTCTTCAATATCAATAGATTTGTTTCTTTAATTACTACAAACATGTAAAATAAATGGTTTTCTACAGCAAAATAAATGGTTTTCTACAGTATCTTCACCTAACAAAATGATTGGGCAAATTGTACCGTTACTTGTAAAGTAATGGTGCCATTCTCCAAGCGAGGTCCTTTAAGATTTGTTCGGTAACCATTTTGTCTGCTCGGAATAGTTTTTCTTATTTTGTTTTCTAGACAAGTTTCTAAGCATTGGAACATGTTTAGGAGCTGTACAAAATGATTATTCATGAAATAGAAAAAGAATAGGAATGCATTTGATACGACTTAAATTTTTGTGACTAAGAATTTCTTTTATTTTTTTTAAATAATTTAATGAGATATTTCTTTTACTCTTTTTTTTTTTCCTTCTCTTCTTCTTCCTTCTCTAGTTGCCAACCCCGACCCTCAATCGGTGATGGCGAGATGGCTTGTCGAGGTCGAGCCCAACTAGCCAAGGCAAGGCCGACCTCACCGAGGGTTGGCGAGGCCCCGGTGAGGTTGCTAGACCTTGTCATTGGAGTTTGCCAACCATCGCCAAGCCTAGCGACTAGTTAGAAGAGGAAGAAGAAGAAAAGAAAAGAGAAAAAGAAAAAGAAGAAGAAACTAGCTTGATTCTAGAATTGTTCTAGGGAACAAGGAAGTAACTTTGTTCTTTTTTTTTTTTTATTCCATTCCAAATCTATTCTCGAGAACAAAGTTTAGAGTAAATATATTATAGTAAGTATAATTTAGAATTTTTGATATCATAAAAATTCAAGATAAATGTATCATATTTAACTAAAAGGAGGAGGAAGCTTCTTCAAGATTATATTAGACTGGGAGTAGTCGGCAAAGTGAAGTCCTTGCCTCGGAATGACCAAAGCCTCCAGCAATTCAGCTCTCTCCTTTTTGTAGTCAAACATGACCTACAATCCAATAATAATAAAATATGATACTTATCCAAAATTTTAAGAAAATAAAAATAAAATCTCACTTTCATCATGATTTGTTAAAGATACATACCTTATCCCACTTGAACAATTTTCTTCTAGTGAAATTTTACGTTATCACAACTTAATTTTTTTTTTTTTTGTCGGTCCTACTCTACATTATTCTACTCTCACTCTCAAGCTTTTTTTCTTGCCACCTTGCAAGGCGTGAGAGTCGAAAACCATACCTGAAACTAAATTGTCCGCATTCCAACCTCTTAAGAAGGTGGGATTCAAACCCCCACTACTTTAGAGTATGGACCTAAAGCCTATTTATTTTGGTTATTTAAGTAAATAGATACTTCTTTTGACCTTTTCAAAAGTAGTTGCTTGAACTTTAAGAAATCATAAAAAAAATTGTAATTTGTAAATGCTGCTTTCGAGGACTTTCTATAGCGTTTGGACAAGTAAAAGTTTAGTAGGCGGATCGGAACAAGAATATGTGCAAAGTGCCTCAAAAAAACCTTATTTCAATGCACTTGACTTTACAAAGAGATAAAAGTGTGTGTGTATATATATATATTTGGTAAAGGAGATAAAAGTATATTTCATCTCAACTTTTATAAGAAATCTCTCTTTACCCTTAATTAAGGTAAAAGTGAAAAATATAGAAAATGGAAGAAAAATCAATTAACCAAAGTACACATAATAGACAAAACAATAGATATCAATAATAATTTTAAACAATGAAAGTTTGTTAACATTCGATAAATATAGCTGCTTTAATAAACTAAACAAGATATTTTAAGAAAGAGAACAAATAAAAATGACAAAAATTAGCTAGTCGTTATGTATATTTATAGGATTAATTAAAGTAGAAAAGATATTGATTAACAAAAATATTTTAAAAATTATAAAGGAAATGATGTCCTCAATCCATGAAGTGAAATAATTAATCCAAATCTAAGGTAATTTTTGCTGATCGATACATTTTTTTGTGCAATAATTAACATTGAAAACATAGTTAATATTCAATTTTTAGTTATTTGAATTTTTTGATATTTCGGACATTTTCCTATTTACTCGTGTTTTGGTTTTCTAATCGAAAAGAAAAATTGTGTTCCTTTTCTTAAATTTCTTATTAGTTCTATTAATATTTCCATCAAATCTTAATAATTTCTAGTTTTAAGTATTACCATTTTTATTAATTTCGTTTTTTGGTAAATATTATTAATTTCTTTTTATATTAACACTTTCAGTTAATTTGTTTTTACTAAATTTTCTCTATTTTTTTTTAATTTTCACCTATGGAAATCTAGGTAAAAAAAGATGTATAGTTTCAGTATTTCTATCGTTATTATATATACACTTTGGTTAGTTTGTTTTCTTTTAAATTTTCTTTATAATTTGTTTTACCCCTATGGAAATCCAGGGTAAAAGAAAGATGTCTATTTAAAAAGAGATGAAAGTACATATTTGCCCTTTAAAGTCATGGCTAACGGAAAATATAACAAATGGTTAACAACTACAACAAAATAAAGATTTAATGAGGTCGTGTGTAACAATTGAAATTTTGATTTTTCCTACGGAAATCAAGGTAAAAGAAAGGTGTCTAGTTTCAGTATTACTATCCTTATTAATATCTTTTTTATATTAACACTTTAGTTAATTTGATTTCTGTTAAATTATCTTTATTATTTGTTTTACTCCTATGGAAATCAAGGGTAAAAGAAAGATCTCCATTAAAAAAATGAAAATACATATATTCCCTTTAAACTAATGGCTAACGGAAAATATGACGAATGAATAACAACTACAAGAAAACAAAATAAAAGTTCATGAGTGATACGAACGATTGAAGGTTTAGGAGTAAATATATTATGCTGTGAAACTTGGGTAAGTTTTGTGTTATTTTTGCCACCAAAAGTTTTATCGAGTATCCACCTCCGTTTTAACTTGAGCAATGCTAGAAAGGTGAAACAACTCCCGATGAAACTTGGTTAGATCATATTTTTATACAAGCTAAGGGAGACTGTGTAGAAAAGGACCGGCTTCCAATAGTATCTTGTTAAATCACTTAATCTATGAATTTTAATAATGATTAGAATATCTTTCGAATTTCTCTTTCTGAGTATAGTATGAAAGGGAGAACATTCAATTGAGCGCGTGGAATGGAACCAAAGGGTTTTAAGGTGTTCGTGTGCCTAAGTTGCGGATAAAAGTCTATGGAGATCGTGCCTCTAGACCGTCCTTGAAAACACGATTAGGGATTCTGGGCCACTTTTGGCTTCCAACTTCAAACATCTTCTTCACCCCACTTACAGAATTAGGCAACAAAAGCTCTGATCATGTCGGAAACCCCAATCTCTTCAAGCACTCCTTGCTTATCGACTCAGTCAGCGCTGGTACGGAGCACGTAGCCAACACCGACTCCACCAGCTCGGGCCGCGACTCGGCCGGCTTGAATACCACCATCCCACTGTAGCCGAACCCCACCATTGTACGCCACCACAAACCAAGTACCGCCATCCCTTCGCCACGTACTCTGCCTAGAAGTCCACCGTCCAGCGGATGTCGCCCATGGCAGAGCCGCTGAAGAAGAGGAGGTCTGGCATGTAGACGGCGTACTTCCTCGCGAGCACAAGGACCTGGAATTGCCACATGATTATGCCGTCACCAACAAACCTGTGAAGGAAGACAACGGAATTCTTGTTTTTGTTTGGAGGCCGGGTTGGAGCCCAAAAGTTCATGATAGTTGTTGGAGAAAGGATTAGAATTGATCTCTTTATTGATTCCCGAGCCAGATTCCAATCTCCTAATTAATACAGTAAATCGTAGATTTGGAATATTTTTAGGGATATGATATCATATATATTTTATGTTGATTTCATTTCTTGTACTATAAAATAAGACGCATACTTGTATATTGAAAGTGACAAGAAATACAGAAAAGCCTTTTCTCCATTATTCCACATTTCCTTTCATGGTATCAAAGCTGTGTTTCTGATCCATCTTCTGCAAAAAAAAATTCCTTCTTCCTGGATTGCCTTTGACTGTTTTATGCTTTTGTTGCTGCAAATCACTACCTGCATAACAAAATCAACACATCAAAAAGGAATTCAGTCTTTCATTCAATATGCAGAACCCAAGCGGAAAAATTCAAGACTCAATCCTACCTACTATGGAGTAATCATCTAATCAAATCTTGGAACAAGTTGAGCAGGTTGATCAACATCCATCTGCTCCAGTTACAAACCAATTCTCTACTCCAATTCAATGGCCGTATGCAC
This sequence comes from Eucalyptus grandis, assembly GCF_016545825.1. Lineage (NCBI taxonomy): Eukaryota > Viridiplantae > Streptophyta > Magnoliopsida > Myrtales > Myrtaceae > Eucalyptus > Eucalyptus grandis. The sequence goes on from NC_052616.1 coordinate 3,073,822, forward strand.
CGTGAATTCTTATCTGGGGCCATGGCGCGCTAGACCTAATCAATGGGCCTCTGGGTCCAATCAACAATGGGTGAACTACAACCCATAGCACCCGAGTGGAAATCTAGACCCGAATTGAACTCGGGTGGGTCCGGTGCAAATCCCTACCCGAATTTCCCACTTGGGTTCATGCCGCTAGTTTTTTCCGACCATCATCGGCCGCCCAGAGCCTGGCTAGCCCATTTATGTATCACCGACTGAGGGGTCGGAGTCGCAGTTGATTACTCTTCATCTCGTAGGACCAGTCCACTACTCAACATGGGGGAGAGACTTCCAGCTAGCTCTCGTCACAAAGGACAAGGTCAGATGCCTTGACGGATTTGTCCCCTTCCCTATCGACAACTGCATGCAGTGCTATTGGTGCAAGTGCAACCAATTAGTCCAAACTTGGATCGGAAATTGTGTTGCACTAGAGGTCCTGGCTGGGCTTCCCCCGACTGAAGATGTAAAGAAAATGTGGGACAACAGCAAGGAAATGTATGGCAAACTCGATTGGGTTAAGGTAATGTATGGCAAACTCGAGGGAACCTCTCGGTTACTACTTGCTTCAACTATCTTTCGGCCCTCTGGAATGAGTTCAAGGTAGCCAAGGAGTAGCTCGAAGGGTTGGAGACAACCCTCAAGTAATATAAGGAAATTAAGAGAGAGAGAAAGTGACTCGGTTTCTTTTTAAACTCAAATGAGAGCTACATACATTTTCGCTCGCAAATCCTCGCCATGGAGCCTATCCCCGCTCGATTGCATATTCTAGCTAGCTGCCCAAGAAGAAAATCAACGACTTGGGACCGCTGGACATGAGAAAGGAGGTGATGGTGTGGCCCTTATTGCGTCGACAAGGTTCTTGGGTCAATCTCATGGTGACCTTCATGCGTTGCAGCGAGCTGGTGGGTTGGGCAGCAACCCTAGATCAATGAATGAGGAAGAAGATGGAGAGAACTCTAGAAGCTACTGTTTCAAGGGTCCTGATCAAAGGAGCGGGTATGACAGCTCCTATTCCTTTCGAGCCGATGGTGGATATCAAAAGTATGGGATTGGACGGCTCCTATTCTTTTCAAGCCGACGACAAAGATCATAAGACTGGGCACGAATCTAATGGCCCATATCTTCCCAAATCTGACGGCTCAAATCAACGGTGAGGACGTGCATCTGACGGCCCTTATTTAATCTCCCATGGGTTCAAATCAAATTGTCATCATAAAGCCATGTCATCACAAAGAGGGGGAGGCCAAAATAAGGTTACACCATTGAAACATGTTAGAAATTACACGGTAAGCCCACTAGCAAAGAAAAAATGGGAACGGATTTTCTGCTTATCAAGTATCAGCATGAGAAAATTACAAGGTTCATCAGCCAATTACTTTGGACTAATATCAACACATCATGAAGGCACTAAATCAATTAAAGACAGTAGACAAAACTGCAAATTGTTTGTGTAATTCATTATGCAAGAATAATGATATTTTAGTTGATGCATGGATTATTGACTCGGGTGGTAGTGACCACATAATTTGCAACGAATGTTTATTTATAAGACCCAATTCGTCCATATATGTTCACCTCCTAAATGGGAATATTACTGATGTCAAGATGATCGGTACTGTCTACCATAACCCAAACATTATCCTTAACAATGTTCTATTTATTCTAGAGTTTCAATTTAATCTCATACCTATTTCCAAAGTTTATGAGGACAATTCTTGTCGAGCTAATTTCATTATGAAAATTGTTCCTTTCAGGACATTTCAACTAGGAAACTAATGGGCTTGGGTAGAGTTGAACAAGGACTGTATTTTTGGATCAACTTTGTCAGAGATTTTGATCTATCTTCTTTAAATAAAGGCATATCTTGTAATGCAATTGCTAGTCATAAAATCTCTCTTTCTCATAAACGTCTAGGTCATAGTGCTTGTTTTCCTTGCCCTTATTGTAAAATATGCCCTCTGGCAAAACAATCACAAGCGCCCTTTCCAACTAGTGTGTCTCGGGCCTCTAGTGTTTTCTCATTAATTTATGTGGACATACGGGTCCTTATCATACACCACATCACAATGGGTCTCGTTTCTTTCTTACGATTGTGGACTATTATTCTTGTACCACTTGGGTGTTTCTTGTGTAGTCCAAGAGTCAAACTCTTTCATATCTATCAAAATTATTGTCCATGATTAAAAATCAGTTCAATAAACATGTCCAAAGGATTCACACAGATAATGGGAGTGAAATTTTCTCAACTAAGTACCAATCTTTCATGTCCTCTCAAGAAATACTTCACGAGAGTTCTTGTACATATACTCCCCAATAGAATGGAATTTTTGAATGCAAACATCAACATCTTTTAGAAGTTGCTCGTGCACTAAAATATCAAGCTTCAATTCCTAAGTCCTTTTGGGAAGATTGTGTGGTCACATCAATCTATTTAATAAATCATATGCCAACTAGAATACTAGAAGGATGCACCCCATTTGAAATGCTCTTCGAAAAGCAATTGGACATTGGTCATCTTCGAGTATTTGGTTGTTTTTGCTATGTAACAAATTTGCGAGATCAACATAAATTGGATCCTGATGCTCTTCGGTGTATTTCTATGGGATACCCTACTCTACAGAAGGGTTACTGAGTTATGGAGATATCTACATGACGTTTCATTGTTAGCCGAGATGTCGTGTTCCACGAAGATATATTCCCCTTTCAAGAAATGGCTTCTTCAGATGAGCCACCAATGCTGACATCAAATCATCGGCAGTTCTTATCGAAGGAAGATATTTCTATGAAACCACAATATGTGTTGATTGTATTGAACCAGCAAACCCCAAGCCCGTGCCCTATGAGAACCTGTTTTGGATCCCCGAACATATTAACTAAGACTCTTGATTCTCCCATTTTAGCATCACAGCAAAACAACAATAGGTCTCCATCATCGTTGCAACAATATCATAGTGGCTCCCCATCACCAGCTGCCGAACAATTACTGACAAACAAGCGTCGACATTCGAGCAACAAGTTCACCCTCTCACATGGACCAAGGACTATATCTATCCTACTTTGGAGACTATAGGTATGCAATAATCGATATCTTCCTATGTTTCCTTTAGCGATTATCGCTAGAATACATGTGCTGCATTAATCGAATTTCTAAAGAACATGAACCTTCTTCTTATGAGGAAGCAACACGTGATATTCAATGGCAAAGGGCCATGAAGGAAGAATTAGTTGCTCTTATAGAGAATCATACTTGAGAAATTGTTCCCCAACCTCCTCATAGAAAGCTAATTGGCTGCAAATGTGTATACAAAATAAAATATAAAGCGGATGGTTCAATTGAGCTATATAAGGCTTGACCCATCGTTAAAGGATTCATGCAACGCGAAGGTTTTGATTATGTTGCTAAAGAAGTCACTATTCATTCTTTTCTTTTGTTGCTGCATTGCGAAATTGGGGGCTACACTAGATCGATGTCAATAATGTCTTTCTTCACGGTGATCTCGATGAGCAAATTTACATGGAACTTCCATAAGGATTACATAGACAAGGGGAGTCTTGAATATGTCATCTCCACAAATCCCTATATGGACTTAAGTAGGCCTCTCAACAATGACATGCGAAGTTTACCGCAACACTTACAAATGTAGGTTTTCGACACTCCAAGCATGATAATATGGGTTATTCACATGGACCAAATGTACCTCATCGATCTACTTTTTAATTTATGTAGATGATATACTTATTATGGGAAATGATAATGTTGCAATTCAAAACTTCAAAAGATACTTGCATTTGACCTTCCATATTAAAGACTTGGGACCTCCCAAATATTTTCTTGGGATTGAGATAGCTCGATCCAACGAGGGAATTTGCCTCGATTAGCAAAAATTCATCCTGGAGATCATATCATAAGTAGGATTATCGTGATGTAAACCAGCTGCTATACCTATTGAGTAGAATGTCAAATTGACAACATATGAATATGATGCAAGTTCTTCTCCAATTGAAGACCCACTGCTCAAGGATCTATCGGGATATCAACGACTTGTTGGAAAATTGATTTATCTCACTATGCAGTATAAATACTTAGCCAATTTATGCATAATCCAAAGCAATCACATATGAATGCAACATTGAAGGTTGTAAAGTATTTAAAGGGACGTCCAGGACTTGGAATTCTATTATCACATGAATGCAACATGAAAATAACGGCCTATTGTGACATAGATTATGCTACCTGCCCAATGACAAGGAGATCAATTACTGCCTTGTGTATCAAATTGGGAAGATCCTTGATTTTGTGGAAGGCGAAGAGGCAGTCAACAATTTCATTGTCATCAGCTGAATGAAAATATTGAGTCATGGTGAAAACTATTTGCAAAATATTTGGATACGAGGATTAATTTCAAACCTTGGTGTGCAAGTCAATGGCTCAAGTGAATTATTTTGCGATAATGATGCCGCACTTAAGTTAGTAGCAAATTTGGTTTTTGACGAAAGATGAAGCATTTTGAAGTTATTGTCATTTCACTCAAAAGAAAATTCAAGAAGGGATTGTTATGACTTGAGGAATTGGCACCGTAGAACCGCTTGCAGATATTTTTACTAAGCCCTTATGTCAAGGACAATACACATATTTATTGAACAAGTTGGACGTCTTTGATATATATATATATATATAAGCTGCCAGCTTGAGAAAGAGTGTTGGAGAAAGGATTTGAATTGATCTCTTGATTGATTCCCGAGTCAGATTCCAATCTCGTGATTGCTACAGTAAATTGTAGATTTGGAATATTTTTAGGGATATGATATCATATATATTTCTTTTGATTTCATTTCTTGTACTATAAAATACGGATGCATGCTTGTATAGTGAAAGTAACAAGAAATACAGACAAGCCTTTTCTCCATTTTTTTCACATTTTCTTTCCACGGTTCCCGGTTCGATCTCAATCTTTTGAGGTCTCACGCCAGCGACCTTCATTGCCGCTCACAACAAGGGCTGGTAGAGCTTGATTGTGTTTCTCTCTATCTCTCTCAAGTTGCCGCCATGCTAAAATTCAGTGACATGGGAATCTAGTTCTTCAATCCTTTCCTCTTTTTTTTTTTTTTAATCATGGGGATGAGTTGTCCTACATAAGCCCCACGTTACTTCGCGACTACTCGTCATCCATCAATTTATTTCTGTACGTCTTTAGTCAAGTCCACATCAATTTAAAATAATTTCTTTGCTTTATTTTAAGTCCATGTCAAATTCCAACAGCACCGAAAGAAATCCTCCTCGTGCATTTCTTGCTGTATAGTGACATCTCTCTGTTGTTGGTATGTCACAACTCCGAATGGAAATTCATTGCTTCAATTATTTCTCTGTGATTTGTGTCAGATGGTCATTCAAATCACTGAACGTTAATAATTAGTTGATTTTTTCTCCTCTGGCCATTATTGGACTCGTAGATACCACCCAAAGCATTCGAACTGCCTTGACGACTTACTCGACTTCCGTATAGTATAGCACGCATAATTCTGTTTATTTTTCAAAAAATGAATAATCTATAAAATCTTTAAAAATAATAATTACTTATATATCTTCAAAATATTTTCATAAATCCCAAAATTCATTTTTTATAAGCAATATGAGCAATATTTTTATAAAATATTTTGATTTAATTATTTGACTTTGTCCAGTATTTTGGATATAAATCTTTATTTAATTCCTTTGTTGAGAGTTATTTATCTAAAAGGATTCTTATTAGTGTTCGCTTACAAATATATACCGGGACAAGGATCTTGTAACCTTTATTCTGAATTGGTATTGAGATAAATGATTCATCATCAAGATTTGGCAGAATTTCCCCTTTCCTCTGTCCTTTCTCTAATTCTCTATCCTCTCTTGCTTTCTCATTTTTCTTCTCTTTTTACGATCCTTAACCATGGTTTACTACCATTTTTCTTTCTACCTTGATTGGTGTCAGAGCTAGATTTGTTCTCCATAAATATTTATGATAACATACATTCCCAAGTAATTGCGTTTAGGTTCTTAAACCACAGTAAAAAAAATTTCTTATTTATTGTATAACAAGTAAAAGCGAAATAACCCTCGTTGGATTTAGGATTTTAGAAGAAAATCACGGCAACTTTAGAATGTTCGTGCACCATTTTCTCATTTCGAGTCACGATCTAGATGAGCCCATCGCAGATGAGAAAATTGCCACAAACATGTCGGGAAGATATTAGTCAATCCAACACAAGGTCTATACACTATATGAATCATCAAATTCAAAAGGAGGCACGGACCGGCAATTTACTAATTACTTGAGCATGTGAGTATTTCGATGTCTTGCACATGCTCATGCAAGAAATGGGATAGAAAGACATAAGAAGTGCTAAAAGTTGTATATGGCACTCACTTTGATGTCAATTTTTTTGAATCATTTAAATGCTACTTAAAAAAAAGGATTACCTAAATGCCAACTCTGATTTAGATCGTTGAAAATCTGATATGCCAATTTTTCATTAATTTTTTTGACCCACATGACTCGCCAACATGCTCGATCAGCAATGATTGTCCCAAATGGCGTCGTTTGCATGTTTACGCCAAATATAAACCCTAATTTCATCAATCCTTTTACGATGGAGGTGGGAATGGCGGATGCATTAGCATTGGCCAGTCATTGCAGTGGTTTCCTTGGGGTGATTGTCGCCATGTCTCGACCTACTTCTATCTTTGTTGTGACTGCTGTCGCCTGAGCCATTGCTTTCGGAGATGGTGGATGGTCACAAAGTTTGGGAGAAAAAAATGGGTCGTCTAACTTTAGATCCTCCACGGAAGCTGTGAGAGAGAGAGAATCATTCCACCCCCATTTTCTTCATATTGAAGAAGAATGTGAAGAAAGTGCAAATTGCAAGGATAGAGACAGAGAGAGAAAGTGAGCGAACGACAGAGTCAACATAAAAGCCGGCGTGGGAGGATTGAGCAAGCTGGAAGCATTTCAAGCTTCTTGGCCGAAAAACAAAGTAGTGTTAGCTAGGTTCACTCCTATGTGGAAGAGGCCCAATGAGTTGCAAGCTCAAAAAGGGCTTGAGCCCATATGATAAGTTATATGGAGAAATAGGGTTTCTCATTATCTTTTAAGTGGTAGCCACAAAAAGACGTAGTAACAAGAGAAAAAGAGAAAGTAGAAAATCCGGAGTTGGGGCAAAGTCTGATTTATATCAAGCTGGTATCGGAGGTTGATTTGTGGTCCGATTGAGCTGAAATTTTGTCAACATGTTCGTAGTGTAATCTTCTCGAATCTGAACGGTTTGATTTTTGTTTGAAGCTCTCTACATCAGATTTTTCATAGATTGATCAAACCCTACATTTTTTGTCAGATTTATTCTTGATCTCTTGTGAAATTCATGTGTATTACCAAGAATTATGTTCTTGAGGTCTTTGTTGCTATGTACCTCTAGTATTTGCTAGAGAAGAACATTGTTCACCCAATTTTGTTGATAGTGAAGATTTTCGGGTAGACTCCGGTTCCGTAGTTTTTTATCTCCTCACATCGAGGAGGTTTTCCACGTAAAAAAATCGTCTTGTGTTCGCGTTGACATTAAAGCAAATGGACGGATTGAAACGATGCAAGACATTTGGTTCGACCCACAGGAGCACTTGCGATGGGTGCTGAACGTCGAGACTCCCTCAAGGACGTGAGACTAAATTCGACCCAAGAGCTGTATGGAAACGCCAGGGATTGTCAAGGTCAGAGACGTACCTCATGAGAACAAGCCGGCAATGAGCCAAAATCCTTTCTCAAGTTTACTCAGCACCTCCACGATTTCACGCCAGCTCATTCCATGAGCATTAAATTCTTTTTATTCTTTCCCTCAAGTCTTGCCAATCTTGCCTCTTGCCTGCCATATTTTAGGGGTAAAAATATCCCATTGACTTCTCCTCTTGGCTAGCCAAGATCTATTTCATGGTTATACTTCCTCAAATCTCCAAAATTTTCTCATTATAGATTTCAAATAAAATCTCTTAAGTTGACACTGAAGAGAAACATGGTAGAACAAGCTGCTCCTCTATTGCTTCGAGATGACAAGCGGCGAAGGTCAGAAGTGGCTCCAGCAGCTCGAAAATGGGGAGGAAAGCCATCATTGGTGGTTGATGCCAGTGAACGAGCTTCAGGCAAACTATAAACTCTTCAAGTCTTCTTCGCTGGAAAACAGAGCAAAAATGAGATGAATTGATCACGGCTTTGATGGCGACTTGCGATGGTACTGAACAGTAGACAGCATCGGTCTATGGCCGGCCTGAGGTATTGGTGACCGGTGTTGATAAAAAGTGACTACCCATGTCTCTACTCATGCTCAATTAGGTGATGCCTTTCGGAGAATGGCCGAGGCAGCATAGTGATCGATGGTGGCCGGGCGTGAGAATGATAGTGATGACGAGCAAAGGTGAGCGAGTGACGGTGACAAGGAGAGTCGTGCAATGGTCAACCAATGTTGAAGACAATTGAGCCCCGTAACCTTCCTTGGGTGCAATATTGTTTTTTCTTGGTTGGATTGAGTGACTTCGTTTATGCCCTAACTAGCAACGTCGGATTAAGGGAGACGTCCATGTGGACTAGATTTAAAAAAAATAAAAATTCCAACTCATTTTAATATATTAATTATAGTGTCATGTCATACTTTTGGTCAAAAATTCTCACCAAAGACACCTAAGTAATCATCATTTCTTTGATTTGACACTTAAGTGAGTTGGCAAAATCTTTTGGCACTAAAGTGAATGCCGTACATAATTTTTGGCACTACTAATGTGATTTTGGTTAAGAGATGGTATACTAGAGCTGAGGAGAAAAATAATGCATATTCCTTGGCTAAGCAATATGAGTGAAAATTTTATAAATTGTAGTGTTTAGATTGGCAATCCAATCAACCAAATTTCTTGTCAGCAGAGACTTCAAATTCAATGTGTAGACAATGCTACAAGGTATTAACTTATGTAACACCAACACAGACACGCGACACGCGACACAACACTACACGACACGTTATTTTTCAAAAATAGAGAATTCCGACACGTTCGACACGTTATATATTAAATATATATTTATATATATGAAAAAATAAATAAATAATAATAAAAAGAACATAGAATTAATTTATACTAAAAATATTAATCCAACATTTGTTAATATAATTTATTGTTTTAATTTGACAGAGATCGAATGAGAAATTCAAAAATTGCAAACACAAAAGAGTAAATTTCAAGGAACATGTCCTATTTTCTTACATTTGTCAAAAATTAATGAGATTTCTTATAGTCCCAGACCGAGTTTGGAATTCATGATATAGATTGGCTTGAGCTCCTCTCGCAAAACAAGGTTTGAGAAAAATGAAAATCCAGGACAAGAACTCTCAAAGTACGACCAAAAGAAAAGGAAATAACTAAATTCACCATATAAAAATGTGACCAAAAGAGATCACTCGTGAGTGACGCCTACAAGAGGTAGAAAGAAAAAAAAAAAAAAAATCACAACTTTAACTTTGCTGGGGCAGCAGAGCAATGCCGGTGAGAAGAGGGGTGTTCCACCGTCACTCCCGGGAAGGTCAAAACTTGTAAGTGAGAAGCTTGAGAGTGAAAATTTTCTTTTTTCCCTTTATTTTTGTTATTTTCATTATTTTTTAATATATTTATATTTTGACCCCTTAAGTATTGAAAATTTTTAAAATTGACCTTGTGCGTGTCGTAGTCGCGTGTCGGGAAGAGTTGACCACATGTTGGATTTTCTGACACTCGTTGACCGCGTGTCGGAACATGTCGGAGCATGTCGGAGCGTGTCGGACACGTGTTGGAGTGTCGGACACGACACAAAGGCTTCCAGAGAGTATCGGTGCTTCTTAGGTATTAACATACTCAAAGATACTCAATCAGTCAAACTGTCCAAAAGCTAAGTAAAAGAGGGAGCTTTAGACTAAGACTCGACAATTGCATTTGCAAGCACAAGCACCTAATAACGGTTGGTATTGTAATATGTGGGTGACAAAACCATGAAAAAATGGGAGCCTCGCTAAGCCGATTCAACCATATATCGCAATGCCTGATAAGTGCTTGTGCCTTTCATTCATCGAATCGAGAAGTTTCCAATTAGGGCTTAAAATTAAAATTCTAAGAAATTTGAGCTGGGAAATTTGATTTTTGAGTAGTTGAGCCATGAGATTTCATGGAAATGGTGGATTATGGTGTTGTAGCGTTGTGGATCTTGACGGGAGTCATTTTAGAACAATGGTTTTGAGGAAGTGAAATTCTAGGATTTCCTGCGTGAGTTTCTCATTGCTTATAGATTTGAATAGTTGCTTCAATTGAGCGATTTGTTAGCGCATAAGAGTTGATTTATTAGTGTTTAGACATAATTTAGCCAATTCATAATTGAGGTAGATTTTTACTTGGTTTTGATGTTGATTCCCATTTAATAGATAGGATTACAAGATCGTTAGCTCGTTTAGCTACTCGTTCCTTGTTTAAACTTTCCCAAGTGAGTGATACTATCTCTTCTATGAATTTCTAAACTCATGTCTGAAAATGATAACTATTTAAGTATCATGCGAGTTATTAAAGCATTGATATTACATAAAAAAAAAAAAAAAAAACCATCGCTTATATTGTTCAAGATGATTAGCCAATGAAAAATAATTTATTATCATCAACAATTTATATCTATATATTTTCATGAGCGATGAAAATATTTTTCATTCTTTCACTTTTGTTTGTGATATAAGTGGTCATTTTTAGAAAAATATTTTGTTAATCCTTCATTTTCCCGAAACATACGGAGCCCTAGTTTGAGTAGGTTTCGTAATTTGGATTTAACTCTTATCTACATAAAGGAAGAGTCTTAATTTTTAAAAGCATTTAAGAGGAGCTTTTGGTCATGAAAGACATCTACATTGCTTGAAGTTGCGAAAATCTTGTGTTAATGTTTCATGTAATTTCTTTGTGGGATTGAAAGATTTCTTAGTGAAACTTTGTGGGGCTAAACACTATGAAAGTAATTGGCTGAAACTGGGAGCCAAAAATGTTGAAAGTGTTAGTTGAAATTTCTATTGTATCGCTTGATTTATATTTCCACAACAATTGGTGCCAAAGTCAAACTTGGCAGAATTGAAGTGAATTCAGAGTGACAAAAGAAGGAAAAATAAAAATCGACAGATTTGAAGGGAAGGATTTTATTTTTTAGAAAATGAAAATTACTAGAGGATCTACATGTACCTTGTCTAGGAGGAACCTAGAGTTGATGAAGCAAGTTGGTTGGGAATTGTTGGATATATAAGTGTTGGATGTTATTCGGCGAACGTTAGTTTGTAATGTCATGTTTTATTAAACCACCACGGCAGCTTATAGATGTCGGGGATCATCCACAGGACCTAAAGATCGTCAGAATGGGATGGATGGGGTCTAGAATAGCCCCGATCGACGTTGAAGGAGGATCAGGTCCGACTGGTCCCAATTTGTGTCGGTAAGGGAAAAGAGACCATCGAATTTCCTCCAGTGATTGATTTGCTGTGCTCCAACCACTATAGACTTGAAGATTCACTAAAGGACATAGCTTAACTGATCTGAACTAGAAAGGAAACCGGTGAGGCGCCGATCACAAAGGGAACAATCATCTGTACCGCCGATGATTTTACATGACCTGATCACATAGATCGACCTGAGTAGGAATTGCTGGTGATTGAAAGGGACGAAGCTAGCATTGAAGAGTTCAGGGAGGAGCTGAGGGATGCTAGAGATGGTGACCTGGCGTGAAGGACTGTCGGCGTAAGGCCAAAACCGACGGTGAGAATCAGTCGCGCAAGAAGAGAGAGATTTCCTGATCTAGGAAATTATCAAAATGAGGCCCCCTCATGTTTTGGAGGGAAAATGGTGTATATACCATCCCCCAAATTGAATCCTAGTCGTTAATTTGATCCAACGGCTAAGATTTGATCACAAAGCCTAATTAATCCATTTATGTGTTAATCAAGATTAAAATCAAACATGTGATCATCCGGATGGTGGTAATGCATTGAAATCAGTGATTTAGATTGAATTTGCGATTAAGTCCTAATTAGGGGTAATCTCATAATTTCACAAAATTCGATGGGCATTTTTGCTAAATCTGAAAAGTTGGAGAGTATAGGGGAGAAATACACATGATGGGACACCGAGGGTTGGTCATTGGCAACTAAGAGCTGGCCGGAGGAGGCCAGTTCCAGAGGAGGGCCGAATTGGCCTCCTCCGTCAGTAACGAGTCGGATTGGTTCACACCGGTTCGTTCGGATCAATCGCCCTTTGAGGTGGTTTAGTCCTTGTGCTTCTGAATTTTATGCAATTTAGTCATTAAATTGAAAGGAAATCTTGTCCAATTTGAGGAAAAACGATCTAATTCAAAGAGAAATAGTCCAATTTTGAAGAAATTAAGCCTATTAAACCATATAAATGTAGTCTAATAATTTTCTATTGGCCTAATTACTTAGTTGACATGAAAACTATCGGACCTACATCATGGGTACATGTGATTAGATTTTCTAAGCTAAGTTGGACAATTTTATGTAATTTCTTGCTTAAAGTTGCAAATAAATTGAAATTGAATTCAATTAAAATTGCATGGCATCTTTTGGATTAATTTTCCATTCCTAGGGTGTCTTATTTGCACCCAAATTAACCTTGAATTAATGGCATGAATTTTAGGCTAAAATTGAATTAAGGTTTAATACTGAAATTGACCATCAATTCTCAAAATTAAACCTTAGTCTCAAATTGGTTGACATAAATTTCATCAATCGGAGTTCATTATCTTGATTTTCTTATATTCAAGAGTGTTAAATCCCTCAAATTGAGAAGTTCCCAAATGCATTTCTCAAAATGGACCCAGATTTGGACTTATCTCACAAACACAAGCAGAAAGGAAATGCCCGTTCACAAATCATGTAAAATTGATCCAGATTCCTAAATCTGGGCTAAAATTGATAATTCACATTTTGGCACGACCTATCTCAAAATCGATACGAGTGAATAGATAATTATCTCTAGAGCAAATGTCATGCAAGGAACTAAGCCTAATTATGATTGAAATGAAAGTAATTTTATTTTTGGCTGATTTTCAACCTAAAATCGAAAAATTCCAAAAACAAAGTTCCTAATTGATTTTCATAATTTTTTTATTAAAGTCAAATTGAGACAAAAAAGAAGTGATTCATGGATTTTGATCAAATCCCTTTTAGCCCTAATGATATTAAGATTAAAAGGGATCTTTTTATGTAAAATGTCAACTTTTGACCCGAATGTTGACATTTAGTTGAAGGATTAATCAAAAAGCTAACTCAAAAGTCAACTATTTGACTTTTGAGGTTTTTGATAAAAATGAGTTGAAAATCACTCAACAATGACGAGACAAAAGAAAGAAATGAAAGATGACATTTTTTGTTCGAAGGGCTCCGTTGAAATCAAAAACCCTAATATTGAGTTTTTTTATCTTTATCGACACGTCAACTAGAAATCAAGTGTCAACAATTCGTCTTAAAACTACAAACCTACTAGAGGGGCTCCTACTCTAATATCATATTGTGATATCCATATATTAACTCACTTAAGGTATTGCCCATTTTGATCCGTCCCATTCCGAGCCTCATGATTTTGTCCTTTGGCTTATAGGCAGAACTTTCTCAAGAGTTCAGCCATCCTGGTTGTGTTCTAGCTTGAACATGCTTAACTTTGGAATCCAAAGCAAAACTTACCGTAATATCAAAAGCCACCTCCATGAGTTAATTTTATTTTTCACACACACACACACACAGATATATATATATATCCCAAAATCACTCTTCTCCTCTCTAGTGCACAGTTTGGTTCATTCTTAGCCCCTTTGTCACCAAGAGCATGCTAGGAGCCGCTCCTTATTAAGGTCCTCATGCCCCGACAAAAATTTACTGTTATATCATCCATATAAAAATTCGAAATATAATCTCAAGAAATAGAATAAATTGAATTGAACTAAATCGAAATACTAAATAGAATATAGAATAATCGGATTAGAATCTTATTCTATATTCTAAAAAAATAGAAATTTTAATCGTTAGAATAGTCATTTTAATTTAACTACTAATACAATTTAAAATAGAATATGTATTTCTAACTAATATTAATAGTTATTAGTTATACATAATCAATAATTTTTATCTAAATTAATTAATGTTTTTATATAGTTTATAGAATTCTAAATAATAAGAATTATGTTCTATTTTTAAATTAATGAAATGATTTGTTATAGAAAGAAATGATTCATTATAGCTATTATAAATGATTAATGTGTATTAAATATACAATACAATTTAATCAATATCCAATTTCAATTTCTCTTTTTTTTGAGTTATCTTATAGAAGGTCCACTCTACTCTAAGGAAAGGATAAGAAGAAAAATAAAAGATACAACAAAGATATATGCATTCCAAACCATAATGAATGAGACATTCCTCTGTTGTCATTCAAAAAAAACAAAACAAAACAAAACCGACCCTTCAAGTATTGCAAAACAAAAAAAAAAATCGATGTCTAATTCGAATAAGTGCAGGATTTTAGCATAAATAAAAGAGGGATAGCAAAATTGGTAGACGCTACGGACTTAATTGGATTGAGCCTTGGTATGGAAACCTACTAAGTGACAACTTTCAAATTTAGAGAAACCATGGAATTAAAGATGGACAATCCCGAGCCAAATCCTGTTTTACGAAAACCAACAAAACAATAAGGGCTCATAAAGTGAGAATAAAAAAAGGATAGGATAGGTGCAGAGACTCAATGGGAGCTGTTCTAACAAATGAAGTTGACCCATTGCATTGGGAAATGAATCTTTTTATCGAAGCTTGAGAAAGGGAAAGGATAAAGTTATGTATATACGTACGTACTAAATACTATCTCAAATGATTAATGACTACACGAATTTTTTATATGAAAAAAGGAAACAATTGTTGTGAATCAATTCTATGTTGAAGAAAGAATCGAATATTCATTGATTAAATCATTTACTCCATGGTTTGACAAATCTTTTGAAGAATTGATTAATCAGACGAAAATATAGATAGAGTCCCATTCTAGATGTCAATTACCAACAACAATGAAATTTAGAGTAAGAGGAAAATCTGTTGACTTTAAAAATCGTGAAGGTTCAAGTCCCTCTATCCCCCAAAAGGACCATTTGACTCCTTAACAATTTATCCTATTCTTTTTAAAAAAAAATATGGAGTCTGATAAGACCTTTTCTACCCCTTTTATCTTTTTAATTGACATATAACCAAGTCATCTAGTAAAATATTGAGAGTACTTGAATGACTCAAATGTGGTTGTAATTTTCGTTGTGTTGTCCGTTCCCTAGTCGA
This sequence comes from Eucalyptus grandis, assembly GCF_016545825.1. NCBI lineage: Eukaryota > Viridiplantae > Streptophyta > Magnoliopsida > Myrtales > Myrtaceae > Eucalyptus > Eucalyptus grandis. The sequence goes on from NC_052616.1 coordinate 3,089,239, forward strand.
ATTCTATGTTGTTCTCCTATAGATGTAAGTCACGTTGACCGAACCACGTAAATATAATGTCCAATTTATTTTCTTACTCGGTTTATTTTATTATTTGATTGCTTGCTTTCTGCAATATCAAGAAAGCAAGATGGCCTGCTTTCTTAATGCACTCCAATGTTGATTTATTTCTCAATTTTCTGCCAAAAAAAAAGAGTAAATGAATAGGTCAAATTCAAGCCAGAACTTTCAAGGGATTTAGGTGCACCGAGCAAGTATCTGCTAAGAGTACATGAAATGAGGAAAATTTCCAGGTGGGATAATAAAAAAAAAATACTAATAATGCTTAAAAAAGATCTTCATATCACACAAGCATTGTTGGATGAATGTCTATGAAATAAATTCACCTTGTAACGAGAGATTTTATCTTGCGGAAGAAGGTGCAAAAAGTGAGTTTCACAACTCAAGTTCGAGAAACCAAAAAGAATGACGTGAAAGCAACCAAACCAAAATACTTATGCCGATTGGATTAGAACATACTGATTGTTGCTCTCAACTTTGAAAAAGCACACCATAAGCTGCATGACTTTTGTACGGCGCTCATTTAAGTGACATAACCTTTTTAGATCACTTAAATATCAAATAACTTTTAAATTGATAATTTGAATGCGATACAATTTTAAAAATATTTATCATAAATGCTATGCCATGTTAGATTTTTGGTATTTGATTGAATGTTTTTAAAAAAAAAAATTAGCACTCAAACGATCAACTAAAGGTTATGACATTCAACTAAATTTTTTTAAAGTTTTTTTTTTGGTAAAGAATTTTTTTTTTTTAAAGTTATGATATTCAAATGATGAAAAAAAAATTATAACATTCAAATGTTTGAACTCCGTGGCAGTTGTGGTATTTTTTTTCCACTCCGAATGCATTCCTCGTGGGATTTTCCTGGCTGGGTAAAGGACAGTCCTTTCCTCGAGTTCGCGCGACACAACTCCTCATGGAAATTCATTTTTTTCAGACGATGAGTTTTGTCTCAACAGTCATTGCACACGGAGGAAACCCACCCCTCCTGCTGCGTACACGCTGCCGTCTAATGCGTACTATGCCGCCTTTGTCCCCGCTGTCCTGCCATCTTCGTTAGCACGTGTATTTACCCCGAATGTCCTTTTTTTTTTTCTTTTTAAAAAGATAAAGTTCCATTTACCGTCAATTTCTCAAACATACGGATAAATGCGCACTTTTTTAAGGAACCAATTTATATCACAACATTTTTGCTGGATACGATCAGGTCATTGCCTAATTCCCTAAATATTCTTCAATTTTATGTTCAGTTCAAATTATGTTACCAACTTTTTTTTATAAAAAAAAATCACCAACTTTTACTCAAGTCTCAAATTTATCTTTGACCTTTTGTTCAAAGTCACTAGTGATCATTTAATATGTATTCTCACATCACCAATAGATCAACTTCAATAAACTAATGGGGATTTAAAAGTTAATACTACCAGCATGTTCCCGTAAGAGTTTTCCTAATATGGACTACATTAATTAATATTGTAATTTATTGTTTTTACAGTTACCGTAAAACATGATTGGTCTAAGGTGAGATAGAATGTTTCTTAATTAGTCTAATATGGGGCTAGCTAGTGTGGACCGAGTTGAGCCTGACCCGTAATGAGGGGGCCTGATTGGAAACTTTATAAATAATGCTCAAGTCTCTCCTCTAACCATAATTCTCATATGTATCCTCACCTAAAGAGCGTTTACCTAACGCTAAACGTGAGGGGGCTGCCTCATTGAGCCAGTGATATGGAGGGTAATAGAGGAGAAGGACTTGATGCGTGGGTAATTCCCTTGATGTGTGGATAATCCATTTTATGCTTCCGCTTTAAAGAACGATGGATCCCAAAACATGTGCGTTAATCTTTCTACTCAATTATGTATGTTCTTGTTCTGGTTATGGAGATCTTGAGGTTGCGCAATTTGCATCCAACAGTTCCTGGTCCAAGAAAAATGGATTTTGTCTAGAAAATGCATATTAGTCTCTCTTTCTCTCTCTTCAGCCCCTCAATCCTGATCAGTGTGCATCCCCTTACCTCCAACACCTTAGATCTGGTCCGACTCCACCCGTGACAATCTTCTAGCCAACTCCGCCACTGAGCTACCTCCGCCACCGGAGCCCTCTCTCCTGTGACCATGTCTTCACGGCAGACAGTGACAATAAACAATCATCTGCCACCACTATTCATCTATCTCTCTCTATATTTCTTTTATATAGTAAAGCAAATTCATAACATAATTCCGACGTTGAACACTAAGGTTAGAGTATATTGCAGCAACAGAAGCAATCAAGGAAGCGATGTGAGAGGTTTGCTTAGCAAGATTGCAACCGAATAGAATTGTTATTAATTGTGATAATCAAGTGCATGTGTCTAACTTAAAACAAATTCATCAAGGTGCAAACCATACAAATTGACGATATTTGTAATCTTTTTAACAAATTATTCTGCTAATTGTCATAGTAGTCATCAGAAAAAATTTTGCGACCCAACTATTTTGTGTGTCCAGCTTTGTAAATAGAGGCCAGAATTTTCTTCAAACATTTATTGTAGACTAAAGGTCTCTCCAAAGCAACAATATGGCCTGCTTTCTCAATGCATACCAGTGTTGCATTATCTCCCAAATTTCTGTCCAAAAGAACATAACCGAACGAGTCAAATTTCTGCTGAAAATAATTGAATGGAAACCCAGTGGAGCAAACAACATCTTTTAAGTATGTATATTTACAATAATAGATATCAGGTCGGAAAAAGAGAGAGAGAGAGAGAGAGAGATTTAACGGGAAATTATCAGTGAACCAAGTACCAATAAGATAAATAAATCGTTACAAGTGTATCAATACTTCCCAAATAGCTTCATGCAATTTCGCATAGAACATATAATAGCTTTATTAGGTCTACAAACCATGCAAAAGAAAAGTTACATTGTGATTGTTGTAAATTGATTTTATATATCAAAATTCATTTCTTAAAATTCTGATACAAACATATGCAATCTAACGAGTTGTCTTAATTGCAAACTAAAATTGGACAAAAGAAAATTTGCGGTTAAAGTTTATGCCAAGACATGGCTTCTATTCTTCACGATGGAAGATAATCAAGCAAAAGGAAGCAGCAAAGACATGCTGATATAACAATATGGTTTCGGCATTAAAACTTTAGTATTAATAAATAAATAAATATAAATTGATTGACGAACTATTGAATGGAAATCTGTAAACATACTCTTTCAGTGATTTGGCTACTTCAGCAGGGAAGATCCTGTCATTCTCGCCCCAAACCAGATGCACCTTCTGCAAAAAGATCCCATCAATCATCAGCCAATTTCCACAACATTCTACAAATATGACTAGAAGGAAGGTAGTTCGAGAAAGTCTTGCGTGCGTACACCCGAATAATCTGAGTCCATTTCGTATCAACCATATGTAGCAATGGGGCTATTGCATTAATTAGTACATTGTTTAATTTAAGTAATATAGTATCTATTATACTATTTGTTGTATGAATCACATATAAAATAAGGGCTAAATATTTTTTTTCATTTATTGTGACTCCAATTTAATCGTTTAATATGTCCAATTAAAAGAATATTATGTATTACATAGTTAAAAATATGATTGAAATAATAATTATAATATTTTGAGCATTGATTAATATAATCAGTAATGATTATTCATTATTTTATGGATAATAAACTATTTGATTATAGAAATTTAGATAACTGCACCGATAGGAGGCAACTAATATGATGCTAGTTATTGTTATAAATTTTAATATAAACCAATGTTTGTGTCATAGATAACATAATTATTATAACATCCACTATTTACTGATTATATCTAGTATTTTATTTATTAACGACATAACATATGATTATGTCAAAAAAATATAATTAATGTTATTACTATATATAAATAATTCAACAAATTTATTCATAATTTGGAATAATAATCTAACATAGATAGAGTGAGTGCAAGAGAAATACGTGGATATTTAATGTAGTTTTGGCTGTACTACGAATTATGCTATAACAAATATTGCTGCATACAAAAACTGTAATGGGCATTCAACATGTAATATAATAGACACTATTACAACCAAACAATGTTCTACGTATTGATTCCATGCGGCGCCACAGGATCTAATGGCTGGCAATAGCATTAAGTGGGTTCACATGCGCTTCACATGCACCGAGTGCACGTTACAATTTTGCGTGTAGTAATTTACTTAGGTTCTAACCCTTATTTTCTTTTGCTTTTTCCATTTTTGTCCCAAACTCTGTACAGGTTCTTACTAGAATATGTAAGTTTTTGCATCACGTAAGTTTTGGCCACTAATCCTTTCGCTTGAATCTAGTTATAGATCTATTCTTGAAGGACAAGCTTGTGATGATCTTTTCCAATCGTACTAAGTTGAAACACCTTGATTTTTGGTTTTTTGTTTATCTTGGAGATCTATGGGTTTGTTTTGTTACTGTGACTTTTGAGATTCCCTTTCATGCATCAATTTTGTAATGAATGAAAATTTCTTTTTGACCAAAAAAGAAAAATAAAAAGAAGAGATTATTAGGTTTGACCAAATAAAATAAAATACATTACCAAGTAAACGAAGACCGTTAGTACAATAAGTGATGTGAGAGAACTTGAATGAGCATTTATCAGCTAGATAGTGTTCAAACATTAGTTAAGAAATGGCAAAAGAACTGTGCAAGTGCCAAAACTTGACACGAGAGAACACTTAAGTGTCAAAAGAACATTCAAATGTCAAAAGTTACAAAAGTTACACTTAAATGTCACTTAAAAAAAAAAAAAAAATGGGATACCCGAGTGCCAAATCCAGCGATCTTGGCCATAAATCCTACGTGGCAATTTTTTAATAAGATAACTCACTATACGACTTGTTGAAGAGATAAGTCAGTAATGAAGAGTCGAAACGACATCGTTTTGGCTCTTTTTTTTTTAATTTTAATATAAATTTAATTTAGTTTAATTTAAAAATAAATCATTAAAAAAAAAAAAGAGAGGAATAATATAAAGATTACAGAAGGCGAGGATCAACCCTTGCCACCGCCTTCCACGGTCACTAGGAAGGGCCGGTGAGGATGAGGGAAAGGTCGGTGCCCGCGCCCGGGGTCGGCAGCCTTGGTTGGCCTACGGTAAAGGCCTACCCCTTAGCCAGCGACGGCCCTTGGTTTGATTGCATAAGGGCTGATGACTCTTGCCGAATCTAGGGGAGGGCCATGACCCTAGCCCCAGATCTAGGCGAGGGCTTGCATGCTATGAAGCATGGACAAGTTGCTAGAGCCTCCGTGTCGTGTCAACGTGTCGGACACGTGATCAACACGTGTCAAATTTTCTGACACATGGTCAACTCTTCTCAACACATTCCAACACGCGTGTCCAAGAGAGAGAATCATTGAAGAAAACAATGGCAAGGGAGTGGAGGCAACGGCAAGGGAGCAACGGCGAGGCCACGATGGTGAGAAAGGGCTAGAGGAAGAGCAAAGACCAAGGCGAACTAGAGAGAAGACCACAACTGCAATAGAGGGTTGGCGGCAAGGTGGCGAGCGATAATGATGAGGCGACCAAGAGAGGAAAGAGACTGAGAGGAGGAGGGTCGTGTGAGGAGGAGGAGAAGGCTAGGGCTAGGGTTTTGAGGGGGCAAAACTCAAAAAATTAAAAATAAGATTTTAATGGGACATTGCCGTAATTTCTTCTTTCTGGAGAGAGGAGAATATGAGTGTTCAATTTTCAAAAAGAAGTGACATAGACGGAAACGCGGGCCGGGGGGTGGGGGGGGTGGTGGAGGAAGAGGAGTTAAATAAGTTTGTTGAGGGGCAGGAAAGAGGGGATGGGTGGGGGTTGGCGTGGACCTAGGGGCTTTTATTTTTATCAGAAAAATAAATAAGAGAAACTATAAAGTGGGGCGAAGGAACGATGGAAAGAGAGTGAAATAAATGTGGGGTGAGAGTTGGGGTGGACCACGGGGGCTATTTTAATCAGAAAATAAATAGGAAAAAAGCTTTAAAGTGATTTCGGAAAATAAAAGAGTTGAATGTTGAATAATAATAAATTTTGGTCATTGCAAAAGATTATAAATTTATTTAAACAAGTTAATTCTATTTTTTTTTTTAGTCATTAGTTTCATAATAATTTTTGTTAGAGTTAGAAATATGTCCCAAAAAATAAATAAGCATTAACTATTAATATGTTTTTCGAATTTCCTATGAATAGATCTATTACTATTATAAGTGTAAGTTCATTGTTTGCTTTTTTTTTTTATTATTTAATTATGAATCTGAATCAAATTAATTAAAAATAAAAATATTCATTTAGTATATAACGTATCAGAATGTGTCGGAATTCTCTATTTTTTTAAGAATGATGTGTCGACGTGTTATGTCGTGTTGTGCTATGTGTCGCATGTTCGTGTCAGTACTACATAGCTTGCAAGCCGTCACCTTGCTGGTTGGCCAGGGTTGCTAGCCCTTAGCTTGGGGGCTCGGTGACCCGAGCCGACCCTTCCCCCACCGCCTCGAACCCTTCCCAACGACGATGGGGAGGCAGCAATGAGGGCTAAGCCCTCGCCTTCTGCAATGTTCACCTTCTTCCTTTAAAAAAAAAATAATTTATTTGTATATTTAATTTAATTTGATTTATATTAAATTTCAAATCCGAGGCAAAACAACTTCGTTTTGCACTTATCTCGCTGAAAAACGTCACGTTACTATTTTGGTCGGATTTTCTCACTGTTGGCACTTAACTAATCCATTTTGCTCCGATTTTGACACTTAAATACTCCCCTGTGCTAAGTTTTGGTACTCCAAGGGTCCGAGTCTCACTAAGAAATATAGCAACTTTATATCGACGTAAATATACCTTGCATTTCCAATAGGGCATACTAAATTGAACATGAAAAATATCAATTTCAATGATACATATCTATTTAAAGGCATGCACATGTAATTACATATGAGATTCCAGCCTAGACTAAATATATAGAATTATCTTAGGATAATTATCAAAAAATTCGTAAATATATTACATTAATACCAATTTAGCCATAACATGATAGACAAGGCTAGCCTCGCCGGCCAAGGACAAGGCCACCTTCGCCTATGGCTAGCAAAGGCTCCATGGCCCTCACATGCAATCAGCAAGGGCTTCATGACCTCGCCTAGTGGCCAATGAGCTCTAATGACCCTCCCCAACCATAGTGTAGAGAGAGAGAGAGAGAGAGAGAGAGAGAGAGAGAGAGAGAGAGAAGGAGAAGGAGAAGAAGTAAAAGGAAAACAATTAATGAAATTTGAAAAATATTAAAAATTAAAAAATTATCCATATCAACGCCGATCATACCACATAGCACGGCAAGCATCAAGCCAGCAATTTTTGGTAAAAATTGATTAGATGAACTCAATTGGTAAAACATGAAAATGTCTAAAATTAAATTGACATAAGTGCAATAAGTTTGGAACTTTTATGGTAATTTTCATGAATTATCTTAGTTGTCAGATGCAAAAGCCACACATCTCTGACAAGATGAAAGGGTTGAGATCAGGTCAATTATGCATATCTTGCATAGACATGTTATAAACTTAATATGTATAATCTACCCTTGGATTTGGCGAGAACCACGGAAAGTAATTTTATAGGTTGCAAGGATAAGTGTTCTAAGGACTAGCTTTTGGCAGAGAAATTGTAGCATACATCACAACTGTGAAAAGTTTTACACGAGCACCTTTATACACTATCAATCGAGAAGATTAGCTGGTTATGGTCCTCCAAAAAGGTGAATGAGATCGTTTGTGTATACTTTTCTTGATACAAGCGGTTGTGCTCTATTTTTCCCTTTTTGTATACTTGAGCAGTTACAAACACGTCTTGCATTGTCGAACAAAACCGATACTAGAGTGACATGCAGATTTACACAATCCAAGTATTATGCCTAGGATCTTAATGTTAGAGAAAATCAACAAAGAAAGAAAGAAATAATGGATCTTATCTCATATTGCAGCCACCAAGAAAAATTTTCTCAATTAAGTGCCGGTTTGGTTCGGTACTTCACCCATAAAATGAGTATAAATCAGAATTTTTCAACTTATAATCAGTTTTTTTATTGAAAAACTATATCTATATATATATATATATTTGTAACAAAGGATTCTATGTAGGGTTAAAAAATATATATATATATATATATATATATATATATATATATATTTGTAACAAAGGATTCTATGTAGGGTTAAAAAATAAACAACCACCGAAGGAGAAGATTCATTAAACCTGAGAGTACTGCGGAAAAGCGAAATCCTTGTCTGGAATGACCGAAGCCTCCAGCAATTCGGCTCTCTTTTCTGCAGTCAAATAAGACCTACCATCCAACGACAAGAAAGGGATAAATGAGGTAAACATCTTATCTTTACAAGGAGAGTCGATTATGATTTTTACACATGTTCATAAATACCACTAGAAAAATCTCTCTCTCTCTCTCTCTCTCTCTTCTGCTTCTAAACGCCCTAGCGCACCATCAATGCACAAATATCTTGATGATGATCATTCACCACGGAGGAGATGACATCTAAATGTCTCCCAAAAACAAAGGAGAAAAGATCTACTTCGTTTTGTTCTGCCCCAACCACACCATCAATGCTGGCCGTGGCACTTTCCGACCACCACGACTACTAGAGACATCCAGCGACGTTACAATCAGCGTCACCCCCATTCTAGCAATAAGCTTGATGCAGCATCTCTTTCTCTCTCTCCCTCTCGACGATCAATGTGTCAAGGATGAGGAATAAAATTTAACAGATAAAAGCATATGATCAAAACCTACACAATTGTTTGTTAGAATTTTAGCTCCATTTATTTCGTGGAAAATTGATGATTTGAAAAATATTTTTCTAAAAATAATTACTTGCATCACTTATAAAAATGAACAAACGAACGAGAAATATTATCATTATCCATGAAAATATTTAGATATAAGTATATATGATTTTTCTAAAAGAGCTACACAAAACAGTTGAAGATCCTGCATTTAATTGTTTTTTTTGGGGGGCGGGGGCTGAGATTTTTTTCTTTCTGTTATATGTTTTACATATCTTATGCGGGTAAACGCAAATCACTTATTTTGGGAGGAAAAAATTATTCTTGAAAGAAAATATCAAATACATATCTCAATTTTCACTTAGTAATTACCTGCGTACCCCTATTTTTGCAAGTATCATTGACAAACCTCTAAGCAAAATCTCATATTAAGAAGATCAAATTGCCCCTACTCATTTTAACATCATGCTTAAACTTTGAGGGGTTTGGCTTTTAATTGGTTTTAATTATTTTGGATGGGTGTGAGAATACAGGATTTTATGAAGAGTATTTTTGTAAAAAAAATGGTATGTCGTAGATAAAGACTCAATAATAATTGATGTGGAGACGCAGATACGTTTACAAAGGTAAAAACTCATGTAGCATTTACTATTTTCAAATAAGATGTAAATAATCATAGGTTCTACTAATCGTCATCGCTAAAACACTGGCTTCCCTTATGCGAATGTTATCAACAACAGCACGTGATGCACGCGTCCATGTGCATCCGCACACACATGCACGCACTAACGCATAGAGGATTAGGGTTTTTTTTTTTATTGGGTGATATTAGATGCACGGATTGTGTAACCAAATTTCCACATTTACTACGATCATCACTGTAGACGTAATTAGTTATTTAGTTGCTAAAACACACACACAAAGAATTTGGATTTTGCTTATTGGGAAATATTAGGTACACAAATTGTATAAGAGATTCTTAACATATCAGTTTGTGCATTTTCATACTTAATAATATTGATATATCATTTATACCAAACAATGAACATGATAGAATATGAACATATTTGACTATATTACTATAATTCACAAAACAATGAATAACATCTAGTAGAGTTTTTAGATTTAATATCATATCTTATTCAGTTTTATTTTGACTAGTCAACAATGACTCATTTTGGCCTCGCCCATGGGGCCTATCATGTTGGCAAGATGCTACCATGTCCATGTGCAAAAGATCTCTCTATCTCCCAAAATGATCACAACAAACGATGTGGCGTCTCTAACCTCTCGAGGTCATGAACCAAGCCCTCTGCTTTTGTCGTGCATACATAAGTTATATTTGAAAAGTCTCATGTTGAAGAGTAAATATGGTGTGAAATAATTAATATATCTTAACTGGTTCAAAATTCATTAATTTAAATTTTTAAGTGAAGATAGATTCAACTAAATATATTGACAAGCTTGGACTTAGTCTCTTCCTTGACAATCTCTCTAGATAAAAGTATCGAATTTTGCTGTGCATTTCTAACAACTTCAGCTAAATGGAACGTAGACAATAGAAGGTAGCAGCATCCATGCTGGCTAGTAGGATGACAATGAATGATGTGGTAGCTCGATAGACACAAGGCGAGTGACAGAGACCACAAGTTATTGAATCATAGATCTTGTATTGATAGTACGTTTGCGATGGATGTAAATTAGAGAGTTGGTAACTACTTGCCATCTTCATTGTTAGTCTATCCCATGAAATTTTTTAGCATTCTGTATAAGCATGTCCAACTCTTATGTGCAAGTGGGATTACAAATAACACATGAAATTTGACAAATGAGGGCCCGCATGTCAAAGATAAATTAGGGCAACACCTTATTCTAATACTTTGTTAAAATTGTCCACTCAAAAGCCTAAACTAATAAGTGAAAGTAGATCACACACACACACACATATATATAGAATATATAAACCTCGTAGATACATAATATGGGATACTTTAACATTCTACTAAAAATAAAATTAGTAGAAAACTTGTATCACATAATGGATCAATACAATGTGCACATATGAAAAGCACTTAGTCCAATATGACATCAACATGTTAAGACTCGTGAAAATTCTTCCTTCTACCGATATTATGAATAATAAATGTCTTCATCAATTTGAAGCAAAGTCAAGTCCTCATTTAACCACCGGGGTTCACCCCGATGACCACCCTTTCAACTTGGAAGGAGGAGGTGGGGGTTCAAATCCCCACCTACAGGGATTATGGTGGGGACGATTTCATTTTAGGAGTGGGTTTTGACTCTCACGCTCTGCAAGGAGGCAAGGGCAAAAGTCTGAGAGTGTGTGTTAGAATAGGATTAGAGTAGGACCAACCAAAAAAAAAAAATATATCCTCACTTTGTAATAGAGAGATTCTCCAAGTCCTATATATAGTAAAATGTATCTGGATCATTAGATTTGATAAGATTCTTGTGGGGCCAACACTTATTAAATCTAAAGATTCTCAAAATTTAACTCACCGAATATATTATTTAAGATGAATGAATGAAACAAGTGATGGACTGATGAGTAATGTACCTTCCCATAGTCAAGACTAAGGACCACATATTTAAACCTTCCCATAGTTAAGAATAAGGACCACATATTTAAAATAAGTAGAATCAATTTCATTCGTAAAAGAAAATTGTCAGTCAAAAATTTATTTGAGAGGCATGTGTACCATAATATTCCAAAATGGTAATGGTACCTATTGAAAAATTCAAATAAATTCACCTTAAGAAAATATCGTAGTCCAACCCAAGTCCTACATGTACGTGTGCTTTTGTGAATAGCATTTTTCAAATTATGATAAAAAATTTCCTTTGAGAATTTATCAATTGCAAAGTTTCTAAACTAATACTAGAGAAATTTCCAAATAAAGGCTTAAAGAGCTCTTATTTTCTCAAAGTAAAGTCCTAAAATGGATATTATTTCAAATAGAGGCCTAAAGTAGCCATAAAAGTTTCAACTAAGGACTTGACTCGCCGGCCAACTAAGGGCATTTTTGTCCAATATAATTTTTTTTAAATATTATTTAAGTTATATATTTTTTAAAATAAAAAGTTCTGATGGTTGTGGGGAATGGCCGATCAAGGGTTGCCAAAGGTCGCCAAGCCTTAGCTAGTGGCCAATGACCCTTGCCAATTGTAGGCAAGGGCTTGCAGGCCCTCACCCAAATTTGGGCAGGGGTCACAACCCTCACCCAAATTTGGTGAGGGTTATCGGCCCTAGCCTAGAACCGGTCAAGGGCCGCCACGGCAACCGACCCCCAGTGGCGACCCTCGTCAACCCTTGGCTGACCATCCCCTACCATTGCCAGCCCTTCCCGGCAATGGTGGGACGGCAATGACGGCAGCGACGAGGGCTAACCCGATTTCCTTCCCTTCCATTTTTTGAAATTTATTTCTTATCTAATACAAAAAAGAAAAAAAAAAAAGGGGGGGAATAAAAATGTAAAGGATAAAAATGCTCTTATCAACCGGCGACTTAGGCCATTTTTTGAAATAAGATTCATTTCAATTCTTTTGAAAAAATGAGGACACTTCAGACTCTTATTTAAAAATGAAAGCACTTTAGGCCTTTATTCAGAATTTTTCCTTAATACTATTATCAATCCTCTAATTTGTGTACTTCTTATATAAAGTTTTGAAACTTTTAATACTGATGAATACTCTAATTCCAATGGTTCATGCAATCAAATCCTTTTGTCATGAACACACTTAGTTGTAATGCGGTGGCCATAGGAATTTAAAAAAAATTAATATTATAGAGAAAACAAACAATTATTTGAATAATCACGAGTATTTCTTCATAACTTTGATAAGCTCTTGAGCAAAAAGAAATAGTAACAAATATTATTATAACAATAATTGATCGACTAAATTCGAATATGTGGAAAGAAGGAACATTTGTGACGATGGACGTGACTACAGGACAGGATAGGTGCCAACGACTAAGGCTAGGGTAGACGTAGAGGGTGACGACACATGGTTACTCTCTCTCCTCCAATTTTCTCACTTCTTATCGATTTTCTTCTTTATTACTCTAAATTTTACATTGGTCAAAACATATAAAGCCGAAATTTCAGAATTTTAATTTTCTAGTTATGTTCGTAAATTAAAATTGATTAATTCATCAACAAATTCAAAATGATTAAGGGTATGATGATGAAAAGAATCGATTAGAGTCATCTAATTTAGAGGACTTTGCCGCACAAATTACAGGTTCCGCAATCATTTACTTAAAATAGCATCTTATTGGAAAAGTTAAGAAACGTAATCATTTACTCAATATAATAAAAGCATAACCAAGCAATTAGTCATTAGCACCAAAATTAGAAATATTATATACTTACGCTAAAATTGCATTAAACTATCCAAAACAAAATATTAGACAAATTAAAAACAGTGAAACATTTCACCAATCTTATACCTAGGGTCAACTATAGTTGAAAATGCTTTTGGTGGGAGAGAAATAAAAAGAGATAACATTAAAATTATGCTATAAAATCGAAATCAAAATGTCAATTTGATTAAATGATCAATAATAGATATCTAGGTGATTCAAATCTAAACATAAATCGACTAAACTATATCGCATTGCCATGATAAATTGATGATTAGCGCAAAATGTTATGTTAAAATCCACTTTATTATGATATTTTTTCCAATATATTAAGTGAAGCCGCACACATTTTGTCAATTTAATATCATCACTCGTAATGCAATCTTGACATGCTAGCAACGTAAGGCTACAAGTGCAAAGGTTGCTTCGAAAGGCACATTAAAATCAAGACTGCCATGGATATCGACAAGAAAAGCAAAAATTTGTGTAATCAATTGATATTGTCAACTACCATCCATCAACTCTAGTGCTTGGTCCTACATAAATTTAAGAGAATGCATTTTCGGAGTTAGAAATGAAAACATATAACTATTGAAATTCTCAACCACCTTGGCTCGTCCTATATAGCTTGTGAAAGTCTAAAACGGAAAAACAGAGACAAAGGCTATCGAAATTTCCAAGAAAGCCACGCCTGCAACTTTCCTCGTTTTGTTAAGAGCATTTTTCGAAAATAACATATATTTATATGTCATCGGATTGTAAAGAACAAAAATTACGTTAAATTGTTCTAAAACAATCAAAATAGGATACTCATGCTAGATATGGATAAAAGATATAATTTGAAAAGTAAAAACGATAAATTCGATGAGATACATAATAAATTGACAACTCATCAGTTAATTGATAATTTTATTTTGATTTGGTAGTTTCGATTACACATAATTGACAAATGCATTTCATTCACATGATTAACATTATGAAAATTTAAAAGCAGCTATTGGAGAATCAACCGATTATTTAGATAACGGACTAAGAACCTCTAGATAGAGCAAAGGTTTTCGTGCATGATCTTAGAAAAGTTCGCTTTGGGACGTACCTCTAAAGCGTGCTTGAAAACACATTTGGGGAGTCTAGGGAAGTGGAAGCTGCCAATTTCTAGCAACTTCTTCAGTGCACTCGCCGAATCAGGCAACAGAACTTCCGACCATGTCGGAAACCCCAACCTCTCTAAGCACTCTCGGCTCAGCGACTCTGTCACCACCGGGCCAGAGGACGTCGCCACCACCGACTCGACCAGCTCAGGCTGCAACTCGGCCAACCTGAACGCCACCACCGCGCCGTAGCTGAACCCGACCACTGTGCACTGTTGCACTCCCAGCTTTGCCAGCCCCTTTGCCAGGCACTCCGCCTGGAATCCCACAGTCCGGCGGCCGTCGCCGGTAGAGGAACCGCCGAAGAAGAGGAGGTCCGGCACGTAGACCGCATAGTCCTCGCAAGAGCGAGGACTTGAACTGCCACGTCAGGATGCCGTCGCCCACGAAGCCGTGGAGGAAGACGACGGCAGGTTTTTTACCGTTGTTGGCATTCTTCTTGGATCGGGTCGGAGCCCAGATGTTCATGACAGTCCCCGGTTCGACCTCGATCTTTTGAGGTCTCACGCCGGCGAGCTTCATGGTCGCTCGCAACAAGGGTTTGTAAATCTTGAAAGTGTTCACCATTCTCTCACTCTCTCTCTCAGCCTGATTATGCACGGCGCCGTCCATCTTCGCCATGTACGTCCAGTGGTCATATATTTGTTGGGATATGTGAAGCCGACGGTGCAGTCTGACCCCACCCCACATCCCTATTATCTTTTTATTTTTCTTTTGTGCTACGTATCATTGGGGGTTGTCTAGTCCCATTCCCACCGTTGGAGCTCTCCCCTCCTCTCTCCCGTCTCTCTCCCCCCTTCAATGCCGTCTCTGCAGCCGCAACTTTCGGGTTTATACTTTTCCAATTTCCCCATCCGCAGTGAGTGGTGGCAAAGAGCATTAGAAGCTCGTTGGTACTTCGATGTTAGTAGATGCCCTTTCTTTACTGTCCCTCTTCCCAAGGCCTTGTGGTTTAGCAGTCCAGTCCAAAGAGAGAAGAGGAAAGCACAAACTTAGCTTCTCTGAAATGACCCAAATTTTCGGATCTTCTCTATCTCCACATCAAAATGAAGGCTCTCCTCATGAATAGTCATGTGGCCAAGCTCGTCCTTGAACTTGATCAGCACGTTGGACGGAAATGTTAAGAACCAAAAGGATAAAGAAGCTTTGAAGTATTCGAGGAGAATATAATATTCAAAATGCCTTGCGAAGGCTTAATATGGAGTACACATCACACTCTTACAAACTTAACTATACAAGCTTTGCTAAACTTAACACTTTCTTTCTCTGTTTTCTCTCTATGCGCCTAAAGCTCTCTCACTCTCTCTAAAACCAAAATAACAAACGTAGGTACATATAACTATAAACATCTCCATTATCGGACTCCACCGTCTTTGACTTCAAAATACAACAAGTAAAGTTGAACTTTTTCCTCTTGGTTGCCGTCTCCAGCGTGAATGGGAGTTGCCAAAATTTTATCCAAGGCCAAGTCCAACTTCACCATGCTAACTGACTTCAGTTTGTCAATAAGACGGCTCATGTCTTAAATGTTGGGCCCACCACTTATCTTCATCCAAGTTATTTTCTCCTTTTTCATCAGAGTTGAAGTCAGTTAAGAGTGGAACTCCAACACAGTCCAATTCTTCCACTTAAACGCCTATGCCATGTACAATGACAGTCCAAGTAAAATTTTCTTTGATCTAAATCAATTTTACTACTTCGAACAAGGAAGACCTTGAACTGGCTTGACTAGCTTTCGGATGCTCAGCATAAAGGACAACCCCATCTCTAGCAATGTCCCTAACCTTGAGTCCCTCGGCCCGAATGGCAATGTCTCGCTCCAAGATCTTCAGCGAGATTTTGGATAGTTAATAACCCCATGAATTTCTTTTTCTTCAATATCAATAGATTTGTTTCTTTAATTACTACAAACATGTAAAATAAATGGTTTTCTACAACAAATTTGTGGTCCGATTGCTTGATATACACCTAACAAAATGATTGGGCAAATTGTATCATTACTTGTAAAGTAATGGTGCCATTCTCCAAGGGAGGTCCTTTAAGACTTGTTTGGTAACTGTTCTGTCTGCTTGAAATAGTTTTTTCGCATTCTATTTCATGGACAAGTTTTTGAGTATTGGAACGCGTTTAGAAGCTGTACAAAATTATTATTCATGAAATAGAAAAAGAATAGGAATATATTTGATACGAGTTAAATTTTTTCGTGACTAAGAATTTCTTTTAGTTTTTTAAAATAATTTTATGAGTTCTTTTACTCTTTTCTTTTTTTCTTCTCTTCTTCTTCCTTCTCTAGTTGGCAACCTTGACCCTCACTCAACGATGACGAGGTGGCTTGTCGAGGTCGAGCCCCACCCAGCCAAGGCAAGGCCGACCTCACCGAGTGTTGGCGAGGCTCTGGTAAGGTTGCTAGACCTTGTCATTGGAGATCGCCAACCATTGCCAAGCCTAGCGACCAGTTAGAGGAGGAAGAAGAAGAGAATAAAAGAAAAGAGAAAAAAACAAAAAGAAGAAACTAGCTTTATTCTAGAATTGTTCTAGAGAGAAAGTAATTTTGTTCTATTTTTTTTTTTATTCCGTTCCAAATCTATTCTTGAGGACAAAGTTTAGAGTAAATATATTATAGTGAGTATAATTTAGAATTTTTATAATTTAGAATTTTTATATCATAAAAAAAATTAAGATAAATGTATCATATTTAACATAATCTTGAGTATTTTTTATGACTTTCCATTTATATATATATATATATATATATATATATTTTTTTTTTGTATAAATTGTGAGTTCTCTAGTGTGAAAAGAAGATAGGGACTAACATCAGATTAGAAAGAAAAGTACTTGACATCCGCTTTTTTGTGGAGTTGATTAAGCAAAATGATGGATGCCTAAGTTGAAATAACAGAACAATAATGGCATGTTTGATAACTAGCCAATTTTTGGTTATTTTTGTTCTTTTCTTCCTTGGAACAAAAAGAAAATAGAAAATCGTTTAGTATTGTTAGCCTTTTCTTCTCTCGGCGATTCAATTGGACTAATTTAGTCATAATCATTTTCACATGAGTACAAAATCTGTCTAGTTAGCCAATTAGGCTAAAATTGTTAACATAAATACCGATTATTCTACATGATACATTCAACATTGATATGAATATTTAAATGATATTTTTGAATTTTATTCTATTTTTAAATATTTTTTCTAATTATTTTATTTTATTTTTTCATTTCCCTTTTCGTTTTACTAGTGTTGAGGCTAGTCAACGATCACAGGCCATGACCGATGAGGTTTGGCCTCGCATGGGCAAGGAGAGCACCGAAGAGGTCCCCCTCCCTGGATTTGGCAAGGCCAACTCTCACTTAGGCTAGGACGGCCTCGCCAGTCAACCTCACCGTGCCTCATAAAGCTAGATATAGCGACAGCGACAGCGAGCTCAGAAGCGGCAACTTCGGTCCAAGCCAATGCTCGCACTCACAATGTTTGAAGGAGCCGATGAACTAAGCGAGTTTGTCACCGGTTTTGATGAGTGGCGACGCTGGACCATAGGAACTACAAAGGAAATCCAAAAGCAAAGGAGGGGACGAGAGGTGTCAAATTTTGATGGACGACGAGGTGCTGTCGTCGGAAACCCCAACCTCTCTAAGCACTCTCGGCTCAGCGACTCCGTCAGCACCGGGCCAGAGCACGTCGCCACCACCGACTCTACCTGCTCAGGCCGCAACTCGGCCAACCTGAACGCCACCACCGCGCCGTAGCTGAACCCGACCACTGTGCACTGCTGCACTCCCAGCTTTGCCAGCCCCCTTGCCAGGCACTCCGCCTGGAATCCCACAGTCCGGCGGCCGTTGCCGGTGGAGGAACCACCGAAGAAGAGGAGGTCCGGTGCGTAGACTGCATAGTCCCTCGCAAGGGCGAGGACTTGGAGCTGCCACGTCAGGATGCCGTCGCCAACGAAGCCGTGGGGAAGACGACGGCAGGTTTTTACCGTTGTTGGCATTCTTCTTGGATCGGGTCGGAGCCCAGATGTTCATGACAGTCCCTGATTCGACCTCGATCTTTTCAGGTCTCAATCCGGCGAGCCTCATGGTCGCTCGCAACAAGGGCTTGTAAATCTTGACAGGGTTCACCATTCTCTCTCTCTCTCTCAGCTTGATCAGGCACAGAGTCGTCCATCCCGAGAAAATGTACGTCTTCGCCATAATTTATTGGGGGGAAATGATAAGCTGACGGTGGAGTCTGACCCCGCATTTTCCCTTTTATCTTTATCTCTTTTTTTTTTGTGCTAGATATCATTGAGTGTTGCCTTTCCCACCACTCCAGGGCTTGGGTAGAGTAGGGGCTTCCGGAGGGTAGCGAGGACCAGGGGACGACATGGTCGCAGTTGCAGCCATTTCAATACGGACTGCCAGATAGTTTTTACAAGGACACAGCAAAAATATGAGCAAGCAATATTTTTAATGCAGAAGGTTCGTACAATAAATCACGCACATACCCAGAAAAACAAAGCAAAGATTAGGCAGCAGAAAGAAGCAAGCGGTGCCATTCAACATGCGGGCATCCTATAAATGATTAGACCATTAGCAGGCACATACATACAATCCGTTAAAGGGGGGGAGAAAAAACCAATCTTGATGCCTCAGATTCAATGCTCAAGCTTCACAAATCGCCGCGCAATCGACCGTAGACGCATTAACGCCGCCAAATCGATCATCCCAAATCAAGGGAAACCCCATCCCGACGACAATTGGCGGCGGCTGCAAACGACGCGAGCGCTCCGACAAAACCCGAGATCCAAAATCCAACCCCTTTCCCCACCCCACCCAGAACTCCCCGCGAGGGCTACAACGGCGAAATCGAAACCTAGCACCGACCGGAGAAATCCCTAGGCGACCCAATGATGCCGGTTTATACTTTTTCAATTTCCCTTCTGCAACCGTAAGTGAGTGGTGGGAAAGAGCATTAGAAGCTCGGTGCTACTTTTTCAATTCCTCCCCTTTTCACGCCTTGTGGTTTAGCAATCCTGTCCAAAGAGAGAAGAAGAAAGCACAAATTTAAAGCGCATTTAGTAACGCTATTATTCATGACTTGAGGAATTGGCACCGTAGAACCGTTTGCATATATTTTTTACTAAGTCCTTATGTCAAAGACAACACATATATTTATTGAGCAAGCTAGGTGTCTTTGATATATATATAAGCTGCCAGCTTGTGAAGGAGTGTTGGAGAAAGGGTTTGAATTGATCTCTTGATTGATTCCCAAGTCAGATTCCAATTTCGTGATTACTATAGTAAATCGTAGATTTGGAATATTTTTAGGGATATGATATTGTATATATTTCTTTTGATTTCATTTCTTGTACTATAAAATACAGACGCATGCTTGTATAGTGAAAGTAACAAGAAATACAGACAAGTCTTTTCTCCACTTTTCCACATTTCCTTTCCACGGTTCCCAGTTCGATCTCGATCTTTTGAGGTCTCATGCCAGCGACCTTCATTGCCGCTCGCAACAAGGGCCGGTAGAGCTTGATTGTGTTCACCATTCTCTCTCTCTCTCAAGTTGCCACCATGCTTAAATTCAGTGACATGGGAATCTAGTTCTTCAATCCATTTTTTTTTTTAATCATGGGGATGAGTTGTCCTACGTAAGCCCCACGTTACTTCACGACTACTCGTCATCCATCAATTTATTTCTGTACGTCTTTTTCTTTGCTTTATTTTAAGTCCAAGTCAAATTCCCCAGTACCGAAAGAAAACCTCCTCGTGCATTTCTTGCTGTATAGTGACATCTCTCTGTTGTTGGTATGTCACAGCTCCGAATGGAAATTCATTGCTTCAATTATTTCTCTGTGATTTGTGTCAGATGGCCATTCAAATCACTGAACGTTAATAATTAGTTGATTTTTTCTCCTCTGGCCATTATTGGACTCGTAGATACCACCCAAAGCATTTAAACTGCCTCGACGACTTACTCGACTTCCGTATAGTATAGCACGCATAATTCTGTTTATTTTTTAAAAATGAATAATTTATAAAATATTTTTAAAAAATAATTACTTATATATCTTAAAATAATTAATCAATCAACAATAATTTAAATCAAAATATTTTCATTTGTTCATTTTTTTTTATGATGATCCGAGAACTCCCGCACAGCTAGTTGACGGAATAAACCAGGGTAAACCGGGGCCGCCACCATAAACCCAGCCATAGGTGAGTCGCGCAAGGGAGACGTGGGGTTTCGAACCCCTCCCTCCTTGGTGGGGGAGAAAGTTCAAATCATCGTGGCTATTGCGGGTAGTGGTTTCATTCATTTATTTTTATAAGCAATATGAGCAATATTTTTTAGAAAAATATTTTGATTTAATTATTTGACTTTGTCCAATATTTCAGATATAAATCTTTATTTAATTCCTTTGTTGAGAGTTATTTATCTAAAAGGATTCTTATTAGTGTTTGCTTACAAATATAGACCGACAAGGATCTTGTAACCTTTATTCTGAATTGGTATTGAGATAAATGATTCATCATCAAGATTCGGCAGAATTTCCCCTTTCCTCTGTCCTTTCTCTAATTCTCTATCCTCTCTTGCTTTCTCATTTTTCTTCTCTATTTACGATCCTTAACCATGGTTTACTACCATTTTTCTTTCTACCTTAGATTGGTGTCAAAGCTAGATTTGTTCTCCATAAATATTTATGATAACATATATTCCCAAGTAATTGTGTTTAGTTTCTTAAACCACAGTCAAAAAATTTTCTTATTTATTGTATAACAAGTAAAAGCGAAATAATCCTCGTTGGATTTAGGATTTTAGGAGAAAAATCATGGCAACTTTAGAATGATCGTGCACCATTTACTCATTTCGAGTCACTGATCTAGATGAGCCCATCGCAGATGAGAAAATTACCACCAACATGTCGGGAAGATATTAGTCAATCCAACACAAGGTCTATACACTATATGAATCATCAAATGCAAAATGAGGCATGGACTGACAATTTACTAATTACTTGAGCATGTGAGTATTTGGATGTCTTGCACATGCTCATGCAAGAAATGGGATAAAAAGACATAAGAAGTGCTAAAAGTTGTATATGGCGCTCACTTTGATGTCAATTTTTTTAATCATTTAAATGCTACTAAAAAAAATGATTACCTAAATGCCAACTCCGATTTAGATCGTTGAAAATCGGCAAAAGATCTCTTCAAGTGCTACAACTTGGCATAAAGGGACACTTAAGTGTCATAATTTACGAAAAGTATACTTAAGTGTCACATTTTAAGAAAAGTGGGACACCTAAGTGCCACTTTTGACGAAGTCAGCTGGAAATCATACATGGCAATTCAATATTAATATTTCTTGCCGAGGTGGCTCGCCGAAGAGCTAACTCAACTCTAATTCACCCAAAACGACGTCGTTTAGGCATAATTTGAATTTTAATATAATATAAAAACTAATTAAATGAAATTTAAAATAAAATAATAATATAATTTATATTAATTAAAAATAATTAAAAAAAAACGGAGGAGAAGTAGGAATGCGGCCCGGCCGAGGGTCGAGCCCTCACCGCCGCCTCGCGTCCTCGCCCTTGTCAAAAGGTGGGGAGGGTCGAGTCGGGGCCGCCAAGCCTAGCTTAGGCCGATGGCCCCGCCGACCCGGTGGCGAGGGTCGTGGCTCGCTAGATCCGGCAACGGTTGTTGGCCGGGCGAGGGGGCGACCCTCACCACTAGTCGGCTAGGGCCGCAACCCCGGCGGGGCTTGGCGGCCCCGCCCCGCCGCGGTTGCCTCCTCTTCTCCTCCTTCCCCTCACTAGATCGGGCGAAGGTCGACCTCAAGAAAGTGACCCTTGGCTTGGTCGGGGTTGCCAACCCTGGCTAGAGCCCGGTGACCCTGACCCTCCTCCGTTGCCGGCCCTTGCTAGCGGCGGCGGGGAGGCTAAGGACGCATCCCTTTTTTTAGTTTTTTTTTAAATAATTTTTTAAATATTTATATTTAAATGTTTTAAATAAAATTTAATTTTAAATTTAATTTATTAATTTTTATATTAATTTTTACCATGTCAACATCAAAATGATATCGTTTTTTTTTTGTTAAGATCAAAATGATATCGTTTTGCACTTGCTTCGCCTAAAAAATTGACACATCAAGTGTTTAGCCGGATTTTGGCCGGATTTGCACTCAAGTGATCCATTTTGCTCCAATTTTAGCACTTAAGTGTACCTTTCGTAAGTTATGGCACTTAAGTGTCTCTTTTCGCCAAGTTATGGCATTCGTGGGTCCGCGTCTCGTTGAAAATCTGATGTGCTAATTTTCATTACTTTTTTGACCCACATGACTCGCCGACATGCTCAATCAGCATTGATGTCCCAAATGGCGTCGTTTGCATGTTTCGCCAAATATATACCCTAATTTCATCAGTCCTTTTACGATGGAGGTGGGAATGAGATGCATTAGCATCGGGCGCATCATTGCAGTGGTTTCCCTGGGGTGATTGTCGCCATGCCTCGACCTGCTTCTATCTTTGTTGTGACTACTGTTGCTTGAGCCATTGCTTTCGGAGATGGTGGATGGTCACAAAGTTTGGGAGAAAAAATGGGTTGTCCGACTTTAGATCCTCCACAGAAGCTGTGAGAGAGAGAGAATCATTCCACCCCGATCTTCTTCATATTGAAGAAGAATGTGAAGAAAGTGCAAATTGCAAGGGTACGAGAGAGAGAGAAAGTGAGCGAGCGACGAGTCAACATAAAAGCCGGCGTGGGAGGATTGAGCAAGCCGGAAGCATTTCAAGCTTCTTGGCCTAAAAACAAATAGAACAGAGGCGCTTTCCCGTTGACATTAAAGCAAATGGACGGATTGAAACGATGCAAGATGTTTGGTTCGACCCAGCAGAGCACTTGCGATGGGTGCTGAACGTCGAGACTCCCTCAAGGACGTGAGACTAAATTCGACCCAAGAGATGTATGGAAACGCTGTGGATTGTCAAGGTCGAGACGTACCTCATGAGAACAAACCGCGATGAGCCAAAATCCTTTCTCAAGTTTACTCAAGCACCTCCACGATTTCACACCAGCTCATTCATGAGCATTAAATTATTGTTATTCTTTCCCTCAAGTCTTGCCAATCTTGCCTCTTGCCTGCCTTATTTTAGGGGTAAAAATATCCCATTGACTTCTCCTCTTGGCTGGCCAAGATCTATTTCACGATTATACTTCCTTGAATCTCCAAAATTTTCTCATTATAGATTTCAAATAAAATTTCTTAAGTTGACACCGAAGAGAAACATGGTAGAACAAGCTGCTCCTCTATTGCTTCGAGATGACAAATGGCGAAGGTCGAAGTGGCTCTGCAGCGGCTCGAAAATGGGGAGGAAAGCCATCGTTGGTGGTTGATGCCGGTGAATGAGCTTCAGGCAAACTATAAACTCTTTCAAGCCTTTTTCGCTGGAAAACAGAGCAAAAATGAGATGAGTCACAAAAGGAGATGAAGAAGGTTTCGGAGTCGTAGGAAAAGAAGGCATAGAGGAAAATTGTATCACTCTATTGATAGTAATCTTTGTACAAGAGTGTGTATTTAATTACAAAGAAAGAATCAATAAAAGGAAAATAAGTATTCTCCTATATTCTCCTATCTTTTAATCCTAAAATAAAATGACTCCCTATCAATTTACAATTGATACAATCCACTAAATCATATCTTCCAACACTCCCCTCAAGCCGGTGGCTTGTATATGTCCAAGACGCCTAGCTTGTTTAGAAGATATGTATGTTGTCTTTGATAAATAGGTTTAGTGAATATGTCCGTGGGTTGCTTCGAGGTTTTGATCCCTCTTGTCTCGATAACTCCTTCTTGAATCTTTTCTCAAGTAAAGTGACAATTGACCTCTCGTATGCTTTGTCCTCTCATGTAGTACAAGATTTGCTACAAGTTTGAGTGCTGAATCATTGTCACAAAAGAGTAAAGTCGGTCCTTTAACTTGTGCCCCGAGATCTAGAAGTAAACCCCTTAACCAAACTATTTCACAAAAAGTCTTGGCCATAGATCAATATTTGACTTTAGCTAAAGATAAGGACACAGTAGACTGCTTCTTTGTCTTCCATGAAAGTAATGATTCCCCAAATTTGATACGAAGCGGTGATAGATCTCCTGCTCATAGGGCAAGTGACATAATCCGCATCGCAATAGGCCGTCATTTCCATGTTGCATTTCCGAGAAAGAAGTATCCCTAAGCCTCGGACATGTCTTCAAGTATCTCACAATCTTCAAGGCTACATTCATGTGAGACTGTTTTTGGACTCAGTGCATGAATTGACTAAGAGTTTGTACCGCATAGCATATATTTGGTCTGGTCATGGGGAGATATATAAGTTTCCTTACGAGTCTCGATATCCTGATGAATCTTTTAATAACGGATCATCATCATCGAAGAAGATATGCCAACATCATAGTCGAGAGAAGTCAGCTTGGCATTTTGCTCGATAGGAATAATCACTGGTTTGCAGCCCGACGCCCCGCTTCGATATAATCTCCATTACGAATTTCCGCTAGCTTAGTGAGATTCCTTGATCTAAACAAGCTATCTCAATTCCAAGAAAATACTTAGGCGAGGCCTAAATCTTTGATATGAAAGGTGGAATGTAGATACTCTTTAAGTTTCTTCACAATAGAATCATCATTTCCCATGATAAGCGTGTCATCAACATAGATCATCATAAATAGATGACATACCTTTTGTCCAAGTGAATAAAGCATAGTCATATTTGGATTGTTTGAATCGAGCAGCCATAAGTGTATTAGTAAACTTGACATACCATTGTCGAGAGGCTTGCTTTAGTCTATAAAGAGATTTGCGAAGACAACATACCTTAGACTCCTCCCCTCCATAATCTTGGTGGAAGATCCATGTAGATTTCTTCTGTCCAGATCACCATGCAAGAAAGCATTATGGACATCCATTTAATGTAATGGCTAGTCACGAAAAAGCAGCAACCGATAAAAAGAACGAACTGTGACGTCCTTTGCTACGGGCGAAAAGGTTTCATGGTAGTCAAAATCTTCTCGCTATGTAAAGCCTTTGGCCACCAACTAGGCCTTATACCTTTCTACAGAACCATCTGCTCTGTATTTAATCTTATATACCCACTTACATCCAATTGGTTTGTGATGGGCAGGCAATGATACAATATCCCAAGTATGATTTTCTATCAAAGCATGTAATTCAGACTCCATGGCCTTTTGCCAACAAGGATCATCTCTTGCCTCGTTATAACTAGAAGGTTATTGTTCTTCAGAAATACGGCTTATGCAACATAAATGTTCCGTGATAGCCTATCAAACGAAATATAAGACGAGATAGGGTAACGAGTACCCGATGATCTTGAAGAACCACATATATAATCCTTCGTCCAAGTTGGTGGACGAATAACTCGACTAGAATGCCGTGGTGGCTCATGTTGCATTTAGGGTGATTCTTCGCAAGGCTTGCTTCAAGGATCCCTCATTGTGTTGGCTCTTCTATAGGAAGGTCTTCAATGGAATCACTAGTAGGGTCCTCAATAGGCACCGGAGGTAATAAACCAGCTGGTCTTGGAGGAGAAGTAATAATAAATGTTCCTCCGTAAGATAAATCCTCTTCCAATAAGAATGGCTTATTAGTTATATTCTCATCTTCGATAAGGAAGTGAGATTTTGGAAAGGAAAAATATTTTCATGAAGACAACATCCCGCTTTACAAAAAAATCTCCTGTAGATGGTGTGTAAATTCAATATCCCTTTTGTAGGGTTGGATAGCCCATGAATATGCATTGACGGCCAAGATGTGCCATTTATCTCTCGTGCCCTACCGTAGTCACATAACATAGACACCCAAAAACTTTGAGATGACTCAGATCCGGTTTCCCTCCATATAACAGCTCAAAAGGTGTATTTCTTTTTAGAATGCGTTATGGCATGCGATTGATCAGATATGCTGTTGTGACCACACAATTTCCCTAAAAGTTCTCGGGAATAGAAGCTTGAAACTCCAAGGACACGTGCTACTTCTAAGAGGTGACAATGCTTTCTCTCAACAATTTCATTTATTGTGGTGTATAAGTGCAAGAACTCTCATGCAAGATTCCATTTAGAGAAAATAAAGAAGCACATTCACCATTGAAGAACTCTATTCCATTATCGTTCGAATTCGATGGATCACTTTTCCAAATTGAGTTTTTGATAAGGAAAGGAAAGTCTTTAGATGAGAAAGGACCTGATTTTTGACTGCATGAGAAATATCCATGTTGCACGAGAGAAATCATCTACTATTGTGAGGAAAAATTGAGACCCATCATGATTCAGTATGGATTAGAGAAAAAATGTCATATGCTCGGGAAGTACTATTTGGTAAAGGAGCACGTGTTTGTTTTGCCATGGGGGCACATAGGACATTGAGGACAGGGAAATGATGCAGTGTGACCCAATCTTTTATGATTAAGAAAATTCATATTAATGCGTAGTATTACACAATGATTTATTGAGTTCAACATGAGGTAATTTAAAAAAGTGCAGAAATTCCATCCAATAATACAGCCCTTGATTAACTCTACCCAAGCCCATCAGTTTGCCAGATGAAAGGGCCTGAAAGAAACATTTATTAGAACGGAATAGGATACGATATGAATTTTCTTCACAAGCTCGAGAAACTGATATGAGATTGAAGTGGAAATCAGGGACATATCGCACATTTTGAAGTGTAATGAGGGAACTAAGATTCACAGTGCCTAACATGGTGACTTTAGTGGTGTTTCCATTTGGAAGTTGTACTGATATGGGGAAAGATAGTTTTTTAATATTGGAAAAGAAAACCTTATCACAGATTATGTGGTTACTAGCACCTGAATCAATAATCCATGCATTCTTCGAAATTGAGTTCATCAAATAGTAAGATGTACTTATGAAGCTTCCACCCTTACCAGAAGCATCAAATTTCCTCAATGCTTCCTTCGAAATTGAGTTCATTCGACGGTGCTAATTTTTCCATTGGTTGGCCCGATACTTGAAAAACTGTCGAAAATTTCACTTTTTCTTTTTCTCTTGGTTTTCCATGCAATTTCTAGCAGTTTTCAATTATATGGTGCGAGTGCTTACAATAATCACAATACATTTTACCTTTTCCTTTTGGGCCACTATTTTTCGCAGCTGAGGAGGGCTTGATTGTGGGTTGAAAAGCTTGGGCCAAAATTGGCCCATATGACTCGTCCGATCCACCAAAGGAACTGCCGCATGGGCCATTCGGCCCATGGAAGTTCACTGAACGTGAGCCATCCGATCCAGTGAGATTGATGCTTCGCGGGTCATCGGATCCGCCTGCTCCCAAGAGTAAATGCGAGCCGTTCGATTGTTGAATGAAATCAGCACCGTCGCCTGTTTTCTTGAAAGAATCTAGGATTTTCGTCGAAGAACCCTAGATTTGCCTCTTTTCCTTTGCCCGTGTTCTTCAAGAGAGCGAAAGTGGCTCCTGCCACCAGACCATTCCGTCTCCTCCTTTCCCATGGTCTACCGTTCTTTGTTAACTCTCTTCTTGAATGGTGAGTTGATAGATACGGCTAAGGCTCGCATGGGCTTCACGGTCAATATTTGGGAATGAAACAATAGGTTAGTTTCGTTGAGTATGAGGAGAAACCTCGTCGCCTTCTCCCTTTCCCGCATGTTCTTGTATTGCTGCTTGTAGTCGGGACAGTCAAATTTCTCTTCGACTGCTTCTGTTTCGTTCCATAGAGTCGAAAGTTTGTTGTAAACAGCTGCGATAGTCATGTTCCCCTGTTTCAAATTTGAGATTTGTTATGTGAGATAATTTTTTTTCACTTGATTGAGTTTTCCATACATCTCTTTAATGTTTTCCCACATTTTCTTTGAATCCTCCGTCAGGGGAAGTCCGATCATGACTTTGGGTGTGATGCAATTCCCAATTCATGTTCTGACTAATTGGTTGCATCTCCTCCAAAGCCATGCCATTCTCTCGTTGGACGGAATCAGAAACATCCCATTAATGAAAACCTCCTTATGCTTCGTTACCAGTGCTAGTCGGAATTCACGCAACTGGCTCGAATAATTGTCAGCACCGGTTAACTGCTGACTGATAATCTTCAACTCTAGTTTGTTGCCGTTTGTTGTGTAAAGAGGGTCGGCGAGTTTTGGCCGGCCGGCAGCAAGGAATTGGTATGGAAAGAAATCGGGCATGGGATTTGGGTAAGGATTTTGCGCCCCGACCCGAACCGCTTAACCCAACTCCATGACCCGCATTGTGAAATCCTAGGTAGGGATTCGTTCCCATACCTGGTTCGATCGACCACCCGTCGCTTCCCGGACAGATGGTTGGGCTTGCCCCATTGTTGGTTGGTGGGCCTCCATCGGCTTGCGCGTTACTCGATAGCTGGGTGATGATGCATTTAGGTCCAACCCATGGTACCATGGATAAGGTATCCACGGGTAAGGATAGCCCAAGAAGGGCTGCCGAGCATTAGACTAAGCTGAGAAGTCGTTGCCACCGCACGTGTTGGGCTTGAGCCCGAATCCGGCTCTACCGCTATTTGAATACGTGGATCACAAACAGATGAGTCTTGATTGCTCAAAGTTTGCAGCAATGCTTCTCCCACGATTGGTCGCCAAAGTTGAGGCAAGGTCTTGTGGCTTGGTCATGGTAAATGGAATCAAAGCCTTGAGGCAATCAAGGCTTTGATTCCTATGGCAACTCTTTTTATGGAGATTAGAGTTCCTTGTGAGGTAATTGGAGAGGAAACAGAAAATTAGGTCGAACCGTAGAGGCTCGATACCAAGTCACAAAAGGAGATAAAGAAGAAGAAGGTTTTGGAGTCGTAGGAAAAAAAGGTGTAGAGGAAAATTGTATCACTCTATTAATAGTAATCTTTGTACAAGAGTGTGTATTTAATTACAAAGAAAGAATCAGTAAACGGAAAAAAAGTATTATCCTATCTTCTCCTATCTTTTAATCCTAAAATAAAATGATTCCCTATCAATTTATAATTGATACAATCCACTAAATCATATCTTCCAACAAATTGATCACAGCTTTGCCGGCGACTAGCGATGGTACTTAACAATAGGCAACATCGGTCTATGGCCGGCCTGAGATATTGGTGACCGGTGTTGATAAAAAGTGACTGCCCATGTCTCTACTCATGCTCACCTAGGTGATGCCTTTGGGAGAATGGCCGAGGCAGCATAGTGATTGATGGTGGCCGTGCGCGAGAATGATAGTGATGATGAGCAATGGTGAGCGAGTGACGGTGACAAGGAGAGTTGTGCAATGGTCAATCGGTGTTGAAGACAATTGAGCCCCGTAACATTCCTTGGGTGCAATATCGTTTTGCTTGGTTGGATTGAGTGACTTCGTTTATGCCCTACCTAGCAACGTCGATTGAGGGAGACATCCATGTGGACTAGATTAAAAAAAAAAAAATGCTAACTCATTTTAATATATTAATTATAGTGCCATGTCATACTTTTGGTCGAAAATTATTGCCGAAAACACCTAAGTAATCATCATTTCTCTGATTTGACACTTAAGTGAGCTAGCGAAATCTTTTTTGGCACTAAAGTGAATGTCGTACACAATTTTGGCACTACTAATGTCATTTTGGTTAAGAGATGGTATACTGAGCCGAGGAGAAAATAATGCATATTCCTTGGCTAAGCAATATGAGTGAAAATTTTATAAATTGTAATGTTTAGATC
The DNA here is from genome assembly GCF_016545825.1 of Eucalyptus grandis. Lineage (NCBI taxonomy): Eukaryota > Viridiplantae > Streptophyta > Magnoliopsida > Myrtales > Myrtaceae > Eucalyptus > Eucalyptus grandis. The sequence continues at coordinate 3,119,373 of NC_052616.1, forward strand.
GGTAATCCAATCAACCAAATTTCTTGTAAGCAGAGACTTCAAATTCAACGTGTAGACAATGCTACAAGGTATTGACATACTCAAAGATACTCAATTAGTCAAACCGTCCAAAAGCTAAGTAAAAGGGAGAGCTTTAGATCGAGACTCGACAATTGCAATCGCATTTGCAAGCACAAGCACCTAATAACGGTTGGTATTGTAATATGTGGGTGACAAAACTGTGAAAAAATGGGAGCCTTGCTAAGCCAATTCAACCATGTATCACAATGCCCGATAAGGGCTTGTGCCTTTCATTCATCAAATCGGACAAGTTTCCATAATTAGGGCTTAAAATTAAGATTTTATGAAATTTGAGCTAGAAATTGGATTTTTGAGTAGTTGAGCCATGAGATTTCATGGAAATGGTGGATTATGGTTTTGTAGAGCTGTGGATCTTGACGAGAGTCATTTTAGAACAACGGTTTTGAGGAAGTGAAATTCTAGGACTTCCTGTCTGGGTTTCACATTGCTTATAGATTCGAATAGTTGCTTCAATTGAGCGATTTGTTAGCGCATAAGATTTGATTTATTAGTGTTTAGACATAATTTAGCCAATTCATAAATGAGGTAGATTTTTACTTGGTTTTGATGTTGATTACCATTTAATAGATAGGATTATGAGATTGTTAGCTCGTTTAGCTACTCGTTCCTAGTTTGGACTTTCTCAAGTGAGTGATACTATGGGCCCGCATGGTAAAAAGTGTTTCTGCTCTCGGAACAAAATTTGTTCTTTTGTTCCGGGAACAAAAAGGAACAAACGCGTTTATTTGCGTTTTTGTTCCAAAATTATTTTTTGTTCTAAACACCTTCTGGAACGGAAACAAGAAACAAAAAGAAGTTGTTTCTTGTTTCGGAACAAAATTTAGAACACTTTTTCTCTCTCTTCCATTTTTTTCTTTTTTTCTTCTACTTTTCTTCTTCTTTTTTTCTTTCTTTTTTTCTTTGGCCGGTTTGTCGGCCTCGGCCATGGCTGGCGACCGGCCGTCGAGGGTCGGCGACCTCGCCGAGGCGTCGCCGCCCTTGCCAAGCTCGGCCTCGCCGGAACTGGCGAGCTCAAGGCTCACCCAGCCAAGGCGAGGCCGACTTGCATTGGCCGGGCGAGCCCCGGGATCTCGCCTAGCCAAGGCGAGGTCGAGCTCACCCAGTGGCCGGCGAGGCTTGGCCTGCCGGGCCACCGCTGTCGGCCTCACACTCGGCGGTGGCTCCGGCGAGCCCGCCGTGGCTGGGCGAGGCCGGTAGCCCTGTTGGTCGGGCCGCCGGCCATGGCCGAGGCCGCGACCGGCCAAAAGAAGAAAAAGAAAAAAAAAGGAAAAATAAATAAGAAAAATAAGAAAGAAAATAGAAAAAATAAAATAAAAATATTAAAAATTAAAAGAAATAAAAAAAATTATACAAATTTACCAAACATGTTTTTATTCTTTTTATATTTCTGAAAGATTTACCAAACACGTTTTTTTGTTCAAAAAATTGTTCCCCAAGCATAAATACTTTTTTTCTATTTCTGTTCCTAAAAACAATTTTTAAACAGAAATGTTACCAAACGCACCCTATCTCTTTTCTATGAATTTCTAAACTCATGTATGAAAATGATAAATATTTAAGTATCATATGAGTTATTAAAGCATTGATATTACATAAAAAAAAAAAAACCATCGCTTATATTGTTCGTGATGATTAGCCAATGAAAAATAATTTATTATTGTCAACGATTTATATCTATATATTTTCATGAGTGATGAAAATATTTTTCATTCTTTCACTTTGTTTATGATATAAGTGGTCATTTTTAGGGAAATTTTTCGTTAATCCTTCATTTTCCCAAAACATATGGAGCCCTAGGTTGAGTAGGTTTCGTAATTTGGATTCAACTCTTATCTACATAAAGGAAGAGTCTTCTTTTTTGAAAGCATTTAAGAGGAGCTTTTGGTCATGAAAGACATCTACAGTGCTTGAAGTTGCGAAAATCTTGTGTTAATATTTCATGTAATTTCTTTGTGGGATTGAAAGATTTCTTAGTGAAACTTTGTGGGGGCTAAACACTATGAAAGTAATTTGCTGTAATTGGGAGCCAAAAATGTTGAAAGTGTTTGAGTGACTTGAGTATAGTTGAAATTTCTATTGTATTGCTTAATTTATATTTCCACAACAATTGGTGTCAAAGTCAAACTTGGCAGAATTGAAGTGAATTCAAAGTGACAAAAGAAGGAAAAAATAAAAATCAACAGATTTGAAAGGAATGATTTTATCTTTTAGAAAATGCAAATTACTAGAGGATCTACATGTACCTTGTCTAGGAGGAACCTAGAGTTAATGAAACAAGTTGGTTGGGAATTGTTGGATATATAAGTGTTGGATGTTATTCGGTAAATGTTAGCTTGTAATGTCATGTTTTAACATTGTACAAGAAAAGATTACTACGCGTTTGATGATGGTAATGTCATAAATATATAAGTTCACAGCATCGTCAAAGAACAAGGTCCACGCTCCTTTCTAGGGATAGGATCCGATCATTTAGGAAACTTCATCATAAACCTTTGTGCAATTTTCAGCCAACATATCAGCAATAATCGGCCCTTAATTGATTTTTGTAGCGTCGTCTCCGCAAGACAAGAATAGTAGAAGTGCCATAACTTTTTCTCTCACTTAAGTGTCACAAATTCAAAAAAAAAATCAATCACTTAAGTGCCATTGGTGATGAGCCACGCTGAAAATCCTATGAGGATGCCGCTGTTCTACGTGGCATCACCAACGCTAACATAGAACATTTTAAGTTTTTCAATTATTATTTTCTTTATTTTTTTGTTGTTGTTTTTTTTTCCTTTTCTTCTGCTTTTGTTTTTAGTACCAACAAGGATCATTGGTAACCCTTGCCGGCTATGAAGGCCTTGCCCTTTGGCTGGTGTGGTTGCAAAACTCGTTGACATTGAAAAATAAAAATTAAAAACCAGGTTGGAATTGAAAATATTTTTTTAAAATCCATATAGGATGATTTGTCATAAATGACATCAAATGATTAATTTTATTTTGACGTGACACTTAAGTGAGCCAAAAAAATTATGGACTTAAAAAATTATGGTACTCAAGTGAATGTTGTATGAAAGTTATAGCACTTTTGACGCTCTTATCCCCATCCGTCTACACATCAAAAAACTCTAAAATTAAAATCTTTCACTTGGCCAACTTCCCTACCAAGGCAGGTCAATCAAGCATGTATTTGATGGGATCACTCTTAGAGACTAGGAACATTTGAGAATTCAGACGCACTAGTGCAGCCTATGTAGTGCCCAGACCAATGTAGCACAAGTCTTTTTTAGCTTTGAAATAATTTATTTCCGAGGCATTGAAATTTTACTCATATAGTAAATGGCTTGTTCCTTTCCATTGTCAAGCCTTTTCTAAGCTAGCATCGCACCCAAGGATTCACTGTGAATCGTGAGCTAAAAAGTTGAGGGTTGCCCTAGTATCGATGGAACAACCGGAGAACTAATCATATAACATTTCAATTTGTCGAACGCCTTTCAATAGTCGTAAACCCATTCAATTTGAGCATTTCTTTTTAGGAGTTTGAAGAACGGCTTGGTGGTCTCCGATAACTAGGAGATAAAACAGGCTATGTAATTCAACGTTCCTAATAAACTTTAGACTTCTTTCATTATTGACGGAAGTTACAGCTCACATGTGGCCTTCACCTTGATGGATCCACTTCAATGCCTTTATTACTCACCACAAATCCCAGTAATTTTACCCCTGGTCGCCCTAGATACATTCCGCTAGGTTGAGGAGGAGTTTGTGTTTGCGTAATCAAATAACTTCTTCAGGGTATCGACATGGTGTTCTCTTGGTCGAGTCTTAGCGATCATGTCATCGACATAGACCTCGATTTTTTTGCACATCATATCATGAAATAGTGTCACCATGGCCCATTGGTATATTGCCTCAACGTCTTTCAAGCCAAGTGGCATGACTCTACAGTGGAAGGTCCCCCACTTTGACAAGATGCATGTTTGATCATTTGTGCTGAGGCACAAGTGATGTTGTTGTTAAGATTGTTCAATTGAGACCCGTGATCGAAAAAAAGACCGATAAGATGATCAAGCATGTTCGAATTGATTGCAACATGAAATTTTTACTCATAGTTGTTAAATTTATTATGATAAAGGAAGGCATGATGAGACATTGCACTATTGCAAACTTCCTAGAGGTGAAACCACTAGGGGGAAGGCTAATGGACTACTAAATAAGAATGAAGGCTCCTCTCAAAAGGTCATTGCTCATGTTGTACGTGCTCTCCTAGGCCCTACTAATCGCAACTCAACATTGAATCCGAAATGTACTTAATCTTACCTTTGAAGATGCCACTAACCGGTTATGGGTAATTTAGACACCCAAGTAAAATATGGTGGGCATACATTAACTTATGTGAACCGATGATTCAATGGATTCGGGAACTTAATTATGCTAAATTAATCTAACGCCCTTTTGGTATCTTTTCTTTATTCCAAAAATGTTTTGCGTGTAATTTTTATTCATTTTTATCCTATGCCACTAACATTTGAGGGGTGATCGTATAGGGTGCAACAATCAAGAAATTAACATCCAATAATCAAATCCATGAATAGATTGTGTAAAAATTCAAGGGCTCTGTTGAAATCGAAAACCCTAATATTGAGTTTTTTTTTTTTTTTTTTTTTTTTTTTTTTCTTTATCGACGCGTCAACTAAAAATCAAGTGTCAACAACTTATCTTAAAACTACAAGCCTACTAGAGGGGCTCCTACTCTGATATCATATTGTGATATTCCTATATTAACTCACTTAAGGTATTGCCCATTTTGACCCGTCACCATTCCGAGCCTCATGATTTTGTCCTTTGGCTTATAGGTAGAACTTTCTCAAGAGTTCGGCCATCCTGGTAGTGTTCTAACTTGAACATGCTTAACTTTGGAATCCAAAGCAAAACTTACCGTAATATCAAAAGCCACCTCCATGAGTTAATTTTATTTTTCACACACGCACACACACGCACACATTATATATTCCAAAATCACTCTTTCTCCTATCTAGTGCACAGTTTGGTTCATTTTTAGCCCCTTCGTCACCAAGAGCAAGAGCATGCTAGGAGTCGCTCCTTATTAAGGTCCTCATGCCCCGACAAAAATTTACTGTTATATCATCCATATAAAAATGCGAAATATAATCTAACGAAATAGAATAGATAGAATTGAACTAAATTGAAATACTAAATAGAATATAGAATAATCGGATTAGAATCTTATTATATATTTTAAAAAATAGAAATTCTAATCGTTAGAATAGTCATTTTTAATTTAACTACTAATACAAATTAAAATAGAATATGTATTTCTAACTAATATTAATAGTTATTAGTTATACATAATAAATAATATTTATCTAAATTAATTAATGTGTTTATATAGTTTATAGAATTCTAAATAATAAGAATTATGTTCTATTTTTAAATTAATGAAATGATTTCTTATAGAAAGAAATGATTCGTTATAGATATTATAAATGATTAATGTGTATTAAATAAACAATACAATTTAATAAATATCCAATTTCGATTTCCTTTTTTTTTTTTTTTTGAGTTATCTTATAGAAGGTCCACTTTACTCTAAGGAAAGGATAAGAAGAAAAATAAAAGATAAAATAAAGATAAATGCATTACAAACCATAATGAATGAGACATTCCTCTATTGTCATTCAAAAAAAAAAAAAAAAATGACTCTTTGAGTATTCCAAATTGAATAAGAAGAATGAGAGTAAAAGAGGCATAGATATGTTATCTCGATATAGATTATATACATCTATAATGAATTGCGGATACAGAAATAATAGAATTATTTTTGATTGGATCAAATGGAGGTCTCTGATAGAGATTAAAGAAGATATGCAAGAAATTTAAAGAACAAAAAACACTTTTTTTTCTCTAGTTTATATATATAATTCGATGTGTAATTCGAATAAATGCAGGATTTTAGCATAAATAAATGGGGATAGCAAAATTGGTAGACGCTATGGACTTAATTGGATTGAGCCTTGGTATGGAAACCTACTAAGTGACAACTTTCAAATTTAGAGAAACCATGGAATTAAAGATGGACAATCCTAAGCCAAATCCTATTTTACGAAAACCAACAAAACAATAATGGCTCATAAAGTGAGAATAAAAAAAGGATAGGATAGGTGCAGAGACTCAATGGGAGTTGTTCTAACAAATGAAGTTGAGCACGTTGTATTGGGAAAGGAATCTTTTATCGAAGCTTGAGAAAGGGAAAGGATAAACTTATGTATATACATATATGTACTGAATACTATCTCGAATGATTAATGACTACGCGAATTTTTTATATGAAAAAAGGAAACAATTGTTGTGAATCAATTCTAAGTTGAAGAAAGAATCGAATATTCATTGATTAAATCATTTACTCCATGGTTTGACAAATCTTTTGAAGAATTGATTAATTGGACGAAAATATTGATAGAGTCCCATTCTACATGTCAATACCAACAACAATGAAATTTAGAGTAAGAGGAAAATCCGTCGACTTTAAAAATCATGAAGGTTTAAGTCCCTCTATCCCCAAGAAGGACCATTTGACTCCTTAACTTAATGATTTATCCTATTCTTTAAAAAAAAAAAAAATTATGGAGTCTAGATAAGACCTTTCTACCCCTTTGTCTTTTTATTTGACATAGAACCAAGTCATCTAGTAAAATATTGAGAGTACTTGAATTACTCAAATGTGGTTGTAATTTTCGTTGTGTTGCCTGTTCTCTAGTCAATTTTGTGTTGTTCTCCCAATAGATGTAAGTCACGTTGATCGAACCACATATAAATAATGTCCAATTTATTTTCTTACCGGTTTATTTTATTATTTGATTGCTTGTTTCTGCAATATCAAGAAAGCAAGATGGTCTACTTTCTTAATGCACTCCAATGTTGTTTTATTTCTCAATTTTCTGCCAAAAAAAAAGAAAGTAAATGAAAAGGTCAAATTCAAGCCAGAACTTTCAAGGGATTAGGTGCGGCGAGCAGATATCCGCTAATAGTACATGAAATGAGGAAAATTTCCAGGTGGGATAATAAAAAAAAATAATGCTTAAAAAGATCTTCATATCACACAAGCATTGTTGGATGAATGTCTATGAAATAAATTCACCTTTGTAACGAGAGATTTTATCTTGCGGAAGAAGGTGCAAAGTGAGTTTCACAACTCAAGTTCGAGAAACCAAAAGAAGGACGTGAAAGCAAACCAAACCAAAATACTTATGCCAATTGGATTAGAATATACTGATTGTTGCTCTCAACTTTGAAAAAGCACACCATTAAGCTGCATGACTTTTGTATGGCGTTCATTTAAATAACATAATTTTTTTATCACTTAAATATCAAATAACTTTTGAATTGATAATTTGAGTGCGATAAATTTGTAAAAATATTTACCATAAATGTTATGCCATGTTGGATTTTCAGTATTTGAGTGAATGTTTTAAAAAAAAATTAGCACTCAAATGATCGATCAAAGGTTATGACATTCAACTAAACTATTTTTTTTTAAGTTATAATATTCAAATGATAAAAAAAAAATATAATACTCAAATGTTCGAACTCCGTGACAGTTGTGGTATTTTTATCCACTCCGAACGCATTCCTCGTGGGATTTTCCTGGCTGGGTAAAGGACATTCCTTTCCTGAGTTCGCGCGCACAACTCCTCATGGAAATTCATTTTTTTGGGAAAATTTCAATTAAGGGCCTAAGGTGGAACCATTTTCTAAAAAAAAAAAAAAACCTAAAATGGACATTGTCTCAAAAAAGGACCTAAAGTGACCAACTTAATTTCAAATAAGGGCCTCAACTTAAAAGACAACCAAATCTTATTTGCATCTAGGGGTATTTTTGTCTAAAGACCTTTTTTCCTTTTTTTTTTTAAAAATTTATTTTCTCCTTCTCTTTCTTTTTTTCATCATCATCGTGTCTTCACCTTTTTCACTCTTTAGATCGTGTTCTCCAAAGTCCATCTTATCTTCCTTGTGGAATTAGCCATCAACGCCTCAACCTCATTCGCCATTACCCTCAACAGCAATTCCAATACCTTTGTTGAAAGATGGAGGTCAATCCAAGCCCTAAATCGAGCACGAGTGGACCAAGATATGATGCTCAGCCGATTCGATCCCCATATCTTGTGGTCGTGGTCAAGCACGAAGCATGATGAGGTGTAAGCCATTAGTTTGCTGCCCTTGTGGTCATTGATGCTTGAATTCAAATCGGTGCTCACGCAGGCTATGATTGATCTTAGCGAGGAGAAGCTAGATTGAAGTGCCTAAGCCAAATTTATTATAGCTTTTTGAGGAATTTCTGTGATACTCATGTGCATTGATTTGTTTAGTGAAATACGTGGTTTTGGGAATTTTTGAGCGATTTTTCACTTTTTTCATCTTGTTATTCTCTCTCAAATATGTGTAGATAATATTTTAGAGTTAGAGAGGCAAATTTGTTTGAACATGTGTAGACCGAGTCATTCGTTTTTTAGATTGAGTGCTGTTTGATTTGAATCGCCACTAAAGGCGAGTATCTTCAATCACAAAGTTAGAATGATTCAACAGCTTTTGAAAATAACCAGCATGCACGACACAATTGACCCCTCTTAAGAAGCCACATATTCCACCTCAATGCAAGTTGCGTCTATGAATGTTATGGATAATCCAACCCGGACCCAATAAAACATTCCCAAGAAGCTATGAGTGAAAGTTATCATGGCATAGGCAATTTCATTGGTGGGGAGAACATGAAACCGTTACTTTAATTGCCATAATACGTTTTTATAAGCAAATTGAATTTAAAAAAACCCGCTGATGGATATTTCTTGATTCTCAAGTTCATTATCGTCATCGAAGAAGGTGAGTGGTGGCGAATAACTTAAAAGCCAACTTATGCCGAAATCGATGAGTTCTTTGGGTGAGGATGCAAAATTGCATAATGTAGAGAGCATGCACTTTGAAGTTTGTTGATGGGAGGCCGCAGAACTAAAGCAAGCAATTTGCAGTTATGCAAAATTGCATAATTTCTCGAATATCTTTTAGTTTTCTTCTTTTCTAAATTATTCAAATTGTTTTGCACGTGTGCAAGCTCGTGAGTGAGGAGTCCGATGCATTTGTCAAGAAGGAGGTGAGCAAGATGAAAGAAGAAAGAAAAGAAAAGAAAAAGTATTTAGACGAAAATACCCCTAGCTGCAAATAAGATTTGACTGGCTTTCAAGTTGAAACCCTTATTTGAGACTAAATTGGTCATTTCGGGCCCTTATTTGATACAATGTCCACTTTAAGCATTTTTTTTTTTAGAAAACGATTTCACTTTAGGCCCTTAATTAAAATTTTCCTTTTTTTTTTAAAACAATAAGTTCTCGTCTCAACAGCCATTGCACACGGAGGAAACCCACCCTCCCGCTGCGTACACGCCGCCGTCTAACGCGTGCTATGCCGCCTTGTCCCCTCTCGTCCCTGCCATCTTCGTTAGCACGTGTATTTACCCCGAACGTCCGTTCTTTTTTTCTTTTTAAAGAAAAACAAACTTCCATTTACCGTCAATTTCTGAAACATACGGATAAATGCGCGCTTTTTTAAGGAACCGATTTATATCGCAAGATTTTTGCTGGATACGACCTAGTTCGTTGCCTAAATCCCTAAGTATTCTTCAATTTTATGTTCAGTTCAAACTATGTTACCAACTTTTATATATAAAGGAATCACCAACTTTTACTCAAGTCCCAAATTTATTCTCGACCTTTTGTTCAAAGTCACTAGTGATCATTTAATATGGCATCCACATTAACAAACTAATGGGGATTTAAAAGTTATTGCTACCATCATCTTCCTGGTCCAAGAAAAAGGATTTTGTCTAGAAAATGCAGATTAGTCTCTCTTTCTCTCTCTTCAGCCCTCAATCCTGACCAGTGTGCATCCCTCACCGACAACACCTTAGATCTGGTCCGACTCCGCCCGTGACAATCTTCTAGCCAACTCCGCCTCTGAGCTGCCTCCACCACCGGAGCCCCTCTCTCCTATGACTATGTCCTCATGGCGGACAGTGACAATAAACAGTCATCTACCACCACTATTCCTCTATCTCTCTCTATATTCTTCTTATATAGTAAAGCAAATCCATAACATAATTCCAAACACTAAGGTTAGAGTATATTGCAGCAACAGAAGCAATCGAGGAAGCAATGTGAGAGGTTTGCTTAGCAAGATTGCCACCAAATAGAATTGTTATTTATTGTGATAATTAAGTGCATGTGTCTAACTTAAAACAAATTCATCAAGGTGCAAACCATACAAATTGACAATATTTGTAATCTCTTTAACAAATTATTCTGCTAATTGTCATAGTAGTCATCAGAAGATATTCTGCGACCCAACTATTTTGTGTGTCCAGTTTTGTAAATAGAGGCCAGAATTTTCTTCAAACATTTATTGTAGACGAAAGGTCTCTCCACTGCAACAATATGGCCTGCTTTCTCAATGCATACCAGTGTTGCATTATCTCCCAAATTTCTGTCCAAAAGAACATAACCGAACGAGTCAAATTTCTTCTGAAGATAATTGAACGGAAACCCAGTGGAGCAAACATCTTTTAAGTATGCCTATTTACAGTAATAGCTATCAGGTCAGGAAGAGAGAGAGAGAGAGAGAGAGAGAGAGAGAGAGAGCTATTTAACGGGAAATTATCAGTGAACCAAGTGCCATAATATAAATAAATCGTTACAAGTTTATCAATACTTCCCATTAGCTTCATGCAATTTCCCATACAACATATAATAGCTTTATTAGGTCCACAAAACGTGCAAAAGAAAAAAATTAAACTGCCATCGTCATAAATTGATGTTATATATCAAAATTCATTTCTTAAAACTCTGATACGAACATATTGCAATCTAATGAGCAGTAACAATCTTCTTGTCTTAATTGCAAACTAAAATTGGACAAAATAAGAACTGCGGTTAAAGTTTTTGTTAACACATGACTTCTTTCTTCACGATCAATGATAATCGAGCTAAAGGAAATAGCCAAGACATGCTGATATAACAATATGGTTTTAGCTTTAAAACTTTAGCATGGATAAATAAACAAATAAATATAAATTGATTGACGAACTGTTAAATGAAAATCTGTAAACATACTCTTTCAGTGATTGGGCTACTTCCAATGGGAAGATCCTGTCATTCTCGCCCCAGACCAGATGCACCTTCTGCAAAAGATCATATCAATCATCAGCCGATTTCCAATTACATTCTACAAATATGACTAGAAGGAGGATAGTTTGAGAAAGTCTTGCGTACACCCGAATAATGTGAGTCCATTCGTATAAACTATTTTATTAGCCAATTTATTTGTAGTAATGGAATAAGTTGTAGCGTAATGGCTATTGCATTAATTAGTACATTGTTTGATTTAAGTATTATAATATTTATTATACTATTTGGTTGTATGAATCACATATAAAATAAAGGGTAAATAGTTTTTTTTATTTTAAGTTATTTAACAATTATGAATGATTATGACTTCAACTTAATGGTTTATCCTATTAAAAGACTACTAGTTATCACATAGTTAAAAGTAGATTGAAATAACAATTATAATTTTTTGAGCATTGATTAATTTAATCAGTAATGATTATTCATTATATTATGAATAATAAACTATTTGATTATAGAAATATAGATAATTGTACCTGATAGTAGGTAACTAATATGATGCTAGTTATTGTTATAATTTTAACATAAACCAATATTTTTCTTATAGATAGCATAATTATTATAACATCAATCACATCGATTATATCTAATATTTTATTTATTAACGACATAACATATGTATACGTCAAAAAAATATAATTAATGTTATTACTATGTACATAATACAACAAATTTAGTCATAATTCGGAATAATAATCTAACATGGATAATTAATGTAGTTTTGGCTATAATAAAAATTATGATGTAACAACTATTACCGCAAACAAAAACTGTAATAGGCAATGAACATGTAATATAATAGACACTATTACAACCAAACAATGTTCTACATATTGATTCCATGTAGGGCCACAGGGTCTAATGGTTAGCAATAGCATTAAGTAAGTTCACATGCACAGAGTACACGTTACAATTTTGCATGTAACCATTCACTTGGGTTCTAACCTTACTTTCTTTTGCCTTTTCCATTTATGCCCCAAACTCTGTACAAATTCCTACTATAGAATATGTAAGTTTTTGCATCACGTAAAAGAGATTGACCAAATACAAAAAGAGATTATCAGGTATACAAAGACCGTTAATATAATAAGTGATGTGAGAGAACTTAATGAGCATTTATCAACTAGATAGTGTTCGAACATCGATAAGAAATATAGCAACTTGATATATCGAGGTAAATATACCTACCATTTCCACTAGGGAATACTAAATTGAACATGAAAATTATCAATTTCAATGATAAACACGTATTCAAAGGCATGCACATGTAATTACATATGAGATTTTGGCCTAATATATAGATTTATCTAGGGATAATTACCAAAAAAGTCTTAAACATATTGCACTAGTGCCAATTCAGTTATAGGCCTTTCAATTATGCTAATTTAGTCATAAATCTTTACACATTTTGCTAATTAAATCCATGAGATGAATTTTAGCGAAACACAAGCCATTCTATGCGATATGATCGTGCTAATATGGACAATTTTTAATAATTTTTTTCTTTACCTTCTTTCCTCTTTTTTTTTTTCACCGTATACGATGAGAGTTGTCAAAGCTCGCTAGCCACTAGGCAAGGCTATCAGGGCTTCACTACCAAATCTAGGCAAGGTCTGCCTTGTCGCTAAGGGCAAGGCCACCTTGCTCATGGCTAGTGAGGGCTTTACATAGTTCTTACCTATAACCAGTGAAGGCTTTTCGACCCTTGCCTAGTGGCTGACAAGCTCTATTGACCCTCACCAACCACAATGATAAAAAAAAAAAAAAAATGAAAAGAAGCAAAGGAAAATGATTAATAAAAATTTGAAAAATATTAATAAACTAAAAATTATCCATGTTAGCACAAGTCATATCACGTAGGATGGCCGTCATCCACGCTTGTGATTTTTACCAAAAAAATGATTAAAATTGACTCAATTGATAGAACGTGAGAATGTTTAGTATTAAATTGACATAAATGTAATAAGTTTAGAACTTTTATAATAATTATCCTAAATTATCTTAGTTGTTAGATGCACAAGCTCACATGATCCGACAAGATCAAAGGGTTTGGATCAAGTCAATTATGCATATCTTGCATAGGCATGTTATGAATTCACTGTGTATTATCTACCTTTGGATTTGGTGAGAACCACAAGAAGTAATTTTATAGGTTGCAAGGACAAGAGTTCTAAGGACTAGCTTTTGGCAAAGTAATTATAGCATATACCGACAGTGTGAAAAGTTTTACACAAGATCTTTTATAAACCATCTATCAAGAAGATTAGCTGGTTATGGCCTCAAATAAAAATAAATGAGACATTTGTGTATGTTTTTCTTAATATAGGTGGTTTTGCATTATTTTTCCTTTTTGTATACTCGAGTAGGTTACAAACACGTCTGGCATTATCACAACAAAACGAATACGAGAGTGACATGTAGAATTATTTGATCAAAGTACTATACGTAGAGTCTCTATGTTAGAGAAAATCAACAATGAATGAAAGAAATAATGAATCACATCTCATATTACATCCAATAAGAAAGATTTCTCAAGTACTTATTTCGTTCATTACTCCACTCATAAAATGAGTATAAACAGAATTTTTCAACCGTGAAGGCATCATGCATGGTGCGATTTCACTCATTTATGCTTTGAAAAAATCAGTTATTTATTTATTTATTTAAAAACTATATTTTTTGTCGTAACGAAAATTCGTAGGTTTAAAAAAAAACCAACAACCAAGGGAGAAGCTTCATCAAACCTGAGGGTACCGGGAAAGCGAAATCCTCGTCTGGAATGACCAGAGCCTCCAGCAATTCGACTCTCTCTTTCTGTAGTCAAATATGACCTGCCATCCAAATGACAAGAAATGCATATATTTGCTGTAAACCACTCATCTTTACGCGGAGGGTCCGCAGAGATTTCTACACATGCTCATAAATACCACTAACGAAGTCTCTCTTGACAAAAAAAAAAAAAAAGTCTCTCTCTCTGACCACCATCATCGACGAGGACCGCCACCTCCAGTCCCGCACCACAACGGGCGCCTCCACTTCAACGACAAGACTTGTTTTGACAGATCTCTCTCCCCCGTTATCGGGGCACAATTATCCTGATGATGATCGTTCACCACAGAGGAGATGACATCTGAATGTCTCCCACGACAATGGAGACGAGATCTACTTTGTTTTGCTCTGCCCCAACCCCACCATCAATGCTGCCGTGCCCATATCTCACTTTTTGACCTAATATCTACTTCACACCTATATTTATGCACATATTATTGACATACCTCTAAGCAATATCTCACATTTAAAAGATCAAATTGCCCTTCCTTACAAGCTCATTCTAACATCATGCTTAAAATCTAAGGGATTTGGTTTTTAATTGGTTTTAAGTGTTTTGGATGGGTTTGAGAATTCAGGATTTCATGGAGAATATTTTCGGAACAGAAATGTTATGTTTGTATATAGAGACGCAATTATAATTGACGTGGAGGCACAAATTCGTTTCTAAAGGTAAGTACTCATGTAGCATTTACTATATTCAAAGGAGTATGTAAATAATCATAAGTTTTTACTAATGCCATGGCTAAAACAGTGGTTTCGCTTATGTAAATGCCACATGACACGCAACCATGAGCGAGCCCATTGTGAACCCATTGACTTGCACACACAGAGGATTATGATTTTTTTTTATTGGGTAATATTATATGCACAAAATGGAGTCCACCACAGGGAGAGAGTCGCTGATATGTACATCAGTAGCTTCGCCTTCTCATGTGTTTGAAGTACTTTCATTCAACTCACTTCTGCTCTCCTTCAACCACACGAGGGCATGCTGATAGCTAGGGTTTCACCCAACTTGGCCGATTGGGCGCCCATTTTCTCCAATCCCCCAATACATCTTCCGTCTGGCTTCCTCCGCAGATTCCAAAGAATCGAACTTCTCTCGTGTTCCACCCATGAGCAATCCACGTTGATCTTCGGGCCAGACCCGCTCCGGGAGGTACCTGGCCACGTGGGTTTTGCGTACGCTCTTCCCTCCTTGGCCGTGGATTGTCCCTTGTAAATAATCCGCTCGCCGATGAGGTGGTGTTGTTTTACTTGCTTAACAAAATCAGATTGTTACGTGCCTTCCATATAAGCCAAAGGGAAGTCGCAAAGATCGCTTGGTTTAAGCCGACTGGCCCGAGGCAGTAATCACATACCCATTGATCTACTAAGATAGGCTTGGGATAACATCTATTTCGACATCATAGTTCAGCCAACATGTTTTTTGTCCATTATCATGTGATAAATAAAGTGTTCGATGATTCTGGCCATTGATGGCAAAAGGCAAGAGGGCCTTCCCATGATTTTCCTCCCAGATAGATTGGATTCGTGTTGGTAGACCTTCATTACATAGACTCCACATGAAGTGTCCGACTGGGGTTGATTTGGAGATGCCATATTTCTCTCCATAGTCTTTTCTGAGCTTGATATGAGGATGACGCCTTGTTGTCTGCGGGTTGCCGATGTTTCGTTCTAAGTCACGGTATCCACTTTTAACATTATAGTTCCCCGCAGTAAGGCCCTATCCATATCGACGATCTGATCCGGGAATAATGTTGAGTGTGGTTTGTTGAATCTCTTCGATATAGGGCCGTTGAATATCTCTTGTATAAGTTGATTCTTCCATGTACGTGTGTTTGTATCGATGATATCTACCACACATCGGGGTCGCGTTATGTTGCTGGTCCCCCAATTGGTCCGTTACATTAGCCACCGATCCTCTCTCAAGTTGATAGATTTACCATCGCCAACTTCCCATTTTAGATCAGGCCTTAGGGCATCTCTACCTACTAGAATACTTTGCCAACCCCATGATGGTCCGGGGCACCCTGTAGCATTCCATAGGTGCCATGAGGGAAGTAGAGGCCTTTAAAGATTCGCTCCATAAGGCCTCGGGAGCTTGATCTAGTCTCAGGCTTGTTTCTCAAAGACGCCTTGTTAAAGTCCACAAGGTCCCTAAATCCCATTCCCCTTGCTCCTTTCTCTTCTTTCAAAACTTCCCAACTATTCCAATGAACACCTTTTTTTCTGCATTGCTCTTCCACCGTAAAGCTGAAATTTTTCTTTCAATGGCTCGACAAATGGATAAAGGAATTTTGAAAATATTCATGGCATATTGGGGTAGAGCCCGAACAACTGTTTTATTAATATTTCTCTCCCGCCTTGATATTAACTTGCTCTTTCCAACCCTCCAGTTTTCTATCCACTCGTGCCATGATCCAATTAAACATCCGTTTTCTAGTTTGTCCCCAATCGATGGTATCCCAAGTATTTTCCGGTTTTTTCTAATATGGGGAC
The DNA here is from genome assembly GCF_016545825.1 of Eucalyptus grandis. Classification (NCBI taxonomy): domain Eukaryota; kingdom Viridiplantae; phylum Streptophyta; class Magnoliopsida; order Myrtales; family Myrtaceae; genus Eucalyptus; species Eucalyptus grandis. The sequence goes on from NC_052616.1 coordinate 3,136,022, forward strand.
CCTCATTTCAGCTGCCATGTTTCTTTTTCAAGTCCTGTGGACAACTTGCCCCAAAGAAGAACAGCCGTATTTATTGAGATTAATCAACTGACCAGATGCGAAGCAATAACAGCTTTAGTATATTTGCAAGATCCCGAGTTTCCCGATCGTTCCATCCAGAAAAATATAGCATCATCCGCGAAGAGTAGGTGGGATAAAGTAGGACACCGAGAATTCAGTTTAATACCTTTTAAGCTCCCGTCTGTCATGGCCTTGTGCACCATGTTAGAAAGGACATTGGCCTAATTATAAAGAGATAAGGTGAGAGAGGATCCCTTGTCTAATGCCTCTAGTTGGCGCGAAACTTTCTCCCCGTTTCCCATTAATTAGAATACGAAATTGAGGAGGAGATGCAAAATCGACCAGACTAACCCATTTCTCGTTGAAGCCCATCTTTTCCATACAATCACAAAGAAAGTCCCACTCAACTCGATCGTACGCTTTCGCATATCCAGCTTCAGCATTGCTTGGAATTTTTGGCGATTTTCTCACTCTAAGTTGATGTAGGACTTCTTGAACTATGAAAATATTGTCCCGTATTTGGCGGCCTGCAACAAATGCACTCTGTTTCTTGGGAAATAATGGATGGAAGCCAAGGTTTAAGTCTGCTTGCCATTACTTTAGTGATCACTTTTGTAATTAAAATTACACAAACCGATGGGTCGGGTCGGTAATGCTCGGGGTTGGCCACCTTGGGGATAAGTGTGATAAATGTCTCATTTAATCTTGGATCAAAGGAACCATCTCTAAAGAAAGCGTCTACCATTTGAAAAATATCTTCCGAATAAGATGCCATTGACTTTGATGAAGAGGCCACTCAAACCATCTCGGTCCTCGGGGCCTTAGATGCCCCCATTTGGAAAACAAATTTGCTGCACTTCTTTCTTTGTAATTGGGCTTATCAACATGTCGTTCATTTCTTGAGAAACAACCAGCGGGCCTTTGCTCTAGGATTGGCTGGTAGTATCTAGTCCCACGAGATGAATATAGATCTTTATAATAGCTTGTGATATGCCGTTTGATAATCGAGGTTCACGGCTCCATACATTCTCCTCAAGCCGTAACATGCGGATTTTTGTTTCTTTGTCTTCTTTGAATGGTTGTTGCATGAAAGAATTTCGTGTTGGTCCCCCACTTGAGCCAATTAATTCTTGATCTAATGCCCCAATACATTTCTTCCCGACGCCATAGAGTGCCCAATTTCTCGTTATTCGTTATATTCCTCCCTCATATTTGTCCTGATTCAGACCATTGGTTATCCGAGTAAGCTGGTTTCGAGTTGATCAAGTTGTATTGATGCATTTTTAAATGCTTTTGGCTCCACTTTCTCAATGCTTGGGTCACTTGTTCTGTCTTCTTAACCAGGTATCCTTGCTGGCCATGGGATTTCTTCCATGCCTTCTCCACTACATCCGCACACTCGGTGGTGATCTAGCCGTTAAGCTTCTGAATCAATAATCTTTGGCTGTGTCTTTGTAAGTGAGTGTAAGCATAATAGGATAGGGCCAGTGGATCCTATGGCTGGATATGCAAAAGCTTCAGCATTAGGAAGAGAAGTCTCCATTCTAAATTGCAAAAATGCTCGATCAAGCCGTTCTTTTGACTAGATCCTCTCCGCCCGTTATTTGTCCACGTGAATGCACACCCCCGCTTTCCATATCTATTAAAGAGCATGAATCAACAAATTCCCTAAATGTCATCATTCGAAATCTTTCCACTTGACAGCCGGCCCACCTTCTCCCAATTATATAACACTTCATTAAAGTCACCTAAGCAAAGCCAAGGTAATGATATCATACCGTTTCTAGCTCGAAGTAGGTTCCAAAGAGACTCTCTCTTGAAAATTAGTAGAGGCGTGTAGAAGGAAATCTTCATTTGAACTCCAGTACCAGATCTCAGTGCATACACTATCAATCATCTCCGGACTGCTATACTCCACCGTGATGCACCGACTCATCCCAAAATAAGACCAAACCCCCGCAATACCTATAGGATTTATAGCAAACATAGATGAATACTTAAGTCTGTTTTTGATTTTTCAACCACCTGAAATTGATTCTTCGTTTCCATAAGAAAACCAGATTAGGTCTCTCACGAGCCACTAAGGCTGAGGTGGCTGGATTTGTCAAGGAGAGCCTAAACCTGAGTTCAGCCTAATACTTTCATGGCTCTTGGTGGCTTATTAGGGCTAGCCACCGCAGCCTTGCTGATTCGCCTTCCCATATTTGAATGGTGTATCCAGCAGCTGATCCATATCATCAAAAGTCGTTAGTGAGGCCCTTTTTTCATAAGGGGCAAATCTTTGAGTTTTTGGGTGGTTGTTGCTTTGACTGATAAGAGTCTAGATTCAAAATGTCAATTTATTACTGAATTAGAAAGAACGATACACTTTAAAGAATCACAATCGACTTCATTGCCCAAAAGAAGAAAATATAGATTATTTTTTAATGTAAGAGATTTGGGACCTCTAGGTCCTGAAATTTTTCGTTCTTGCTCTGAAATTAGAAATAAGCATGATTGCTTTTAAAATTATGGAATTTTTTTTTTTTTTTTTTTGGCTATCAAGAAAATTGATTACGCTGGGTTTTGTTTTTACATGACTAATTTTATTTACAACTACAAAGTTTTATATACCTATTGCACGGGGGGTGGGCTTGGTCGCCTATAAGGAGGTGGTGGACTTACATGTTGTATGTGAACTGGTAGAGCAAGTCGACGTCCTGGCGGTGCCGAGCAAACCGCTCTCGGGGGAGCCGGAGGAGGTTACGGCGTAGGGGGTTGATAAACTGGCGGAGTTGGTTGAAAAACTCGCGGAGGTGATGCAGATGGACGTTGAGGAGATCCATATATTGGCGGTGCTCGAGGGGTTGAAGCTGGTTGGCCCCTTTGTGACGGCACACCGTGGCCGGGAGGAGCTGATGGCGATGAACGTAAGACAGGATGTTGTCCATAACCAGGAAAAGGCGTTCTAGATACTGGCGCTGCCGTGGGGATCCGAGTGTTGCTGTTGGAGGCGTATCAGCCATGAGGAATGACGGAGGTGGCGGATGGCCTCCATAATACGATGCAAAGGATGAACGGGTGGAGGATTTGGAGGGCCGTCCATTATATCCACTCGCTACAGCACTGAACGAGATGATCAGGATGTACACAGCAATGCTTTTCTTCAACAGCGAAGCACTTGAACTCACTCTAATTCTGGGCAGGAAGCTAAAATGCAGGTTAAAGAGCCGAGCTTTTGTATGCAACTGAAGCGGCCATACTCGAAAGACGGGATGAGCTTGAATATAGGACCATTGTTGACACCTAAATTTTGGCGATCCGGTCATTTATTTATTACATAGAAAATTAGGGGTTAATTTTATCCTGAAAAATATTAATTGCATAGCATATAATTTTAGATGCATTTATTTTTAATTTGCATTTACATTGGACCGGTGACGGATGGATTCGAATTTATGGTTAAAAAACTTTAATTTGATGAGTCGGGCTAAAGCTCACGAAGAAAGCAAATCAGCCCAAGCCCATATTATCGGGGGAGATTTTACGGATTTATCTTTGTGAGATTTTAATTCAAAAGCGAATATTGAGTTTGGAAAAAGCGAATATGCGTTTGGAAAAGAAATATTCATGGATATGGTTTTGGAAACTTAAAAACCCTAGTCTGTGGTCTATAAATAGGTTAAAACGCGTAGGGTTTTCGGGTGGCCACACATTGAATACATGGCCTCATAGAAAGAACTTTAGAGAGAAAAGTCAAGGAGAAAAAGCGTGAAGAGAGGGTCGGCACTCAGAATAGAGGAGAAAGGGAGACGACGGCTGAACACTTCACAGCCAAACATCCCACTCCATCGACCCACACGGCCACGACTCTAGCGCCGCCTGCTGTTCCCGACGACTTGCTGCATCGACGAGAGTGCAGTTGCTGCAAAGCCCCATCAACGAGTTGCAACGTCTGCACATTGCATGTTGACTAGTCCCAACCGCACTGCGAGCCCTTGGCGACTTGCTATTGCCTCCTTAAACCGCTGCTGAACTTTCAGCGATGACCAGTTGCTGCTGCTCCTGTCACCGAGAGCTGCTCAGCCGGGACATCTAGCGAATGAAGTGAACATCAAAGCGGTCCAGCGAGCTTCAGATTATTGATGATTTCTCTTGCGATTGGCAAGTTCTTTTGTCTTCTCTGGCGTCTTCGCAATCTCAGTCCATTCCACACTGCTGAACCGTCGATGGCCGAGAGTTGGTAGAAGATAAGAAGACAAAAGTCAAGTGGTGGATTGAAGATTAAAATAAAAAGTCCAAGAGCATTCCATCGCACGTAGATTTGCTGAAGTTCTCTCCTGCACTCATCTCTTTCGTGGACTTTTCCATAGAAAAGATAAATAGAAAGTAAAAGAGTTGGAGTGGAATAGAACGATCGATCCTTGACGTGCTCAACCGAGAAGCTTAGTGAAACAATTTCGTTCTCTTGATGATTTTTTTAGCAGGATTTTCTACTCTCGCCAGCCACCCACGGGCACCTTGGCGACCCACCACCACAGCCACTGTCCTTGGGCTGTGTACCGCGCCGAGCCCATTATACCATTCGGATTTTGGGAAAAAATTCAAATTTAGTTAGAGATTTACTTTATTTTTAGGTAGATTTATTTATTATTATTTAGTTTGTTTGTTTTTATATATATATTTTGTCTCGTGGTTTGAAATATTTCTCGATGGAAATCCCTGATGTAGCATTCAATTTGTAACCGCACGAATTTTTATTTCATTTATAAGGCTTTAGATGGAATAATTATTCATGCGGGGAGTAAAATTGATATATTGATTTTTAAGGTTTAAGATCAATTTATTGATTTTATTAGTGAAATAATCAAGTTTGAATTTCAATTTGAATGGTGGATAACATTTATGATGACCATGGATGATTTAGTGTTTATCTTTCAATTGTTCTATTTATCCCGAAATACAAAAAAAAATTGCATTTGCATTCCATGTAGATTAGAATTGTTTCCTAGATAAGGTATGCATGATAAAATAGGTTTTTTTTTTTTTTTTTTAAATGCATGTAGTATCTAGGTTAGATAATATTTTTTGGATTGGATTGCATGATGAGATAATTTTCTAGATTAAGATAGGATTCAGATTGATCTATTCCTAACTTAAAATAGATAATGTCTCGCTTTAGTTAGATTTTGATTTTTAGCAATTTTAATTACGAATTTTCATAAATATATATATAAATCATGCGCATGTCATGTAGGATTATGTTCATGAAATGCACGTCATTTAGTGATTGTTGCTAGGTTCATTTAATTAGAAATTCCCCGTCATTAGAATTAGGTCATTTGGTTAATTTAGATTACACATTTAATTATTGCGTTTCTTTATAAATTACTTTACTTATGTCATATAGCTTAGGTCATATTATCATACCATATCATTTCATGTTAGATTAGTAGCATGGCATTGCATATAGATTAGATTCTTATTGAATAAGTGAAAACTAAAAGTTGAGTGATTGTTTGTTAATTAGAAATCATATCTAGGACCGTTGATGTGAATTCTAATCAACAACGCAGATGCTTTTGTAGCTATAAGGTAAGTTTTGCAATTTATTCGTTACTTTCTTGGGTGTTAAATTGGTGGTTTGTGCACCTACTTGATCAGCTCACATGTTAGGAGATAGATTTAAAATCAATTCAAGCTGCCTGCAAAATATTTTTTCGGAAATAAAAGAGAAAGGTACCGAAAGGGCGTTAAAGAAATCTAACGTAATCAAGTCCCCAAACTCACAATGTCTGATTCGTAGAAGTAAAATAATTCTCCCATTATTTTACTTAAGTATCTAATCGACCTACCGTAAACTGTCTAGTGGCAACTCCCTTTTGCATGTGAAATATTTGAACCTAAGTCGCAAATTGGTATGGGCTTGGAAGATCTATGAAATATTTGAACCTAAGTCGCGAATTGGTATGGGCTTGGAAGAGCCTAAGTGAGACTTAGTAATCCATTAGCTTAATTTTAGGTGGTTCACCCGAAATTTTGGTCGCGACAACCATCTTCAGGATTTGGACTTAATTTAAGGAGGAGATGGCGGCATCTTTCGGCACGGTATTTATGGGTTCGCATCGATACCAATCCAGACGCTTCATGAATGTTTTAGTTCTTAGTATTTCCATCGAATGGGAGACACTGGACAAACTCTTACTTTTGTATTTTACTTATTGCATGGCCATTGACATAATCAAGTCAACAAACCAGTCGCACAAAATGTTGATAAGAGAAAACCAGCTGCATGAATGAGACACATTGTTGGTCCTTACAAGTATTGAAATTTGTGGCGTCACTTCCAACTTATCTAAAAGCCATAAACAGAATCTGGAAACGTGATTTTCCCCATCTTTCCCTCCGCATTGAACTCACGTTATAGGTGGAAGAGTAACTTTAATTCAATCACTTCAATACCATGCAGCTAAACATCAAAGGTTGATCACGGGAGAAGCAATAATTCTATACTAAAAGAACAACCAGTTCTATAAGTATTGTTCACTTTTCGCAGGAGCACAAGCAACTGCACAATACTGTCATCTTCCCATCATTAGTTTTTTTTAGGGATATGTTCAGCAGAAATCCTAAAACTTGTCAACAAAGTGCAATTGAGTCCTAAAACTTACAAAAAGTGCAATCAAGTCCTAAAATTTGTCAAGTTGGTTCAATTGAGTCATTTCATTAACACCGTCAATTTATATTAACGGAAATTGCTGACTTGGCTTATTTTAATACTTTCTCTCTCCTACGTGGCAATTAGGGCAAGAAAAATTGTGCACGTCAGCAAAACGACGTAGTTTTGTGGATATTGTCCATTATCAAAACGACGACGTCTCCCCCTCCATTTTTTTTTATGACATTTCCCCCTCTTTTTTTTTATGACATCTCCCCTTGCATTTTTCGTCCATCCCTTCTTCCCCTTTCGAATCAATGCAACCCTAAGCCCTAAATCTCGACGCAGATCACCGGTGCCTCGCGAGTTGCAGTTCTTCATCAAACGCTGGTGCGAGGACGCGTGACACTCATCCCACAAGAGCCTTGGTGGTGGATCGAGCGACGCCAACGATGGAGGCACTCACTATGACCGAGCTTCGCAACCGATTTCCCTCATAAGAAACAGGATTCATGCTCAAGTTCTGGACAATTCCTGGATGGTTATCCTCTTCCATCGCCTTTTGATGTCCTCACCACCGCCGATCAACACCAATGGCCGCTCCTCCGCTTGCTCTGTCGAACAGTACAGCAGAAACTTCAGCAACAAATTGTAAATGAGGCCTGTGTTCATGAAATTGAAGTAAGTTCATCAGTTCTTGTTTTCGAGACATAGCAATTCGTGAAACAAATATCTTTTTCTCTTAAAATAAACTTGATACTTCTTTTAATTCACCTACCATAAAATAGTCCTTTAGTAAAGCACAATGAGAAGAAAGTGACAAAGAAGAATTATCTCTCAGCATAGTATCGTTAACTGCAGTTGCTTCAGTAAACCTTCTTGCTTTGCAAAGAAGAGGAATTAAAAAAACTGAAGCATTCAGATGAGGGAATAGTCCCTTCGCTTGCATGGTATCAAATATACTTAAGGCTTCTAAGTATTTCTTTTTCCTACAAAATCCCCTTATAAGGTGACTATATGCCCTATACTCTATTAAGCAACCCCTCTTATGCATTTCTTTTGCAAGTGCATATGCAATGGTACTTAAACCTGCATCACGAGTTTCTCAAAGAAGACATCAATAACATTAGAGACATGGAAGGCCATAAGAGTGCTTTCAAAAAGCTCTAGTGCTTCAGCGATCAATGCATTTTGGATAAGACAACCGACAAGAGGTTCAAGTTCTCTCAGTCCTGGAACCCACTTAGATTCTCTAACCAGATCCAAGCAACCACTTAGTTCTCCCAGAAATCCTTGCTAAAAAAGACTTGTCATAAAGATGTTATAAGTCTTGTTCTCAATCATAAAGATGTTATAAGCCTGCATGTGTAAGATCATCCCTAGGCAGCATATCAAGTAGGAAATAGCTACCTAACAAGAGGCTGAGTTTATATGCATGATGATTGTTCAGTGACCTGAAATAGGGAGGCTGCTCTGATTAATATAAAACTGAAAAGCAGCATATATAAAATGAAAATGTACCTTTTCTGTGACCAGGAGATGAAACGGTTATACATGTTTTTGCTGAGTTGCATTTTAGTCTATCTTTTTTAGTAAAAAAATTGAAAATTGTCGATTGACATCACGAATTAATGGCAGAATAATAGCTTGAGAGCCATCTAGTATAAAAAGCTAAAATGAAGGAAATCTCTTGGCAATGCTTACATCACAAGAGTAAAGTGATGCGGTTTTGTGCTAAACCAATCTGTGAGATGTGTACATGAAGATTTGATGACTTCCTTTCTTCTAAATTAGTTCAGTTTACTATCACTTTCAGCTCCTTTTTTGTCGATGCTGGTTGCTAATACTTGTATTTGGAATGAGTTTATTGGAGGGTTGACTACTCTTAAGGTCATCCATCAACATGGGTATGTTTACCCTACCCATTTCTCTTTACAAGTGAAGTCATTAGTAATTTTTAGTTGAAATTTTACAATTGAAAGTGCTATTTGTTTTTATTCCTTTATAGGTCCAACGGGCAACAACAAAGTTTATGTCACTTTGTTTTCTTCGGAGGTAAATTTCAAGTTGAACCGCCCTTAGAATACGTAGATGGAAGGGCTGATGTTGTTGAAGTAGACTTAAGTAAGGGTTCATTATCCAACATAATTGAAGCTGTTGAGGTTCTATGTGGGCGTAAAATAGAAAAAAATCTTTTATAGAGTTCTGGATGTAATATTCTTGAAGATGGAATAACTCTTAGGTATTTATGGGATAACTCTGATGTGATAGATCAATTTTATTATCATCTTCACTCTGAAAATATTGAATTGTATGTTGAGCATGTCGATGATGAAGAAACACTTGCTAAGATAGGGGGAGTTGAGATGGAAATTGGAGATTTGTTTGATATGAATATGGAAAGTGTTAACAATCTGGCTGATAATGTGTTTGAAAATATAATTGGAAATGCCGATGGTGATGGGAATCAGGTTGAGGGTGAAAGTAAGGATTTGGATGATGAGAATGATGATGCATGTAATTTGGTGGATGCTGAACAGTCGAGTGACGATGATGATTTTGAATTGGTTAATGCAAGAAGAAATTTAAAGGAATTTTTAGCGAGACATAAACTCAAAATTGGAACTAACATTGAAGAAACTTCTCAATTAGACATTGACTCTCAAACTCCATTATCAGTTGATCCTCTAATGGTGGATGCTTCTGGGTACGAAACAGAGTATTATGATTCAAATGAAGAAGAAAGTCTTCATTCAGATTTAAATGATGAGAGTGAAAAAGAAGAAAATGTGTTATTTCAAGAAGGAGGAGTAGGTTTCTATCATATGATCGAAATGATAAGAATCCAGTATTTGTTGTTGGTATGACATTTGAAGATTCAAGTGAGTTCAAAGATGCAATTTTGAGGTACTTGGTGGCTGAGCAAAGAGCAATTAAATATACCAAGAACACCACTGGATTTGTAAGAGCTAGGTGTGCCTAAGCTAATTGTAACTGGATGATTTATGGTGCTCTCGATAGCAAAACCGGATTATTTCATTTGAAAAAGTACATTGATAAGCATACATGTGCTATCACTTTTGAGAATAAGAGAGTTTCCAGTTTTTTCTTAGCTAAACACTTTATGATTCGCATTTCTGCAATGCCTAAAATCAATGCACCTTAGTTGAAGATATTAGTTAGAGAATAGTTTGGGGTGAATGTCACTGTGAGTCAATGCAGGAGAACAAAGCTAAAAGTGTTCGAGGAATTACAAGGCAATTATAAGAAGAAGTATGCACTGATGTACGATTACTTGGGAGAGCTTTACATTGTAAGCCGGGTGAGCACATTTAAATTGAAAGTTGAAAGACCACGACCAGATTCCTTACCATTATTTGATAGGGCTTACATTTGCTTTGATGCCTGTAGGAAAGGATTTTTGGCAGGGTGTCAAAAGATCATTGGATTAAATGGATGTTTTCTTAGGGGATTAATCAATGGTGAGTTGTTGTGTGCTGTGGGGAGGGATGCTAACAATCAAATGTATCAAATAGCATGGGCAGTTATAAGAATTGAGAATAAGGACACATGGAGCTGGTTTATTAACTTGTTGAAAAAAGATCTTGACATGTGCAATAGTAATGGTTGGGCCTTAATAAGTGACCAACAAAAGGTATGTAATACTACTATCGCTCATCTTGAATTTGTTTGCAACAATGTATATAATGATTTTCAATATTAATATTTTCTTTTCTTTTTTTATATACTGGGGCCTCATCCGTTCAGTAGTTGAACTTTTGCCAAATGCAGAATATAAAATGTGTGCGAGGCATATATATTCTAATTGGGTCAAAAATACAAAGGAAAGTAATTGATGAAACAATTCTGGAGATGTGCTAAGTGTACTAATATGTCAGATTTTGAGGTGCATAGACAGAGATTGAAGGAAATGACTCCACAAGGTCATGATGATCTATTTTAGATTGAGCCAAAGCACTGGTTTAAAGCCTTCTTTGACACCAACATAAAATGTGATGTTGTTGATAATAATCTTAGTGAAGTTTTCAATGGTAGGTGTGTGGAAGCTAGGTGCAAGGCCATTGTGAGTATGTTTGAAGATATTAGAATCATGATTATGAATAAAATGCATAGTCAAAGGGATGCATGTGCGAAGTGGATAAGAAATTATGGTCCAAGGATTGTGCATAAGTTACATCAGAATACAATGGCTAGTAGATATTGCCATTTGATATGGAATGGAGATCAAAGATACGAGATTATGGAAGATGGTGACAAATATGTTGTAGACTTGAATTTGAAGACTTGTTCTTGTAGAGCTTGGGAAGTTAGTGGAATTTCATGTTGCCATGCTATATGTGCAATACACCACAAGAAAAATGATCCAAGTGACTACTTAGCCGAGTGCTTCAACAATAACAAATACTTAAGTGCTTATCAATTCATGATGCCTACTGTGAAAGGACATAAATTTTGGGGCAAAACTAATAAAGAAGCCCCTTAGCCCCCACCGATCAAAAAGATGTCTGGTAGGCCAAAAAGAAGTAGAAGAAAGCAACCACTTGAATTTGTAAGACAGAACATAATGACTAAAGAGGGTAAACGAATGACTTGTTCTACTTGCCATGTGGTTGGACATAATTGCAAAGAATGTCCTATGAAAAAGGCATTTCTTAACTAATTGATTTTGTTGATTCTAAGCTCGTTGTCTTGTCATGAATGCTTACTATGTGCTTTTTAGGCCCATGCAAATGCACCTGAAGCTCAATCTCAAGCCAATTCCAGTGGATCAAGGCCTACAAAAAGACAAGTATTTTGTGATAGATTCATGCATTATAAGTTATAAATGTGAAGGTTTCGATTTACTAATGATGAATATATATGCAGGCTAAAGCTACTGTAATGACAAGTACAACTCAAGGAGGATCCAAAGGCCGTGTCATTGCTTCTGCAGAAGCTAGTGCACTTGTACAAGATAATAGTGGGCAGACGAATTCTTCAGCCAATGCTTTTGCAGAAGCTAGTGCACAAGTAGAAGATACTTCTGCCAATGCTTTTGCAGAAGCTAGTGCACCAATTGAAGATACTTCAGCCAATGCTTTCGTAGAAGGATGTGCACCAATACATGATACTTTAGCCAATGCTTTTGCAGAAGTCAGTGTACATTTACAAAATACTTCAACCAATGCTTTTGCTCAAGTTGATGTGCCAGCACAAGATACTTTAGTCAATGCTTGTACAAAACTTAGTGGATCAGTGCAAGATAATTCAGCCAATGCTTTTACTCAGTCTAGTGTAAATGAAAGAGGATGTTGGGCTACTGCTAATGTAAGTGGATGTAGTGGACATGCCAATTCTTTTGTTGAAGCTAGTGTTAATCAACGACAAATTTTTTTTCATGCTCAAGCCAATGCAATAGCTAGCAGCAGACCTCAAAAAATCCCAGTGAGTAATACATCACCACCCATGCATTCATGTGTTGTGATTACATTCTCACATTCGATTTTTTTTTCTTTTTCAGTTTAAAAGACTTGCCATTGAAATGGAAATGATACAAGGGCAGTCACAATTGAAGAAGAAGAAAATGGTAGGGTTGGGTGTTTACACAAATCCTAAAAACAACATTCAAATTCTCAATGTGAGTATGTTTTAACACTTTACAATGGGAACCGACTGTCTCCTTGAACTAAAAACATACCCATTCTTTTGTAACTTGGCTCAACTGATACAAGATTATTGAAACAACCAGACATAGGAGTAGTTTTGGGAGCTTCAATGGAAAAGGTGCTTTCCCAAGCCAGTGCATAGCCTCAATCATCTCTAAGTGCTCTTTGAAAGCATGTTGTTGTGAAGTTAAAGCCACCATTGCAACTCCAAGACAGTTTGCAGCTTCAAGCATTAAGAACTTATCCTCGAAAGCACATCGGTGTAAAGCCAAAGCCACCATTGCACCCCCAGGCAAGTTCTCAGCCTCAATCCTGAAAACATGTTGCCATAAAGCCGAAGCCGAAGCCACCATCACAACCGCCAGTGAGTTTACAGCCTCAGTCATCTCATACTTCAATTGCTCCCCCAAAGCCTATTTAGAAGAGAGTCACAGGAGGCACACCATATACAATGAAAAGCTCACGACTTATGAATCAAGTGCACGTTGAACCTGCTGGACCACCCGAGACAGTAGACTTGGATTGATGTGCTTGCTAAATGTGTCAGGTCTCATGAAAGTTGCAACAAGAAATTCTCCTTTAACATTATCTTAGGTGCTAGTTTTGCTGGCCAATTTCTTATATGGTTTGTGGTTTGTAGTGTTTTGTAGCAATCAATTTCAGTGATTTTGTAATTATCAAAGAACGTGTTGGGATTGTGTTTAATGACTCGTCCCTTCTGTTGTATACATTTGAGAATATCCTATTCGTGTCTCTACCTCTTGGCTGCAGTAGTGCAATGTGCAAATTTATCTGCCTAATAAAAGAGCAACTTTGTTTTGCATCCGTGTATTTGAGGCAGCATGCCGTGGAACGTGCATATTCCTTTTCAGTTTCTTTGTTTGAATAGGAGTTTTATTTCTGTTGAGCACCTCTGTTGCACAAGGCTACTAGTACTTATGGAATAAGTATCTTTCATTTATCTTTGTATAAACTTCAAGTTAAGTGGTCATGCTTATTACTCAAGCAGTCTATGTTCAAAACATTTTTCTCATTTCAAAATGTCTATAGATTATTATTGTGCTGATTCTGATGAATGTGACCAAATCTATGCACTACCCGTCTGGCCTTTTCATCTGCTTCATTTTGATTGCTTGAAAATTGCAGATTCCTTGAAACTCAATAATGATATTTTGTACATGACAAATCACAAATCAGATCCAGCTATCATGGGTTGCTTCAAGTTCCCAACTTCTGACCTAAGATCTTTGCTGGAGTTGTAATAACTTGTAAATCTCTCTCGCTTTTAACAACGGTACCATATGTTTTTTACTTCTCCCATCTTTGGAGAATGTAAGAAAGTTTGTACCGTAGATATCACCTCGAAGGACATTAATAAGTTGCTGCATTATTAACGTAGACTCCTGTAATATGTGGCTCCTATCTAATTCCATCTCCTCTCTATTTTTCAAAGTACACGTATGCCACACTCAACTGTATGTAGTCATGAAAGGCCTGGTTTGCTTTCAAATTCTTGTGTGCTCTGTCTTTTGTCTATTGCGTTGCTGCTTCCCAGACTTCATTTCCATAAATACATGAGAGTGCTCTATCTTTTTTCCTTTGATGGAACATTTAAAAAAATCATCATCCAAATAGCATTCACTAAAAGAACACACGAAATGAATTAAGCTTGTTTACATTTCCACGCAACATGAGTTTTCTAATTTTACAGGGCAAAAGAGAATTGGGATAAAGTAATTAAATACAAACTTAGAAACAAAGTACTATGGAAGACTCAGAAACTTCTCACTAGCTTTCACATTAAATATAATCCCTATAATGATATAACACATGCATAGAAAAAATCCCAATTGATAGACCATCTTCTCTTTCTTCACTCGTGCAAGCTCTTCCTTTAAAAGTCCAGTTTTTCGCCTTTTGCGTCTTCATTTTAGCTATCAGTGAGCTCACATAATCGTCGTTGCATATAGATTGGCTTGACTTCGATAGTGCTTGATTTCTTTCAAGCAATTCGACTATCATGTCCCTCACTTGATCCGGTATTTTTGGGTCAAACCACATGAAGAAATTGCAGCAACCTAGACCATCAAACTTAGCACATCCATAAAACCTTATTCCTGCGTTTTCTTTGTTTTTGCAATAAGAAGTGGTGATTGAAGACCACAATAGCAAGTTAACTCTGATTCGACCTCATTAGGAGTTACACCACTTGATTTAGAAGTTGTTGGCCTCGTTCTTCTTATCACCATATTAAAAAAGCATATCACAGTTGCAAACTAGCAAAACCTACACCATAGGAGAATAAAGGCAAGTTAATTCATTAAAAAGTATCTTGAGCAATGAGATAAATTGTTTGAATACATTAAGTACCAACAACATTCAAGTTATTCAAAATCTATTGTAGTACAACTCATTTAGGAAGTTTGTAGGAAGACCAACTTCACATTAGAATCCTCAGCAGTATATCCAGATCGATAAGAACTTATTGAGTCAACCAGATTTGGAGCTGTCTCACGAAGAATCTCTTGCCTATTAGATAAAAGGTAATGAGGAAAAAAAATTCCCAGCACCTATTAGTCCATCGTTCTTTGACTTGATGATAAATTCTTACAGCAGCCTTAAATGCTGGATTAGATAAGGCCACAAAAGTGCTAATAGATAATGCTTATCTGATGTAACTTACGTATAGGACAAAACGAGTTCACAGAGTTTACGTGATGTACAAAAAGCTATACATCTTAGTCCATGCTGAACCATTTCCGCGAACAGACCAGACACTTCCCAAATCGGATTGCAAGAGTGAATTAAGTGGATAAGGATACAATGTGATGATCTATGTACAATGTAATTTGGATTGGATTTGTTCAACAGAACCGACGCTATCACACCATCCTTCCTGCACTTGCAGACAGAACTAACTAAAGCACTTGGTAAGGGACATTACAGCAGGGACATATCTCACAGATTGGTTTAGCACAAAACCGCATCACTTTACTCTTGTGATGTAAGCATTCCCAAGAGATTTCCTTCATTTTAGCTTTTTATACTAGATAGCTCTCAAGCTATTATTCTACCATTAATTCGTGATGTCAATCGACAATTTTCAATTTTTTTACTCAAAAAGATAGACTAAAATGCAACTCAGCAGAAATATGTATAACCGTTTCATCTCTCGGTCACAAAAAAGGTACATTTTCATTTTATATATGCTGCTTTCCGATTTTATATTAATCAGAGCAGCCTCCCTATTTCAGGTCACTGAACAATCATCGTGCATATAAACTCAGCCTATTGTTAGGTAGCTATTTCCTACTTGATATGCTGCCTAGGGATGATCTTACACATGCAGGCTTATAACATCTTTATGATTGAGAACAAGACTTATAACATCTTTATGACAAGTCTTTTTGAGCAAGGATTTCTGGGAGAACGAAGTGGTTGCTTGGATCTGGTTAGAGAATCTAAGTGGGTTCCAGGACTGAGAGAACTTGAACCTCTTGTCAGTTGTCTTATCCAAAATGCATTGATCAGTGAAGCACTAGAGCTTTTTGAAAGCACTCTTATGGCCTTCCATGTCTCTAATGTTATTGATGTCTTCTTTGAGAAACTCTGTGATGCAGGTTTAAGTACCATTGCATATGCATTTGCAAAAGAAATGCATAAGAGGGGTTGCTTAATAGAGTATAGGGCATATAGTCACCTTATAAGGGGATTTTGTAGGAAAAAGAAATACTTAGAAGCCTTAAGTATATTTGATACCATGCAAGCGAAGGGACTATTCCCTCATCTGGATGCTTCAGTTTTTGTAATTCCTCTTCTTTGGAAAGCAAGAAGGTTTACTGAAGCAACTGCAGTTAACGAGGCTGTGCGGAGAGATAAGTCTTCTTTGTCACTTTCTTCTTCTCATTGTGCTTTACTAAAGGGCTATTTTATGGTAGGTGAATTAAAAGAAGCATCAAATTTATTTTAAGAGAAAAAGATATTTGTTTCACGAATTGTTATGATTCGAAAACAAGAACTGATGAGCTTACTTCAATTTCACGAACACGGGCCTCATTTACAAGTTACTGCTGAAGTTTCTGCTGTACTGTTCGACAAAGCAAGCGGAGGAGCGGCCATTGGTGTTGATCAGCAGTGGCGAGGACATTAGAAGGTGATGGAAGAGGATAACCATCTAGGAATTGTCCAGAACTCGAGCATGAATCCCGTTTCTTATGAGGGAAATCAGTTGTGAAGCTCGGTCATAGTGAGTGCCTTCATCGTCGGCACCGCTCGATCCACCACCAAGGCTCTTGTGGGACGAGTGTCGCACGTCCTTGCACCAGCGTTTGGCGAAGAACTGCAACTCGCGAGGCACCGGTGATCTGCATCGAGATTTAGGGCTTAGGGTTGCGTTGATTCGAAAGGGGAAGAAGGGATGGACGAAAAACGCAAGGGGAGATGTCGTAAAAAAACGGAGGGGAGACGTCGTCGTTTTGATAATGGGCAATATCCACAAAACTACATCGTTTTGCTGATGTGCACAATTTTTCTTGCCCTAATTGCCACGTAGGAGAGAGAAAGTATTAAAATAAGCCAAGTCAGCAATTTCCGTTAATATAAACTAATGATGTTAACGGAAGGACTCAATTGAACCAACTTGACAAATTTTAGGACTTGATTACACTTTTTGTAAGTTTTATGACTCAATTGCACTTTATTGACAAGTTTTAGGACTTCTGCTGAACATATTCATTTTTTTTTTATTCCTTCAATCCAGAAGCAATTGTTTGAAAAAAGATCTATCCTTTATCAGGTAATTTCAGCGAGGAAAAGTAGACGACAACGAATATCCAGAAGGTAATGACAAACATAGTAAAAGCTAAAACATTTCGAGCTTTTCCTGAGAAACTCAAAGAGCAATAATCTGTTAGTCCAACAAATCCGTCAAGTTATGCATGCAATGCCATAACGCTTTTTCATAAGCGAACAACTAGCAGCAGCAACTACTAGTCTCGAAAGCGACACAATTGATGTACTTCCAAATGCCACAAGACCCATCTGAACCCAAGAAGACATGAATTGCGACCCACGAAGAAACCATCAAAATCAGCACCAGAGAAATTGACACATGCACTTATGCATCCACACGCATGATCTCTCGCGGATTTACCTCAATTCCTTGCTTCCACGACCCGCTGCACGGACCGGCGACCTTGTCCCGGCACAAGTGGACGGTCTGGAACTGATCCACGTCCAGCCTCTTTTTGACGAACCCCACCTGGAAGTAGACGGAGTTGGAGGGGGGCAGGTCGACCGCGATCTCGTCGACGTCGGGCCAGAACAGGAACCGCTGAACCTGGGGATCCCCTTCAAGTTCGTGATGGAGCCGTAGCTGAGCTTCCTGGTGACCTGCCGGTCGTAGCAGACCAGGTAGTCGAACTGGACGTAGCAGGGGCCCTCGAAGTCGACGGCGAACTGGCCATCGTCGGAGAGGTTGTAGGACCGGATGGAGTTCGGGAGCAGGCCGCCGAGGAGGCCGAATTTGGGGAGGAGCTCGTAGACTATCGGAGGGGAGCTAGGGTTAGGGATAGAGAGAGAAAGGGGAGGGAAGAGGGCGAGGATGGAGACGAGAGTTAGAGAGAAAAACCGGAGGGAAGCTCCATGGCGTCAAATTTGGATTAATGGATCTTAATGATAATCAAAGATAAAAGAACAAGTAATCTACCCACCCGTATGTAGCCATGATAGTTGGACTTTATTACCTCATCGTAGAGGAAACAAGTTCAAATCGCTGGATGCTCGCAACTTAAGTGGGGTCCCGGGGTGGTTTACTAAGCCAGCCCCCGAGGATTTATGTCTAAATAGCTTGTGGTGAGGCCCCACCGGTGCTACCGAGCACTGGAAGGTCGTGTGATCTCTGAAGGGTGATCTCCAGCGGTCCTTGGTCATAAAAAAAAAAAAAAAAGAACAAGTAATCTAATGAATAAATGAAAATCTCTCATTTCATAAAATTCGCTGTAGGGTTGTGTGATTCCCGAAAGGTGATCTCCGGTGATCCCTTGGTCATAAAAAAAAAAGAAAAAAAAAGAACAAGTAATCTAATGAATAAATGAAAATCTCTCATTTCATGAAATTCGCTGCAGAGGGGATGGTTCGTGTACAAGTCCAATGCGTGCTAAAAATAGATGCACACGGCCTCGTCTTATATGGAAATCGGGCATATTCCTGACGTGATTCCGACATGTTCGAACGATGCCCGATGGTGACACTCCATCGGAGAATTTGTTTGCTTTTTGATTAATCCCGACGGAGATCGAAATGCCTCTTGATTTACTAGAAATCACACGTATATAAACTTCGAGATTGAAATTGCCCAATCCCGGATCGATCCACGAAAGCCGACCTGACGACGGGGCTCATCCTTGTGTGATCTCGAATGAGTGCGGCTGTGGGAGAGAGATGCCGGCAATAATGCGGTGGTTGGAGGTTTACTACGGGGATTGATGGCAGCGATTGCAATTAGTGGTGAGGGTACAACTGAGTTTTTCAAAGAACATGATGGAAAGAGGAAAAAAAATGGAACAACATTGCAAATGTACCTCGATTATTATTTTTTAAGTGACTCGTTGCATTGTACTTATAAGAGTGCAAAATTGAAAATGTCAATTTAATACTGAATGGAAAAAAGCCGAGCCCCTATAACATAATAATAACCAACTATTGTTATTACTATCAACGGTGATGGTGGTCTAACGGCATCAGTTAGTACTTTGTAAATGCAAGATCCCAATCAGTTTTTGGAAGTAGTGAGTTTCGTTAGAGGTTGTTTACTAAGGTGTACCGTCTTTCCGTTTATGCATAAAACCTTTTATCTTATTAAAGAGAAAAACATATCTAGATACACTTTAAGGAATCACAATCGATTTCATTACGATGACGAAGAAAATACATATTAGTTTTTAATAGAAGAGATTTGGGACCACTAGGCACTGAAATTTCTCCTTGTTGCTCTGAAATTAGAAATAAGCACAATTGCTTTTTAAATTATGAAAAAATAATTGGCTATCAAGATAATTGATTACACTGGGTTTTGTTTTTACGTCACTAATTTTATTTTTAATTGCCCAAACTATGTTTTTCAATAAAAATTAGGGAAAATTCCAAATAAGGATATGAAGTGTCATCATTTTCTCAAATAAGGGCTTGAAATTAATTTTGTTTCAAATAAGGACGTAAAGTTGTTATATTAATCTCAAAGAAAGGCATGAAGTAGTTATCATTGTTTCAAATAGGGAAAAAACCACCAAAAACCCTAAACTGGAATCCCAAGGAATAAGTAACATATCATTTACTCAAATATTTTGGATGTTGTCGGGCTCCCTGTTATTGTCTCCGCGATACTTTAATGGAAGATCCTGAAGTTTTTTCCCTGCAGAATCCAATGAAAAAACTTAGGAGAGCTGCCTGTGTGACATAGCTCACTAGCTGTACGGCTAACAGAATGAGAGAAACTTTGAAAGGGGAAAGCCACCGAATATCAAAGGATGAAGTCTGATATAGCAGGGATATAAGGGTGCAGTGACACACTGCCTCAAAAGAGTTTTCTGCTATGGGTTCAGTTCCGGCTATAGCATCAAGCGACACCAGGAGTTCCCCCAAACACTTCATTGGGAAGTGCTTTCATAGAAAGTCCCATTGAAGTGTTCGGGGGAACTCTTGGGGACACCCGATTCATATTGTTCATCTCCTCTTCTAGTGAGTCATCTGCCTTGAGTTGATGAGCAAAAGAAACAATGCAGTGCTCTATATATAGGAACTGCTCCACTTGAGGTAGAAGCATTGTGTGTCGGGATAAGGCTCTTGCCATGTACCTAGACGTGCCTCTGAGCAACATGAAAGTCCCCGGAATGCATCGACATGAATTATTGTGGTATGCGATTCCTTTCCTTTTTACTTCGTTATCAGTTTCAAGTCGCTTTTTCCTCGTCTTCTGACAATCTAGTGATTAATCTGTGGCTCAGCATGGATTTTGCCCCTTTTTCGGCCTGCTTCATCTGCCACCGAGCATCCACTTTCTTGGCCTTCAGAATCCAGTTTTCATTAGATGATTACAAAAGTGTTTGTGATTGAAGTTCCATTTCACCTACCACCAAAGAATATGGTTCTGTCAACTGGACATACTACATAAATGTATGATCTGGATGTTCAGATGTGTACGAGTTGTTTAAGTGAAAACCTCTATTAATTCAAAGTTGGAAATCCTTTAAAGTGTTCGAGACATCCTTGACTGATGTAACTACTATCTATAATTTGTAATTCTACGGTCCTTGAGACATCATTTACGACGAGATGTCACAAAATTTTTATTGATGGATTCGTAATTCTACTGGTTTTTGTCCTAGCTCTTTCTGTTTCCTTTTATAGTGGTTATTTTCTGTATTTTCGTGTTAACTTCCCCTTTTAGTTCCAATACCTAATAAAGCATGAAAGAGCCCCTCAAGTGTAAGGGTAAAGAGAAGACTGGAGGGATGGGGCAAGCAAGACCAGGCTGGCATGGAGAAAAAAAGCTTGTGGCAGCATGCCATCAGATAATATTCTTGCTGCTCATCTGACGCATGAAGACGACCGGATTCATTTCTGTTAATTGCATGGATCTGATCACATCAGATGGTCCAGGTCCCAAAAAGCAAATCATTTCTTGCGTAGAGAGAATCTGCACTTACATTTTTAGGTTCATGAGATTTGCCTTTGCCACACAAAAGTTCAAATCTTATCTCAAAAAGCATGCTATTCCTTGCACCACAGGAATTCTTGGCGGACTAAAATTTCTAAATCAAAACATAACTTGGGTCATAATTGACTTTTAGAGTAATTGGCATCTCGCCTAAAACATGACATTGCACACGGTTAATCACCATACCATCTGAAACAAGTGAAGTTATCAAATTACTCATAACTCCGGCATTGCTTTTGATGTAAAGCATGCAGTTACCCTCTCAAACTTGTTTCTGAGGTCATTCACCTAACATGTGGATTTGAGTCACTCATATTTTCCGCCACATTACCAGGGCTAATTATCCTTTATTCAGAAGCACCGAAAGCAATCCCAGCATCTTAAATGCCAGAAATCTGAACGCAGAACTTTCACATCCAAAAAAGGCGATAGCAACAAAACTTGTGGACATTCGGCTTGATATGATTCCTCTCCCCACTTATCGATCTACCCAGCAAATCTGACCAGGTTCATTTCGGCCAACCTAGGACTGATAAATTTCTCCTCTTTTCCAGTTTCCTCCACCAAACCCAGCCTTCTTTTTCTAAGGAATTACCGGTACTATGTTATCCTTATAAATAGCAGCCCTTACTTAGTGCACCCTCAGCATCCAGGCAAAACACAGGGAAGAAGGAAAAGGAGCAAAAAAGAGTCAGCTGTTCCCTGGAGTTCCCCTGATCACTTCATTGGGGCGCATGGTCCTTCATGCAGAATAAAGGATTGTCTCAACTACAGCCCTACTGAAGTGTTTGGGGGAACTTCGGGGGACATCTGACACTGATCACCGGAGGGTTGTCTTTGTTTTATTTGCAGTGTTTCGTTTGTTTCAATGGTGCAAGAAATGACTTACCTGACTTCGGTCTCGAGCTTTCTGGGTGAGGTCTCTAACTCGCATCATGTCGAGACCTTATCCGCTCGAAAGCTCCCAAGTCAACCCTGAAGAAATGAAGTTCGGAGTAGAACTGAATTTGTTCTTTTAGTTTCTGCTCCTGCGGCGAACTGAGGACATTCCCGCCTGTTTTGAGGAAATTTTTGTGCGGTTGCATGCTTTGTGAATTCAATTCTATCCTAGCTGTTCAAACTGTATTCATGCATCAAATTTCAATATCTTCTAAATCCCCACTTTTTGGTATTCTTTGCATTGTATGGCACTGCTTTAAATTAGGCACGCTTTGACAAATTCCATCTCTTAGTATGTTTGGTATGGCTCTTGCATGTGACATTGATTCGGCCTCCACATGTCTTGGTTCAACTAATGATGTGAGACGAGTGATGGTTTGGCGATGTTTAGGGTTGGGAGGTATGCTTCTTCTCTATGAAATTACTGCAAATTCCACTACTTAAATGTGGCAGCCTTTTATTTTCTTTTGTTTCTTTTATTGCACTCCCGATCTAATTTTAGATCTAGGAGCTTTTCTCTCTCGATTTTAAATCTGGAAGCTTTTCTCTCCAATCTAATTTTAGATTTAAGAGTTTTAATGAATAACTACTCCACCTCCAAATTCAATTATGTTCACAGCAACTTCAATGTTAAATTTGCGATCGTTCAACGTTTTTGTGTTAAAAGTTTTGTCATTTCGTGTCTACTATATATTTATGTTATCTCCGTATGGTGATGGTGTTGGGGACACTAAATCTAGATATACACTGCTAGAAGGCAAAATTGTAGTTGCAGATGGAGATCGGGTATAAGCTTATTACTAATGAAGATGTGTGATTCAGTGGCAGTCACATATTTGTTCTTGAAGGAAGAAATTAACTTTTGTCTCATCTCTGCTAGGTTTAAGTTCCAATTCAAATTTTTAGGCGAAACAGAGTCCAAATAGTAATTCCACACACGACAAGACGCTGTTTGCACATAAATCCACAATAGCCATTCCCTGGAACTGCTATTTTAATTGAAAATGAAATATTATTTGACTAAATTATATATGCTAAGTTCACAAGAAGCTCTTTGCACATAAATCCACAATAGGCATTCCCTAGAACTGCTATTTCAATTAAAGTTGATATATTACTTGATTTGATTCCACCTGTCAAGTTCACAACAAGCTCTTTGCACATAAATTCACTGAAGCCGTTCCCTAGAACTGCTATTTCAATTAAAAATGATATATCACTTAATTAAATTCTACATCCTAAGTTCACAAGGAGCTCTTTGCACATAGATCCACAATAGCAATTCCCTAGAACTGCTTTTTCAATTAAAAATGAATATTACATGATTAAATTCCGTATGCTAAGTTCCATATCTAGCGTTGCGGACAGCAAGTGAACCTACATAATTTCAAAATCCAAGTAAGTTGGAAACGGGTTTTAAGCTTAACAGACACATTTATTTTAACCTTTGAATTTTAAAACCCGTTAAGGTTGTGCTTTTCAATTTTGAAGTGACCCATATGACCCATTTAAAAAAAATTGGGTCATAAATAAGTTTAAAACCCATTTTGACATGTCTACCTTGCAAATAAGCAGGTAGACCTGCATAAATTTCAGAACCTTGGTCCTCCTAACATTACAGTAGCTAACAATGAGCGATTGGTCCAAGGACTAAATATCTCAATCCTTGGACGTTTCAACTTATCGAGCAAATAGTAGTACATCTTGAGCTAGATTGTTTCGATTAACAAATCATCTTAGCTTCTTGTGGGTTTTGAAGCATCCCGACCAAAAGCCACGGTCAATTTTGCCCTGATCCAAGCTACATGCACCTGAAGACACCTTGTTTATCAGCGAAGGGAAAGAGTGTGCAGAGGAGACATTACACCTTCACACCGCTTTCAAGCCAGTCAAATATTCACTTAATAAGAAGCTCACACTGCAATGGTTCTCAAGTTTCTCAATGTAAATTAAATAGTTCAAGAGTCAGTTCAGCACGTTCTACACAGAAAGAGTCTCCTCCAGCAACTGGAATTCCAAGGAACAAGGAACCATATCATTTACTCAAATATTTTGGATGTTGTTGGGCTCTCTGTTATTGTCTCCGCGATACTTTAATGGAAGATCCTGAAGTTTTTTCCTTGCAGAATCCAATGAAAAAACTTAGGAGAGCTGCCTGTGTGACATAGCTCACTAGTTGTACGACTAACAGAATGAGAGAAACTTTGAAAGGGGAAAGCCACTGAATATTAATCTCAAAGAAAGGTTTGAAGTAGTTATCATTATTTCAAATAATGACCTAGTTTCATCAACTCGCCGGTTAGCAAAAACCCAAAAGGGTATTTTTGACCAACACAATTTAATTTTTAATTTAATTACATTACAACTAAAAAAAAAAAAAGAAAAGGAAGGAGAATAACTAACGGGAGGGCTTTTCGCGCCTTTGGCCGCACATCCCCTTGCTAGTGGGGCCGCGGCAACACACGAAGAGGTTGCTAGTGCTTGAGTAAGGGTTGGCACAACGAGGGCTTGTTAGCCCTCGCCAGGGTAGGGAGAGAGTGGCGGCCCTCTCCTAAATTTGGGCGAGGCCCTCGCCCAACGCCTTCAAACCTAGGCGGTAAGGTTTGGGGGCCCTAGGCGAGGGCCGTCAGGCCAATGTGAGGGTTGATGACCCTTGCCTAGATTGATAGAGGGTCGTTGCCCTCTCTTGTCTCTAACTAGGGCTAGCAGGCCCATGCCTCTAATTGACGGGGGTTGTTGGGCCTCGCCCAAGTGCCAGCAACCCTACTTGCCATCATCACTACCCCACTGGCGATGGGGCGGCGGCCACAGGCGGGAGGGAGCCTATTTTTTCCCTTTATTTATTTTTCTTAAGTTTTAGTTTTATTTAGTTCATTTTTTTACGAAAAAAAATAAATAAAGAGGAGAAATTTTAAAAAGATGAAATCATCATTCATAACTGGTGAGTTCAAGCCTTTATTTGAGATTGATATAGTCACTTCAGATTCTTATTATAAATAATGTCTACTTCAGTCTCTTATTTAAAAAACCGAGACAGTTTGAGTCCTTATTTGAAACAATATTCACTCCAGGCCATCATTTGAGAAAATGAAAGCATTTCAGACCCTTATTTAGAATTTTCCCTAAAAACCATTTAAAAAATTGCTATCCAAACATAATTAAACAATCCTCTAGCTTTATGTTGATGAATTGTTTTCTAGCGTTTGTTACTAATATAGGAGACTGTAATTATACATCATGAATTGTGAACAGCTAGAAATCTTTTTTTAATAAAAAAATGCAATAAAAATTTGAATTTATTATCATACAATCCAAACTTCATATTATCACGAGCTTATCAAATCACTTGTGTTATGAACGAGAAAAAATCGTGTATCAATTTAGGACCACTATAATACAAAGTTTCATATACATACACGTCGCATCTAATGATTGAGTTCCATTAATAATTCATCTTTCTCTAAACAAGAAATCGATATATTGTTTTTGTGAAGACGACATCTAATGATCGATATTTTCGGTACAAGGGGGGGATAATTGACATATTACATAATTAATTGACTAATTATAAAAGTATAAATAGGCTAAAACTTGAAATACTTTTTCCAGGTGTTGACACCTAAATTTTGGTGATTTGTTTAAGTGTTTATTAATTGCATTGGAAAATTGGGGATTGATTTCTAACCCCTTAACAAAAAAAAATCTTTAAAATCACATCACATATAGACATTAGGAGCATTTGCATCACTGGTTTTAAAATTTATCAAAAAATTAATTATTTAATTACAAAAAATTTAAAATAAAAAAACTTTGAAAAAAAAAGAAAAGAAAAAGAAAACAAGAAAGAGGGGCAATTAGGCCAAGTTCGGACAAGCCTTGAGCAGGCTCATTCCTCTCTTTCCTTTCCTCTTTACTTTGTGCTAGGCCTGGCCTAGCCTTTGTTTTTATTTTTCCCTTCAGCCCAGCCCGTGCACAAGTTGGTCATCTCCCTCCTGCTGTCCTTCGCGCGACGACCTGCAGAGAATAGAAAAGCATGAGCAGCGACTGAGAGTAGGGGTTCGGGGTAGTAGGCGAGTGGCGTGATCCGCGGGTCGGGGGGGCAGTCCGGCCGGCAAGTTGGCAACTGCAAAGGCCACGCGCGCTGGCCGAGCATAAAATCGGAGGAGAGGACAGAGAGCGGAGGGGTGGCACCACAAAAACACCAAGCGAAAAACACAGGGAGAAACCAAAGAGAGGACTGGCGCGAGGAAGAGAGGATCCCTCTGAACGGTCGACCACTACCATTGATCATTACCGGAGTCGCCCTTCGCCTCCAACCCTACCGGAGCCCAATAGACCGCAACACACAAAGAGACGGAGTGGGAGTTCAAAGGGAAGAGCTCGAACCAAAGAGCTTGAGGGAGTAGCTCGTTGTCACCAGAGGTTCGTTCGCCCGCCATCGTCCGCCGTAGCCCAACACCAGACAAGGTAGGTCTCCTGAACCCCTTGGTCTTGTTTCTAGAAAACTCCGGACCGAAGCTCGCGGCCAACCGGTTCGCGTCCAACCGCGTGAGCTCCGATCCATGTTGCTTTTGCATTTTGCTCCCGTCTTCCTCGTACATCATGTTCGAAGACCCCTAAAGCGCGTCGAAGCTCGGTTGAGCCGGAAACCTTTGAGTTTGGTAGTGCCCAATAGCTGTTCGACGAAATGCCTCTTTGAAACCGCCGAACCCAACCCTCGATCGGAGCTTGGCTCTTGGTTTCTCTGCGTTGCTCGGGATTATACTGTTGTCACACACCATTCTCGTTGTTTTCCTAGCTTTTAGTAGGTTCCTTTGTGCTATTTGGGTGAGATGAAGCGCGCGCCTTGCCGGGGTCTACCCAGTGCCTCTCGGAATGCCAACTAACTAGCAGCCGGTGGTGCTCGGCGTCGGTCGAATAGAACCACCGACGCTAGGTGGTGGCCCGGCGACTTTCTTTAGGGCGGTCAATACTCATGGCATAGGCGGTGTCGGTCCGGTGGAGGAGCTGCAGTAGCTTCGGCGAGCTGTGGTTGCAGGAGGAGGGCTCGAAGAAGACACCCAAAAGAAAAAATGCAAAAGAAAATAAAAGAAAAAGAGAAAAGAAAACACAAAAAGGCTGAAAATAGAAAATAGGAAATGGGCTTCGCTTCAGGCCTGTGCGAATGGCATGATTCATCGCTAGGTTGGGCCCCTCTCTTTTTAGGGAATAAGGTCTAATTTCGATTCGGGCTAGGCTTTTCTTTTTTTTTTTTTTTTTTAAAAAGAGAGAGGAAATAGGAAAAAAGGATCTCGGGTCAAGCCTGCCCGGCCAGGTCAAACCCGGGTCCGGTCGTGGGCAGACCCGAGCAACAACGTAACAACCTGGCTGAACCTCGGGTCGGGTCAAACTAGACAAACTGGTTCGCCAATTTTTTTAATTAAAAAAATTATTGTTTTAAAAAAATTAATTAAAAATTAATTAAATTTTTTAAAAAAATTGTAAAATAAAAAATTTATTAATTAAAAGATAAAAAATAAATTTAAAAATTTAAAAAATTTTAAAAAAAAAAAATTTAAAAAATTTAAAAAAAAAATTTAAAAAATTTAAAAAAAAATTTAAAAAATTTAAAAAAATTTAAAAATTTAAAAAAAAAAAAAATTTAAAAAAAAATTTAAAAATTTAAAAAAATTTAAAAATTTAAAAAAAAAAAAAATTTAAAAAAAATTTAAAAAATTTAAAAAAAAAATTTAAAAAATTTAAAAAAAATTTAAAAAATTTAAAAAATAAAAATTTTGAAAATTAAAAACGTAGGATTTGGTTAGGAATCGCTATGTATTGCATTTTTTTTTAGTGTAATTAAGCCTTTATTTGCTCGTATGTTAATTATATAGCATGTTTAATTTGCATATTTAATTATGTTTGTGAATATTCAATTGCACGTGTTTAATTTTATTGCAATTTTACTGCACACCGGCATGATCACCTTGCATGTTAGTGGATAGGTATAAAATTAATCTAAACTGCCTGACAAATTTTTTTACTCTTACAATGAACAAGATTAGGTACCGAAATGGCACTAATTGGTCAATTAGTATAATCAAGTCCCCGATTCTAGATTCTCTAGTTATGTAGGAAGTGAGGTGCACTCCCATGCCTCACTTGGTTTCTAGCCTGACCCCAATAGGCTAGTGGCGACTCCTCATTGCAAAATTCCTAAAAAATATTCCAATGTCACATGGGGTATGGGCTTGGGAGAGCTTAGCCTAATCATGGGCCTTAGGCCCATCTTTTAGGCAATACCCCTAAACCTATTCCCTCCCCTAAGGGTAGGTCGCGACAGCTTGGTGAATCCGTTGGGGATTTGGTTTTAGACCTTAGATGACTTAGGCCAAAATTAATCTTGTTCAAAAATATTTTCGTTTTGTAGCGAGGATCCTAAGTACATCCCTAACATGTCGGTTGTTTAATGTTCATGCTGAATGGGAGGTATAAGGGGAAGTGTTTGCTCACCTTTGTCTTGCCAAAATGTGTAGAAATGTATGGTTTTTTTTTTTTATTTAAATTTTATGTATGTATGAAGTGTTCCTTGTTTATAAATTGTCATGTCTGCATTTCTTGCATTACACTACACCATAGCACACACAACCTACCGCCGGACTTGGGCCACATAGGATCACCTAGGATGGTGTTGAGGTGGATACCACTCCAACTACAACCGCGTAGTACAAGTCGCCCACCTTAACCCCGAAATTTCTTTCTTCATGTCGAAGGTACCCACCCCGGTCTGCAACCGCGCGAAACGGGTCAGTTCTTTGACAAAGTCGGAGTTATGGGTAACTCGACCTAACTGCGACCTTGCTGGTTCAGTCCGGTGATCTTGTGGCTCAATTTTGAGCCATTTATAGTATAAATTGAACCACCGTCCATGCGTATGTCTATGTCATTGGCTTTGCTACTCAATGAGTAGGGTAAGATTTTCGAATTCTTTCCTTTGCAATTTACTTATTTGCTTTCCTTTTGGTTGGTTCATGGCAAATTAGGTTGATTGTAACTGTGAGTAGTATACGATGGGGATACCCGAGCTTCACATCATTGCTGCCTCGAAAGCCGAGCTTCGCACATGGTGGGATAGACTAGACCCGACTGGCCATAATTGGGTACGATCCTATGTCGGACGATTACTTCCCCTCTTAGAAATAGAAACTCATTATGGTGTTGTACAAGCGTTGGTGCATGTCTGGTGTCCCAAGACTTGCACGTTTATATTCAGTGACCACGAACTCACTCCAACCCTAGAAGAATGCAGTGTTGCCATGGGAAAACTCTTGGTGTCGGAGTTAATTGGCCCACCTGTAGGGACTGAGCATATCGACCTTATCTAATTTCTTTAGAGTTAAGGAGGATGACGTGAGGAAAGTTTTGAAAGCCAATCGCAAGACCTATCCGTTTTCATTCCTAAATGAGCTTTTTCAAAATGCCCAATCTTTTAAAAAAAATAGGATCTTCCTGTTAGCTTTCTTTGGATTCGTGTTATTCCCACATTGAAGGAACACTATTAACCCTTCCGTGGCATGGGTAGTTCGTGAGGTATGTATGGGAAAGGGCTTTGTTAACGCCATCTTGACGGAAACTTTTCTTTCCCTTACTTGTTTTAAAGAAAACAAAAACAAAACTTTCCATACTCCTCCAGAACTCTTACAAATTTGGTTCTTTTCTTACGTTAAGGGGTTTGGTAGCTTGATGACCGTGAACGACATCCCTGACTCTAGCCACCCTATCCTAAAGTTCAAAGATAGGAAGACGTTAACTGCCGAATCGGAAAAATCGGGTGCTATCATATAGCTTTGTATCGGCTAAGTTCACGAGTTGGAGATAACAAGTTGGAGATAAGTGGACTCAAACCGCTGACATTTACCACAGGGTAAACCATCACCTCTTTGGCCCCCCGGCTGATTCTACCATAAAGGCCAACGATAGACAATAACTCCCCCCCAAACACAGCTTACAACTTTCATCGTACTGTGCTCTCCAAAGAGCAACTCTTCTCAAAATCACAAAGGGTGCTAAGTTGGAATGCCCCCAATTATCATTATTTTGAGTGGTTAGTTTTCATGACCAACCCTGGACCCGAAGATTTTCAACGGCATGCCAAATGGCTCGAGTTTGAGAAGCGAGGTTCGTGTGTGGGCTTACTGGACTTGTTCCTTTGTTGGGAATTACCTAGTCACTGAGTATTACCCGACCCGAGTTGCCCACTAGTTTCAAGAGGTTCAACAACTTCCACCGACGATTCAAGAAGACCCACTTAGGATAGACTTCCCTAACAGATGCCAAGATCACGAAGACTCCGTCGTGTTAGTCAAGTCGATGTGGGATATGTGCCACCCCCGGAAGCTAATATGGCCTGAAGAGGAGTTGGAAGGGCAAAAAAAGACTTATTATGCCTCGATGGAATACATCCTTAGGCACAAAATCCCAAAGAGCCTACGCCCGAAAATTCCCGACGTGCCATTAAAGACCACCCACCGAGCCGAGATCAAGTGCCTCAAAAGGAAGCTCGAAGAAGCTGAGGAGCGCGCCTCGAAGTTGACCCGAGTTAGTGGAGCTGCCACAAGCGGGAGCTGTCCTCGTTAGTTAGATTGAGTCAAATGTGATATGTAATGGGCCCATACCCACATATGTTACAATGTTAAAGAACTTGTCTTGTGTCACAATATCGGGAGATAAGAGTCATGATTAGCTTCGTTGTTTAGGGGGTATCCCTCATGTCTTCTCCTGCATTATGTAGCAATCTTGCTTTCAATGAAATGAACAAATTGAGGCGATTAGATCTTTGTCATGGACCGACCGCCTAATCATTACTCAATGCTTATATATGCTTATCTATCCTTGTTTAGGTACTAACAGGTTGTCTATTTTTATCCGACCGTCAACACGGCTAAGAGGAGATCTCTAATTCGTACTTGCGTAAAAGCCAGGATGGAGAATGAGGATGTCAGCATACGCATGGCCAACATGGAGAACTAGCTGTGAATGTTAGTATGAGCACCTAGAGGGGGTGAATAGGTGCGAAAACAAATTTTTGCGAAGTACAGTGTAAAACCTTAAGTTTAACTTGACTCTATTTAGCATTAGACTTTAAAATAGAAGCAAGACTCTAACAGTTAAATAAAATTATGAGTAAAGTAAAATAGTTTAGGGAAGAGAATAAGAACACAAGGTTTATAGTGGTTCGGCTTAATCCAAGCCTACGTCCACTCTCCCGCACTAATAGCCCACCGGTTGGATTTCACTATGAATCAAAAGAGTCGTTACAATATCACGTCCTTGATTCCACAGTGTAGAGACTCTGCTACACTTCCTCAAGGTCTCACAAATGTATAAACTCTCTTTTGAGTACAAGTTTACGCTCAACAATTGAATTGACAAAGAACAAGGAGTTTCAGACTTTGGAATTTATCTATCACGCACACACTTGAATAACTAGAACATCTTCCTTATATACTCCTCCATGCCTTTATAGCCGTTGGCACTTTCCAAATGAGCTCTTCCAATCTACCCATTGGACAGAATCAATTAGAGAGATCTCGAGTTATTTAATAAACATGACGATAGCCCACCAATCATGCTCGCTCATACAATCAGGATCTAGGTTTCCATAAGTAAAACCTTCCAAGTATGCTTCGCCAATCAACGGATCTAAATTACCCGAATTGAAATCAAAACGAATAATAGATTTCGAGATGCTATATCCAGCCGAGAGATCTTCTTCAGTTGATAGAATCAAATCATTAAAGAAATACTCAATTCTGGATAAGTCTTCTTTGACGGTCTAGAAACTGTCGATGAGGGTAGACTTTGAATCTTAAGTCTAGAGGTTCGGCGGTCTTCAGACTTTGATGAGAGAGTCCACAAGTCTTCAGACTAGACTGATGGAAATGTTTTGTCAACTTCAAAACAAATACAGAAGTTTTCTCCAATAATCTCTCCCTTTTTGATGGTGACAAAACTTTCCTGCAAATATGGATATTTTTGACCTGCAAGACAATACTCAAGCAAACATGAATATTTCACAAAAGATAATTGGCTTAGTAAAGATAGCATTAGATCTGCATCCACAGGAAATAATAAAGTTAGTCCTGTAAATAAACAACTATCTTTGCCATGAAATACCAACAATGCTTAAGATACTGCAGCAAATGATCAAACAATCCTAGTCCAAATCAAGTCACAACCAAACAACCAAACAAAAGTAAAAGTTAATCAAAAGTCAAGTCAAACAAGAGTCAATTCAAATCTGCACCATCTCCCCCTTTTTGTCAACATGAAAAAAGTAGAGACAAAAAGATAATGAAATTAAGATTGCTTTGGAACGTGAATAAGTTGGAAATCTCCCATCAACTGGACAATCCCTTTCAATTTTTTCAAATCCTCCTTCAGTTAAGCCACTTCTTCACCCTTGGCATTTGCCTGAACTTGAAGAGCAAAGGCATGGATTTGATCATGTAAGGAAACTAAAGATGCTTGACCTACATTCTGCAAGTTTTGAACTTCACATCCCAGGGCATAAATCTATCCTCGCATCTCCATAAGAATATCAAGCAGTCTTCGAAAGTTTGGTGAATTATCAGTCTGAGTGCTAGCTTTTGCGTTATTAGTAGGAGTATTGGCAGATGATGGCAAGTCAGCATGATCACTCAGATTTGGCGATGAAATCTCATGACCTTTCTCTGGAAATTGAGATGCATAGATGTCTTCTAGATTTGCAGGTGAACGACTAACACCTTCACTTGTAAAGGCAATTAAAGATGTACCTCTTTTCTCAACTACTCCCCTTGTTTCATTGCCTTCAGGCGGTGAGAAGTACTCTTCATGCTCTGTTTCCTCTTGTTCACCTCTGCCTTCTTCTTCTTCTGCAATCCTCTCTTCCTCTGCTTCTTTTTGCATTGATTCTCTCTCTCCACTCCTTTGTTCGAACTCTTCTCTATCTTGATCCTTTCTCTCCTCTGTCACTGAAACAGAATGATGTAAGCTTCTCAATGCAAGAGCGGAAATGATTATATCGTCCTCATCCTCTTCATCCTCTAGGATGAGTGCTCTTCTTTTCTTGGATGGAGCTGTCATGGGCTTCTTCCCTTTCCGTTTTGCAGCCGAAGAAACTTGATGAGTCTTGACAGGAGTTTTCTCATTTAATCGCTCCAAAGCCTTGTCCAGCTCTTTCAGACGCATTTTGGAAATCTTTTTCAGTCCTACCACCATTTGATCACAAGATTGAACACACAGAATCCTGGGAGGTTGAATATTCAAATGTCTAAACAACTTTGTAACAAGCGCTAAGTAAGGAAGTTGTCCCTTGTCTTTCAGCATCGTTCTATACATGTGAAACAAGATTGTGTGAGGCAGAGAGAACTTTTTGCCAGCGTTGATAGCATACATCAACTTTGCTTCCGAGTTGGAGACGTCGGTCTTCAAAGTCGATTTGGGTCTAAGGCAATTGATCACGATCTTGTGAAGCAAAATATTTGAGGCATTCATCCTCAAGTACGAAATCTTTCCTTCTGCCATTCCATCACACACAAGCTCTACCGTCGCATGACCAACAGACACATTGATTGATTGGAATGCCCCTCGCTCTACTCTAATCACATCCGCCAATGTGTCCATGTCAATAATATAGTCCTGATCTCGAACACTAAAAGAAAATCTATTTGCATCCAAGAAACTCATATTAGAATAGAAATAGGCAGTAAGTTCTCGATATGCCTCTGTCGTCTCATAACAAAATTGCTCAAACTGAAGTTGAGTGAATTTCTCTCTCAGCTTCACATTCAAAGAATCAAGAAAATCAAAGTCCACACTTCTTGGATTGATCACCCCTCTTTTTAGCAACTTGGAGTAAAGTCGCTTGTGTTCCTCCGAGTGAAACAAGTCTGTCCTTTTGCTTTGAATATTCGCTGCAACACCCATTCTAGGCTTAAAATGAGTGTACATTTTGTCATCATCATTCCCATCAGGCTGACTAAGACCTCCAATACGTGGATCACTAGGGATATTTGCAAAAGCTCGTTATGCCGACCCCGCAGGAGCAACTCCCAATCGTTCCATTATACGCAAAAAGTGGGTTTCATTTTGATATCATTTCTCTTTCAAAAATGCATTAATATAGTTTAAGGGAGTGCCTCCCTTCTTCAAAGTAGAGTAAAGTTTAAAGATAAAAGCAGGCTTTTGAGTTCTTACAGGTTCTGCCTCTTCAATGATTTCTTCCTCCGCTCTTTGATCAACACCTTGAGGTTTAGCTTGAGGAGATTGACGCGGTTGAGATTGTTGAGGGTTTTGTTGCTGTCTTGGAGATTCTTCTTCCTCGGTGAGGTCAAAATGCATAGGACCCTCACGCATGTGTTGTGGTCCCCTGTTCGCTATCCTTGAAGACTTTCTTTGGGAAGCCATTCTCACAGTCTTTGAGAGATTCCAAATTCGATTCGCAAAAAAGGTGAGAACTTTGCAGATTAAACTAGAGAGTAAAAATAAGAAAGTGATGGTCTGTGCTTTTAGGGTTTGTGAGGAAGACGATCAGTATATAAGGCAGTTGAAAAGAGGTATACGAAATGATGTAAAAGGAAAAATAGAAAATGCCTTTTCAAAAATAACTACCTTTTTGAAAAATAGATAACCGTCATTTCAAAAGATAACTTCTTTTTCAAAAAGGAATGATTGCAATAATCATGAAAACTGGGGAAGATAACATCAATCAATTACAGATTAATAGATGATCGTACCTTTTCGAAATTTTATCCGACAAATAAAATTCTAAAATAGAAATAACTTATAGTCGTGAATCTTGATCGTTTGAGTCTGAGTATCTTTATACTTTTATCCCTGAGTCTGAACTTCTTCAGACTTTAAGATATTGAGTCTGGAATGAATAAGCTTGAATTGACTTTTCTCCAAATGCTTTGTAAATATGTCTGCTAGTTGATTCTTTGAGTCAATGAATTGAATCGAGACTTCTCCATTTTGAACATGATCTCTAATAAAATGATGTCAAATCTCTATGTGCTTTGCTTTCGAATGAAGAATTGGATTCTTGGTGAGATTAATCACGCTGGTGTTATCGCATTTGATCTCAGTGCATGAGTCTTCGATTCCAAAGTCTCTTAGCTGTTGCTTTATCCACAAAATTTGTGAACAACAACTTCCAAGAGCCACATATTCTACTTCTGTTGTTGAAAGAGCTACA
Organism: Eucalyptus grandis; assembly: GCF_016545825.1. NCBI lineage: Eukaryota > Viridiplantae > Streptophyta > Magnoliopsida > Myrtales > Myrtaceae > Eucalyptus > Eucalyptus grandis. The sequence continues at coordinate 3,171,259 of NC_052616.1, forward strand.
GTACTTTGCTTTTTTGAAAACCAAGATACTGTCCTATTCCCAAGTAATTGACAAGTGCCCGAGGTGCTCTTTCTATCAACTCTACATCCTACTAGGTTTGCGTCCGAATATCCAAGGAGAGTAAAGTCTCATTTTTTATGATACCAAAGACCCAAATTGGAAATTGAGGCAACGTATTTGATGATGCGTTTTGCAGCACTTAAATGAGATTCTTTAAGATCTGATTGAAATCTTGCACAAATACAAACACTAAACAAAATGTCAGGTCTAGAAACAGTAAGATAAAGAAGTGAACCAATGATACTCCTGTATAACTTTTGGTCAACTTTCTTTCCTCCTTCATCTTTGTCTAGCTTCAAGGAGCTTAACATTAGTATATTAGTCTTTTTGCAATTCTCCAAGCCGAACTTTTTAACAAGTTCTTTAGCATATTTTTCTTGGTGGATAAAAGTTCATTCCTTCAATTGTTTTACTTGAAGTCCAAGAAAGAAGGATAGTTCACCCATCATGCTCATTTCAAACTCATCCTGCATAATCTTAGAGAATTTCTTGCACAGATTTTCGTTAGGTGATCCAAAAATAATATCATCAACATAAATTTGAGCAAGTAAAAAGTTTTTACTTTCTCTTTTGAAAAACAGAGTAGTATCTACTTTACCTTTAACAAAGCCATTTTGAATTAAAAACTTACTTAACCTGTCGTACCAAGCTCGAGGTGCTTGCTTTAAACCTTATAATGCCTTTTTCAGTCTGAATACAGAGTCTGATTTCTTTGGGTCTTCAAAACCAGAAGGTTGTTCCACATAGACTTCCTCTTGGATAAATCCATTTAGGAAAGCACTTTTGACGTCCATTTGGAATAACCTGAAATTCTTATAACACGCAAAAGCAAGTAATAATCTAATTGTTTCTAACATTGCTATTGGTGCGTAAGTCTCATCATAGTCTATCCCTTCTTCTTGCGTATATCCTTTGGCCACGAGTCTTGCTTTGTTCCTTATAACTTTTCCTTTCTCGTTCATCTTGTTCCTAAAAACCCATTTAGCTCCAATAATAGATTTACCTTTTGGTTTAGGAGTCAATTCCCAAACATCATTGATATTGAATTGCTTGAGTTCTTCTTGCATAGCTTCAATCTAGCTTTCATCAGCTAAAGCTTCTTCTATGCTCTTGTGTTCTATTTCAGAAATAAGAGCCACAGCACTAGACTCTTCACGCATTTTGGATCTTGTACGAATTCCTTCATTAATGTCACCAATAATGAGTTCTTTGGGATGACTAGACTTGTGCTTCCAATTGCTGGTTGATTTGTCAAATTGTTGTTCTTTTTCTTCATTTGATTCTTCAACGATCATTTGTTGCTGGTCTTCTGAAATCTGAGTTGCTTCTGGAGATTTAGATTTTGTAGAGTCTGGAGCAGATTCAGATTCTTTAGGTTGGGTCTGAATTGATTGATTTTGCATAAAGTCTTGAAATTTGACATTCATCGATTCCTCCACAGATTAAGTCTTTTTGTTGTATACTCTGTAAGCTTTGCTGGTGGTTGAATATCCAAGGAAGGTACATTCATCTGATTTTTCTTCAAACTTACCAATTCGATCATTTGCATTTTTCAATATAAAATATTTGCATCAAAACACATGAAAATAGGAAACAATTGGCTTCTTTCCTTTGAACAACTCATAGGAAGTTTTCTCCAGAATAAGCCTTAACCTTAAGAAGACTCTATTAATAATATAGCACGCTATAAAAACTGCTTTAGCCCAAAAACGAGAGGAAATGTTACTTTCAATTAATAAAGTTCTAGCCATTTCTTGCAATGATCTATTCTTCCTTTCCACAACTCCATTTTGTTCTGGAGTATATGGTGAGGAGAACACATGCTGAAAACCAGATTCATCACAGAATTTAGCAAAGTCTTAAATTTTCAAACTTACCTCCATGGTCTATCCGTATACTTGAAATAACATACCCTTTCTCATTTTGGACTTTCTTAGCAAATTTGATAAAATAAGAAAAGGTTTCAGACTTACTTGCCAGGAAATATACCCAAGTGAATCGTAAATAATCATCCACTATTACTAGTCACTATTTCTTACCTCTAATGCTTTGGGTTTTGGTTGGTCCAAAGAGATCTATATGCAAGATTTGCAGTACACGATTAGCGGAAACTTGATTTATTGGTTTGAATGAATTTCTTACCCATTTTCCCTACACACATGGTGTGCATAGATCAGATTTTTGGTATGTCAGGTTGGGTAGTCCACGAACAAGCTTCTTTGCAAAGATCTTGGCTATTTGCTTCATGTTAATGTGCCTAAGTTTTCTATGCCAGAGATTTACTTCCTCTTTAATTGAAATTAGACATTGAGATTTTTCTAGATTGATATCCAAGAGATATATATTCCCATGTCTTCGCCCTATGAATGTCTGAGGGGAGTCTTTACTGGTTCCTGAACATATTCGTTCTTGAAAGTTGATTTTGTAACCTGTGTCGCACAATTGGCTGATACTCAACAAGTTGTAGTTAAGTCCTTCCATTAAGGAAACGTTACTGATTGTGAGACTTCCAATCTTTATGGTTCCGTATCCCACAATTCTGCCTTTGTTATTTCATCCAAAAGAGACTTTTCCACCATTAACTTGCACAAGCTTTATGAAACAATTTGAGTCTCCTATCATATGTCTTAAGCATCCACTATCCAAGTACCATTTAACCTTTTTCTTGATAATTACCTACATTTAGAAAAGAAACTCAAGCTTTCTTTGGTACCCATACTTTCTTGGGTCCAATGGAGTTAGTGCAATATACGGTCTTTGCTCAAACCTTCTTAATAGGTTTTCAAACCATAGGACATTCTTTCTCAAAATGATCTGAGTTATTGCACTTAGCACATTTAAGAGTACTGCGGCCTACAGGTTTTACAAAGACTTTCCGAAAATGATTTCTATAAAAATCTTTTGTAGGTCTTTGTTTAATTCTTTTCTTTACTTTAGGAAAATCAATTAGAGGAATGATTTCAGCAGTCATTCCCAAACCTGATTTGTTAAAGTAAGGTCTTTGTGCTGAAAGAATCTTTTCTAATTTCTCAGAACCTATAGAAAACCTTTTTGAAATACTTGAGATATCATTTTTCAAAAGTGCATTTTCTTTTGAAAGTGAATTTGCATTTTCTTTCAAAGTAATAACACTTTTATCCAAATTTTCGACTTTTTCTTTCCAAACAATCTCTTGTTGCTTTAGTACTGAATTTTCTCTTTTTAGTTCGGAAATCCTCTTGAGAGAGGTTTTGAAACTAAGACACAATTCATCAATATATTTAAAGACTTTAGTAGGAATTTTTAAATTACTTACCTCAATTTCACTATCTCGAGTCCGAGTCTCGAGTCTGAGTCTATCTCATAGCCTGAATCTGAGTCTGATTGTGCCGTTAGACAAATATTAGCATAGTCATCATCACTCTCTTCACATTCGGTATCACTCCAAGTTTCTGCTTTGCGAGCTTTTCTGTATTTCTCAACTTTTCCTTTATTTTTCTTCAGTAAGGGACAGTTGGGTTTGATGTGTCCCTTTTTCTTGCATTCAAAACAAATCACATCTTTATGGGAATCATCATCCTCAACTGATTTATTTTGAAACTTTTGAGAACTTTGTTTATTTGAATTGAATCTTTTTCCATTCTTGTTCAGTTTTCTGAACCTTCTTATCATGAGAGCAAGCTCTTCATCGTCCATATCGTCTTCAGAATCTGTAACATCAGAATGGTCATTAGATTTTAATGCAATAGATTTTTTACCTTTGGGATCCTCATCTTCATTTATTTGCTCCACTTCATAAGACTGAAGAGTGCCAACCAATTTGTCAACAGAGAGTGGCATTATTGAGGTCTTTATGTGATTCCAATCTTTGGAAAGTCCACGTAGTAGTTTGTTAACCTTCATGGGTCCAAAGATTGATTGACCTTGATACTCAAGACTATTCACGATTTCTGTAAAACGGCTAAACATGTCAGCGATAGATTCTCCTGGTTTCATCCTGAATGCTTCATATTGACCGAGCAGAATATTGATTCTGGTTTCTTTCACTTGATCGGTTCCTTCATAGGTGATGTGTAATCTATCCCAGACTTCTTTAACTGTTTCATAAGAAGATATTATGTTATATTCAGTAAGAGATAATGCACAATATAAAGAATAAATTGCTTTTGCATCAAGAGCTTGTCTCTTGGTTATCTTTTCTTGAGTCATATCGCTGGACTCAACAGCTTCTTTTCCCCTTTTTGAGACTGTTGTAGTTTTAGAATAATTCCTTTATCTACCACATCCCATTCAAGAGGGTCTTTCGATCTTAGGAATGCCTTCATTTTGTTTTTCCATATGTTGTATTCATTCCCATCAAAGTATGGCGGTCTGGTGTTGCTTTACCCTTCAACCAAGCTTGGAGCTAACATACTAACCATGGATCGTTAACTCTGAAGTAAAAACACTTCAATTTAAATGAGTACACAGACTCTGATACCAATTGTGAATGCTAGTATGAGCACCTAGAGGGGGTGAATAGGTGTGAAAACAAACTTTTGCAAAGTACAGTGTAAAACCTTAAGTTTAACCTAAGTCTGTTTAGCAATAGACTTTAAAATAGAAGCGAGACTCTAACAGTTAAATAATATTACAAGTAAAGTAAAAGAGTTTAGGGAATAGAATAAGAATACAAGGTTTATAGTGGTTCGGCTTAATCCAAGCCTACGTCCACTCTCCTGCACTGACAGCCCACCGGCTGGGTTAACGTTCTATTCCGAGGAATAGAAAAACAACTTGGCGTTACCAAACGGATTTCTGTTTTATTTATTTATTCCGGGGAACAAAAAAATAGAAATCCGAAGGAACAAAAACGTTCTCATGCGGAGCCTAAGCACACTTAAGTAGCTGAACCTCATGAATGACTTGATTATTGTTACCTTTGTAATCACCACATCTATATGTTAATTTTGCTGATGGCCAATGGATCATAATTAGTGGGCATGTTTTTGTGGTACCACTTGATTGATTACTCCATGCACTACCACATGAAAAATGCTTGAGCTAGTTAAACAATTGCTAGCTCTAGAAAAGAACTAATGGTCTAAATTTCTTTTCAGTTTACTCTATTCTCTTGTCAATTAATGATCAGCTGAAGATTCCTTCCAATCTCCTTGCTTGCATTGCTGTAGGTTGAGGGCGTGTGCAAGCTTTGTTTGGATTAAGATGCATCAATCGTCCATTATTTCTCGACCCAAAAAAAAAAAAATCGTCCATTATTTCTACCACAAAAAAATAAATAAATTGTACACTTGGTAGTCTTAGCACCTTCTTTGGGATGAAAACCACTCAACTTGCATTTCTTTTTAGCTTGTGAACGAGCCATCTATCTTCCTCGAAAGGATGCTGAATTAGAAGAATAGCGTTGCCAATGTCTTGAACTTGAATGTATACTGGCTTGGAAATTCTGTTTCTTTGACTATGTAAGCGCTTTGTCTATTTGACTATTGTATGCAAACATGCAAGGTGAATTAAGTTTAAGTCTTTTGAGTGCCACCACTTTACTGCTCATCTCTTCAATAGGACTCCAGTTCTACCATAGGAGAGAGAATGAACACGAAGGTTGACCAATCATTTGATGTTGAACCTGTTGGATTAAAGATGGCAGGGGTGTCAGCAGCATCATCATCTAGCTCAAAGGTCTCCATGTTTGGCAAGAAATCTGGTTTTGTCATACTAAAGAACAAGTTATCGGGTTCATTGGTTCCCATCTTTCAAGGAAATAAGAAGCTAGGCAGTGGTGATTCAACTAGTGAGGAAAGTGGCAAACAGGGGCAAAGGAAAACAAAATGGGGACCTGACTTATTGCACGGGGGTGGGCTTGGTCGCCTATAAGGAGGTGGTGGACTTACATGTTGTATCTGAATCGGTAGAGCAAGTCGACGTTCTGCCTATGTTGAGCAAATCGCTCTTGGGGGAGCCGAAGGAAGTAACGGCGTAGGGGGTTCATGAACTGGCGGAGTTGGTTGAAAAACTCGCAGAGGTGATGCTGATGGACGTTGAGGAGATCCATATATTGGCGGTGCTCGAGGGGTTGAAGCTGGTTAGCCCTTATGTGACGGCGCACCATGGCCGGGGGGAGCTGATGGCGGTCAACGTAAGACAGGATGTTGTCCATAACCAAGAAAAGGCGTTCTAGAAACTGGCGCCACTTGGGATCCTGGTGTTGGTGTTGGACATGTATCAGCCACGAGGAATGACGGAGGTGGCGGATGGCCACCATAATACGATGCAAAGGATGAACAGGTGGAGGATTTGGAGGTCCGTCCATTGTATCCACTCGCTACAACACTGAGCAAGATGATCAAGATGTACACAACAATGCTTTCCTTCAACAGCGAAGCACTCAAACTCACTTTAATTTTGGGCAGGAAAGCTAAAATGCAGGTTAAATAGTCGAGCTTTTGTATGCAACTGAAGTGGCCATAGTCGAAGGATGGGATGAACTTGACGACCAGGACAATCTTCAGGAGCTGGACTCAATTTAAGGAGGAGATGCCGGCATCTTTTGGCACGGTGTTTACGGGTTCACATCGATACCAATCCAAACGCTTTGTGAATCTCCCGATTCTTAATATTTCCATCGAATGGGAGACACTAGACAAACTCTTACTCCTGTATTTACTTATTGCATGGCCATTGACATAATCAAGTCAACAAACCAGTCGCCACAAAATGCTGATAAGAGAAAACCAGCTGCACGAATGAGACGCATTGTTGGTCCTTACAAGTACTAAAATTTGTGGCGCCACTTCCAACTTATCTAAAAGCCATAAACAGAAACTGAAAACGTGATTTTCCCCATCTTCCCCTCCGCACTGAACTCACGTTATAACATGAACAACCCATCAGATAGCTTATGCAAATAGGTGGAAGAGTAACTTTAATTCAACCACTTCGATACCATGCAGCTAAACATCAAAGGTTGATCATGGGAGAAGCAACAATTCTATACTAAAGGAACAACCAGTTCTATAAGTATTGTTCACTTTCTGCAGGAGTACAAGCAACTGCACAATACTGTCATCTTCCCATCATTAGTTTTTTTATTCCTTCAGTCCAGAAGCAAATGTTTGAATAAAGATCCATCCTTTATCAGGTAATTTCAGCGAGGAAAAGTAGACGACAGCAAATTTCCAGAAGGTAATGAAAAACATAGTAAAAGCTAAAACATTTCAACGTATGAAGCTTTCCTGAGGAACTCAAAGAGCAATAATCTGTCAATCCAACAAATCCATCAAGTTATGCATGCAATGCCATAACGCTTTGTTGTACTTTAGCTAGTACGTCCATGATGGGGTGCAATTGGATCGCACTGTATCAACTTGATACGTTACGATGGAAATATAACTTTCGAAAGAGTATGAAAGGTGTCGTATATAAGTTTTATGTAGACAACCATTGGCACCGGTCGACAAATCATTCGCACCAAAATTTCTCTCCCTTACCATCAAAGAAGAAGGCATTCCATTTCACTTTTACAAAGAACAATCGGCATTTATGCTGTGGAAATCGGGTGCTTTCCTCGTAATTGCATTCAGACCAAAGTGAAGTGTTTTTGTTCGTGATTCATCTGCAATTCAACGTTCGTTCCGAGGCTAATTGTTGTTTGCGCATTGGATAAAGGTAAGTCGTCTTCCGCCGACTTGAATTCCAACATTGGTATCAGAGCACGGTCGTGATTTCTGCCTTGTTTTTCATCGAGTTTTCTCATTTACCATTTGATATTGAGATCAAGAGATTGTATTCTACATTGTTTTTTTTATGTTTGTTGGTTGGAATTGCAATCTGAAAACTCAAATTTGAACCGAAGCGAAGAACGGTTTGAGGTCGCGTGCATCCATGCGGTTTGGCATTTTTCGAAATAATTTTTTGTCCAAAATTAATTTTAAATATACAGGGTGAAAGTACTCATCGAGACGAGTTCGTTGATGGGTAGAGTGCCGCCAAAGGACGCTAGACCATCCATACAAGCAGCCAAAAGCCACTGCGCATGGAGGCCATGTGCCTGAAGCGCTGGGAATGCCAGCGCGTGCACAACACGCCCCGGTCAGCGAACCAGCAGGTGTGCGTCATGCACTAGTCGGCGAACTGGCGTGTGATGACGTCACTGTGACGTCACCCAAAGATCAATAACCATTAGGATGATGTCATCGATGACATCACCGCCGACGGCAGTTGGCTGGCCGGTCACTGGCTGGCGACATGACCCGTGACCAGAGATCCGACCCGGGTTGACCTGACCCGACCCGACCGTTGACCGGTCAACGGTCGGACCGATTAGCGGTTGGACTAGTCGGACCGGTCGAACCGGCTAGGAGCCATTTGGCTGTTGGCGCATGCGCCACACGCGCCACGCACTCAGGCGGCGCGTGTATGTGCGTGGGAGCTCTGATTGGAGCGTGGTCAGTAGCGTTTGGTTCGTATGAGTGTCTTCTACACTATGGTATAATTATTTTATACTTTTGAATTTTATAAATGTATGAAAATGCGTATGAAACCCTAAGTACGCGTATTTTTTGGGTTTTAATGCAGTTTATTCATTTGTAGCTTGTAATTTCCTTTGATTTAAGAAATACAGTATCTAGTTTGTATGTAAATGATGTCATATATGCTATGTAGATCTTAGTTCGATGATATCATGTATATAGTTTAATATACATGCGATTTTCTAGTTGCTAAAAATTTCTAACAATGGTAGGAAATCCATTACATGTTGAATTGTGATTTTGATTATAGTTGAAGCATGATTGTTGTTTATACATTGGTTAATATCATGCTATGTTTCTGTGTTAAGGAAAAATGTAGAAATTATATAAGGTTATGTAATTATTTTTCTTAGTGGGAGTTCGTAGGTTGGTAGAATTTGAAAGAGTTCTCACCTAGAACTTAAAATTTGCGCAAATTAAACTAATTAATGATAATAGAACAATTGTTTCTGTGTCTTTTGTTGAATTATCATTAATTTAGTTTGTCATTGCTGCAAATTAAATATGTGTGTTACTCTGTAAAGTGTGCTAGTATTGATTCTACATTTATTATGTCAATGTGTTATAGCAATTTATTATGGCTTCATCATCCAAGACCATTGTGACTGACCTCAATAAGCGTGAGAAGCTGAACGGTAACAATTATGATATTTGGCACCGAAAGGTTGAGTACATCCTTGAGGAGCAAGAGGTTTTGGAAACCCTCAATCATATCATGGATAAACCTGAACATGGAACTTCAGCTCAACACATGAGAGATCTATAAGTTTATCAAACTTGGAAGAAGAAAAATAGCATTGCTCGCATCACGTTGCTAAGCTGTATACAAGATGATCTCATGTGTGAGTTTAAAAGTTATGATAAAGCTCAAATTATGTGGGTTGCCTTGAAAGATAAGTTTGGGGGTACATTTGCCATTAAGCTGAGGAGACTTATCATCAAGTTTGACACATTCCGACAGCGCCCAAATGTAATGATGAGACAATATCTTTGGGAGATGTCAAACATGATTCGTGAGCTGAAGTCGGTAGGTCACTCCCTTACTGATGAACAGCAAGTTCAGGCTGTTATAAGGTCTCTTCCTAACAATTGGGAGCATATGAAGATCAATATGACGCATAATGAGAATATTGTCACTTTTGATGATATTGCACGTCATTTGGAATTAAAGGATGAGCGCCTAGAGGCTGCGAGATCCTCTACCCATGTTTATGTTGCTGAATCGAGTTCGCGAAAGGCTTTAGGCTTCAAGCGCAAGAGGAATCTTTAGTTCAACAACAAGGAAAGAAGACTAATCAAGTACCAAAAAGGGCTAAGACCTTCCAACACAAGAAGTATGGTGGGAAGAAGGACAAGACCAAGATGGAGTGCTACAATTGTGGCAAGATGGGCCACTTTGCTCGTGAATGCACTAAGCCAAAAAAAGGTACCCTATTACTTCATTACTTTGAGTAAAACTTTTGTTTCTAGTACTGTAATGCTTGCTGAATCTCATCCAATGTGGATTGTAGACTCGGGAGCAACAGACTACGTAGCTAGAGACCGAGAAGCATTTGTGGAGTATCGTCGGATACAGCTTGGAAGAAGGTGTATATATGTTGGGAATAACTCAAGAGTTGAAGTGAATGGTATCGGCACATGTAAATTAATCTTACGTGGTGGTCAAAACCTATTCTTGCATGATGTCCTTTATGCTCTAGATATTCAACGAAACTTGGTCTCTGTAGTTGTTCTTCTTAGCTTAGGTTATGTATTGAATTTCCATGGTGATTGTGTTGATATTTTGTATGGAACAGTTTATTATGGTTCAGGTCATGTATCGAATGTTTTTATGGTGTTAGACATTGATTATGATCAGTATAATGTTAATGTCGATGGTTGTTTTTCTTTAATTGCATCTTCTAGTAATGTTGAGATTGATGCAAGTACTTGGCATGCTAGATTAGGTCATATTGGATTGCAAAGAATGCAAAGATTAGCTAAAGAAGGCATTTTAGGGTCACTCACTAATGTTAGTCTATCCGTATGTGAACATTGTCTAGCGGGAAAAGCAATTAGAAAACCATTCGATAAAGGAACTAGAGCTGAATTTCCATTGCATCTCATACATTTTGACATTTGTGGTCCTTTGAATGTGAGGTCAAGGCATGGAGCCTCATATTTCATCACTTTCATAAATGACTTCACACGTTTCGGTTATGTCTTTCTAATCTCCCATAAGTCAAAAGCATTAGACTGCTTTAGATGATATATAGCGATGGTAGAGAATCAGTTGAACAAAACAATAAAGGCATTGAGAATCGATCGTGGATGTGAGTATCTATCGGAGCAATTCAAGGCTCTTTGTGATGAAAAGAGAACTGTATGACAATTGACTATTCCTGGTACTCCACAATAAAATGGGGTAGCTGAGAGAAGGAATAGAACCCTATTGGAAATTGTTAGGTCTATGATGACGCAAGCAAATTTACCTATCTCCTATTAGGAAGATGCGTTATTAACTGTTGCCTATATACTTAACTGAGTGCCCTCAAAATCGGTCACTTCCACCCCTTATGAATTATGGATTGGTAGGAAACCAGACTTGAGTAGTCTACGTCCATGGGGATGTGTAGCTTATGTTCATGATTCTTCCCATAAATATGGTAAATTAGGTCATAGAGGGAAGAAATATATCTTTATAAGATATTCCGAATACTTTAAAGGATACGTGTTCATAGGTGAACAAGCTGATGGAAGTGTAATCGAAATGAAGTCACGAGATGTCACGTTCTTGGAGAACGATTTTCCTAATAGAAATGAGATTGATAAGGATTTCTAATTATATGAGATGGAAGATCCTGATAACACACCCACTGATGTTATAGAGGGAAATGAAGATTTACCTCAACACACAAGACCTAGTGGGAGTGTTACATCGCCTGATGAATTGAACTCAAGAGAAATTCAATTGCGTAAAAGTAATCGTAAAAGTATTCATCGTCGTCATTTTAAGATTAAAGGTGAAGCATTTATAATTGCTCAAAAAGACGATGCCGAGCCTAAGACTGTTCAAGAGGCTCGCTCATCCTCTGATAAAGAAGAATGGAGAAAAGCTTTGGAAGATGAGATGGAGTCTATGATGGCAAATCATGTCTGGTGCTTGGTTGATCTATCACAAAATTGTAAGACCATTGGAAACAAATGGGTCTTCAAGATTAAGCGTAGAGCGGATGGATCCATTGAAAAGTATAAGGCTCGCCTTGTGGCAAAAGGTTATACTCAATAAGAGGGTATAGACTATGGGGAAACTTTTTCACCAGTTGTAAGGTTTGCCTCAATACGCTTTATTCTAGCTATCCTTGCACATTTGGACCTTGAATTACATCAAATGGATGTAAAGACGGCATTTCTCAATGGAGAACTAGATGAGGAAATCTATATAAAATAACTAATAGGTTTCATAGCTAAAAGTTAAGAGCATAAAATTTGCAAGCTTCATCGCTCAATATATGGCCTTAAGTAATCATCTAGACAGTGGTATCTTTGTTTTCATCGAGCAATAATAACTTTTGGTTTCACGATGATCGAAGAAGATTACTGTGTATATGTCAAGCGGTCCAAAGATAAATTTGTGATTTTATCATTTTATGTGAACGATATTATGTTGGCTGGAAATGACAAGGTTTTAGTTATCACCATAAAAGAATGATTGTCCTCCAATTTTGAGATGAAGGACATGGGAGAAGCTGCTTATATATTAGGAGTTAAGATCGAAAGAGATCGATCAAGGAAACTCCTTACTTTATCACAAGAGTCTTATATTATGAAGATTCTTGAATGTTTTAATATGCAGCACTGTAATCCCATTGATACCCTTGTCATGCAAGGTGAAAGCCTAAGTACTGAGATGTGTCCTAAAACTCCAGAAGAAATTAAATTAATGGAAACTGTTCCTTACTCTAGTGCAGTCGGAAGTTTGATGTATGCTATGATGTGTACTCGACCTGACATATGTTATGCCGTGGGATTGGTAAGCCGATATCAATCAAATCCCAGTCAAGTACACTGGAAAGCAGTGAAGAGGATCCTAAGATACTTGAAGGGCACCATGGACTATCGACTTTGTTACCAAGGGAGTGATTTTCGCCTATTAGGTTATTTAGATGCTGATTGGGGTGGAGACCTTGATTAGCGTAAATCGACTTCTGGACATGTGTTCTTATTCAATGGAGATGCAATTTATTGGAATAGCAAGAAACAAACATGCATGGCCTTGTCTACGATGGAGGCATAATTTATTGCATGTTCTACTACAGTGCAAGAAGCAGTATGGCTAAAACGTTTCTTGGAAAATTTAGCCATTATCACTGAAGTTCCAAGACCGATGATAGTTTATTGTGATAGTCAAGCAGCCATTGCTTATGTGAATGATCCCAAGTATCATGAAAGGAAAAAGCACATTGACATAAAGAACAACTTCATAAAAGATATAATAGCGCAGAAAGAAGTGATCCTACAATATATTTCAACCAATAGAATGGTTGCTGATCCATTTACGAAGGCTATTCCTAGAGACATATTCTTGACCCATAAGATGTCACTAGGATTGCGTAGAATGTGATATATGTTATTGTGGAGGATCATTGGTTTATGTATTTGTGGACAGATGTATTGTATTTGTTTGTTTATTAGTGATTTGATATTTTATCAATAAGTACAAATCCACTATGAGACTTGCACAAACACACATATATTATTGAAAAGTATGTCAGTAAGCAATGACTGGCTCACTCACACGAGCAATCGCCTCAAGTGCTTTAGATAGCACGTTGAAATGAGACGTTATGTACAAATAAACGCTGAGGAGCAAGTTTAATACATAAAATGATATGTCGCCTTGATTGGAGTCAAGATGAGGTCTGTGATTTATTTATAATAAGACCGAACATGATAGTCCCATAATCAGGTATGCTTGTAAGATGTCGGATGTGAGTACTTAATTTGGCGCTATAGAAAGTGAGCTGATATAGCACTCGAGCTAAACATGAGTACGTGAGGAGCACATGACTATGTTTAGGCTAAGATCCATATAGTGGATATGTTTAATAAATGACGTACGCTCTTATAGAAAGAAAAATCCACTATATCATGTAATTCATACTACATGTGCATTGTATGACCAATAAGGGAAGATGAGTACAATTATCCTTATTTACTCATCGTGTGAGCCCTTGAGGTAATTTATAATTTACCTCAATTTTGTGTCCTATGTTACTTCTGACTATGTTCTCGAAGTGAAAGATCAATGTTGCTACTTTAGTATGTTACCGGTAGTCATGAATAGATATGGCCTTATGGAACGTGTCTAGGAAAGCAATTGTTCTGAAATGGAGGGAAACATGAGTGCGAAGGAAGGCTATTGTTATTTTACATCTATCACATGTATTTGCTGGTCAACCAATTATATCGCTCTATGTGGTTGCGGATATAATTGTAAATACATGGTGTTTTGAGAATAGTCAAGTATAGCCTTTAAGGGATAGGTATACTTGGATTGATGTAACAAAATATGTCTGGGGCACTGTGAGACATCGATTGTTTATTTCTTTTCGGGGTTGTAGCCATTGTGTCATCCCTAACAGCTGCATAATTTGAGCTCCTAAGTGCAGGTGTACTCACTGATCGCACGACTTACTTGCCAGTATGAATTGTTTTGTAAAGTTGATGAATGTTGAATGTCTCATATTCTTGATAGAGTGCTATCAAGCCCATCATGTCTGAGTGAGAGATGTTGTACTTTAGCTAGTACGTCCATGATGGGGTGCAATTAAATCGCACCATATCGACTTGATACGTTACGATGGAAATATAATTTTTGAAAGGGTATGAAGGGTGTCGTATATAAGTTTTTTGTAGACAACCATTGGCACCGGTTGGCAGATCATTCGCACAAAAATTTCTCTCCCTTTCCATCAAAGAAGAAGGCATTTCATTTGACTTTTACAAAGAACAACCGGTATTTACGCTATGGAAATCGAATGCTTTCCTCATGATTGCATTCAGACCAAAGTGAAGTGTTTTTGTTCATGATTCATCCGCGATTCAACGTTTGTTCCAGGGCTAATTGTTGTTTGTGCATTGGATAAAGGTAAGTCGTCTTCCACCGACTTGAATTTCAACACGCTTCTTCGTAAGCAAACAACTAGCAGCAGCAGCACCTACCAATCTCAAAAGCGATACAATCGACGTAGCTTTCAAATGCCACAAGATCCATCTGAACTCAAGAAGACACGAATCCCAACCCACGAAGAAACCATAAAAATCAGCACCAAAGAAACGACAGCATATTAATCGCAACAAACTCCGCAGAATTCCCCACGAAGACACATGAATTTATCCATCCACACGCATAATCGCTTGCGGATTTACCTGGATCCCTCGCTTCCACGACCCACCGCAGGGGCCGAAGACCTTGTCCCGACACGAATGGATGGTCTTAAACTGGTCCACGGCGAGCTTCCTGTTGACGAACCCCACCTATAAGTAGACGGAGTCGGAGGGAGGCAGGTCGACCGCGATCTCGTCGACATCAAGCCAGAACAGGAACTACCGAACCTGGATCCCCTTCAGGTCCGTGATGGAGCTGTAGCTGAGCTTCTCGGTGACCGCTGGTCGTAGCAGACCAGGTAGTCGAACTGACGTAGCGGGGGCCCTCGAGGTCAATGGCGAACCAGCCGTCGTCGAAGAGGTTGCAGGACCGAACGAAGTCCAGAAGCAGGCCGCCAGGGAGGCTGAACTTGGGGAGGAGATCGTAGACTATCGGAGGGGAGCTAGGGTTAGGTATAGAGAGAGAGAAAGGGGAGGGAAGAGGGCGAGGATGGAGACGAGAGTTTAGAGAGAGAAAAACCGGAGGGAAGCTCCAAGGTGTCAAATTCCGATTAATGAATTTTAGGTAAAATCTCAAATAAGGACCCAAAGTGAGTCTATCTTCTCAAATAAGGATTCAAAGTGGCTAACAAGTTTCAAATAAGGATTTGAACTCGCCGGCTGGCCAAAATGTTCACTGACCGGCAAGCGTGTGACATTTCTGGTGGTCAATTTTGTCCACAAAAAATATAGATAGAAACTAACAAATCCTAAAAACAAAATCCCTCAAACTCTTACATTCTTTTGACCTAAAAAAAACTTTTCACGTTTACGTTTTCATGTTTTTCTTCTTTTGCTCTTCATCTTCTCCATTCTTTGTCCTCTCTCGCTTGAAGCATTGGAATTTTCTGTTAATGGAACATGAATCGAAACATAACAAGAAACCCCTACCTTCGTTTATTCACATCTTCTTCTCTCTTTTTTTTCTTTTTTTTATGTCTTCGTTTCTTTCCAACGAATAAGACAAATCTCAAGTAAAGTCGTATTTTCGTTATTGAGACACTAGTGTGTAACACGAGGGCCTCGATTCTTCATTATCTTTTCCTAGGTTTGCTATACACTTTCATCCACACTTCCATTCAAACGAGGTTAGTTTTGTTCAAATTAATGCAATTGATCCTTCGTTCGTTCAAAGTGGTTGTAACTTGTCGAAGCAACATGTTGACAAGGCACCGGCATGTGGCGGAATATCACACAAATGGCAGCGAGGATGGTGATGGTAGGAGGAATTCTTCTGCTCTTCACAAAGATAAAGAACAAAAGAAGAAGAACGCGAAGAGTTGGAGGATTTTGTTTTTAGGATTTGTTAATTTCTATCTATATTTTTTTGGGACAAAATTGCCCATATTCCGGCCATCGAAAATGTCACACGCTTGCTGGCCAGTGAACATTTTGGCTGGCCAGCGGGTTTAGGTCCTATTTGAGACTTGTTAGCTACTCCGGGTCTTTATAATGGTCACTTCAAATCCTTATTTGAGAAAGTAAGCTCACTTTGGGTCCTTATTTGAGATTTTTCCGAATCTTAATGATAATCAAAGATAAAAGAACAAGTATTCTAATGAATAAATGAAAATCTCTCATTTCATGAAATTCGCTGCAGAGGGGATGGCTCGTGTATAAGTCCAATGCGTGCTAACAATAGATGCACACAGGCCTCGTCTTATATGGAAATCGGGCATACACCCGACGTGATTCCAACATGTTTGAACGATGCCTGATAGCGACACTCCATTAGAGAATTTGTTTGCTTTTTGATTAATCCCGACAGAGATTGAAATGCCTCTTGATTTAATAAAAATCACACGTATAAAAACTTCGAGATTGAAATTCCCCAATCCTGGATCCATCCACGAAAGCCGACCTCACGACGGGGCTCATCCTTGTGTGATCTCGAACGAGTGCGGCTGTGGGAGAGAGATGCTGGCAATAATGCGGTGGTTGGAGATTTACTACGGGGATTGATGGCAGCGATTGTAATTAGTGGTGAGGGTACCATAGGGTTTTTCGAAGAACATGAAGGAAAGGGGAAAAAATGGAACAACATTGCAAATGCACCTCAATTATTAATTTTTAAGCGACTCGTTGCATTGTACTTATAAGAGTGCAAAATTGAAAATGTCAATTTAATACCGAATGGAAAAAAGCCGAGTCCCTATAACATAATAATAACCAACTATTGTTATTACTATCAACAGTGATGATGGTCTAGCGGCATCATTTAGTACTTTGTAAATGCAAGATCCCAATCAGTTTTTGGAAGTAGTGAGTTTCGTTAGAGGTTGTTTACTAAGGTGTATCGTCTTTCCGTTTATGCATAAAACCTTTTATCTTATTAAATAAAAAAAACATATTTAGACACACTTTAGGAATCACAATCGACTTCATTACGAGGAAGAAGAAAATACATATTAGTTTTTTATAGAAGAGATTTGGGACCTCTAGGCACTGAAATTTCTCCTTGTTGCTCTGAAATTAGAAATAAGCACAATTGCATTTTAAATTATGAAAAAAAAAATTGGCTATCAAGATAATTGATTACACTGGGTTTTGTTTTTACGTCACTAATTTTATTTATAATTGCCCAAACGATGTTTCTCAATAAAAATTAGGGAAAATTCCAAATAAGGATATGGAGTGTCATCATTTTCTTAAATAAGAGCTTGAAATTAATTTTGTTTCAAATAAAGACCTAAAGTTGTTATATTAATCTCAAAGAAATGCCTGAAGTAGTAATCATTGTTTCAAATAAGGAAAAAACCACTTAAAACCCCAAACTAGAATCTCAAGGAATAAGAAACCATATCATTTACTCAAATATTTTGGATGTTGTCGGGCTCCCTATTATTGTCTCCGTGATACTTTAATGGAAGATCCTGAAGTTTTTTCCCTGCAAAATCCAATGAAAAGACTTAAGAGAGCTGCCTGTGTGACATAGCTCACTAGCTGTACGGCTAACAGAATGAGAGAAACTTTGAAAGAGGAAAGCCACCGAAGATCAAAGGATGAAGTCTGATATAGCAGGGATATAAGGGTACAGTGACACACTGCCTCAAAAGAGTTTTCTGCTATGTGTTCAGTTCCGGCTATAGCATCAAGCGACACCAGGAGTTCCCCCAAACACTTCATTGGGAAGTGCTTTCATAGAAAGTCCCATTGAAGTGTTCGGGGGAACTCTAGGGGACACCTGATTCATATTGTTCATCTCCTCTTCTAGTGAGTCATCTGCCTTGAGTTGATGAGCAAAAGAAACAATGCACTGCTCTATATATAGGAACTGCTCCACTTGAGGAAGGAGCATTGTGTGTCAGGATAAGGCTCTTGCCATGTACCTAGACGTGCCTCTGAGCAACATGAAAGTCCCCGGAATGCATCGACATGAATTATTGTGGTATGCGATTCCTTTCCTTTTTACTTCTTTATCAGATTCAAGTCGCTTTTTCCTCGTCTTCTAACAATCTAGTGATTAATCTGTGGCTCAGCATGAATTTTGCCGGTTTTTCGGCCTGCTTCATCTGCCACCGAGCATCCACTTTCTTGGCCTTCAGAATCCAGTTTTCATTAGATGATTACAAGAGTGTTTGTGATTGAAGTTCCATTTCACCTAGCACCAAAGAATATGGTTCTGTCAACTGGACATACTACCTACATAGATGTATAATCTGGATGTTCAGATGTGTATGAGTTGTTTAAGCGAAAACCTCTATTAATTCAAAGTTGGAAATCCTTTAAAGTGTTGGAGACATCCTTGACTGATGTAACTAGTATCTATAATTTGTAATTCTACGGTCCTTGAGACATCATTTACGACGAGATGTCACAGAATTTTTATCGATGGATTTGTAATTCTACTGGTTTTTGTCCTAGCTCTTTCTGTTTCCTTTTATAGTGGTTATTTTCTGTATTTTCACGTTAACTTCCCCTTTTAGTTCCAATACCTAATAAAGCATGAAAGAGCCCCTCAAGTGCAAGGGTAAAGAGAAGACTGGAGTGGATGGGGCAAGCAAGACAAGGCTGGCATGGAGAAAAAAAGCTTGTGGCAGCATGCCACCAGATAATATTCTTGCTGCTCATCTGACGCATGAAGACGACCGGATTCATTTCTGTTAATTGCATGGATCTGATCACGTCAGATGGTCCAGGTCCCATAAAGCAAATCATTTCTTGCGTAGAGAGAATCTGCACTTACATTTTTAGGTTCATGAGATTTGCCTTTGCCACACAAAAGTTCAAATGTTATCTCAAAAAGCATGCTATTCCTTGCACCACAGGAATTCTTGGCACACTAAAATTTCTAAATCAAAACATAACTTGGGTCATAATTGACTTTTAAAGTAATTGGCGTCTCGCCTAAAACATGACATTGCACACGGTTAATGACCGTACCATCTGAAACAAGTGAAGTTATCAAATTACTCATAACACCGGCATTGCTTTTGATGTAAAGCATGCAGTTACCCTCTCAAACTTGTTTCTGAGGTCATTCACCTAACATGTGGATTCGAGTCACTCATATTTTCCGCCACATTACCAGGGCTAATTATCCTTTATTCAGAAGCACCGAAAGCAATCCCAGCATGTTAAATGCCAGAAATTTGAACGCAGAACTTTCTCATCCAAAAAAAGCGATAGCAACAAAACTTGTGGACATTCGGCTTCATATGATTCCTCTCCCCACTTATCGATCTACCCAGCAAATCTGACCAGGTTCATTTCGGCCAACCTAGGATTGATAAATTTCTCCTCTTTTCCAGTTTCCTCCACCAAACCCAGCCTTCTTTTTCTAAGGAATTACTGGTACTATGTTATCCTTATAAATAGCAGTCCTTACTTAGTGCACCCTCAGCATCCAGGCAAAACACAGGGAAGAAGGAAAAGAAGAGCAAAAAAGAGTCAGCTGTTCCCTGGAGTTCCCCTGATCACTTCACTGGGGCGCATGGTCCTTCATGCAGAATAAAGGATTGTCTCAACTACAGCCCTACTGAAGTGTTTGGGGGAACTTCGGGGGACATCTGACACTGATCACCAGAGGGTTGTCTTTGTTTTATGTGCTGTGTTTCGTTTGTTTCAATGGTGCAAGAAATGACTGACCCGAGTTCGGTCTCGAGCTTTCTGAGTGAGGTCTCTAACTCGCGTCATGTCGAGACCTTATCCACTGAAAGCTCCAAAGTCAACCCTGAAGAAATGAAGTTCGGAGTAGAACTGAATTTGTTCTTTTAGTTTCTGCTCCTGCGGCGAACTGTGGACATTCCCGCCTGTTTTGAGGAAATTTTTGTGTGGTTGCATGCTTTGTGAATTCAATTCTACCATAGCTGTTCAAACTGTATTCATGCATCAAATTTCAATATCTTTTAAATCCCCACTTTTTGGTATTATTTGCATTGTATGGCACTGCTTTAAATTAGGCACGCTTTGACAAATTCCATCTCTTAGGATGTTTGGTATGGCTCTTGCATGTGACATTGATTCGGCCTCCACATGTCTCGATTCAACTAATGATGTGAGACGAGCGATCGTTTGGCGATGTTTAGGGTTGGGAGGTATGCTTCTTCTCTATGAAATTACTGCAAATTCCACTACTTAAATGTGGCAGCCTTTTATTTCCTTTTGTTTCTTTTATTGCACTCCCGATCTAATTTTAGATCTAGGAACTTTTCTCTCTCGATTTTAAATCTGGAAGCTTTTCTCTCCAATCTAATTTTATATTTAAGAGTTTTAATGAATAACTACTCCACCTCCAATTTCAATTATGTTCACAGCAGCTTTAATGTTAAATTTGCAATGGTTCAACGTTTTTATGTTAAAAGTTTTGGCATTTTGTGTCTACTATATATTTATGTTATCTCCATATGGTGATGGTGTTGGGGACACTAAATCTAGATATACACTTCTAGAAGGCAAAATTGCAGTTGCAGATGGAGATGGGGTATAAGCTTATTACTAATGAAGATGTGTGATTCGGTGGTAGTCACATATTTGTTCTTGAAGGAAGAAATTAACTTTTGTCTCATCTCTGCCAAGTTTAAGTTCCAATTCAAATTTTTAGGCGAAACAGAGTCCCAATAGTAATTCCACACATGACAAGACGTTGTTTGCACATAAATCCACAATAGCCATTCCCTATAATTGCTATTTTAATTGAAAATGAAATATTATTTGACTAAATTCTACATGCTAAGTTCACAAGAAGCTCTTTGCACATAAGTCCACAATAGGCATTCCCTAGAACTGCTATTTCAATTAAAACTGATATATTACTCGATTTGATTCCACCTGTCAAGTTCACAACAAGCTCTTTGCACATAAATTCACTGAAGCCGTTCCCTAGAACTGCTATTTCAATTAAAATGACATATCACTTGATTAAATTCTACATCCTAAGTTGACAAGGAGCTCTTTGCACATAGATCCACAATAGCAATTCCCTAGAACTGCTTTTTCAATTAAAAATGAATATTACATGATTAAATTCCGCATGCTAAGTTCCATATCTAGCGTTGCGGACAACAAGTGAACCTACATAATTTCAAAATCCAAGTGAGTTGGAAACAGGTTTTAAGCTGAACAAACACATTTATTTTAACCTTTGAATTTTAAGACCCGTTAAGGTTGTGCTTTTCAATTTTGAAGTGACCCATATTGACTCATTTAAAAAAATTTGGGTCATAAATAAGTTTAAAACCCATTTTGACATGTCTACCTTGCAAATAAGCAGTTCGACCTACATAAATTTCAGAACCTTGGTCCTCCTAACATTACAGCAACTAACAATGAGCGATTGGTCCAAGGACTGAATGTCTCAATCCTTGGACGTTTCAACTTATGAGCAAATAGTAGTACATCCTGAGCTAGATTGTTTCGATTAACAAATCATCTTAGCTTCTTGTGGGTTCTGAAGCATCCCGACCAAAATTCACAGTCCATTTTGCCCCGGTCCAAGCTACATGCACCCGAAGACACCTTTCTGATCAGCGCGGGGAAAGAGTGTGTAGAGGAGACATTACACCTTCACACCGCTTTCAAGCCAGTCAAATATTCACTTAATAAGAAGCTCACACTGCAATGGTTCTCAAGTTTTTCAATGTAAATTAAACAGTTCAAGAGTCAGTTCAGCACGTTCTACACAGAAAGAGTCTCCTCCAGCAACTGGAATCCCAAGGAACAGGGAACCGTATCATTTACTCAAATATTTTGGATGTTATCGGGCTCCCTGTTATTATCTTTGCGATACTTTAATGGAAGATCCTGAAGTTTTTTCCTGCAGAATCCAATGAAAAAACTTAGGAGAGCTGCTTGTGTGACATAGCTCACTTGTTGTACGGCTAATAGAATGAGAGAAACTTTGAAAGGGGAAAGCCACCGAATATTAATCTCAAAGAAAGGCCTGAAGTAGTTATCATTGTTTCAAATAATGACCTAGTTTCATCGACTTGCCGGTTAGCAAAAAATTTCAACCCATCAAGGACATTTTTGACCAACACAATTTAATTTTTAATTTAATTATATTAAAACTTTAAAAAAAAAAAAAGAGGAAGGAGAATAACTGAAGGAGGGCTTTTTCCCGCCTTTGGCCGCATGTCCCCTTGCTAGTGGGCCGCGGCGACACTTGAAGAGGTTGCTAATGCTTGAGTAAGGGCTGGCACGACGAGGGCTTGTTAGCCCTCGCCAGGGTAGGGAGAGAGTGGCGACCCTCTCCTAGATTTGGGCGAGGCCCTCGCCCAATGCCTTCAAACCTAGGCAGTAAGGTTCGAGGGCCCTAAGCGAGGGCCGCCAGCCGATGTGAGGGCTAACAACCCTTCCCTAGATTGATAGAGGGTCATTGCCCTCTTTGGTCTCTGACTAGGGCTAGCAAGCCCACGCCTCTAATTGACGGGGGTTGCTAGGCCTCACTCAAGTGCCAGCGACCTTGCTTGCCATCATCGCTACCCCACCGGCAATGGGGTGGTGGCCTCTAATTGACGGGGGTTGCTAGGCCTCACTCAAGTGCCAGCGACCTTGCTTGCCATCATCGCTACCCCACCGGCAATGGGGTGGTGGCCACAGGTGGGAGGGAGCCTATTGTTTCCCTTTATTTATTTTTCTTAAGTTTCACTTTTATTTAGTTCATTTTTTCACAATAAAAACAAAAAAAAAAAAAAGGAAAATTTTTTAAAAGATGAAATCATCCTTCATAACT